>NW_026641326.1:3516662-4120825 GCF_028554395.1 Pezoporus wallicus
AAAGGCACACATGCTGCAGAGGGCTTCAGGCAGGGAGAGTCATGGTATAGCACAGCTGCACGGGCAAGATGGCCAGTAATGACCACTGTTAACGGTGTCCATGTCTCTATGATGAACAAAGTGGTCAGAAGCAAAACAGCAGCTAAATTCACCAGGGTTTTAATGCCATCTCATTCACAAGAGTTTGCTGGGTTTTGTTTTGTTCCTTCCCTACAGGTTTGGGCAAGTTGTACCTTTGCCTCTCTCCCATAACGTCAGTTTCTTAACTCATGCTGATGCTTTTCCCTCCTCTTGTTGACCTGCAGAGGCAGAGAGGCTGGAGGAGGTTCATTAGCTCCCCTCTGCATGACCACAGCCCTCCCAGAGAACACAGAAACTTCCTTGTAAAATCTGCTTATTGTAACAAAGGTTTTCATAATAGTATGAAACAAACATTTTGTATGGGCATCTGTAGACATGAAACCTTAAATATCCCTAATAGAATCATGTAGGCCTCAAACTGTCAGAGACTTGAAAGGTTCTTTATAAGCCATACATTTTCTTAAATACAAATTCTTCCCTGTGAGAGTGCTGAGGCGCTGGCACAGGCTGCCCAGAGAAGCTGTGGCTGCCCCATCCCTGGCAGTGTTCAAGGCCAGGCTGGATGGGGCTTGGAACAACCTTCTCTAGTGGAAGGTGCCCTGCCCGTGGCAGGGGGTTGGAACTCGTAAGGTCTCTTCCAGCCCAAACTGTTCTATGATTCTGTGGAAAGGCAGTGTTTCTATGTGATGCAGTTGACAGTGAAGCCCATTACTTGCACAACTTCTGGATTATCTCCTGCATGATAAAATCAACACCAGGGGTCAAAGAAAGCAGCTCGCAGCACAAGACTGCTTGCTATGAGTGCCAAGTCGGTCTCTTAGCTATTTGGGATGGTCCACAAACTGTGTCACTGACATTAGGCAGCATTTCTCAGAAACACAGCCATGTTGGAGGTTCTCTGTTGTCAAGGTGGCACTTGGAGAGTGTAGTACAGCTGCTGATAACCACAATCTCTTTGTTCCCTCCCCTGCAGTAGCAGGGCTCAGTTTCTGCTGTGCACAGTTGACCACCCTTGCCTGCCATCAACCCTGTGCTCTGCCAGGCCAGCCCCAGCCCTGAGCGCAGCGGGATATGCCCGCAGGGGAGCACGGACACCTCTGGCACAGGGCTGTTCGCAAGCGCAGGCCTCGGGAGGAGACTGGGACACGATCCAGGGCTATATCGGCATTTTACCTAATAGTGAAGCACCGCAGATGTGCCGGCTCACATATGCCTGGAGTAGCAGTTGGCACCGGTATCTGGCTACGTTATTTACAACTTCTTTTTGTGTGTTAAATCACCATTTCCCTCTCCTTCCAGGAACAGCCATCGCATGTCCCTCAGCCCTACTGGAGCGTGTGGGGTGGACAAGATGTGTGTGTTCGGCTGGCTTCTGCTTACCCGCTTTGTGCCGGGCTCCCCGCATCCCGCCGAGGTGGTGACAAGAGGCTGCTTGGACTTCTCCTCCTCTTCGCCAGGAGGGCACAGGGTGGTAGAAGGGCTCATCCCCTGAACACAGGCACGGAGCGCAGCTGGGGGGCTTGAAGAGCGAGAGGTAGGAAGAGTAAAGAGCGGGAAAAAGCAGCTCACTCTTCACAGGAAAAGGGAGTCGGGCGTTATCTGTGCGCCGGATTTGAGGGTGGGGTAGACCCGCCGCCTCAGCTCGAGGCGGGAGGAGGAGGGAGCCGCAGGAGCTCCCCGAGGGGCTGCCGCCGCCGCCCGCCGCCGCCCGCCCGCCCGCCCGCTAGGCGGGAGCTCCGCGTTGCCCTCCCCTTCACCCAGGACCCGCGCGGCTGGGCCGACATGAGGAGGTCGGTAGCCGCCGGCCCGAGGACGGGAAGGAGGAACGAGGGGCGGAGAGCATGCGAGCGGCAGCTGGCGCCCGCCCGGTTGCTGAGCCCGGGGTCTCTGTGTGTGCGCGGCGGCTGCAGCCCGGTCCTTGCGCGGGGCGGGGGGGGGGGGCTGGAGGAGGGGAGCAGCGCGCAGCGGGGGGGAGACACCCAGGCGGATCATGGACATCGAGAGGCTGCAGGAGGCTCTGAAAGGTGGTGCCGGGGTTTGCGGGGGGTGGGGGGAGCCGTGTCCCCACGCTGAGGGAGGCAGGGGCTCCTCGCTGCCCCGACCTTCCTGTGGGCAGGGAGCCGCAGCTCCGCTCCGCCGGCGGACGAGGGTCGGGGTGCCCGTGCTGCTGGGGAAGGGGCTGCTCGCGTAGGAGGGAAACGGGTCCCGCAGAGCGGCGAGAGGCCTGGGGGTTCCCGGTGGGGCAGGGGAGTGGTGAACCCCTGGTCCGCGCTGCCCTGGTGTTCCCCCCGGGCTCGCTGTGTTCTGCGTGAGGGGCAGCAGCGCAGGGAGGTTGGTGACCCCAGCGGCTCCCCCCCTCCTGCAGGCCCGGGGCTGCTCTCGGCTGCTGCCCTCTTGGCCCCCGCAAGCCTGCCTGCCTTCCGTCCCCGGCTCTCGCCCCGACCTGCTCTTCTCCTGCCTTCCCAGCCCGCTTCTGTGCTAGCTTGCCTTGTTGGATGCAGCCTGAGGACACCAGCCTCCTTCTCTGTTGTAGCTGCTCAGAAGAAGTTGCAAATCAACTTTTGCTAGTCAGATGCATGTTTCTCCACATGACAATATGAAGTGTTTTACAGGGCTGGGGAGCTGGTGGAGCTCTTGGGAGCAACTGAAGTATTGTGAAAGCATGGAAATAATTTTGTGGGAACTCTACTGATCGCTTAGATAACTATTTTTAATTTCTGTTCCATTTTCTTTTACCATTCTTTTGTGTCATTCTCATACCAACAGATTTTGAGAAGAGAGGGAAGAAGGAAGTGTGTCCAGTACTGGATCAGTTTCTTTGTCATGTTGCTAAGACTGGAGAGACGATGTAAGTGTGACTCTTGGCAATCTTCAGTTGTACCTTAGAACACTTCTGCATTCTGAGTCAATGGGATGCCACCTGGGTTCTCTTTTTGCCTGTATATGGCTTCCCTGAGCTGAACAAGCTTGCTTTAGTTCCCATTTAATTTTGGATGGAGTAGTTTTGTTTGCTAGTAGCTGTATCTGACAGGGTTTACATAGCTTTGTTCAGGGGGCTCTTTCAGGTCTTGTCCTACTCAGTACAGGAAGCCTGTTGCTCTTCGTACATTTTATATGACATCTGGGGGTTTTTAAGTGGAAAGTTTAGCTTACTGTGGTAGTGTCTGTTGTATACTGTTGCAGTATCTCTTGTATACAGTATCTAACAGCATTATTTACATAAAGATACGAATGGCTTAGATTATTTCTTTCCAGGCTTTGTACACCACGCTGTGTGGTGACTGCATCTAAGTGCTTCTGATGAGGAGGGGACCGCCGGTAGGTGCGTTCTGCAGAGGAGATCTGTGGGAACTGCTCTGTGTTTCCGTAGTCTTCCGTTTTCCAGCTCGCAGGAGTTTCGCTTTTCCCGGGCTTCCTTTCGCAGCTCACGCTGGCGGCTTCCCGTCCGGAGGTGCGCTGTGGCTGGAAGCAGCCGTGCTCCTTGTCAAGGATGAGCGCTGGTGCTGTGCTGGGTGACTTCCTTGGCGGATCACTATTTGGCAGGAAGGGGAAAGGCTTCCCTGGGTGCGTTGCTATAGAGTTGCTCACTTTCTGGCTCCCAGGCTGTCTCCTTGTTTTTGAGGCCTAGTGCCAGACTACAGGCTTCTGCAGGAGATACATGCTTTTACCAGTGTTTTGTTAGCAACCAGTGACTGCAGGGACTTTGTTTGGGTTTCTAGAATCCCTCCGACTTGTAAGAAGCTTGTAGCTGTGGTTTTTCTTTTTATTAATCCTTCTGCAGCTTGCTGGTACTGCTTGAATTAATGGTTTTGAAAGAAAAACAAGTTCTGAAATGTACTTTGCCCTTTGAAGAGAAGGCATTGGCTCAGCAGAAACATGTAATGTTTAATATTTTGATGTAGTACTTATTTTAGAATGGGCTCACTACGGTGTATTTTTGCTATATAATATGTTTAAAGTATTTTCCTTGTTCTAGAATATTTCTTCAGGCTATTTGTATTGTTTTTGCCACTATTACATGTATTTCAAAGTAATTAAAGTGATTGTGTAAGGGCAGGTTCTTGGGAAGATGTGAAACTTGGAGAATGAGCAGACTCCTGACTTTTTTTCCATTTAGGAAATCTAGATTATTATCATTTATTGATTATTACAAACTATTGCTTAAACCTAAACTGGCAGCTCTTACGTGGAACCTCATGCAGACCCTGGTTGCCTACATTGCCATGGTTTTCTTTGGCATTTTTTTTTTTCCCTCAAGTCTGTGACATGGAAAGAACGCTCTTCTTCAGCGTTCTTGAGCCTTTCTATTACATTACATAGTTTAAGAACTGTAGTAAACCGATTGCTTTGGAATGAGAAGATGAAATCTAAAATAATACTTTGTAGAGACATTTCTTAGGATTTTCATGAAGTTCAGAGCTCAGTTTCGCAAAAAAATTATGCTGAAGTCGGGGGTTGTGCAAACACAAATGGTTTGCGGACTTATTTATTGGAAAACAATGGATCATACTCAGTCACAGCCTGTTCCTGAAGTAACAAACAAAAAGTACCCATTTGAGGACCAAGGCAAATAAGGACAAGTGAGATGTGAAGTATTTTTTGCTTTGAGTTGTTGCTGTTTCTAGCAGTTATGCAGTGTTTTTCAGCTTTTGAACTTAGTCAATGACAAATGCTGATTTTTGTTTATTTATTTTAAAGATGATCTACTACAAGTTCATGTGTTAAATGTAGATTGTTCTCACGCCCCCTCCCCATTTCTTCTGCACATAGTTGCAGCAGGTCTTGTAAGCAATTAGTAAACTTAGTTTGAAAGGGTGTAATGGAGTAAATTAAAATTACTTTTAAGGTTCTCATCAAAGCATGACCATGGCATTCTTAGGTTGCTTAACAGATTGAAAGCAGAGGCTCATCTGAGGCTGTTGGGTACCTCCCTGCCCCCAGTTGTTTCAATGTGCTTATTCATCTGAGTGAGTTATGAGCAGGTAGATGCAGGTTTAGGTTAGGCTGTAATTTTACTAGTATTTATTTCTCTTGGCAGCAGTCTTGGCTAATGCAGCTTTTGTGTCACTGTTTCACTGGGGCTTGTTGAACTGTTTACGTAGCTGCTTGGTAACCAAGTGGAGGGAACTGCTCACAGTTGAAACTAACTTTCTTTCTGGCAGTGCTTGTTTTTAACGAGGTTCAGTTCATTGATCCAGCTTGTTTTGTCCCTGTAAGCTGGTATGTCAAAGCCCAGCGTAGCTGCAGAGGTGGTATAGGGGAGGAACAAAGGGTTAGAGTTGTATGAGCCAGCCCTGCGACTATGATAAGGCTCTTCAGAGTGTGTCTTTATTGTAATTAGAAGTCTTCTTCATTTACAAGGAAGGTCTGGAATAAAAATGTTGCTAAATTTGGTTATATTATGAGCATAAATGTAATTGTGTTATCAGTACATTGCAGTAAAAGCCTGATCATGCAATCACATGTGTTAACTTGTCTATTTGAAGTTTAAACTATCTTGTAAAAAGTTAACCATTCACTTAATGGTTTGCAAGATTATGGCTGTGTTTGCAAGAGCCAGTCTAAACTTCACTTATTATCGGTGAACAGAAGCACAAGTTTGATTGCTTGGCTACTTCCAAGTGTTTTTGTTTCTGAACAGTTGCTATGGGAAGAGTTAGCCTTAGGTGAAATACAGAGTTTATGGTTCAACCTCTTTTAATGTTGTGTTGAGTCTTAGGACTTTCACAAGTGATGTACTACTTAAGTGACTTGATGTTTTACTAAGAAGCTAACATGGAATTTCATTAGTGAGACCAGGTGTAGTTAGGGAAAATTGTTATAATCTCCTTTTCTCTAGTTTGTGAAGGATCAGTGTGACTGGGTAAAGTGGAGAGATACAAAAATTGTTAGTCTTAATACTTCACAGTGGTTGAAAGACCTTTTTAAAATAGGGTATGTTTTTTGTTTTTTTTTTTTTGCATGAGAAATCCACTTATCTATTTTTTTCTGAAGTAGAAATGGCTTTAAGAGACAGTACAAAAGTCGTAGCACTGCAGCACTAGAGGTGAAATGCAAAAATGAAATACTTTTTCTTCCAAAGAAGAATTATGGGATATGAGGATCACTTATCAATTGTGATCCTGTATTTAAAATCTGTTTTCTCTTATCTGTTAGGAAATTCTATTGGATTTAAAATCACTCTGCCCTTTCAATAGCAAAAGTGTTTCTAAACCAATTATTTAGGTAGTGCACCAAGAAAATATAATTTATTGGACTAGAAGGGAAAACTATAATTTTCCTTTGGTTCTAAAGCTGAAAATAAAACTGTGTGCGTGGGAAGTAAAAATTTGTCTTTTTTTTTTTTCTGTGTTTCCTCCATTCCTGCCCTGGGGCTGGCTATCTACAAAACACAGTTTTGATGACTTACTGTAGTGGCAAGTGTAATATAGATGCTTACTGACAGTGAAGGAGTCAAGAAATAAGTAGTGGAGTACCAAAATCTGGAGAAATACAATTTATAGGCGGAAGTGATTAGCTGTAAAATAGTTCTAGGTTTAAGTAGGGAACAGTGCCCTGGCGAGGATGTAATGTAGTTCTACCAGTTCTTGCCCTGAATGCAGTATAAACAGCCATTAAAATACATTTTGTTTTTATTTATTTTAGTAGTCAGATTCTTTCCTCATAGTTTCCCTGGAAGATCTGAGATACTAATTCGTGCCTCATCTAAGCCTGAAGACAGAAGTTGTCTTTTTGCTGCTTTCCTTGAGGACTAACTTAAATGCTTTTCTGTGTAGTTTCTTGAGTCAAGTTTAATACATGTCATTATAAAGCAATACCTATAGCATCATCATGACTCTGAACAACACTGTCTGTAACTGGTTGCAGTTACAACCACAAAGGCTGCTGTGCTGGACGGGTGGTCCACTGAGTCTGCAGCTACCCAGATGCTATGGGAGATGGGGCTGTATGTCTTCCTTAAGTTAAGTGCCCACAGGAATGTCAGGTGGATCAGGGACAGTTGTTGGTAAATTATATCGTTGTAAATGTAAGTTACATAATGTAACCAAAGATAATGGCAAGAAGTACTTTTAACCCTTTGATACTGTTTCATGTACCAGTGAACTCTTTGAAACTACATTTTTTTAGCATTTGTTTGGATTAACTTAGCCTTTATATTATTTTGTTACAGCAATGAAATAGTTTGTCAGCTGGAGGAAAGATGTGAGGGGAGATATCTTAGCAATGAACATGAATGAGAATATGTTCCTGTTCTTGGCTTTAGTGTTTTAATGGTGTATTCTGAACTCCTGTATAGTAGTTTCCTTATGTCACAAATAGGCAGCAGTTTTGTTGCTTGCCATGTGTATGCTAGTATTTTTTGACTAGTTTGAAAACTTTGTTCTGATTTGGAGGCAGATCATTATTTGGAATTCTGCAGAACTATTGGGGGAATGTAATTCCATAGGATTTTAAAAAAAAAACACCTCTAAATCCTCAAGTTGCTGCAAGAAGCAGCAGGATAATACTTGCTGAAGCAGTCTGTGCCTTTGTTAGTGTAGGCCTCTTTCACTTCCATGTTCTAAGTGAAGCAAGAGATGTGAGTAAACTTCCTTGCATTGTTTCCTGCTATTATTTCTCACTAACTCCATTCTACTAAGCAGCTGGAATTATTCCCCACTAATTCCCATTCCACTGACATTGTGTTTTCTGTCTCATAATCCTCTGATGTCTCCATAGGACAGGAAACATTTGAAAAGCCTGCTGATATATCTTTGTCAAAGATGGTTTAGCTTCCTTGCTCTTTTTACTGATATTACAAAAAAAATATATAATCAAATGTGCAGTTGTAGTACTTGAGGAGAGTTAGTTGTGATACAGGTGAGATCATTTGCTACTTTAGGAAACATGCCCTGTCATAGTGTTTCATTTTAAATGCTGCCACTTCATATCTGTTGGGAGTGGGGTTTACAGTGTAAAGGTCAAGCTTTAACTGCCATTGTAAAATATGCATCATGAACCAGTCCTAATAAACTTTAGTCTCTAGAATATACATGTAAGGAAAGACAAAAGGCCAGCTTCTCATAGAAATGATTACTTTTCAGTGTCATTGGACTATTATAACTGCAAATGTAATGTATGCGCATGCAGACTTGCAGTAGTAAGTACATTTCTTCCCTGTTGCCATGTAGCATGTACAAGCATGCTCTCTGCTAGTCTTTCTGCAGACAGCTCACTGTTACTTTGCACAGAAAACCACCCTGCCACTTATTTCATGGCAGTTGGTACAGCTGCATGAGCTTCTCATTATGAACTTCGATAGTATTCTATTGGCATCCTAATAGTCTTCAAGCTCAGTTCTCCTGCATTGTTCAATTGGATTTGTTCTCATCCTCAGAATTTCTCTCAGTTCTTACCTTTAGCTCTTAGTAATGTTTCTTCACAGCTGTAGTGGCTGCTTCAGTATTGCCTCTATCTTTTCCAGTGGGCCTCAAGCCTCCTGTTCCATGGTGGCCTTGCTCGTGGCTATTTCATTTGAAGTACTTATCCCAACCATTTTGGGGGATATTCCACTCTGTATTACACTTTACAACAGCAAGGATGTTTTTATGTTTTGACCTTGTAATTGATGAGCCTTGGTACTTCTTCCAGATTTTAGAAAGGTTCATGCTCAGTGGTGTATGCTGGGGCGAAGGAACAAGGTACGTGCAGAAGGGAGGATAGAAGCAGTCTGGTTTTCTTGGGGGTGATGGATTATCAGTTTTTTTGACACACAAAACTTACTCTTCCCCAAAGCTGGTGTGTGTCTGACAGGTCTCAGTTTTAGAAATAATACTACCTGAAGACAGTGACAAGCTTTCCATGCTGGCTATACCTAATAAGACTTTGCTCAGCAGTGGTGAGGGAGTGTGACGACGTGGAAACACTTAATGCCTGTGCATTAAGTCATTGAGGTAGGGTACACCTTCTGAGCCCAAGCTTAGTGTCTGTCACCTGAACTGCCTTTCATAGAAGTCAATTGTGTGGTGCTTTTGTCCTGGTTTTGAAGGAGTTAGTAATAGAAGTGCAATTTACCTGATCCTAGTAGTGCTGCTTTCAGACCTGAGTGAAGCCTGGGTTATTGAGAACATGCATGAACTGGCAGGCATAGGAATACAGGGCACAGTAAGTTCAGATTCAGAAGAAGCTGCACAGGGTACATTTTCCTTAATCTGGTTTCTCAGCCTTATTTTTCAATATAGGAAAGATCTGATAGCATTATCTCAGTGTGGTCTGCGGCTCTTCTGTGATAACCTGTGGATCTGTATGCACTGGTCACTTACCGGTGAAAGCTACGCTTACTAGCTGAGTGTTAAAGCATTTCTTTTGTTCATTTGGTTATTCTATGCAAACTGGTGATACCTGGAACCACTTCAGTGTCCTGTATGAGTGCATATATGGAATTTCGGGTATGGAATAAATTATGTATTTATATAGAAAATTATCCAAACATTAATTTTATATTACTCAGAGTGAGTTCTCTCTAGGGAGCTCCTTGCTGCAAGTTCAGAAAAACTCAAATATGCTTCACCTGTTACATACTTTTATTGAACTTTGACTTGTGGGCTTCTATACAGGTTTATTGAGAAAGCATTATCTGTTTAATGTTTGTGTATTCTGCCTGCATCGACTCCAGAGTACTACAGAGTTATATTGTGCCTTTGCCTGGTATTTTTCTGTGCAGTATCTATTGAATGGGCTGCACTCTGAATTGTGCTCTGCTGCAGAATCTCTGTTACACAGTGCACAGGATCACTCTTGAAACATGCCTTGGCAAACACTGATCTGTTCAGTCAAATTTGGTCTGAAATAGAAATAAGTAAAAGCTAAGAATAATCCACAAAATTGTTAGAGTTGAAATAAATATTGTTGTCTGAATTTCAGCAAAATGTCCAGTTGTGTTGAAGGCAGATCTGAGCTGTGTGTAAGTGGTTTTGGGGAGGTATTTTGACACAGATAATGCCTATCTGCTACTGCCTGTCTGTTTGGCTGGTGCTCTTCAAATGCAGCTCCAGTTATCTTTGGTAGAGCAGATGAATATAAATGTTCTTAAGGCTCCCGTGCTTGTAACTTGTGAGAGAGGTCGAATAGCTTCCCTCCTCCAAAACTTTTTATGCCATTTGCTCATTGGTTACAATTCTAAGGTTGATGTGAGTGTTCTTTAATGGAAGTTTAAAGACAAAGTTAAATTTCAAGAATATAGTCACTGGAATCAAGCCTCTGAAATAATTATTTCTAGTATAGTTTATTGTAGTAATAATGTTAGAATTTAATGCAGTTAAATATTGCAGAAATGTGTAGTCACCTAGTCCCTGTTCTGAAGACCCATTCTACAGAAATGTGGCAGAATAGCTGCTGTACGCAAAGTGGTAACTGAGAGTTCTGAACCATTCTGTGTGTTTTGTAATTCAGTTATGCAGGAAATACTGCTTTGAAGATGATCAGTGAGATTAGAAAGTGCATGGAACTCAAATGATTTAAATAATCCAGAACAAGGGGTGTAACTAAATGATTTTCACAAGTAAATGTAATAATTACACAGAACGTGGGTAAAAAAAATGATCCAGAACTAGAGAAAGAAAATCTGTTGGGGTAAAGTATCCTGTAAAATATGTGACAGCAGGAAGATACCGAGTGTGCATATATTGTTTGGCATAAGTTTGGTGTTCCCTAAACTGGTCAGATAAATTGTAAGTAAGTGTAGTTTATGCTGCTCAGATGGGGGGATGTGGCTGGTGTTTATTTGATGCTTATTCAAAAGTCTGTGTTTGTAAGACTTGGAGACCTTTGTAGCTGGTGTGCAGTTCACTGGAAAGTCACTATCTAAGGTGATCATTGTACTTGTAATAAAACTTGAGATTTGTGAGAAATGTTACTTGAATATGCACGTAAGTGAAATTATATGAAGAAACCAGAGTAAGGTAAGATTTAATTGGTACAGAGTGCAGTAGCATAGTTAAGTGTGATAGTCCAGTAAATACACCAGTTCATTCTTATCAGGGAAAGGTAACTTCAAGCAAGTTTTCAAGTGGAAGAGGGGAATTTAATGACAGTACCATCTACTTTTATCTTTGTAGATAAACCACTGGCAGTGGTTTATGGAAGTTCTGAAGGCTTTCAGTTACTTTGTGTGTATTGCTTTGCCCTCTGCTACAAGGAATTCTTGAATGAAGACTCTGTTTTAAACTTGTACTTTTTTTTGTTGTTGTTGTTCTGTCATCAGTTTTTGCTTTTAAAATAGAAAGTGAAAGGTACTTGAGCTTGTATTTAGATAACTATGCTGAGAAATGTAGGTTCTAGGAAAATTCTGAGTCCTGGTCAGGTTTTTTCTGTCTTGTGGAACAGCTGTACTCTGTTGGAGTCGGCTGAATATTTGTCAGTAGAGATCAGAATTAGTCCCTTGATGATTACAAATACTACTTTAATGTTTTCATCAGCTGTCTGTTTCCATAACTAAGTCTTAATCTTTGTTGTTCCTGGCAATAGCAGTAGTAAATTGCAAGTAGTAGAGACGTGAAGGCTCATTCTGCTGAAGTAGATGTAGTTCTAATGTATTACAGTTTCTGTGGTTCTGGAACAGGCTCATCATGCTCACAGGAAGGAGAGCAAAGACTTCATTTAGGCTGACAATCAGCAAGTGAAAATGCAAAACACCTCCCGTGCTTATGGGAAATAACCAGTTTTTCCTCTTTTGAGCTTTTCAATATATTTTTAATTAAAGTGAAAGGTAACATGAGGTCAAATGCTACTGAAGATAAAATGTGAGAGCATTTTACATGAGTTATCAAGTGAAAGTGAACAGGATGCTCCCCCTGGAGGGATGCTTGCCAGTCTGTTTCTGAACAGGAGCATACCCTTTACACCAAAGCACACTGGTTCAGTAAATTCACCCTGCTTTATCACCTCAAGTTTAACATTTATTGCTCTTTCAGAAACACTAAAAAATCCATCACTTGCTTATGGTTTTAATTTAAGCCTTAGGTTGAAAGGTTTGTCTGCTTGCCAGAAGCATATAAGAAACTAGTCTGCACTGATGCACAGGGGATTTTACTATGTAAATCTGTTGTCAGTATTTGGAATCCCCTGTGTTAATCTGCACTGTGTGGATGGTGACACAGTGAGCAAAACAAAGACCCTAAAATTAAGGAAGTAGAAAAATAAGTTTTAAATTCAAAGAATATTTGAAGCGAGAGTGGAATTATGTAAGGTGCCTTCTTTTATCTAACACTTGAGAGCAGCTGCTTAAGGGAATGGCTCTGCTCTCTACGAGTCACAGCACACATCTTATTCTTCCTTATCTGTAGCATTAATTTTGTGGTTAGATTAGTGATGTGCTTCACCTCCCTGTGTGTGGGATCACAGGAATGTGTGGGAGCAGCAGAGCAGGCTTGTCCTTTTTGGTGTAGACCAGATAGAAGGTTAAGTATGTGGCAGAGCAGCACCTCCCTCTGTGCTGTGATGAAATCCCTGCAGTATGGCTCATCTCCTGCTCGTGGGAGTTCAGTGCCGCCACCTTTCTACCCCAGAACTGTTCAGAGGTATCTTCTGAACAAACTGAAAGCCATTTCTCTACCAGCAGGTACTCCTCATTAGGAATAAGTCTTTATATTTTTATAATAAATAATGGAATAGTAATTCCTGTAAAAAGCTGTTGCATTTCACACTTCAGATTTTATTTTTTTTAAATGAAAATGCTGGGGTTGTGTTTTACAGAAGCTCTTACCAGGATTTTTAGCTTGTGCGCTCCCTTCTGTCTAACTGCCTACTTCCAGGTATCCCTGTTTATACCAAATCAGTGTATCTGAAATTGGGGTGTGCTAGGTAAGGTGAAGATTAAAACAAAACAACAAAATAATGGAGGGAATAGGCTCTATCTGCTGCTTTATCCATCCCAAAGAACCGCGATAACGGAGTAAGGAGGTGAGTAAGGAGCATGGCCTTAGTCTCCTTTCCCCCAGAGGACTGCAGTCTACCAGTTCCTCTGCAGTTTTAGCTACTGACTGTTCTGGAGAGTGTTCAGCTTGCTGTACTGCTGCCAGGAAGTGGGACACTGGCTCCCTGGGGCTGCCCTTTCTGCAGCCTGGAGGAAGGCAACCAGCCTGCAGCAAGGTTCTGTGCTCCCTGGTGGCAAAGATTGGGCTTGTTTTGAGAAGCAGTGCGTTTCATCTTGTCCAGAGTATTCCTGATTGTGTACATTTTGCATGGAGGCTGTGGAAGAGCACGCTGGAAAGCTTTGCCATCTTGTACTGGGATTTGAATTGGATATGTGATTGCTGGATATGCTTCACCCTGTGCCTTTGACTTTTCAAAGAGTTTTGGAGATACCATTGATAGACCTGAGTAGAAAAGGAATTAACTTGTTTTGGGTGAATCTTTTAATTTCCTTCTGACAGCCTGGGGAAATGATTGTGTCTTAGAGTATATCTTTATCTTCTAAGAGCTCTAGAGCAAGGCACAAAAGAGAAGAATTGGTTATTAAAGTTATTTCACTTAAAACCACCTGTTTCCTACTTACTACAGGTCTCTGTGGGAGTGTAATCTAAGTCAGCAGTAAATGGGGGTTGGGGGGGAAGCTAATCTAAGTGACTCATCTCTCTTGTTATATGTTAAGTGAATCCCTCAGAGATTACCCTCTGTGTTCTCAGGTGTTTGCCTTAAAATCAGTTTAGTTCAATATTAAGTGTTTGCCTCCTAAATACACTATTTAGTACTTTAATTTCTGCTTGTCAGAGAGCTAACAATAGAAGGGTGGAGAGGGAAGTGCTGCTTTCTTTTACTAAGTTCTGATGTTTCTTTTATAGCCTGTTCAATGAACAGGATCAATAGTAGATCTGCTTTGTTTTCATTTGATGCTCTTTGTGGTATATCACATCTCTCCAAAACAGATGGCATCCTCTTTAAAATTTAAACCAAGTAATTTTGTAATGAACTTAAACACTGAAGTCTGAAGGCAGACATCCCACCAGGGCTCCTGGGACTCTTAATGTTTTAAGTACATAGCTAAGTCTCTAGAAGCTTAATATCCCTTCAGTATAATGTTTTTCTTAATTAAACCTGTAATCTGTGAAGCAGTTCCAGAAAGATTTATGAAATAATTGCAGTACCTTCATTTCAGGAGGTTGCCTTATTTCAGGCACTCTGAATTCTTCCTCTTGTTTTTCAGTTAATGTTAGGTTTTGTCCTGTTTGCCTTCCATGGGGCTTATTGAAATTTGAAACTTGAAATCCTTCAAAATCTGTCAAAAGTGTGTGTTAGCCAAGTGTACTTCTTTATGTCTCATATCTGAATAGTCTTTTGCACTTGTGGAGACTTCCAGTGCAATTTACACTTAATGTCCCAACTCATGTAGTAGTGTTGGGGACCACTGTGTTGTAGTAAAGCCTTCCAGTATAGTGAGTTCTACATACACTTGTTTGGTATCAGTAGTTTTCCTTAAATGTAGGGAAAGCACTGTGTGTGTCTGAAGGAGATAGGGATTTGCAGTCATAACTTCACTTTTTCTTGTTCTAGTTCTCTGAAAGTTCATGTGTTTCTACGATTCTCCAGATTGCAAGACTTTCTCCTCTGTTTCAGGTTCTTAAGGTGCCCTTCGCTGTTATTTCTGTTACTTGGGTTTTAATGTTTGTTAAATGTTTCAGGCTTTTTTGCTCTTTTTGAAATTTCAAGTCTTCCAAACTGAATATACCAAGTGACAAAAGAATCAAATATAAAACCTTGCCCAGTGCTTGGAAGAAAATAAGCAGTTAATTCAATGGCATACAAAAATCATCTTGGTCGTGCAGGCTATTGACAGAGGGTTCTCCTATTTCACAATTATTAGTGCTGTAAGGGAAAAAGCTGCTTTCTCTGTTTCATCAGTGCAAACATTTTGAGTAAGCAGGAGATAAGGGAATGGGGCAAGTCTTTTGTGCTCTGGGAGTGATAGGATTAGATTATTTCCATGTAAAATGTGATTTTGGTTTTGATATGCATGTTTGGAAAGATTAATTCTGTGCAAATCATGTTAGTAGAGAAGCAATTGTACCTTGCAGGCAACTTGGTGCTAGTAATTCATCTTTTGAATCAAAGCATAGCATCAGGTTACTTGAACTGCTTTCTGTGGAAAGTGACTTTTGTCCCTTGTTGAAGCGTGCTGTTTAGCAAATAGAATTGATGGATTCCAAACTTGGTTGATGTTGCTTGGCCAGCTTCAGTTGATCTGTGCTGAAAGGATTAGTTCCAACAGAAAATCATGTAGTTCAAGTACAGGTGTGAAATGATTTGTTTTTATTGGAGAACAGTTACTTAGGATTGTGTTTTGCCTTGTACCCACCTTGGTAATGCCAGAGAATGTCCCTTGTTTATGTGAGTCGGGGTTTCTTGTTTTTTTTTAATCTTCTTATTTTCCTTCCCTGTTCAGTTGCTATTTTTGCTGCCTCATCAACTTCCAGGAATAAGTACATTAGTGTAATACCATTCTGACTGCAGAGTTCACTTGCACTCCTTTGTGCCTTACTTAGGGCTTAACTTTCCTGTCCTCACTGAGTAATTCTTACCCATCCTGGTGTCTTGTGTAGTTGTAGGGTGGATTTTTTTCTTTACCTTTTATTACTGGGGGGTGGTTTTTAGCATTTTATCATGTTGCTTCTCATTATATGTAAATATTCTCAGAACTTGCTTATGTTTCTCATGTTATTGGCTGTTTGCTCAGGTGCTGCCTGCTTTCCTGTTTAATTTCTGTAAAATGGAACTAAGCGTATTCAAACACCAAGAGTCTCTTCTATCCATGTTTCTGCTACGTTTCTGATTTTTACATAAACGGCAAGGTCAGGGGCTGCACTCTGGTGCTGTATTATGGTGTTAAACATCTTTTCATACCTTAAAGCACAGTTACTGGGATATGTTAACCCCAGTATCATATGTAAGTAATGTACCAGGCCTGAAGTGCTGGACTCCGATACATCTATGTTTTCATCTGTTGCTTGACTACTGAAAGTACTTTTTAAAGAAAAAGATAAATTGTTGAGTTAAACTACTAGCACTTATGTTGGTCCTGGGAGATTTGAGATGTGTGGCTCTGCTATGGTATGTATCTATCATATATATATATATATATTTATACAAGCTCTAGTTGTGAAGTGTGCTTTGGGGACTTCTTTTCAGCCATTCGTTACTGCCTGTGGTGACATTTTTCCCTTTTAAGTGCTTTTTAAATAAAATCAGTTTCTTCCTCTTACTCCCTGTATGTCAGCACAAAACCTTTAGGTTGCTATTAAGGGAAAGATGGTGCAGGAGCTGGCCCTGGGGAAGCAGAGGACTCTTAAGAAAAAATGCCAGCTTATGATGATTTGGAGTATCTGGAACTACAGGCTCCTTAGTCAGGAGAGATGTCCTTGTACAGATATATTTGCACAGGATGACCCTGGTACTGTAGTGAAAGGTGCTTTAGATAGACATAAAATGTAAACAGCTTCAATGCTTTCATTGTCTACAATAGAATGAGAGTCCACTGAACCCAAACACTGATTTTTTTTTTTTTTAAGCATTGTTTGTGAAGATAATATTACAGATCATACAATGTTCACAGGATTTTTGTTTTCTAAGTGACTATAAAAGAGCTCTCAAAGTTGCTAACAGCAAAGTTAGCAGGCAGGAAAAGCATGTTTTAGAAGTCATCAGTATGTGCTTAGAAAAGGCTGATAATGTACACTGCTGAGTGGGAAGGGCAAGTATTTCTTAAGAAGCCTGCTCAGAAGAAAGCATGAATAGCATTTTCTTCATGGAATTTCTTCAACTTGGTTTTGTTAGAGTGTTGGTCAGTTATTTTCCAGTGTATGAAACTTAATGAGCTGTACATAAAGCTGTGCAGAACAGTGACCTTCTACTTCCATTTGGCTCTTTATTTAACTGCAGAAGGTATTGACCGAACTTTGCTCATTTTTAGTGTCTCCCATTTGGTAACAAAGCAGCTACAATAGAGGTCTTGCATCCTAATGCTGGAATTGTGCTCGAGGAGCTTGATACATGTGGGGGAATTTTTCTTGACAACTGGTGCTGGCCATTTTGCTGTTTGTTTCTCTCTTCTCACTACGGCTGTCCACCTGTCTAAGCGACCAGGCTTTCAGTGCCTGCTGATAACTTAATGTGTAGAGGTGTAGCTATGGATTGCTGTGATAATTAGGAGGATATGGCATTTTTAATCTTAAATTTTATTCTGTATTGGCTATTAGTTCTACCCATTGTTTATGAATGAATTGTTTTTCTCTGTGGACGAGATGTGAGTTTCAAGTGTTCAGCTGATACCAGCTTCTCCATGGCACTTTTATAGACTGGTAAAACAGGAAAGGTAACTTCCCTCTTTTTAATCACTTCCACTGCAGTAAATGGAAATTAAGCCAGTCTACTGTCCCTGCAGAAATAAAGGTTTTTGGTCAGAAGTGAGTTAATTTAAAATCATGGGGTTTTTTTTTTTTTCAGATACAAGCCAGATTCTTTTCAGTTTTGTAGGTTGATTTGAGTGTAATTTTTTATAAACAATTTTAAGTGTTCTGACTTTATCACAAGTGTGGATAAGTTTCTTTAACAAATACGTGTAATTAAGCTTGCTTGAATTAAGATTCTTTTATGTAAATCCATCTTGTGTATTATGTTTCTTTTCTGAGTACTTCTTCAGAGTTATCTTAAGATAGAGGCAGAGTACATGGCTGTATAGGAGGTGGACTGTCACTGTCAGATAACATTGTGGTCGATGCTGCTGTTGCAGAGGAAGGGACTGGATTTGAAGGAAAAGGAAGCAGTTGCAGTTCTGGGTGAAAGCAGAAATCATCTTTCCAGCACTGCTCCCCCTTACTTTTCAAGTATTTTCTTATGTAGGAATAGTGTGTAATTCTGCTTCTTTTCTGGAAGAATGGCAGAGAATGATAAGTAGATGAGGTAAGAAAGAGGGAAGAGGGACTGCTAGCTTACTGGGTTGGCAGGAAGGAGGTAACTGAAGGATGTTGTGCACAATTTAGAGATTCTTCATCTTAGGATAATGATAGAGGTGTCAGGCCTAAAAGAGAAAAGTGACCTGCATTGTAGACTCCAGAAACCTGTACTCTTTCTTCCTGCTGTCCAGGAATCCACTGTGTTTCTGGTGCAGGACTGAGTTTTGTCTACACGATCGATGAGTCTGGAGCTGACTCAGTCTTAATGGTACAAATACTACTTCCTGTTGAGTGGCTGGAGTTTGTGTAACTTTCTGCTACTGGGATAAAACTGTTCCTTAGAAACTAGTTGCATAGATTGAAAGTCCGTCAAGACCATCCTCTAAATGGGCATGTATTTCAATGTCTAAATTACAACACTGAGCTCAGGAGCTCTAGAAGCATGAGACACCTCTGACTTGCAGCTAACTGCATTTTGTACCATAAACAACTGCTTCCATCTATGGTTTGAAATGTGAACTTAACACTTGCTTTTAACCAGTTAGCTTTCACACTGCTAAGTAGTGCAGCCCCAGCAGCAGGGAATTCAGAAGTGGTGAGAAAAACCTGCCTGAGAAAGAGTAGATGCCTAAACAGCAAGCCTGGCCTGAGCTCCTGCTGCTGTTGTTACATTGCTGCTAGCAACAGTTTGTTTGGTTGATCTGAAGTTGGTGCTGCTATGTCTGGGTTAGCTGTAGTCAGACTTGTGACTGCAGGATCAGTTTATCCTTAAACTGCTGTTTTTGTCTGTAAGCTGGACTGTATCACCTGGTTCGCAGTCACTGTATATTTGAAATACAGGATGAAAGAGGCTTTTTATATCAGTAGTGCAGTGTATTGCAGATGTAAGTTCTTAGTCCTCTTGTAATAGAGGAAATACTAAATCAAATTACATGGGTTTAAAACAAATGATAGTTTTCTAGACTTCAGTCTGTAAAGAGGAGCTGGTGGGTTCTGTTGTCAGGCAGTAGGTTGCCATTTTAGACTTTGGTTTATTTCAGCAACACAACACTGGGTTAATAGTCTGTGAAAAGTCTTAATATTTAGCAAGAAAGAAGTAACAATGAAAACAAAGAACAGCTCAAGCTTTAAAGCGTGGAAAAAATATCCAAATGGGGATGTCAAAGAATATTTAGAATAATAGTGGAATCTTCTTTCATGAGGCAAGTAAAGCTCTTGGGATGCTCCGTTGAGAGTAATCCTACTCTGGCATGGGGTTATTTACTGTGTCTTTTCTGTGTGTGTTTTGTGATGTGCTTATGTCTTAAATCTGTGGCTTATTATGCAAGCTTTGGTATCACGGTGGTAGCACTGCAGAGTTGGATAGCTTTCTAGTTTAATGTTTGTAGTAGTAATGCCTGATATTGTACACTGGGAACATAGTATTCAGCTTTGCCTGTATAATGCTGATTGGAGCAATAATCCAGTTGTTTTGCTTAGTGATGTTGTTTAATATATCTATGACATTCTCTTCTGGGACCTTGTTTCTTATTACTTTCCATTTTAATTTCTGGTTCTGTTATTCACTACAGCCTGTGCTCTCTGTTGTGAGGTGCTTAATGGTTTCTTGTAAGGAAAATGGAAGTTGCTTTCCTCATCGGATTCCCCCATTCTTGCAAATTTATCATTCTTAATAAAAGGCTGGGGGTTATTTGAATCTCTGTAGGTAAACCTGAGCTAAGCTTTCCCCCTTTTTATCTCATAATTACTTCTTTGAGACCAAGGAGAAAATGAAGGCAAAGATAACATGGCAGTGTGTTTATGGAGAGGGTAGGTAAATGTGACTTCATTGGTGTGGGGGTTTATATTTGGTAGTACCAGTGCTTGGGAATAGTGTGCAGGAAAGAAGCATCGTCACTTTGCTGGGGAGTCACCACATGTAGCTCACAGCACAGACAGTTGCATCAGTCCAGCAGAAGGTCGTATGTTACGAAGGGTTGAAAATAGTCAGGGCTGTTTAAGATAGAACTGCTACCACTGACAGCCTGTAGAAGTACAGCCTGTGGCTAAACAGCATTTCTTTCAGCATAAGTTCAGATCTTATGCTTGTTTGATCTGAACCTTTTCTTCCAGATTGCATATGCTACAGATAAATGTCAAAGATAGTTTTTATCTTTCTTTACTGTTGATTGGTTATTCTCCGTTTCTTCTTTGCCTCCACCAGCATCCCTGTCCTGCATCAGCATTAAAACAAGAAAATTGATAGTAAGTGAACTAAATCGGTTGCTTTCAAGTTGCTTCCTATGCTGCTAACAAACACAGTAGCTAAAGGAGGCCCAGAACTGCTTCTGGCTGTTGTGTAGGGTGATGGGTGTAGAAGGGCTTTCTCAGCACTTTCCTGCTTTGCCCATTGTATGCAATGTGAGACACATTTGCTTGAAAATCTCAATGTATAGGATTCTGTAAATGATAAGGCTTGTAAGTTGTAAGGCAGAAGGTACTTTGGAAAGACCTTAATTACTTACTGTTGTGGGAAGGTTTTTCAGGAGTCAGTTGTTTTGCTCAAATGTTCATCGGCAAGTTCTAACTGTTACACAAAATATTTGCCTTTCTGAGGAAAAGAGGTGCTATTAAATGCTTTTAAGGTGCCTGGATACTGAGCAGTTAGTTACAAAAGGCCTTTCAGTAACATTTTGTAACTGAAGCAGATAATGCTGTGTACAATTGCTGTGTGGTTTCCAGACTGAGAACACTTCTTCCCTTTCCTTTTTTTCTTGTTTTTGGTTTTCCCCCCTTCTCTTGGGTGCTCAGTGAAGGCTTTAGGTGGCATGTAGGCTTACTGGTAAACTGTGTAGAATAAGCACATATTTCACATTGAGGTTTGAATTGTAAGTGGGTATTGGTTCTCAAAGGAAATGGCCTACCCTGTTGTTAATGGCAATTGACTTGCATAATATTGTTCTTCTGTAATTATTTGAATAGTTACCATGCTTAAAATTCAGGAAGAAAAATAATACTGCATTACTTGCCTCATTTATCTTTGAACTGGCATAACCAGCATGAATGTTGTTTTGCAAACATAGTTACACTGGTTTTCTGTGGGTTTAGGGCTGACTTGCATATATTTTGTGTTTTTTTGCAGGGTTCAGTGGTCTCAGTTTAAAGGCTATTTCATATTTAAACTGGAGAAAGTAATGGATGATTTCAGAACCTCAGCTCCTGAACCAAGAGGGCCCCCCAATCCAAATGTGGAATATATTCCTTTTGAAGAAATGAAAGAAAGAATCCTGAAAATTGTTGCTGGTTTTAATGGGTATGTATAATTTGTTCTATAAAATCAGGATAACAGAAGTGTTTTTTCCCAGTTTTTAACTTGGTATCTATCTGTGACTGTTCGTTTTGCTTCCTCAAGTAGATGGGCAGAAGCAAAATACGTACCTTGGAAATGCATGATAGTAATTTCAGAACTTTTACTTTATTTTTCTGTCTTTGAATGAAAATCAGGACATCCTGTGACCCATCAGTCACTTTGGTGTTTTCAATATGTAGCTCATTTTTAAGTAACACAATTCAGTGAAGCATGGCATCACTCTGTGCATTTAACAGGTAAAATAGACAGTAAAGTTAGATTTCTTTCAGCCTATTTTGAAATACCTAATTGAAAAGTCTTTTGTGTTCAGCTCTCAGCGCCTTTATGGCAGTTCAGTAGCTTTTGAAGAAGTGATTCTGTGATGAACCTGGCGTGGCCAGGAGGCAAACTGTCCCTGGCTTTGAACTCTTAAGTTGTTCCAGAGTCAAAGTTACAGATAGAGCAATACTTGCTAACTGAGAGACTTGGGGTATTTGATCTATTGCTGACAGTGTCTTAAAGTGTGTCCCTTTTGCTGGCTTCGTAATTGTGGAAATTTTGTTTCCTTTGAAATAAAGCTCCTGATTGATTTTGATGTCTCACCTGGTGTGTCTGTTTTTTAATAGGTCGTGTAGTGTTCTTGTTTCTAGCCTAGATGACTTCCCATAAGCTGAGTCATCCTGCTGTGGGTCTCAATGCTTGCAAAAGACTTTTTCAGCATTTTTTTCTCAGCTTGTCAGTAACCCTGATGTTCTAGATTTGCAGGTGGTACTAACATGTCCTTAGTATCCTGTTTTGATGCTAGGTTAATAACTTTCACTGTCATTGTTCCATGCTACTTAATTTATTTGCAGTTTAAGTGTCTCTTGTAAATCGGATCTCCTCTTCCCTCCTGTTCCCTATTGTTGTTGTGTAGGATACTTCTAAGAATGTGAGATTCAGCAAGTTCTCAGCTAGCCAGTATTTATACCAGGCTACTTCACTGAAGGAATTTAAAAACAAACCTATTCTTTATGCCTGTCTCCCACCTCCCCCAGCTCTTTGTTAATGTTTCTCTGCCCACAAAATTTGTAATGTTCTCACAGGGAGAGAGCTAATGAATGGGCTGCTGTTATCTTCTCGTGTTCCAAAGTGTACTAAACAAACCTCTGGATAACAAGTCTGAAGCTTACTCTGTGGCCCTGCTATTTTGATCTATTGCTGTAACACTTAAGTGCTTAACTTCCTCATACTTTGAAGTGAACCACCCAGTCTTTGAGGAAGCAAGCTGTTTGCATTAGTTACCTTAAAGAAAGTGATGCTTTGGGATGTTTCAGAAGCTAGGATTGTAGACTAGCTAATTTAGTCGATCCTGCAACGCCTACAGTGGTTGTTGTGAAAGCTGAATCATGTGGTGATGTGTCCAAAAAGCATCAACAGCAGGTTTTGGTTGGTGCAATTGGATATACTCAGGCTTCTTGTTTAGAGTTACTGATGCTGTTTCAGGGTGCTGTAGTGGAGAAGGGAGCTACTTGGTGTGACTTTATTATTAGGATGTTTTTATTGGTGTTTGTATAAGAGTTAGGGAAAGAGTTCAGTAGAAGTACCTAAAAATTTTAAGTTTCTTTTTGTAGTCAAGGAAGCGATGAATTAAGAATGACCCCTGGTTTGGGGTCTTTCTAGAGGAAATGTGTTTCAAAGGAAACACAGATTGGCTGGTTTAACCTTACTGTACCTCACTTGATGTTGTGTAATATGCTTGCAGAGCCAAATTCTCATGCTATCTGTACTTTAGAATGCTTTGGAGTAAGAAATTCTTGACAGACTTTGCCATTTTCTTTATCTTTCTCAGAAAGTTTTGAGGTAAGTTATTGGGGATTTCTGAAAGAGGAATCTTCACAACATGGATAAAATAGACAACATCATAATCTAGATGTTAATTTATATGTATTTTGCTACTATTTAATACAGTTGTTAGACTGACATTTCCCCACATCCCTCCTGAATCCCGTCCGTCTGATGAATCTTTGGTTTGTAATTCATTCTGAACTATAGTGCTGTTTTGTGGTGTTTGCATAGGATTTGAAGTGGTTATCTTCAGCAGGCACATTAGGACTACTCATGCAGCTGATGCCTGGAACTAATTACATTTCTGAGCATTGAAGATCAATTCCTGTAGTGCTCACAGACTTCTGCATTGGTGTTCATGTATAAACTTATGCCAAGTTCAGTTACTTCTATTTTAAAGAAGTTAAGTTTTACCGAAAAGAATTCATTATGTGAAATTTAACTGCCAACCAGAAACATTGACGAATGTTGAAGGAATGACATGCAGAGATGATAGTGTGACACTTGGTGCCATCTGCTGCTCAGTAAACGAAGTTCAGTTTGCAGTGGAAAATTTTGGAGGGAAATGAACTGCTTTAAGCTTTTGTTTAAACAAACCTCTTACAACTGAGAGTAAAATAGGAAGGCAACTTCTGGAGTTAGTTGCAGGCTGCACACTTTGAGTATGCTTATTCCCCACATAGCTAGAATTATTGATCTTCACAGAATAGTTCCTGTATTGGCACTTCAGGTGACTGGCCAGGTACAGCTGGATACATATTAGGCAGTGATTCTCCAGGACCTTTGCTGATTTAGCTGTGTATTTTATTTCTGTGAAATAAATAGATTTTGAACGGACAGTATAATCCATCTAAAAAATTACAGAGTCTCTAATTATGGACTTCTCAACCCAAAGCCAAAGTGGCTATCAGTGAGAAACAGGAGCTACAGTTAGTGATGTACCCATGTGGAGAAGTTAACAGATCAGGTAAATTCTTTGTGACTGAATTAGAGTTAAGAGTTTTGTTACAAGAGGTCATAACACAAAAGCTGAACATCATAACGAATTTGGGTGTCAGAAAGATTACTGATTGACCAAAAGTTGCTCAACAGCAGCATAATTTGATTGATACTGAGGCAGCTTTAGGAAATGAATAATGTCAGAACCATTGTCATGCTTAAAAGCCTTCATGTAATAAACTGAGTTAAAAGGAACACTTATTTCTGGTTTGTTCTTGTTTGTACTTACCGTATTTTGGGAGTGGGGGAAGAGATATATTTCACCTCCCTATTTTGACCCAGCAATATCTTGCCTGTGTGCCAAAACACTTGGTTTCTGCCATTTTACTTACTTTTAAGCAATAACATAGTAAGACAAATGTTTTGGAAAGCCTGTTGTCTTAGACCATTACTTTCTGCAAGTGTTCATGTATTTAATGCTTCAGCAGCTGTACTTTAACTCTGCACAGCTGATTGATGAAGTTAATTTTTCTAGTCTCAGAAGTCAAGTAAAGCTAAGTTGGTGTGGTGTAATTCAGGGCAAATAGCAAGGGAAGGCATTAACTGGTAGGGTAAATGTGGTATGTACCTCCTGTGCTGTACTTTCAGATACTGGTGTTGGAAGTAGGGCTAAAGGTGGCCGCATTGTAGCCTACCTGTGTAGAATTTTCCAGTTGAGGGTTATAATTTCCACAGTAACATGATATACAGACAGTTCTTTAAAAACAGAATTAAATTGTTGACACTGGGGACTGATTACTGCTTACTTTTAGTTACAGTGAAGTGCCATGTAGCATGATTTATCGTGGCTATGCTGGCCTGTTTGCACTGAACTGATGGTAGATCTGTGCATCTTTAAGATGTGGCTTTTTAGCTAATGACCTAAGCTTGAGGCACATACTGTGTTAGCTGGTGAAATAGGCTTAAGAATCTGTACAGAGTTCATCAGAAAATAAAAGTTAAATTTTACAAAACTTACAATATAGGGATACACACACACGTATGTAAGTCTCTACACATACTGCTTTGGATTTGGTGTATCAGTCATATTCCCAATAAAAACAATGGTTCTTCAGTACTGTATTGTATCATATATTCTTCATAGATTGATTACTGAAATGTTTATGGCTTCAACTTCAAATAGTGAACTGTAAAAATGTATGATTCTGCATTATTTTATTGAAAAATACTTTAACATTTTACCATTTTGTCAGAAGTTTGTTAAAATGTGATACTGTGAATGTGCAATGAAAGTGTGTGACATCTCAGGTAACTAGTAAACATATGTAAAGAACTGATTTTCTAAAAGCTCACTTTCTCATGTAAGTAGGGATGAAGTGGAGTACAGAGCTGTCAGGAACTGGAATGTGTGAATGTGGTGCATATGGGTTTATGTATCTTGCTCTGAATTTAGTTATTGTTGCTGAGCTGTTCTGTAATAGATAAGTATACTGCCCAGTTGTGGCCAAGTAGAGTATTTGTAATAGCTAAAGACTTGTTAGTTCTACTGATTCCAATGTTTAATGCTTTTTCTGTAAATGTGTTTTGTAAAACATGAAATAAACTATGAGTTGAGAGGTTCTTTTAGCTCTAGTGTATGACTCAAATTTGTTTGGCATCACTTACCATTTTTGTTCCATACATTTGAATAATAAATACAGTCTTAAACTATTTTCCTGTTGACAATCTGATTTCCTTTTCATTGTTTTAATGGATCATTTACGTTGTGGGATGATATATTTAGGATTCTACCAGAGCGTTTTGTTGTGGTGAGCACAAAACATGGTGTGTTGTTACCTTGGTGTATGAGATGGGGGGAAAATAAGGCCTTGAGTTACTGCTCTATATTGCTGTATTGTCAGTACTGTTTTCTTTCTGTTTTCTCAGTAAGAGGGAGGAGGCATTATGTTCCTTCCTCACAGTGGTACTCATTAAAATCATATTTAACTGTTGTAAATCTATTTCCTTACAGCATCCCCTTCACTATTCAGCGACTCTGTGAGTTGCTGACAGATCCTAGGAGGAATTACACAGGAACAGACAAATTTTTAAGAGGTGTGGAAAAGGTATGTATGTTTCTGAGGGAGAGCACAGCTAAACAGGCACAACTACTGCTTAAATAACTTCTGAATTGCTGCCAAAGGTCTGTTAGTTTCATTATGGCTTGTAGCCATAGTATAGCTAATAGCTACTCTAAGTATATAAGTTGGTTTCATAACTTATTTTAAAACTGCTTTTTGATGTTAAAAGTTAAGACATAAATCTCAGGGCTGTAACTGTTGTGTTTCCTCCTCTCTGTGCAGTACTCAAACTGTAGTCTGTAGGGGTGTAATGTCACTTTTTGTCTCAAGTTCTAGCTAAAATGAAATAATCAGCTGAAATAGTTTTGAATTTTTTTGATCAGGCATTTCCTTCCACATTTGGGTTCAGATTAGGTGCAGTAGAAGAAGAAGGGAGGCCTCTTTCCCCAGTGTCTTTTGTTTCAGTATTTAAATCCTCTTTGTAGAAGACTGTGCCTTCATAAAAGCATACAGATGTCTAACAGTATTTTATAGCTTATTTCAGAATGTGGGATCATTCAAAAGTAGATCATGGTGTTTCAGGATGTAGTTCCACATAGGATTTTCCAGATGGCAAAATTGGCTTGAGATTGCTACTTCAACTTCTTGGTCAAAGAAAGTTTAACTTGTAAATGGAGTGATTTTTTTTTTTTTTTTTTTTTTCCCCTGTTACAGTGGATGCAATCAGTCATATTCTTGGAAGATGGGAAAGAGATGGTCAGGAATAAATGAGATGGGGATTTCACAAAGCTGTTTCTTAGCCAGTAACAAGATCTGTGAAACCACATCTCAGGCTTTATGAAGAGCCCTCATCAAAGTTCATCTGGGTTAATTCAGCTGGCCCTGTGATAAAAGCCACCCTGTATAATTGGGCTATGTATTGATTTGAAGAGAGAAACTTGCCTTTTAAGCTGGGTTTCTGGATGTAAAACCTAACATAGTTTGCAGTGTCATGCAGGAGGAGAGGTGGCTGAGCAAAACATACCAAATTAATCTTTATTTCTGCCCTTTTTTTATGTGGGGATGAAATAATTTAACATTGGAAATATGGCTGTGCCAAAAATAACTAATAGTGCTTGTGCACTTCTGAAAGCAGGGCTTGTGTATGAATAGAGCCTTGCTCCAGCAATTCAGAATTTGATCAGCATTTTGGAATACTTCATTTTCCAGAGATACTTCAGTTAGAAATTACAAATACTTTGGCCTGAGGCTTAATGTGCTGGCCTCATTGTGAGAGTAGCCCACTTATGAAAATACTGGCTTGTAGTGCAGTTGTGGCCTGACCTTGTGAAGGGGGAGCAGGAGTATTTTTTTATGTATCTGTCATCTGCTGGTAGCTTTCAGCCCAATTTTCTGTAGACATATTTTAGCAGATGTGACCAAAATCCTGTAACTTTAGTTTTGGGGTGTTGTCAAAAGCTGAAGGTTCTGTTTCTGAACTTTTACGTTGTTTGTGTATTACAGAATGTCATGGTTGTCAGCTGTGTACATCCATCTTCAGAGTAAGTTTAACCTTTTTTCCTTGAAACTTTAAGTTTGTGTTAGAAGGAGGGAGAATGTGTCTGATATATTTCATTGGCAGTAGTTGTATCGAGAAGACGTGCAGAGTTCAGTTTTCCTTATCAATAGTTAACAGTAGTGGTCTGCAAGCATTACCTGTAGTAATCTAGGAATGAGCAGCCAGCTTTGTAATTGGATATGGTACAGTTTGGTACTATCCCTGAACACTAAGCACTTATTTTGTACTATAGCTGGTGGTGGAAAAAATGGATACCTGTCTAACTGTTGCACTGTGAATTCATATCCCAGCCTGTGTCCCTGATATAACGTACAAGTAGAGAACCCTTTGAGGACTGACAGTGGGGGACTGTTTGAGTTGGGGGAAACTCTGTGCAAACATATAATTCAAAATTCCTTTATTAATAACTTTGTTGTTTGTTTTTGTTAGAAAAAATAATACCAATAGTTTAAATCGGATGAATGGTGTTATGTTCCCAGGAAACTCACCAGGGTATTCTGACAGGTAAGTTCAGTTTTGGGAGTTAACTTTTTCTGGATGAACGCAAGGTAGTTCTGGAAATAGCAGGTTCAGATCCCTTATTGCCTATTCTGATCAAAAATAGGTAGCCTCAAAAAATGGAGTGTGACCTGGAATACTGGGGGAAGGAGGGTAGAGGAGCTGTGAACATACACACTGTTCACTCTGGTCTTTGATCTTTTTGTGGCTTTGTTGTTCAGAATTTTTTTTAATTTAAAGTTCTATCATAGTTTACATGATGTGAGCAAGGAATTCTTTAAAACAAAGTTCTAGCTGCTTTCTGCCTATCATGAACAAATCACTGCTAAAAGGATGGGTTGTTTTTGTATTGTTCTTTTTCAAGGTCTAATGTGAATGGTCCTGGAACTCCCAGACCAGTAAATCGACCGAAGGTTTCTTTGTCAACTCCTATGACAACAAATGGTTTGCCAGACAGCGTGGAACATAAAGACTCAAGCTTGCAGCAAGCAGAAGACAAAAAACACAGGTTGGTGAGGAGGATGTATTGTGAGGTTTTATTATTCTCATTTTTTTCATTTACATACAAAAAATATTCTGAAAGAGGATGGCCACCTCAGGTATGCATAGTAACATAACTTGACAGACAAGTGTCTGCAGCAGGATTTGATGTGTACTTCTGCTGCTGTTTGGGTGTCCAGATAACAATTAACTCAAGTTCCCACAGTTACCATAACACATCTTGTAGGTGTATGTGATGTATGGTAAAAATGAAAAGTCAATAACAGAGTTCGGGAAGCCACAATTGTCTGTAATTTGGACCCACCAGAATAGCCTGACCACTCTGTATTTTCATCAGCAATTGGGAGGAGCAGTGGCTTTGAGGTGAAGTGAGTTCTACCATTACCTCTTGCAGAGTGTTTAACTTGAGGTAGCTGCTACTTTCTTGTGTGTTATGATGCAGTATGTTTTACTTCAGTAATAACTACAGCTGCTCTTGTTGTTTATAGTGAATCACCAGCATCTGAATCAGAAGGTGCTCAGAGCAGCCCAGTAAAAAATAAACATTCTGAAGATGATCCTGCAGAAGCAGAAGGACGTGAGGTAAAAAGACTTAAATTTGACAAGGAATGGGAAGTTGGAGATGCACCTAACCAAACTGCTTCCAGTGAAGTTTCTGTAGGCATGGGGGAAGAGACAGAGACATCCTCTACATCTCAGGATAAAGAAAAAGATGCTACTTGTGCCAGGCAGCACTGTACAGAGGAAGAGGAGGAAGGTATTTCAGATTTTATTGTCTTTGTTCTGTACATTTTCCAAGGAGATGGGATTTTCTTTGCTGGAGGCCAGTGCTGTTGGGATTGCTGAATGTCTCCAGTTGTGCATGAAGATGGACTGCTTGTTCATCCTTCAGTTTTGCATTACCTGGCAATCTGCTTTCTTTCTTTGTTCTACATCTCTATTAAATTTACAAAATGTACTTAAAATCCTCTTGGGCAGTAAGTGACACAAGGGTTGTAACGATGCACAAAGAACTTGAGCATCACTACTTTGGGGTATCATGAGATTTGTTCTTCTCTAGAATGGGGGTGGGTTCTGCCTATGGCTGTTAATAATACAAATTACTGAAATAAAGAGTAAAGTTGTGTTCTTTCCATGTCAAAAGTGAATTATGTTCCTTTTCCGTATGAACGAGGAAGCTGAGCAACAATCTCTTCAGATCCTTAGAACGGTAGAAACTACCTCACTGTAAGGCAGGCCCTGTACCTAATTAAAAAAAAAAATACTTACTTCTTACATATTCTCCAGAGTTTCCTTTTAATAATAATTTTTTTGGGACTCCTGCATTTGGAAAATATTCCTCTAGATGGTGGCGGGTGTACACTAGCAACGCTGATATCTTCAATGCTCCCGAAAGGCTGCTGCTGAACACAAGTGAAGGAGTGTGGGGAAACAAGTTAAAAATACTCGTTAGGTTGTGTCTTTATGCACTGAAGCTTAATTAAGCAAAACAACCTATTTAATTAAAATAATGGACTTTATGGTATATTAGGATGGTTTGGCTGTCCTGATGATGCTGGCTAGTACTTTACATCTTCTGATAACATCAGAGCTTGTCCCAGGCTATGTTGCAGAAGTATTGCTGGGGACGGAAAGTAGCAGGGTTAAGAAATGGTTAAAATGCCTCAGTAATGCTGTACTTTCACTGTTTCTAGAGTCCTTCATGTCTCCCAGAAATGTTGGTCCAGACAGAAAAGATCAAGAAAAAGACACTGAATCCTCAACTGTGAATGAAGAGACCTCTGAGGAGAACAATCAGATGGAGGAGTCTGATCAGTCTCAAGCAGAGAAGGATTTACACTCGGATGACAGTGCAGCTAGCGGATCTGCCAGTAGTGGAGCTGACTGCAGTGAAGCAGAGGAGTCAGGGTCCTATGCTAGTGAAACTCCAGAGACATCGTCAGAGACCCCGATGGAAAACAGCAATGAAGCCACAGAAGCTGCAGATGAACCTATGGAGCAAGACTAATTTAAATACACTTAGATGCAGTATTTTCCATAAGGCTCCGGTTTTACACTGTATAAATAATTTTATGTAATAAAGTGGACCTTTAGTTTTACAAAAAAAAAAGAAAAAAAAAGCAGGTTGTAAAATAAACTTCTCCATGGATTGAACCTTGAAAGAGTTGTACATGATAAGAACTGTGACTACCAGCTCCTTCAGGTCCTGCTTACCGCTGAACTTTCGTTTGGTCAAATCAGTGGTTTGTGTATAGTTTTTTTTATTTAGAATAAAAGTTTTTAAACTGGAAGGCAATTATAATTTTGACAACTTTTTTGGAGATTACCACACCTAGTTGTATGTAAGCAAGAAAGCTTTTTTTGTCTTTGTCTTTTTCTGACAGCTCTAGCAGTTACTTCATGTTTTGGTTACAGTTTGAACATTTGACATGTGAACTTACGGGGTTTCATGCTGGTTTCCAGATTTTTATTTGAATACACACTATGAAACCTTATGTTGTGTGTTTCAAATGTGTTACATTTCACACACACATGTATATGCACGCATGCACACTTATGTGTACCCTCACTGTTCTAAGGGGGAAATGGTATATTTTTCTGTTTCTATAAAAGATAAACACAGTAAATACTTTTTTCTATAGGGAAAGACTGACTTCACCTCTCAAGGCACTTTGTTTTGCCTCTGGAAAATGAAACAAAGGAAATCTGGCCCATGTGAAACCCTGGAACTACTAATGTTGAAAACACCAGAGTAAACACATTCCAAGAGAACTGTTCAGATCACAACACTTTTGTATACTTCTGAGGTGCCTGAGTGAAAGGATTTCATTTTATTTATGAGAAAATGAGCTTTATGTTGAGAACGTTGTAATCAAAACGTAGCTTCAACTTTTGTAGGAGAAATGTTTGAAAACATGATAAGAAAAATACCTTGGAAGAAACAAAACAGGTACTTGCTTTTTTGAATGCTTCTTGGAACATTGTGAACATTGTAGAGAAGTCTCAATTACCTGAAGGTAGGCGGGATAGCATCGGTAAACTCACACCACTGTATTGGAAGGATTAATCCATGACCGTAGTTATGTACCTGAGCTGAACGACTGAAAGGTTTAGGGGTGCAGAGAAATCACCATGAATTTGTACAACATTTTGGAAGTGAACTAAATATTTTTGAACATGCTACTTTGACAGCCAGTGTTACGTTTTCTTTTCCAGACCAGCTCAAAGCACAAACTACTGCTTTAAACCCTTGGTATTTTCCGGTTCCCATATTTAAAGACATGCAAGCTGCAACCTCCCAGTCACAATTACTGGCTGCCAAATTTCTACCTGTTTCTTCAACTGTACCTTTTTGATATTTAGAGTTTTTAAATTTCTGTAAAGTAGATTTTTTGTAGATTGTAATGAGTGCTCACTGCCATTGTGGAACGGTATATAATTGTATAATTCCTGTGTGTAAACTGAATGCTTGGGCTTTCAATACAGTATTCATATAAAGCAATAAATATTAATGTTATGAAATATCCGAGTACACTTTTATCAGAATTGTCCCTCTTTTTGGTTTTTAAGTTCAGAGCTGAAGTACAAAAATGACCTCTAAAATGCATGCTGATAGTTTCTTGTGCTACTACATGGTATGCTTGGGATTGGTTGGGGAGGATCTTAGGTTTTGATTAATACCGGAATAATTTGGCTCAGAGGGAGTATTTACAAAGCTGTTTCTTGCTGATGTTACCTTTCAAGTTCTAAGCTGACGGGATTCAGGGAGGTGCTTGCCAAAACAATAAACATCTCATTGCTGGAGATCCCCTTACTGAAGGAAAATTGTACTGTGACTCACTAACATTGTGCTGAAGGGTTGGATGTGTGTTACAAAACTAAAGGACTGAACCAAAATGTTGGCATGAGGAAGGTTTAAAATACAGTGACAGCTTCCACTGCTTTGGTCTTGGGTCTTTCTTTTTTTTAATATTTTGCCAATGAGACAATTTTAAGGTTTCTAAGTTCAGAGATTTCTGAAGTTTTCTTTAGACTGTTTATTTGTGAAGATACTGTCAATAAACTTCTTCTTTAAGCACCTCTGACCTTCCGATACGTTTGTTTTAGCAACAAGCAAGCCTTGCAGGAGAACTTTGACATATAAATGCACTTAAATATCTGCTGCTGTTGGTGCCGTGGCTAATAAAATGAAATTCATGCTTTAACATCATAGTAAACATCTTAGTGTTAAGTATGGGCCTACATTTAAAGATTGCATTTACTAAATCCGAGAAGATTCCTTCTCTGTGGATTTAAAGCCCCAAATGCATGCGCTGTGTTCTAAGCAGCTGCATTGTGCTTGGACAGCGTTCATGGGCATATTTCCTATTAAAAACTTTATATAGGAGCAGAATGGAGAGGGGGATGACGGTTTACTTTTCTGCGTACAAGGTAAAGGACAGCCCTTAAATTCTGCTTTTGGTATTCAAAAGAACCCTGCTATTTTGGGTAGTCCTGATACCAGGAAAAAAGGGTTAACGTTGTGCCTGCTTGCTTAAGCAGTCGCTGTGCTTGGTGAAGCAGAACCCTAGGAGTCAAAGTTGCTAGAACAGTGAAGCAGAATAGTAAGGGTTACAGCTGCTAGGCAGAATTGTAGTAGGTAAGATTCATAACTTAACATTTAAGACATTCTTGTTTAAACAGTATCTTTAGAAAGAAAAGGAACAAAAGACAGCCAGAGTAACAAAATTTGCAAACTTGACAAGTTTCTGCTTTAAGATACATAAAACCGGCTTGTACCAAACCTGAGGTTTGGACAGGAGCTGAAACCCCATTGAGTCTGTGTGAAAGCAAGAGGTTACTCGCAGTGATGAAGAGGAACCACAGGCCTTCATCCTCATGACCCCCTAACGACCACCACCAGGAGGCACTGCACAGGCACACCAATGGGACGAATGCCAGAAAACTAATTATAATACTAGACGGGAATAGGTTTTGCATATGTATTAGGCGTGAAGCAATCTCATGTTTAGGTAATCATTATATGTAATATAAACGAACTGAATGGCGAGGGAAAGGTGCGCATGCTTTTGGAGGAACGATCCCCCATGCGCCTCAGCGCTGAATAAAGCATGCCTACTTTACAACTCTAACGAGCTGTGGAGTCTATCCGTGTATCACTCCATTTCCTTCAAGTACCTGAGCTGCTCTGTCAGCCCTGAGTTTTAGGCCTCAGGCCCGACTTTAATACTTGCAATAGAGGAAGCTTGCCCCTGCAGCATGTGCTGGGGTTATAAAGCCTCGCCCCCCTCCAGAGCGATGTCTCCCACTAACCCAGGCTGCGTCACCGCCTCATTAAGGTAATTAACCAGGTGCGCCGCTGGGCTGGGCTCTGCTCCCCTTACAAGCAGCGGCTGAGCGCAGCGGGGCGGCGCCATGTGGCGGCCCTCGGTCAGGGCTCCGTGAGGCGGCGGGGAGTGAGACCGAGGCCGTGGTCCCGGCGCCGGGCCGGGGCGGGCCGAGCCGAGCTCTGCTGGTGGGAAACGAGAGTTTTCCCGAGTGAGAGCCCGGGGGAGGCGGCGGGGCCTCTCCCGGGTGGCTCCGGTGACAAATCCCTGCTGACAGACCCCGGCCTCCGCAGGGAGGTGGCCTCCGGGACGCGCTGCAGGTCAGTGAGGATGTCCCCAGATACTTAGGGTAAATCACCTCAGCAGCAAGTTAAGCCGTTGTTCCTCGTGTCGTCCTCTGCTTCCACTCTATGAGGAACACGGCTGGTGACCAAATTCCTGCAGGCACTTCTCATTGTGTTGGCAACCCCCTTGGTTTATCCACCCACCCTGATTTGTGCTTGCCAGACTAAACAAACACATCCTCCTGCCCTTCCCTCACCATATGTGCTGTTCTGAGCCTTTGCTCTTCTCCCATGTGTCTCTCTGTGTCCAAACCAGGACCCAGGATGCCAGCTGGAGCCTCCCAAGCGATGCCTCTGGAGTGTTCTGTGTACGTTTCCAGGTGAGAGTCGACTGTATTTGATTTGAGGTCCACCATGACCTCCACGTCATTTTCTGCCCAAGTTGTTTCTGAGCTGCCATGTCGTGTGGCATGTATTTTACCTCAAGCATACTGTTCCCCTCCCTCATCTTCTCCCAGCTGCATTGTGATGTTTTGCACCCTTTCCAATTTTTTGTTTTATTTTTAATTCTCATCCTGTTCCATGAGGTCTTTAGAAGTGGTTTTCCCTTCACTGTGCTCTCAGGGCCACTTCACCTGCAGTGCCATCTTGTTATTAACACTCTGGAGCAGACACCTGTGGGATTCAAACTGTCCTTAAGCTGTGCTGGAGGCGAGCACAGAGAAAGCAGCGCTCCCAGCCTTTATCTCTGAGACAGTGCAGTTCATGTTTGCTTCATTATTCTCTACTTACGCAACAAGTGCAATAGTTGTGCGTTAGGGTCTTCAGTGAGGGCTGGTACTGGTGTGGGCCAAGCGGCTCGTCCCTGTGGGTTTCAGGTGAACCGTGGCAGGCAACAGTTCCAGACTTCTCCCACCCCTTGCTGTGCCCCTCAGGCAGCATTGGTACCATTCACCTCTCAGCACTGTTTCTTGCAATAAGCCGGGGCTGCTGGTGAAACCTTTGCAATGCCCGGAGGCAGAACTGAAGAAATGACCTGGGAAAGCTGCCTGGCTGCCAACTGCTGCCTGTCTTGCTCTGGGCTCCGAGGTGGTTCCAGCAGTGACCACAAAGTCTTCCTGGTCCATTTTTAATGCTCAAACTTGCAGAACATCAGTCACAAGGATTGAGAAAGGGTGCTGAAAAGCAGGATGGGGCAGAGGGGTTCCTTGAGCATTTATTTCTTGGTCATTCATCCTGGAGAAGGCTCTGAGGTGACCTTAGAGCAGCTTCCAGTGCCTAAAGGGGCTACAAGAAACCTGGAGAGGGGCTTTGGGCAAGGGCCTGTAGGGACAGGACAAAGGGAATGGCTTTAACCTGCCAGAGGGGAGATGGAGATGAGCTCTTAGGCAGAAGTTCTTCCCTGTGAGGGTGCTGAGGTGCTGGCACAGGGTGCCCAGAGAAGCAGTGTTCAAGGCCAGGTTGGATGGGGCTTGGAGCAAGCTGCAATAGTGGAAGGTGTCCCTGCCCATGGCAGGGGATTGGAACTGGATGAGCTTTAGGGTTCCTTCAAGCCATACATTCTGTGATTCTATGATTCTGCTTCTGTGCAGTTGAACAATGCAGGGTTGTTTGAAACACCTGATGAAAAGGTTCAAACCAGGCTGCAGAGTGGCCAAGAGCCCTTCTTAACGTTGTTTTGTGATCTTGTGGGGAACAAAAATGAGGGTGATTGATAGAAAGGCTGGTGAGAAAGTGGAGCCTTCTCTGCCTGCAGCACCGACAGCACGCTGTAGTAACGAGTGTGGAGACGGTGAACTCGGCCAAGCACAGCAGTCTTCACACTCTTCAGCTCGCGAGCGGAAGGACGTGGATTCCCGGCGTAGGTAAGCAGGGGAAGGAAACTTATGTTCAGGTTCCTTCCTGTAATGAGGAACCCGAGAGCGGGGAATGCAGAGCTGCCCTCTGGGACATGGGGGCAAGGCATGGGGAATAATCTGAAGCACGGATGGGAGACGTTGGGCCTCTGGCTGCACACTGGAGACCCGCATTCCCTGGATGGCATTCCTGCATTCCCTCTCTTCCTGGAGGTCAGAGGCTCCCTGTGGCACCACTACATTTGCGTGTGCCAAGTGGAGGAGAGGTCTCTGGCACCTGACAATGACAATAAAGCTCTCTCGGCAGTGCTCTTCTTGCCGAGCAACACGGTTACACCCGGGAGAGGAGCTGAGGCACCCACCGACCCTGTGGGCGCTTTGTGAGGAGGGCGCGGCCTCTGAGGGTCCAGAGAGCGGCTGGCCGGGACCGCAGACCCCCAAACCCTCCTGCCGGCTCTCCCTGAGGCGGGCAGCGGGGCCATTCACTCCTCCGCGCCGTCTCCCGCCCCTCGGTCCGGCCGTTCGCGCGCCGCCGGAACAGGCTGCGGCCGGCAGAGGGCGCCGCCGCGTCGGGATGGTGCCGCGGCGCCATTTTGCGGTCGGCGGGTGGCGCTGGGTGCCCGCGGCGCTGGGTGTGTGAGGCGCTGCTCGCGATGAGGTGGCGGCAATGGCGGCCGGGCCCTGCAGGTGTGTGCTCCGCCGGCAGCGGTCCCTGTGCGGAGCGGACCGCCGGGGCTGTGCTGAGGTGCGCTGCGCAATGCCGGGAGTGGAAAGGACAAAGGCGTGAAAAGAGGGACGATTTAAATAGGGGGATAGCAGTCATAACTGCTCTTATGTTTTTACATCGGAAATAGCCTTATCTTCAGTGGGATGTGCTGAGACATGAAACAGCTTCTGCAGCAACTCTGTCAAACACCTCACCTAAGTGCTGAGAAATTAAATTGACTTCCTCCAGATCAGGAGATGAGCATCCAAATTCAAGGTTTTGGTTTTGTTTGTTTTTAAATCAAAGATAATTCTATAATTCTAAGTTTTGCCCTTCTAAAGATTCACACCTTCACAGACTTTCCTCTCGCACCCTTACTCCAAGTGAAAGTCGGGTTGTTTCTGTATTGATTTCATGACTCCAGGAGGTGGAGCTTTTGAACAGATGCTACAACACAGTAGAACAGGCACTGGAGATGCTGTGGGAGTTATCAGCCTAAGAGGTGAGCCTTGCGAAGGGTTTTTTGCTCCTTCCCTGGCCAAAGTTGGAAAGTGCTGTAACTTTGTTACTGTATCTGTAGGTTACAACAGGCTGCAGGTTTAACACCAGTTTGCTTGAGAGGGGTTGATCCTGTCAGGGATTCAGTGGCGAGAGTGCTGCTAGCCTGGCTTGTCAGGAAAATCAGGGGAAGGGATACAGTGCAGCATACTTGCATTGTGTCCGAGCCTCTGCTTCCCCTCTACAGTCCCCCAAACCTCACAAACCATTGGAACAAGACCATGGAAAAGGTTTCATCAAATCAGTGTGAGTAACAGGAAGCTTTTATGCTCTGTGTGCTGCATTGAGGAGGGGCATTATCTGTTCTCCTTGCTCATAGTGCTTGGGAAAAGGAGTTATGGATTTAGATGGCCACAGGGAAAGAGGCCAGGTGCTGGGGTGGTGGTGAGGATAAGTGATGTTCTGGAATAGGTCACCCAGCTTTCATAAAGCCCTGCTTCCCCATGATGGAGCCAAGCCCTATGATTTGAGATGGACTAGATGACTTCTTCAGGCAATTTCTGCCTCTTTTTTTTAACTCCTTGTAATTCAACACTTCTGGAAGGTTTCTGTTTTATTGGGCAATGGGAAAGTATGAAATTGTGCATTGCCCTGCCCTTGGAATCAAAATACATCAAATCCAGAACCTCAAGTCTGATCCTCAGATGCAGTGTCTGGGAAACTGAGGATGCCTCCTGCAAGGAATTATGGAATCATAGAATAGTTAGGGTTGGAAAGGACCTTAGCATCATCTAGTTCCAGTTACATGGCAAATGAGAGATTAATTGGTTTTTTTCTTTCTTTCTCCAGGTAGTTTCTTTTTTATCTCGTATTTTCAGTACCTAAAGCCTTTTCCAGTCTAGTTTTAGAAGAGATGTGATAAAGCTCAGTTGCTTGAGGTATTTAAGATAATTCTACTCTCCAGTGTGCTTGCTTTTCAGGAATGGTTGGTTATTTGGTTTTTTTTTTCCCTTAGATCCTCAGAAACCCTCTTTATTCCATCCTGTTTCCCCAAGATATACTTGAAGGTATGGTAATTCTTCTAACTTACATCTATTACTGAGGGACAAGCCTTTCCCTTTGGAGCCACTCCTCTCATGTGTTGAGTCATGTTGACTCATTATCTTTGCTCACAAATGAGTCCCAATGAGTTCAGGTGCTCTTTCCTGAACTCCAAGGCCTGTCGTGCATTTTATTACAACTTGTAAAGATGGTAAGGAGACATGCTGGGTTCTCCATCTAGTAAATGACTGTTTATGTGCGAGTCAGAGAGGGGCTCCTACTTACCACTGGCGTCACTTACCTCCCTGGGAATCTTAGTGAGGAGTGACTGAACCTGTTTACGTGGGCCTCCTTGCTTCATGCAGGTACCACATCCAGGACTTTGCCTTTGGATGTTACAGGTGCTGGCACACCCTCCTACAACAGCAGGCCCTGGTCAGGGACTGTCTGCACTCTAAGTTTATTCGAGGAGCGATTCCTTTAAGTTCCTGAAAAGTGCTGGTAGCAGGATGTTGACACATGTCCTTTCCCTGCAAAAGTGACTGCTCTGATCACTGGGCTGTCAGGTGGTGCCCAAACTTGATCTTTTTTTTTCCTGTGGATCCATACAACTTTGTCCCTTCTTGTGTACAAGGGATAAATTAAAGTCATGTGGACAATAAAAAACTTATTATGAGGCACTTCTTTCTGTGTAATAGTGTAATTTAGAACAAAGTCTACCTTAAATGGCAAAAGGAATGCTTGTTTTCTCAGTGATCTAGGAATATCAGAGTACGTCTGTGCTCAGAGTCTTACCAGCTTCTTTCTACTTCTGTTCTTTTGATTATTTATTCCTTTTTGCATTTTCTTTGACTTTCAGCTCAAAAGAGCTGTGTGCCATGCACCAAAGGCCTGCCTCTTCAGATCTCTGACTGTGGGCCTTGGATATCTTGTTTAAATACATGTATTCAAAGGGGCCCGTGTGTGGCAAAGACCAGAACTAGGCACAGAGCCTCTGCTTAGAGACTTGGCAGTACCACTGCTGAAATACCCCACAGAAAATAGACCTGACTGTGGGGTCTCAAAGGAGATTGTTCTCTAAACAGCAGTTTTGCATTACCAAGGCATTATTGCAGAACTCTGTTAGTTCACAGAAACCTTAGGCAGGCTTTCTCAGCCAAGTGAATACCCTTGTATTCCCATATATAGCTATCTTGTATAGCTAGATATGAATATGGAGAGGTAGGAACCTTTAGAGGTAAGTTACTCTGCAGTTGCAAAAAAACCAGCTCTTAAACATAAACATTTTCTTTCCCTTCATTTGAAATAGTTAACAGTGGTCATTTCACCTTTATATATTTTTTAGTAATTTTCAAATAATAAAATGAACTTCCAATTTAGGAACTTAATGAAAAACATTAACCCAATCTTTGCATCCTCATAAGAGGGTCAATATATGGATGTATCTTTTGTAGTGCCTGGCAATAAACTCTCAGATGTTTGTAAAACAGGCTACTCACAATTTTGTAGAGTAACACCCCCCCCACACCCCCCCCAGAAACTGAAAAACAGGTTCTCAATGAAAAATTGAGGACTTTGAGAAGAATCCTTCATGTGAGTATGTAGGAGGGATCTTCACCATTAACATCTACTTTATTTCAGCTTGGAGGATGTCTGTTAACAATGCAAGCTCATCAGCCTAGCAGTAGTGGAGTAGGGTCAAGAGGTTGGGCTTGGTGCAGGTTTGAGGTTGTTGGGTTTTGCTGTTTCTCTACAGGTAAGGAGGGACATTTCTTATAACTTCTTTGTGACTTTTCCTCCCCTAATAGAACCTAAGCTACTGTTTTCAATTCAGTTAAATCTGTTTTAACTAGAAGGAAGGCTATGTGATGTCTGGGGTGTGATGTATTAATAAAATGGCTGGGACATTGACCTAACATGAAAGATGTGGTTTTGATGAAGGAGGTGTATTTCCTTCTAAATGGGAAAGGAGGCAAGAAGCCCAGCTCTGATGTTACTTCAGCTGAATTTTAGCCAAGTAATGCTGGACTGACCAGCCTCTCCTGCCCTGTTTTAAAATGGATGACAAGAGAAGTGCCTGTAGTGCATTACCTGCTTGGACTTAAGCCACTGTCTCCTTTTAGGAAACTGTAGTAGTTTATAAAGTGCAACATCTTCAGGGACCAGTATGGCTTTGATCAGCTTTTGTTAATGAGTGAAGCAACTAATAATGCACTCGCTTTCCAACAGCAGTATCTTTCTCTCATGAGATGCCAGCAAGTACTTTAGTGATTTTTGAGGTTTGACACAGGATGGTTGTGTTACCACCTGGTTGCACAGAGAAAAGAAGTATTAGGTGATCTCCTTGGGGAGATGAAGCACAAAAAAGTAAGTGTGAACTGTGTGGCTACCACAGCATAAAAATCATTTTCTGTTGTGCAGGTGAACTAAAAAGTAAAGGCAGACAGACAAATGAGCCCTTCCAGGCTGATATATCTGTGCTCTCCAAAGCAGTAGTGCAAGGAATATCTGATCTCACCACAGGTGAACTGGAGCAGCAGCATGGCAAAGAGAACTGAGCCTCCCAGCTAATGGTGTGATGGAGCAGGCTGCCCTGTGAGCACAAGGTCTTCTCTTGCTCTGTGTGAATTTCTGGCCAGGGCAAGTAATGTATTGATTCTTACTTTCTGTGGGGTGTCTGGCTGTTAGATCTGCCTTTGATTTTTCTTTTTAGTGCTACTTTTAACTATGACTCTGCTCACTTCCCAGCATGCAGGAATACATGACTGGATTTGCTCTTTCTAGCTGAGCTGTGGAAAAAAGTTCATGTGGGACAGTAGTAGCTTCAGCTTGTGTGTACACCCCAAGGCAAACTGGGTTTGATCTGTGAATCATAAAAGGGCTTTAGGTGGGAGTGCTGAATTCTTTTGCATGGGGTTAATTAAGAAGTTTGAGAGAAGTCATCCAGCCTCCCATAGCTAAAATAATTCCCCATATAGCACCTTCTGCAGGGATACATCTCTTGTTTGTAGCTGTATTATTCTTCTGCAGTCAGCAGCAGGCTGAGTGTGGTGTCTGGCATTGCTCTCCTGTGCGTGCTCTCGGACTGAGAAGGCAGCTGAACCGTGTGATCTGATAATGCAGGGCCTTGCCCGCTTTCATGTGGTAGGTATTCACACTTGGGGATGTCTGATGTTTCTCTGGAAACGTGCACTCTGATTCCAAACACTACTCAGCTGCACTTCTGCTTTAGCAGTCTCTGCCTGGGACTTGCACTGGTACAGATATGTTGGTGAATTTAGCTTCTTCCAGCAGACTGCCTGATCTGGTGTGTACTTTATGTGTGAATTTATGGGAGAATGTGCTGCTGTATGGGCTCTTTCCCCTTTCCCACCCACCCCTGGAATTGTTTAGCACAGACTATATTGAAGAGGGCATGACAGCTAGCACTGGACAGATGGGAAGGGCAACTGATAGTAAACTAGTCCTTTGAGTGATCTATGGGCAAAATCTGAGAGGTCAACCGTAAGATCTTTGATCAGGCACTCACTTAAAGGACAGACTTGACAGGAATGCAGAATTAAGCCTGACAATAAAAGTAGTTCCTAGAACTACTAGCAAGTTTCACTGATAAGGAGCTCCAAGTCTTGGCATGTCTTAACATTTGTGATTCATTCCAGAAGTAATACAGAACCAATATTTTCTATAACTGCATTTAAAAGAAGTGTCATTTTATGTTGGAGTCTGCTGCTTTTAGCAATGAAATTATTTGCTGGTGAACCTGTCAGGTTGTGGCTGCACAGTCTCTCTTTGGCTGGTGGTTGTTAGAAGCAGTGCTCCTGTGCCAGTGGTTGCCCTTTAGACCCGAATACATCTGGTACTATTTAAATATGTAGGAAGGCTGGGCAGCTTTTTTAATTTTAAACCAGCATTATTTGAACTAGGTCAATCTTTATAAAAGTGTAATGAGAAAACTGTAATGCAGGAGAGGGATAAGACAAAGGAAGGGGGGAAATGGAGAAGGAAAGCTGTAGGTAGATCAAACAGTTTGTGGCAGAGTGTGAATCTGAACCTCTTACTTCTGAGTAAGGAAGTAAGAACTCAGTTCCCAGAACTCAAAGCATTCAATACTGTTCTAATGTTACCCTGTCCTTAGCTGTCACCTGGGCATGAGGCTGTTCAAAGGATCCGAATGTGTCTTTGTGATGTTTGCTGATCTAAATCTACTGCACATGGCTGGAGGAGCTGGTTAACTTCTTGTGTGAAAGGTTAGTCTGCAGCTGAAATTGCTTTAGGTGGCTCAGCTGTATTTTGTCAATAGAATGTGCCATCAGTGGAGGAATTGGCAGTAAAGTAGCTTCTGTGTGCTTGTAAATGGAAATCACATTTGAAGGGCAGCAATAGAGTATTTGCTAGATGCAATCAGCAATTGTATCATTACAAAGTTGGTTTTCTGGGATTCAGAATTTGAATGTGTTTAATTGCAATGGGCTGATACGATTTATAGCTTGGACGTGATACTTTTTCATCTATTTTGGCTGCTGGAAAGTGAACTGTGAGATGTGAGTTGTATGCTAGCGAGTTCAGTGGAGGGAAGAAAGTGATGCATTCCTCATGTATTTATGTGTTGGGAATATACCCTGTAACATCTCTGTAAAAGTCTTGAATGTTTGCAGGGTGGTGTTCTCTTGGCATGGTGATCTTTTTCTTTCTAGGTAGATGAGATGGAAATATCTTGCCAAGTGATGAACATTTCATAACCATGAGCACATTTTAGTGTTGATTTCTGTCCGTAGCTGAAACATGTGGAGCAGGTTGACCTATTTATTTAGACTGTATTGATGGGGGCCTACAAGCTTTTTCTGCATGGTGTGGCTGTCAGAGTAAGGCTTGATCTTCATTGGAGTCTTCAGGTATCACTGTAGAACAAGTGATCTTGGACAGCGTTTCAACGCATCTTATTTGTCCACACAAAGTAGGTTCCTACTTGTAAAGGACCTTTTAAGAAAGTATTTAAGAGCAGCACATTCTGGTTTGCGTGGAGGGAAACAGCAAAAATTGTCACCTAATCTTGATCAGCTATATCATGTTGTCTGTCTCTGTCCATGAGTGCAATGAGGCACACCTTGCTCATATTTGAAAATTGGCCGTCAAAATTATGCAGTTCCATGAACTCTTCACTATTCTTTATGAAATACTGTCATTAGTTGATAGAACTATGAAATTTTCTATAGCTGGACCATGGTAAAACTTCTAATGAGTCAGTCCAGCCCATATGTGTTTTGTACAAAGCAGTTCAGTGCCACTCTTGGATACCAGTTTAATCCTTCTCCAAGCAGTCTGTGAGTCAGTGTCCCAGGGTGTCAGCCTGCAGGAAAATACATGACTCTTTGCTGCTTGGTACCATTTCAAGGCAAATGTGAAAATGAGCTGAGGCTGCTGCCGTGCTGAGCTGCCACACAGAACTGAGATGATCTTGCTGGCCCTTTTCTGTGGGAATACAGTTGTGCCTCTCTTTGCTGTGGCTGTGGCTCTGTTGATCACGTCTCTCCACTGTAATACAGTGGTGATGGGGACTGGCTTTTTTTGATCAAAACATATATTTGGCTGTGAGTAGAGATGCTGTTGCTGCTTCTGGCTTAATCTGTTCTTCCTGCTGATCTCTGCCCTGAGTCGCAGCAGTTTGGGTAATTGGTGACACAAGATTTGTTTGTTTAGGTTTTTTTAGACTTAGCTCTTCAATAAAGAGCCCTGAACAGCAGACATGCTCTGGGGTACGTCACCCAAGCGAGGGGGCTGTCCTCAGTGAGCACTGTCCTGCCTGAGGATAAAAAGATGGGATTATGGAGCAGCTGTATTCCCTCACTGCAGGGAAGGGAGAAGGGGTAGGTTTGTGGAAGCTGCTGGTGGAGAAGGACTCTGTTTAATGCCAAGCAACCTAAAATAAAAAATATATATATTCAGACTAGGGAACTGATTCAAGGAATATGGAAATACTAAAACAAATCCAAATGCACTGTCCCTGGCAGTGTTCAGTGCCAGGTTGGACAGAGCTTTGGGTGACATGGTATAGGGTGAGGCATCCCTGCCCATGGCAGGGAGGTTGGAACTAGATGACCTTAAGGTCCTTTCCAGCCCTAACCATTCTATGAGTCTGTTTTTTTTGCATGAGCCTCAGACCTCGGGAAGTAAACAGGTTTGTTCTTTGCTGTTCACATGGTTTAGTAAAAGTAAGATGCCTCTTTTTTTTTCCTGCAGGCTTTTCATGTTGTTTTTTTTCCTTGTTGCAGTAGAATGTAGGCTTGGTAGCTTAAGGACCAAAAGGATTAATAGATTTGGTTTATACTAATGAAGTACCAAGCAGCCTCAGCCAGAGATCAGGGCTTTTTCATATAAAATATTATGCAGGTTTCTAAGAGAACAGAGAAAAGCCCTTCTGCCATGCTATGCAGTTTATCAGTTTTCTACAGCTTAAGACCCAGACGCTTCTGAGGGCACGTGTTCAATGAAGGTTTAAATCAAATGCGGGTGATATTATGTAGGAATATTAAATGAAAAAGCTAGTTTGATGTCAGCAGTTTTGACCAGTGTACAATAATTTTTAGCTTTTGTACAAAAGCAGCAGCCGGTTTAGTACTCTGGTGACTACTTAGAAAGAACGTGCTCTGTAAAGGTGAGAGGAAAGCTTTGAGTAAGTGTTTACCAATCACAACGCAAGATGCTTAAGAAAGATAATGTGAGGCATGGACAGACTCTCCCAAAATCCACAGAATGCCGTGAAAGTGATGATATAATAGGTGAGAGTAGGAGGAATAACTGGCATGTCATATTAACTGTAGATGAAGCACTTCTATATATGCTGGAGGAGTGTGGATGTGTGAAGAGCCAGGCATGTCGATTATCCTGTACCTGACCCACATCCAGTCTGGTCAAGAAGCAGAGTTGGGTGGGTACAAGGAGACTCCAAAGTCTCTTCTGGAGTTTGGACTCTGGCTGCTCTTGTATAACGAAGAAAACAAGGAATTTGATCCAGGTCTCTCATGCCCTGTAATAATGTCATTCTTGCTGGTTTTCCTTTGGCCTTGGGGGCCAAAAAATTGTTAGAAAGATGGAATGAGATACCATCATGCTCATGACTAGATTTTTTTCCCCCTCCTTTTTTTACTTTTTTTGCTCCTGTTGCTCACTCAATTATAAAACCTGGATAAATGTGTATTCTGGTCTAAATATTACTAATGTTGGCAGTAATTGAAGGTGAAACTGGCAAATGTATCTCTCAAGCCATTTCACAGAGTAATCATTTATGAACGTAGCTGTATTAATTTGTTTAGTGAGATGCAGAGAAGCAATAAAAGTGATTGACTAAAAACAATTAGAACAGTAAAAGTAAATTGTTGTGTGCATTAAAACCTGCTGAGCCTGTCAGAGGAAAATTGTAGGTTTAAATGTGAAAATTAAAGCTATTGATTTTAGCTGGTGTGTATGTGGCTACCAGAGTCCTAATTTGTTTGAGTTTTCTTAGCTGAAAGTTGCTGAGACAAGAATAAAGATAATCCTAACACTCACTCCCAAAAAGGCATAAGGCTTCAGAAAGACGTATGTGATAAATATTTGGGTTGTCTTGGGAAGATGGGAATGTGTTTTTGAGGACTTATATTAACTGTCATTATCTTGATACTGCAGAACTGCATGTAAATATTTACCAATAATGGTAACTTATTGTACTTCGGAGAAGATGAAGAATGAGACATTGACATGAGGGAAAATACAGCATTGATACAGACTAGATTACAGGCTTCTCGCTTAATTTATGTATGTGGCGTTATTGTCATTTTATTTTTATGTCTTATAGTAAATCTTGCATTCAGTGAACTATTATTTTTTAGTATTCAATTTATAGCACAAAAAGAGTGCTGTATTTGGGCAAGTATTAAGGGATAGTGGTGGGGAATGAAAATCCAGGCTGTGCATGAATCGAATGAGCCAGGGCTTTAAACAAGTATTATGTGTGTTGACTTGCCAATGTTAAGCAATAGGTCATGGTATTATTTCCTCTTATAGTTTCTTTAGATCTCTTTATAAATCACCCTTTGGACTGTAAAATGTATTATTTGATGGTTAAGTAATTGATCAATAGACAGCGGTTTTTAAATCTTGCTTTGAGGAGTGTAAAGCACATCTTCCAATAGCCTTAGTGTTTGGGTTTTTTTTTCCCCATTTTTAGGAAGCAGACTCTAAGTTTTATGTCTTACAAACATTGAATCAGTCTGGAATAAAAATCTGTGACCTGCAAGTGATAGGTGCTGGGGAGCTCAGCTGCTACAGCCTTGACAGGGTTGCGGTACAGAGCATTGGGTGGCATGCACGAAGGGGTCCAGAGCAGCAGTGACCTGGTGATAAACCCTGACTCTAGGCCTTATGAGGAGGGAACCTCATACAGAGGAGTGATGAACTCCTGGCTGGAAAGTGGAGTGGCCGATTTGGGTGGGTGGTTCGACATACCTGCAGGACAGCTGTGAATCCAGAGTTGTGGGATGTTTATGGAGCCGGGTACCCAGGATAAAAGCAGCTGGCAGAAGTCCTGTCTACATGATTGACATCAACATCAACTCCTAAACTGGCCCTTTCTGCCTTCCAGTCTGCTGGGCTGAGAGAGGGAGGGCAGCTTGGAGCAAAGAGCCACATTATGTGTGCACAGCACAGCGTCACAGGCAAGTGTTTGTCACACCAAACCATTTCCCTTTGTGGAAATAACCTGCTGGAGAGAAGTGACTGCTGTGATGACAGAAGTGAGAGGGGAGAGATGAGGAAGAGTTTGACTCTTTCTACATGCATGAGAAACACAGAGTTCACAGGTAGTGTTTGTCTCAATAGGGGATTTTTGTTAAAATGAAAAATTCAGATGCTAGACCCAGTTGATTTGAACGCTGTGGCACACAGCAAACTATTGGGAGCCTGTTCCACCAGATGAACTTTTTAAGCTTATATTTGCAGTAGATAACACAATAGAGAATACAAGTAACTTGCAGTCGCTACACAGCTAGCTGAAGTTTCTCTTTACTTGTCAAAATAACCAGCTCTGTCATCATGCAGGGGGGTGGAAACATCAATAGTGGTGTCACTGAAATGCCATCAAGAAAGAATTATCCACCTTTTAAGGTAGTTGTTCAGTGATTTATTTTTCTTAAACAGTAGCTCTATAATCCTTGTTTAGCGATAGCAGTTGTGTTGCTTTTCAGCTGTTTTTGCTGGATCAGAAATCCAGGGGAGGAACTGTGTGCATCTGCTGCCGTGTGCCATTTGCTACCAGATCCTGTCCTCCGGTACAATGCAAGTCCCAGAGCACTGCAGGAGTGCGCCAGGCCGTATGTCTGTTCCATCACGTGTAAGTGCCTGAGGGAGGGGAGAGGTCCCTGCAAGAGGGTTAACTTCGAGCAGTTATAAGGAAGCTGTCAAAAGGGGTGTCTCTTCTGGGCTCTGATTCAGCAAAGCTTGTGAGCATCTGCTGAAGTGCTTTGTTGAATCAAGTTCTAGCAGAGAAACTTGTCAAAAGCATTTTACCTCTATCTAAGCAACTGTCATGCTAATCTTAAGCCTTCCAGAAACTTTGTGCAAAGTGTATTTTTCTAATAGTGACTCTCAGTTTGAAGGAAGGTTTTATAATGTATGTCAGTTGTAGACTGCAGGTTAAGCCAGAGTAGTTTTTCTATTTCTACCTTTTCCTAGAAAATCACAAGAAACCACAATCCTTATTAAAACTAGCATTAAGCCCTTGTGTCACATTAATGCAACAGCCTGTGTCATTAGCATATGCTTAATAAAGCACTACTTTGCATCTCTGAAGTAGATTGCCTTGTAGCATCTGTATCACCTCTAGCAGGACTGTTACCCCTGACAAGTTTTCAGTTGAAGTAGAGATGGTGACGAAGAGGTGAGGCATGACTTTCATGGGAGGCCACTCTGTGAAAACTGTGATAAAGCTCTTCTGTAGAGTATGTTTTCTTTGTTCTGAATTCTTGGTAATGGTGCAAGTGATTACTGGGAAGTGTGGTCCTCAAAGTCAAAGGGAAAACTAACAGCATTCCAGTGAACTGAGCATGTCTTCTCACTATGTGTACCATAAGTGACAGCTTAGTTCTCAAGCAGTTGTGTCTCCTTTTCCATTAACTAATGAAATTCACTGCTCAGGCAGTGATCCTTGTAGATGATTAGGGCAAACATGTCCATGTGCCCACAAATGGACAATAGCTTTCATGAGTATGCTATAGCAACAAAGTGAGATAGTTAAATTTTATGGTCTTACATATGCAGTAGATGTCCTGACTGTACATTTTTATATAAATAATCATTTATTCACACCAATTTTATTTTCATCAGTGTAAAACTCAGTGAGGTTTATGTTTAGCATTATCACAGGAGGAAACTATTCCCTTGAGAGCAGAAACCTAGTGAATTTTCAAATAAGCACCACACCAGCATTTCCTTCCTTGTGGAGACTGTAGCATTCAGCAATTCCAATTCTGCTGGGAGCTATAGCATGGCACCATTATAGCAAATAATTTGAGTGGTTATGCTCCTAAGTACTCTTCCTGGCAATACCATGCTGAGCATTTGAGGCAAAGCGGATGTGATTTTTATCTGTGGTTTAAGAATAAGAGCGTTTCTTTTCCTATTTATAAAGATGGGACTTGATCAGGACCCAGGACATAAATATGTTTAGGTGAAGGTTGATGTTAAAAAAATAATCACCTACCTGTTTGTAAAGGGAGATAGGAGCTTCACATGGCAAATTCTATCTCCCTCCCTGCGGGAAGCAGATCCGTGCACCCAGCCCAGCGTGTCACTAAGGTAGGTGGTATGGATGTATACAACTACAAGGTTGTATACTGCTAATACAAATGTGAACTTTTAAGGCTTATGCAAATGGAAATCTCCACACTGAGAAACGTGAGCAGGGAGAAACAAGACTGATTTTTTTTTTTCCCTTAGTGGCTAGCAAAGATACTCACTGCACTACTACTGGGATATTAGAACTGTATTGACTCTTTTAAGTGTGAACCTTGGACTGTTCCTTTGGAATCATGAAGTAATTAAGATTAAATATTCATTTTGATACTTAATGTATCTCAGTCCGGGGTAACATACTGATTGTGATGTGTTCTGGTATGTGCTGTAAGCTCTGCTCACCTGTGGAGATGATTTTTTTTTTTTGAGGGACCATATTTTAGGATTGTAAAGGGTGCAGAAATTCTTGTCTGGAATTGCAACTCCTAGTATTGAAGCTGAGGTGATATTAGTCCTGAGCCACCTTTCTGTCCATAAAATGACTTCAGGTATTGTAGAAACTCAGTTTTTGTTCTTTTCCAATTTTTGTTCTTTTCTACCATATACATAATTGAAACTATAAAGTCCAACCTTGTTATAGAATCATAGAATAGTTAGGGTTGGAAAGGACCTTAAGATCATCTAGTTCCACCCCCCTCCCCCCCCCCCGCCATGGGGAGGGACACCTCACACTAAGCCTTGTCAACAAGGCTCTGTCCAACCTGGACTTGAACACTGCCAGGGATGGAGCATTCACAACTTCCTTGGGCAACTCATTCCAATGCCTCACCACCCTTACAGTAAAGAATTTCTTCCTTATATCCCATCTAAACTTCCCCTGTTTAAGTTTTAACCCATTCCCCCTTTCATTACAGTCCCCTATCATTACAGCATCCCTATAGCCCCCCTTCAGACACTGGAAGGCTGCTATGAGGTCTTCATGCAGCCTTCTCTTCTCCAGGCTGAGCAGCCCCAATTTTCTCAGCCTATCTTAATATGGGAGGTGCTCCAGCCCCTGATCATCCTTGTAGCCCTCCTCTGGACTTGTTCCAACAGTTCCATGTCCTTCTTATGTTGAGGACACCAGAATTGCACACAATACTTCAGGTGAGGTCTCACAAGAGCAGAGTAGAGGGGCAGGATCACCTCCTTGGACCTGCTGGTCACGCTCCTTTTGATGCAGCCCAGGATACGGTTGGCTTTCTGGGCTGTGAGCGCACACTGAAGCCGGCTCATGTTCATTTTCTCATCAACCAACACCCCCAAGTCCTTCTCTGCAGGGCTGCTCTGAATCTCTTCTCTGCCCAACCTGTAGCTGTGCCTGGGATTGCTCCGACCCAGGTGTAGGACCTTGCACTTGGCATGGTTAAACTTCATGAGGTTGGCATCAGCCCACCTCACAAGCGTGTCAAGGTCCCTCTGGATGGCATTCCTTCCCTCCAGGGTATCAACCGAACCACACAGCTTGGTGTCATCGGCAAACTTGCTGAGGGCGCACTCAATCCCACTGTCCATGTCAGCGACAAAGATGTTGAACAAGACCGGTCCCAACACCGATCCCTGAGGGACACCACTCGTTACTGGTCTCCAGCCGGACATGGAGCCATTGACCACAACTCTTTGTGTGCGGCCATCCAGCCAGTTCTTTATCCACCGAGTGGTCCATCCATCAAATTGATGTCTCTCCAATTTAGAGACAAGGATGTTGTGTGGGACTGTGTCAAGCACTTTGTACAAGTCCAGGTAGATGACATCAACTGCTCTACCCCTGTCCATCAGTTCTGTAGCCCCATCGTAGAAGGCCACAAAACTGGTTGTAGAACATGAACACATAACTTTTGTTATGTGAAATGAACATGAACACATAACTTCTAGTGCAAACTGGATTTAATATATATGCAAATAACCTTTATCATAGAAATAAAATTTCATATTCATAATTAGTAATTCCACTTATGCTGTGTAGTATGCAATGGCATTGAAGTGCCAAATAGATTTTGATTTTTAAACCCCCCAACCAAGATGGACTCTGACTTTTGGCAGTAGTTATGAAGCAGAGCAATGAGAAACAGTCCTAAACACACAGTCCCATTCGTTCTGAGGAATTTTTTAATGAAGATTGGAGTGGGTCCTAAAAAGTAAGTCATGTATACTGTCACCCCTAAACTTCACTAGCTGGTCGTAAACTCCTTTGGGGTATATGCTGGAAGGCTTTTACATGTGGATAGCTGTATCTTGCATGCTAAAATCAAACGTCAATGTGTGATGTGGAATCTGGATTCATCAGGCTGAAGGTGGAGTTAACAGATAAGCTGTTACAAAGCTGCTGAAGGGAAATCTGCACAGAAGATGGTAGTGTCTACCCTGATTTTTCAGTCTGGAGGCTCCAAGGCTGTTTTCATTCCTCAGATGGAAACCATATTCCTTTTCTTTAAGGTTTGATTGACTGAAGGCTTGGGAAATGACTGTAAGTTGCAAGACCACCTCTGTAGCAGGGGTAAACCCCTGCCCAACAGATCTCTTGCTTTAGGTTAGTGTTCCCTTCAGTGTTGTATTGACTTTTTCCAGCTGAGCAGCTGGTTTTCTTTGCCCTCAGTTATCAAAGAGGAAAAATAAAATAGGAATATGTTCCGTAGTACCAGAGCACACTCACTGTTTGCTTAAATCTGAAGGGTAACGTGTGAGTTGCTCTTAAATTGGAATATTAATCAAGAGAAATGTATGCAAAGCTGTTTTACTGTGTCACTTCTTGACACCTGAGCTGAGTGCTGTGTTATATTTCATTGTCTTTGCATCCTCTTTCTTTGCTCATCTCAATATGCTGGGAGAAGCTTGCTCACACCATCCTTCTTTTGTAGAGTGAATGCATTAGGACCTGTGCTGGAAAAATGATACCACTCCATTGAGTTGAACTGAGGGTTTTGGTGAAAACCTTACTTAATCACAGTTTTAGGCATAGTTTCAAACAAAATAGAAATCAGTCCAGATCTGTTTGCAAACCTTCCAGGCAGATTTGGGCTTTAGTTCAAACTTCAGAAAACACAGGCCAAGTTTTACATAATGCACTGAAATCCAAACTTGCAAGGATTTGGTCACTCTCACAGAAACTTCATACAGCTCCAGTGAGATACCTCTTCCAAACATTTAAACTCTGTGCCATGAAGAGATGAATTCTCCCTTTCTACAGCTCTGCAGGAAAAGAAAGTCACTGTGACTGTTGTGTTTGGAATTGTATGTGCACTTACAGGAGGGGTTTGCAGAGGAACGTTTGTTTTGCTGCATGGCTGGGGGAAGAAAAAAATTGTACGGTATTACAGTGCTAGTTTCACGTGTGTTATGGTGGATAACTATAGCACTGCCAAGAGAGAAATTATAGCAGGACTTGATGAGAAGCAAGGTGGCATTTCAAGAAATGAAGAGCTGTGTTTCTGCTGGAGGAATGCCGGTTCTCTGGGGTCCTGCACAGGAATAAAAGTAATGAAATAAAATTGATGTTTGCATGAAATTCTGCAGCTGTGCAGTGCTTCTACAGAGAAACAAGAAGATGTAGAATGAACCCAAAGCTTAACATAAATGTTCCCGTGGGCTCTGCTGGCTCTGGGATTTTGCCTGGCCTCTGAGGATTTTGTCATGATGATGTGCTGGAATCCTGTCCTCTGAAGTACAGACAGCTCTGTTGTGGCAGAGGTGTGTGTCCTATTTGTGAGGGTCTGAAGTCCTGACGAGATAGTTAACTTACTCGTCTAGATTGGCTTTAATTAGCCTAACTGGCTGCAGTGCATTTAATTTTGCATGTTTAATGAAATAATAAATGAAATGAAAATAACAGGTAATAAAACCTGTTCTGTGTGTATTTCACAGCAGGTTTTGGGCTCAGTGTGTTCCTCTACTTTGCTGTTTTTTAAAGAAATTGCTTGACTTGGTCGAGTCATTTGGTGCAAACGTTACGTTCATTCAATGCAATTACTGTTCAGTAAGTCTCTGGCAAGAGCAGTGGCATTTGACAGCACTCCTCCACTATTGATTTAAATCTATCCGAAACAAATGATGTGAAGTCTCTGAAAGGATGTGGAAGATTCCCTTCCCCTGGTAATACATAACCTTGAACTTGCAGTCAAGCAGTTTGCTTAACAATTTCACAAGGTGAGCTCAATACAGACATTGTCAAACACTATCTTTTTAATGTTTTCATAGCTAATTATATTGTTTCTTTCTAACTAATGCTGGGAAAATAATTATTTTATGAACCATGATTTTATTTTTTCAATTCTAAGAACACTTTAGATTCACTGATGCAGGTTTGTTCTTCAAACTGTGCTCCACATTGTAACAGCTTTTAGTTATAAATGTTTTTGCAGCTTTAAGTTTGAGAGTAAAAAAGAAAGCCTTTGTTTGCTTAATGAATGTGGCTTTATGGATCCATATAACATCAGTGCCTTAATTACCACAAATGGCTAATAACCGCTTCCCTGTATATGGGAATGGGCGGTGCAGTGTGACTGTCATTAGGAACAATTGCATTTTCTCTCGGTAAGTTGGTGAAAAATGTAAATCCTACAGATAAGTGCCTGAGGGCATGTTGGATCACCGTGCAGCAGAACTCTTGTTACAGAAATGGCTTCCTCTGCTGGAGTTGAAGCAGAAGAAATGGGATGAACATTTGTGCATAAGCCACAGTATTTTTTATGCTCTTTGTGAACATTTTGCAGTAAGATGTCTGGTGTATAGTTTTCTTGGATTACTGGGAAGAGCTGAATATTGGCAGAGGAGTGGTTAGGATGTGTTTTTTCCTAGTAAGATACAAGTCCTTGGCTTTGGGCAGTTAAACCAACCCTGTGTTCCATGGGATACAGTCAAAAAAGTTGTCTTGTTCTTCCTAATTGAAGGAGCTCACAAAAAGTCTCTTGTGATTGACAGAGAAAAAGGAAAGTTGGCCTTTGCCTTTCACAAGCTCCTTAAGAGACAAACCATACCCTGGCTGGCTGGGTGGGAATGTCACAGGCCGGGATGCCAGCTCTTCCAATGAATTAACAAAAGCTGAACATCTCGCTGCTGTTAATTTCAAGGAATGCAAACAATTCTGTATGGGGAGCATCTTAACAAGTTTCATTTACCAAATTGATGCTCTGATTAGGGAGTTACTTCAAATCAGGAATAAGATTCTCTATTGGGACCTATTGGGTCTAATAGAGTTCCTGACTTTCTAGCTCATTGTGGGTGATGTGAAAATCTGCTTTTGATCTTGCATTGCTCTTTTTATGACTTCCAAAGGGGTAACTTCTCCAACATGGCTCAGAGAGGGTCCGCACAGATCTTTGAGAACTTCAGAGCTGTAGAATAAATGGGCAAATCCAATATAGTGCTGCTTGTGGTTTCCCTGTCAAGATATAGGAAACTTCAACCTCACTGGAGTCCTGTTAGCTGAAAGCATGGCACTGTTAGAAATGCATAGAAGGAAGGGAACAAGACAGCAGAGTGCTTGTGGTTTAAAGCTTGGATGTGATTTGGGGTGTGTTTGCTCTGGCACACCAGCAGGTGCTAGTGGGAGTTCTCGGCAACCTGATCCTTGTGTCATGGGGGCAGATGAGGTGCTTTAGTCTTGTGTAGATGTCGGTTTATGGTGGTGAGCTGGCATTGGAATAGCTCTGTGCTTTGTTGCTCTGTGCCATGCTGACGGTATAGTGCCTTTTTCAATTATCAGTATGATGAGCTGATGTTCTGAGGCCTATGGAGAACGCACAGGCTGCTTTGGGAACGGTTTCACTTTGTTCTGTTCTTGCATTGCATTGTGAATCTTCATTTTGCAGAAAGCTGCCATGCCATAAATCGAGACGAAGGCAACACAAGATAAATGAGCTGTACCATCCTTTATGTGGAAGATTTTATGATGTATTCTTCCCTGTACGAGACTCCTATCGTACTTACCTCTTAAAACGAAGACTGGTGAATAATGGCTTAGGCAAGCAATAAATACATAATGCAATGCCACCTTTGAACCCTGTAGCTTATGTGTAGGTCAAAGATTATATGGGTTGTAATCATGATTTATGCGTTCAGTCTCTTGATATTTTTTAGACCATCTTTGCTTGTCTGTTGGTATGACTTTAATTATTCAATTTATTTTTAGGAGACTGCTATGATGTTTCTGTTACTCCTACAAAGTACACTTTCCATTTTTCTGAATATGATATAACTCAAACTTTGTTCACTGTACAAAAACTTGTGTTCAGTAGATGAGTGTGCTCAGAAAATTGTGAGTAAAGATGTCTATGCAAGTGTCTATTCAAGATTAACAACTTGTTAGAGAAAACCTGATTTGTTACTGGTAACAGGTTTAGCAGTTTCTTATAGCAAATGATGCAAACTTACTTCCTAATCATTGCAGAACAACAATTACACACAGACACCTCAACAGCTTCCATATTAATTAATATCTCTCACTGGGTCATTTGAAACTTTAACTGATGAATGATGACTATCTCAGAGCTTCCAAGCTTAATGTTGTTTGATGTTAAAAGTGCATCAGTCAGTCCTTAAGCATAACTTAAGCACCTGCCACTATCTAATTATTTTGTTATTTCCATGTCTCTGTTTTATGCTGCTTGGTTGCTGTAGCTGAGCTATGAGCTTACCTCATAAGCTTACCTGGCGAAGAGCTTTCTGACCTGATGGAAGCAAATACCGTCATTTAGTTCCACTTTCTGCTATTCTTGCTGTTTGGCTTGCAGGGGCTTTGCTGCAAATGAGAGACCTGCACGCAGTACCCCAGAATAGTAGCTTTCACACAAAGCTTTGTTTTTAATCTTGCCCTTTCAGGCTAAACTGCCAGATTTGGTGACAAGTGAGCACATTCTGTCTGCTGTTGCAAAGCAGCTCCACAACTCTGTTCAGACACTGTGGATGGGCTTGCTTCCCTTCTTGGTTCTTTCCTTTACTCTGTAATTTGAAGTTAACTGTTCTGTGGAGCAGTAGGTGCTCTTGCTTTGCTTTGTTGCTTGTAGGACTGCTCAGCATGTAGCTTTCCTGCTTTGCCTTGTGCTGCTATTTGTCAGGCTAGTTCTGTGTTCCTTGTTCTTGAGTCCCAAGGACATCTCAAGTAAATCTCCTCTTGGAAGATACTGGCTTTATGGTTTATATGCTCAAACAGTGATGCAGCAGCCACGTAAGTCAGTGTATTCTTTCTTGACTGGCATGCTCTTGGAGGTCTGTCACTTCAGGGTTGAATGACAGACATGATCCATTCCCTCCTTTTTTAGTGTGTGCACTACCACAAATGTGCATTCACTGAGTGTGACCGTGATGTGCTACTGACAACATCAGGCTTTATCTTGCTGGGTTTTTCTCTGGTGGTTGATAATTTGTAGGCTGAAGGAAGATGCTTCTGGCTTTGAGAGGGATGGTGTAAGTGCAGCCTGAATGCACTGAGGGGCTGGGTGGCACAGACTCTGATGAAGTACTGCTTACCTGGCACTGCTGTAATGCGCTGGCACTGGCACATTGGATCTTCAGTGTCAAGATTTTAACCCACTGCCTCTAAAGCATATGACCAAAAGGTTTCAAAGCCACATTGTTGTCTTGGGTATCATGGATATTGTCATGTTTTCATGGATATTTTAATCCACTGTTAGCTATATTAATGTAACTTTTATTTTGTGTTTCAGTTGTAATGATCTGTGTAATCCCATTAACCATCTGGGAGCTCAAGCACGGCCCATCAGAAGAAAACCTCAGAACAGCAACAGTCAAATGTAAGTGGTACTGAACATACACAGTTAACAATCAAGTGTAATTGCAAGAAATAGTGTTTGGAATAGATGACTGTACTCCCGCCCCAGGGCATTGTGGCAGATGCAACATAAGGTTTAATAAACTAGGTCCCCATTGCCAGTATTACTCTGTATAAGAGTAATAATAACACTGAGAGTGAAAACATCCATCAAAAGCTGACAAATCTCACACAGTTTATACATATGCACGTGCATATCCTAAAGATGCTACTTAAATCTGATGGAACTGCAAATAAAAATTTTTTAGTGGTCTTAATGAAACATCATTTTGTGCTTATTACTGCTTTCATGTGAGGTTATTTTTGGCAATCATCTGAGTGTTGTTGGAAAAGGTGCCTGTAATTACAAAAGTAAATAGCAATATGTTGCCTGGTAAATCATAGGTACAATAGCTCTATTCAGAGAGAAGCTGAAAGTTAAAACTTTAAACATAGCAAATATTTGCACTTATTTTTAGCACAGAGGCTGTGTCTGTCTTGTTGCGTATTCCACCAAGAAACCCTGCTAGACAAATGACTCTTATTTCAGTTTGTGGGTGGCCTAGTTGCAGATGTATGTTTTTTTTTTTTTTCAAGAACCAGAAAAAGAACATATGTATGATAAAAACTGTGTGTGTGTGTGTGTGTAGTTTATGTGGTTTTTTTTTTTGTGTGTGTGGATTTTTTATGTTTAAAGTCCCAAAACAAATACCAAGGAGGACATCCCCTTGAGCTGACCTGGCTACTGCTGCTGTGAGTCCCATGAGTACCTGATGCAGGGGCCTGATCTCTTTGTTGGAGCTGGCAATATTCCCTACAGGATTCAGCTCTGACTTAAGGCATGATTTCTTCGGCAGTTGCCTGATAGGCCATGTCATCCTCCTTCCTCCTCTAGAATACCTACTGAAATAAAGTGTTCTAAGATATATTGGTGAAAACATGTATGGGCATGAGTGGGAAGGGGGAAGCTGTATACTTAACAATTCTTATGGCAAGATCCAGTAAGTGTCAGTGTCCTAGTTGAGTAGGAAGGACAGAAAGCTGCATGTTACGTATGAATTTAAAATGTTGGTGTCGGTTAAAAACCTATGGTTCAACTGTGTGTAAGTAGTTACTTTCAAATGGTATTTGTTCTTCACTTAAAATGAACACACAGCTTCAGAGTTCAGCTTCCAGATCCATCTTTCTGCCTTGAAGTTTGAAACTTCAGTGATACCTGGGATGCTGTGGCACTGGATGCAGGAAGTGAGGGACTCTTAATCCCGCCAGGCAGAATCTCAGGCCCCACTGCAAATCATGTTATCCTTGTTTTGTGGTGTGGGTTAAGGAACTTCTCTCATGTCACCAAGCATGCTGGCCATAGGGACTTCCTCTCATGTGATCCATCAGTTTGGAGCAAAGCAAGCACAGGCTCTTCCAGAGCAATGCTGAACACTTATCCTTCCTGCTGATGGTAGTGGAAGATCCAAGGAAACCAAGTAGCAGTGTGCCTATACCTTGTCAAAGCCTGTGAAAGTTGAGGTTGGAATAAGCTTAGTTAGGCTTTTATTGGAACCTGTTGCGGAAAAAATGCACTTAGTTTTCAGACAAACATCCTATTTGCACTCAAATGCAAATACTAACACTTGTTTAAACCTGTTGCAGGTGCTTAAATTATGCATTGACTCCAGCAGAGTTAATAACACAAGTAAAAGGAAACCTAGCCATGGGGCTTGCTTAATGTTACCTTAGAGACTGGGTTTGTTCCTTCGAAAATGTATGCTTACTCATTAGTAAGCTATTCCATAAACTTCCACTTTTCTTCTGCATAAAATCTGTGGCTATTGGAGCATGTAGTCTTTGACCTTCCAAATTAATACCTTGTAGGATATTAATGTTGTACATCCCTTTGGGGAGAGTTAAGCAGGGAGAGAGACTCTCTGAAATCAGTCTCTGAATACAACTGTTCAGACTTCCAAGGCTCCTACTCCAGCAGTGTTCAGAAGCCTGGGTGTGTCTGGTTTTGAGCCTTTTCTTGTGCTTACCAAGCATTAGGAGCTATGTAGAAATGCTTATTAGTTGTTATTACTGTCATAAAACTCATGATAGGACCTGAACTGTACAAAGGGGCTTCCCAATTCAGGAAGGTGATATATAGGCCACACTGGAAATCAGGTTTGTTGAAGTTAATATTCTTTAAATGTGTTCTTTATATATCTTATTAGATATATTTGTAGCCAATGACCAATAAAATAGTGTTGGGTTTTGCAGGTATTTTTTTCCCTTGAATGTGTGATACATTCACAGTTTCTAAAAGGAGGGGTTTGTTGATATTGTATTGCTCTGCTGCAAGAGCTGATATATTAAACATTATCCCAGAGGATATCTCTGGTCTTTAATTAACTTTTTTCCCATGGGCCTATAATATAGCATTATACAATATTTGGTCAGTACCCTGCTCTCCTACTCCTGTGCAGGACTTATTGGCTCTCATTTCCTGGGGGAGCATTATGAGTGCAGACAGGAAGAATGCATCAAATGAAAAGTTAATTGTGTTTAAGCTGTGGGTGAGAGGGAAACAGGATTGAGACTTGCATTCTATTGTCCCTCTATAATAAGAAAAGCTAAATATACAGTTTCTTAGGCCACTAACCCAGGAAAGAAGGGGAGAAAGAACTACCCCAGTCACAGAAAGAATGAAATATAAAATATGCAGGCAGCCACAGGAAACTTGATACTTTAGTTTGAATGCTCGTTACAGGTGATGGAGGTACGAACATGCCAGTATTCATAGGGATTACTTCCTGAGGAAGGATAAAATCCTGTCTGCTCCCTGAAGGCCATTATGATTTGTCCTGTTACTGAAATTCCATTGTGCAAAAAATCAACAATGAGGGATGGAATAGAGGAACTTTAGCCCTTCACAGGTTTATTGTAAATAAGTACAATGTATTTGATGTCCTGCTGAGGGCAGCTTCATGCCTGAGTCTTGGCTGGCATGGGTTCTTTTAGGGGGAAGCAAAATGGAGCACGTCTGAGAATAGATTGTGAGCCACTTTTAAGTGCTCCAGTCCCAGCTACATGGCTTACTCATGCAAAATCTGTTTTGTGCAAGGACATGAGCTCCCAAGGGGGTGATAACATGAGAAATAGCAGCTGTTTCAGAGCAGGATTTCCAATATCCCCCTCATTTGAGATGTCCCTATTGCTTATAAGACATTTTCATTGGAAAAGCTCCAACTGTCAGCAGCAATTTACCCAGCAAGGGTCTGTTATTTTGTACCCTAATATGGTTAATGGGGCTGTGTGGAAGCAGATCTTTAGATGTCTGTTTGATGTGTGAAAAGATATTTCCCCCCATGGTTTCAGTGAGATGGTTCTAGGGTTTAATTTTTGGGTTTAAGGCTTTATATGAACTAAAACTTGGTGAAAATTGCTGGATCAAAAAGGTGGATGACTTCTGGTTTAGTTCTGTGCCTTCTGTCCAAACCAGTTGAAGTCTTACCTAGCACTGGTATTTCAGGACAGCTTTAATCAAGGTTTATTTAATACTAGATCATCATTAATTCAATAATTTGTGAACCAGAGAAATTTTGTCTTGCATGTGAGGTGTGTAACTTGACTGAAAATGGATTGTGTTTGTCTAGAATTTATCTGACTTTGCCTGGTCATATTCCAGGTTTGAATGGTAGAGGCCAGCTTCAGAGGCAGAGCTGGGTTGACTTCTAGTGACTGGAGAATATAGTGGGGAAGAAGGAGGGGTGCAGAAAACAGACAGAAACGCTGCTGTGTGGTAATTCACTTGGAATGTGATTTGAATATAGCCACAGTCTGTAGAGTACACAGATCTGCGTGTGTTGAGTCAGAGCAGCTCAAGACCCTTCCAGTAGTGAGTATGTGTGTTCTTGTAAATCAGAATTATTAACTAGTGTGCTGGGACCTAATGCGTCAACTGCACATGGCAAGTGTCTCGCCATTGTGGAGGCTTTGTTACTTGGATGGCTGTAACCTCGAGAGACTTCAGGTTTCATTGCACTGTTCATACACTTAATTAAAAAAGACTCTGTTTAGTCTGCTGTCCAATTCTGCAGATACCTGCATGTTCTTACCTGCATTAATGAGAGTAGTTTTGCTGGAAATTGCTGGAGATTGTCATAAAATAAAATTCTACATAATGATGGACTAAGCAGACTGAGGAGTACTTCTATATCCCACAGTATTGCTGCAAGGCCAATGCTGCTGCTGTTTAAGCAAGGCAGGTTATTAGTAAGCCTGTGTTCAGTTTTTAGCATATGCCACGCCTTGTCACAGCATAATCTGAGAAGCTATGCCCTGTGTTACTGTCACATCGAGGTATACTGATCACTTTGAATTTTGCTGTCAATGTGATAGGACAGCATGTGACTGACGCTTGTTAACACAGTGAAAGCAATCGGGAATCTTGATTGGCAATGCAGCTAAAAAAAAGCAGTTTTCTGAAAGTAGCCTGGTGAAAGGGGTCTGGAAGAAGAAAGGAGGGGTGGGCAAAGGAGTATATTTAGCTTTTTAATGTACAGGAATTCCTACATGCATCTTTCTGGTGGTTCGGAGTTTTTTAAGAATGCATAGATGAAGTGCTTAAATGTGTTAACGCTTTTCTAAGACAACACTTGTATTAAGAATGCAATCGCACAGATACTGCTGAGCCTGGCTTTAAATGTTATGTCCATAATATCAAACCAAGGTGATTGGATCGAGCATCCAGGCTGTTTGTACAGAACATGTTTAAATTAATTTAGAAATGGTATTTTTCATTGAGATGGACAAAGTCATTTTCTTGGCTATTTGTTACATGATGGGCTTTTCTCTGAAGGTGAACGTTATGCAAAGTGCTATGTTTAACCATTTCTTTGCATATTGTTTTTCTTATATACAAGAATATAAACTTGTTGCTGTGCTGCTAATCTTGGAGACAGCACATTATAAGAACAAAAATATCTCCTGATACCAAACCTCACAAACTGTGATTAAAATAACTGGCAGTGGCTTGATGAGGAGCTATAAAGGGGTGTTTTTAACTACCTTCTCAACCTTTAGTTCTTTTATCAGGACACTGTTAGATCAAATTCAGTATCAATATAATTTAATTATGCAGTTTCGGGTAGGTTTAAATAAAGGTGATCGCAGCTTATATTGGTTCATGGAGACATCATAAGAACCTTTATTTAAACTTTGTACAGGATTATTTTCTTGTGTAGGTAAAGGAGATGCGTTTGAGATGAGTATGGTTCTGTGTGGAGGGTGGGAAATGGAATTAATCCTACCCATTGATTTGTGATGATCTGTAACTTATGACACTGATTAGCTGTCTGGTCTTAGATTTTACAAGGAAATTCAGACTGTAGGCATAATTACATGGTGTGAAGAGTGGGTATACAAGTTCAGTAGCTAGTAACTAGACATGTACCTTTCTACCAGCTGGATACCATGAGTGCCGCAGAAGCTATCTCTGAAGGAGCTGTAGTTAGGATGCCCTATCACTCAGCACCAGGCTGTGCAGATAATATCTGGCAACCTCAGAAATCAGAGCTAGGTCATCATTTGGTTTAGCTGCATATGGTAGATGCATCTATGTAATGGTTACATGTATGAAAGAAAGAAAAGTTGTGTATGTGTGCTGAGAAAGGAGTTAAACAGGTTGTTTCAGTTTCGCTGTGGTGGGGAGGTAAAGGTGCAACTGTGTATTTTTGTGTTACCACTGCAGAACTCATCCAAGCCTGAAGTTTCTTTGTTAAAGTATATGATGCTGAGTTACAGCAGCATCTTTGCTGGAGCTGTCGCTGGGGCAAATCCACCTGTCAACAAAGCAGCTCTGTTGCTCAATCTTTAATGCTTTGCAGGGTTTGCTAGTGGCCAATGTAAAAATCCCACTGGAGATTAATTATTAAATATGTTCTTTTCCTTACTGGAGATTTATAGCACTTTGTGTCAGATAACACCTAGGTCTTTGGAGAATGCTATGATGCCAAGTGTCAGTTCTGTTAACATCCATTACAAGATGAAGATTCATGCTGTGGTGCAAATGGTACTTGAAGTCTTCTACTACATATGTGCCTGTCTATAGCTAAATATCCCTCTGGAGACTGGCAGTTCAGTTGCTACTCTCTTGATGCAGCTTATTCCATCTGTCACTGATGCTTCAGCACCAAAGTGACACTTCTGAAATAATAAGGGCCTGGATCTATTCTGACCAGTTTAGAACTCATCAAAACTCTTCTGCCTTCTAAAGTTAGGTCCTACCTGAAAATAATAGTAGTTTGAGAGAAAGGGTCTGTCCCCCCCTAGGAGGCTTTGAGTCCTAGGCTTAACTTGGTAAAATAGCGCTCTGAAGGCAGCAGGGCTGTTGGCAGTACATAAAAGAGTTTATATGTGGGTCTATGTATGGATTTGCCAAGATTTTGAATCTCAAGGAGAATTTAAAGCATCTGAATCTTTCATTATCTCAGCTCTGGTAAAATATGAAGGCTTTTGTGCTGTGGCATGGTGCTATTTTATTATAATTTATTTTTCAGTAGGCCTCAGGAAGCAGAGGAATTGCTTTCAAACAGCCTAATTTATGGTCTAATATTTATATAGGACTGATTCACAAATAATTAGATATCTGTGCTGGTATTGACTTTCCTTTTAAAGGGCAATAACTTAAGTCTAAAGAAATTGGTGTGGAATTTTCCCCATTCCAGAATCTAAAAGTATTTGTTTTTCAGAGTAAACTGTGGATGACACTCACTTCCCTGCATGTAAAGTAGTGAAAAAAACTCCTATGTTGGTTTGGATACAGAAGAACATAGGCTTGCTTTTTTTTAATGTCCGATAACCACCATGTCCCACTGCAAGATTGATGTTCTCAACACTAACTACATTACTTGGTGCCTCCATGAGAAACTGAATTCTGGGGTTTCTTAAATCTTGCCCTGGGAATTGTTTTCCTTCCAAGTTACAAAATCCACACACCCATCTTGTGACTGCTTTGTGCTTAACAGATGTTCCTTAAAAGTGGCCAAATGAGACCAACTAGGGCTTCTAAAAGAAGCTATTGAAGAGCAAGAGAAGTAGGATGGGTGCAGTGCAACCTGCAAAACCTGAGGCACCACTTATCTCTTACTTAACTGCTCTTCAAACTCTTGATACCCAAAGTTGTGAATGAGCCATATGGCAGATTTGGCAGTAGGCATTTAACCCATTGCCCAGACCTTCCTTTTCCTAATGCTCCTGGAATGGAAACCAGTTCTGCCCCATAGAAACTGTTTTGGCTGTATGTGAGCCTTTGGCAGATGGGCAGATGTCATCCTGATGTTCCCAAATGGCAGAGTAAATAAGGACTTGATGCATCGGGATGGTCTGCCTGAGCTCCCCAGAGACTAAGAATGCCAATCTCATCATGTCATTTCCCAGGGCTCTTTTAATGGGAGGGTTATTTTCTTGGTTACAGTACTTGGTAGGCAATGGATCCTTTTGTTTTATCAGCCTTACCTGACATTAGGATTAAGGCTAATGCGGACTAAATGCTGTGTTTTGGAAAGGAGGAGTGGAACACTTGTGGGAAGCAGGACAGGGATTTTAAGCTGAAAGTGCAATGGTCCTTTTGTAATGAAGTTCAAACTGTTTTTAAAAGCTTCAGAAATGCATTAATTTGGATTCTTCCATGAGGAGATTGTGTTGCATCTTTTTGGTTTTGAAAAGCAGCAAATGAATGGAATTACTTGTATTTGGACAGGACCTTGCACTGTACAGTTATGCTGTCTCTTAATGGCAGAGATAAAGCAGGGAAGACTTGGAAAACTCATTTGGACTTTGTAAAAGTGTAGCAACATTGGGCCAGTATTGTGAATGAGATTCCAGGGTATGATGTATGTGTTAAGACAACTTGGATAACAAGCCAACAGCAAGGTCTGCTTTGCGCTTAAATATTTTACCAAATGGCATGAGCTGAAGCTTGTGCACAAGTGTGAACTTGCAAAGAGCGTATCAGCATTTCAAAACTGAGTATGGATATTTCTGCTGAGAGCTACCTAATGGTGGAGAATTGTTTGGGGTATGGAATAATTGCTGCTGTTCTTTGGCTAATGTTAATATTTGTCTTTTTTTGGATACTTTCACACTGTTAACTTGCGATGGGCCCATTTTTTAAGGTGATATGGAATTATGTAGCCTTGTAATCTGTATCACACTCTTGAATTTAAATTGAGCACAGTCGCTGTCCTGAGAATTCCCTCTCCCCCTGGAGCACTGGTGCTCTTGGAGTGGAACTAGATAAAGAAAGTAACAAACTCTCTGCTTTGAAGAATGGTCTGTAGAGGTCACAGATTTGTGGAAACTTCTTATATATAGTAAAAACAAAGCAAGAAGCTACCTGCTTGTTGCAAGCTCCAGTGAACTGGGGGGGGGGGGGGGGGGTAATGTTTGATTTCTATTTCTTTTAAATTACATAATTGCTACACTTGGGTTGTGGATTACCAGAGCAAGTAATATTCTGCATCCAGTTGGAGCTATAATGGTACAAAGCAAACCACAGAATATCCATTTAAATTACTTTAATGGTTTAAAAACCTGTGGGGAATTTCCCATTCTGTGCAGTGCTGTACCTGGCAAGACTGATTCTAGCAGTGCCTGTGGCTTTGGAGCGTCTGCTGCTCTCTGGTGATGTGTGTGCCTTAGGAGGTGCTGCTGAGCCCAGCATCTGAGCTTGTTAGGAGGAAGCTGGAATGTGACATTCCCAGCTATCTGTGGAGCTGTCTTATTAGGAAGCAAAGAGAACTTTGTGCTTTCACTTCTCCTTTAAAGTTGGCAGTGAATAGGAAAATGTTACTTTGCATCTGCAAACATTGAGATTTTAAACCCCACATTGCTATGGCATCATTTCAGGCTTCCAGTGTTGGAATGGAAGAGGGGCATCTAGGTCTTAATAGGCACTTGCCTGGCAATTACAGCACTTGCATGATTCAAATCCCTGCTCCTATTTAATATGAGGTTTTAGAAAACAGGGTTTTCTAAGGAGGGAGGGAGAAACTCCAAGTGTCTGCATGCGACATAAGAGAATAATCATCTGGCTGGTACTTAACAACTGAAGTATTCTACATCTGAAGTTAGTCTCCCTGGACTAATGAAAGTATTTCTCACACATTTTCATGACTCTTGTGTCAGAAGATTTATCTCATTTCTGAGAAGACCTGTACTACCAAAATCATTGGGCTTTCAGTAGAAATGGCCCAGCCAAATTGTACTGAGCCAAAACCCAAAAGCCATTGAGCTGGGAAACTGAGCTGAGTCTAAAGAAAGCAGTAGTGGTTACTTAGAAGAAATCTTAAGAACCTGCAACAGGCTGTTTTTTTTTTTTTGTTTGGCTATTTAGAGGCTTCCCCAGTTTTAGCTCAATGGTTATTAAAGAGATTTCTACCTACATTTTCCCACCCCCCAACATTTAGGGTGTTTTTTTTTACTTCTTAAGAGCATTTGTGTTTGATTCTTGTAGAGCTTTTACTTATATAATCATATGAGGGAAGGGTATCCAAGCAGAGTAAGCAGCAGTGTGATACAAAAACATAAATGATGCAATCTGAATTTTCATTCATAATTAAAATATTTACTTTCTAGATTTATCTTACTTAACATTTCCCAGAGCTGCTGACAACGCCTCTCTCCTTTCCGTGCACAAGCCTTTCCAGCACCCTGGGCACTTGCTGTGCTGAAGCCTGCACCTCTGCTAGGTTTGTTACCCTGTGACACACTTGCCACTTACTGTACAGATAATAGGCTCAGAAACCTGAGGTCAGATTTAGTGTGTACTGGGCTATGGATTTCTGCATCACATTGTATTCCCTGAGCATTTGTTGTCTCTGAACTTGCTCTTTAAATGATGTGCTTTTGTGGGGTATGCACAGTCATTTTGTGCTGCCTTTCATAGTCAGGGTTGTGCTCTGTGGAAACCCTCTGTCAGAACAGAGCTCTTGTGCAGTAAGATAAGACAAAGAATGGTAACTGGGAGAAAACAGATTTGGCTATCTGTGTCAATTATAACCCTCAAACACTACAGAGAAGCAGTGTAATGGGCTGGGCAAGATGGAGCAAAACTCCAGCACAGCAAAGGTCAGACAGTGTTTCTCACAGCATAGCTTTACTCTGCTGACCCCTGAATGTGCAGGTGTGACAGTACATCTGGACCCAGCCGGCTATACTTGTCCATTCTCTGTTGCTGCCCCTGGCTGCATTTGCTGCCGTGTAGTGCTTCACATTGTTATGATCATCCTGTAAATGGTTCCCCAAGATAAAAAGGTAAGAACATAACCTGGTGTTTCAACCCTTTGTGGTTAGGAACAAATCCTAACTGAAATGTTAGAATTTTGTGTTAGAAACATGGATCTTAGACACCAAGAGCTTGTTGGGGCTCTCTTTGGCAGACTGGGGAGGCATGCTGCTAGTGGTGGGTAAAACCGAACAAAAGAACAAAAGGAGGAGGAAATATGTGGAGTTTAGGGGGAGGCACTGTCATATGGCAGTTTTATGGACACTGGTTTATGGAGGCTGGTAATGGTTCATCTATGCTTTGTGTGGCACTTGCAGGCTTGGAAGGTCCGTTTTGTTGCCTGCAGCGCTGATGAATGTGTAATTATACATAAAGGTGTCCTATAGGCATCTGAGATAACGGTTCTTGCTGCTGTTATTTAATGCTGAGAGCTTTACTCTGCAAGAGACTTCTTATTAGCATGTTTTACTTAATTTGCTCTTTGTTATCAATTTACTGTCCTGCAGTTACTCCTGCAAATTATAGCTTGGAATTTGCTAAAAGCATGCATTGCCACTGGTGCTGAAGAATCTTTGCCTCAGTAGAGTCATGTTGTACTTTGTAGGAATGTCACTGATGATGAGGTAAGGTAGAAACAAGTCTGGCTTTTAGTCATGGAGTGATGGTTCTGTGTCTTAATGGTGTTTTTGTACCTTCAGTTGACTTACTCTCCTTTTGGCAGGGTAGGCTGTAGAATGAAGCCAGTGTGATTAAGCCTCTCCAATGTTATATTTCATACGTAATCATATCACTCTATGGTCAGTGCAGAGCTCTTATAACCTACAAGCTTTATTTCATCGTTGTAGCTTCTCTCTGAAATGAAGAATGTGTTCTCTTCAAAAAAACTGATCAGTAGAGCTTAGGCACTCTCACAACTGCAGCAGCTCTTTGTCTATTATTTTGTATGTGATTGCTATAGCAGGATTGCCATTCTTGTTGGCAGTCCCTCAGAAGGCACGAAGGTCCAAAAGGCCTGGACGTGTAACTCTGTCTTCACATCAAGCTCAGCAGTGCTTCTTTGCTTCTGTACAGAAAGAAATGAACTGTACAAGATATTTGGGTGTCCTCATTGGGAATGATAGCATGAACACCATTGTCCAGCTCTCCTTTTCCTACTTTTACTTTTTCTAGCTATAAAGAACAAACAAATACTTATTCTTCTTGTCCCTTTTCTAGGTTCTAGCCATACTCTGTTCTGAGATTACACATTAAATCAGACACATCACTCAACAAGCCAGGTTTTCATCATTTGACCCCTTCAGTACTCTCTACAAGTACACTAAAGAGACAATATAAACTGCTGATCTGTGATCTCAACAGGAAGTTTTGTGTTCCTTACAGAATCATTTTGTCCTGTGACTCAAATTCTGTGGGATCATGGGTCATGCAATACAATTACCCAATTTGTGGAATGCAAGGATGTTCTAGAAAGGTGGAATTGTACCAAGGTTCCCATGGAGACCTGCAGAAGGAAAGCAACTAGAAAAAGTGGACATTACTTTCAGGGTAAACAGAAACTACACCAGACACTTGGGCTCCTGCTAAAGAACAGCTTTTTCTTTGTCATGGTTTCCTATTAGGGGAAGGGAAACATTGAAAGAGCACGTGGAGAAGGTCACCATGGCAGTTGGGGGAATGAGATGAATGGTTTTATAGTTCTGTTTTTCTGTTATGGTGATGTTTTTCCCCAGTTCTTTCCCACGTTTTTAGTGGACTACTGCCAAACAGAGCAGAGTTACTAAGACAAGATGACCAGTACAGCTTTTTGTACAGAGAATGAGCAAAGTGAGATGTGTCTGTCTGCCCTGCAGCAGGTACTTAGGTGCAGTATGTGCTTTACTGCTTACATGCTTCTCAGGATCTTGGATGGAAATCAGACTTACTTGAACAGTCAATGTCCTTTGAGACATAACATCACAGTACTTATCCTCCATTAGCTGTGGATTTCACTTTTACTGAGGTATTTGGCTGACCTCTAATTCAATTTTCCTGATAGTTCATTGATTCTTTTTTTTTAAGAGGTTGAATAGACCCCTTTTGTTCAGTTCAGAGGTCTGTGAGTATTTACCTGTTTACATCTCTGGAACTGTCTTTGAATGTCTTGGTTCTTACCCTTTTACTCTTTGGCAGCCTTTACAGGACTTTCCTTTTGGCAGAGACAACCACATATGTGTGACTTCTGCTGTTAGTTTCTTCTTCTCAGATCGACATGGGAAAGTTAAAAATAAATCAGCTTTTAACTGCAATATTCTCAGCACAGATTGCATGTGTTGTCCACAGCCTCTCTGCTTCGTGGGCTGTAATGGTGAGGTCTTAATAGTATACCTCAACAAGAGCTTTTACGAAGACCAGAAAGTTCAGTCCATCATTTAGTCTGACTTCCTGTGTCACACAGCCAATGGACCCTCACCCATCAATCTCTATGTCAAGTCGATAGCTTCTCTTTGGGCTCTGACATACCATTTGAGAGAAACAACCAGCCTCAAGTTCAAGACTCCCAAGGAAATAGAGATTACTCCATTCTTGGGTACATAATTTTCACTATTATAATCTTTAGATTCATGCAGTTCAGGTAGATATATGTTGTCTGATGGCGCCTCTGAAAGCACAGTAATCAAAGGGATTCAGGTAGGCCATGAAGTCATGAGTGACATAGAATCATAGAATAGTTAGGGTTGTACATCAGAGTATTTGTAGAATTAGGCTGTGACCTTGTCACAGAAGGACTTTGCTGTGAGTTGGCACAGCAAAGTGGCTGAAATAAAGGGGAGTATGAGCCCTGTTCTTCTTTCATGTGACCTGTGTTTCTGTTGTAAAAAGTTCATCTCCTGTTTGAAGCACAAGCTGTTATGATTCATGGTAGCACCTTATTTTGCAAATATCAGTTCTGCAGTAAAATGCAGAGCTAATTATGTGCTGATTGCTGGGCTAAGAAGGGCAGTGTCTTGGCAACCCAGAGTACAGAGCTGCGAACATGTGTGGCAACGATTACAGCCTCCCAGAAATATGAAAATACATTTGCAGCTCATCCAAAGGGTGCATTTCTGATGGGGGGAAAAACGTGGTGGCATCTTTTGAGTCTGTACTGGAATGCTTCTGAAATGGCTGATTGTGTAGGGAAAAATATTTGTACTAATACAGACAATTAAACACCCAGCCAGGGGATGGAGTCACGTCAAGATTTTAGATCAAGACTGAAGTTTTTCCAAATAATATGCTTTAATCAGCTGGGAAACCTTTGGAATGGACTAACACATGGCAACAATGGTCCTATTGAGTTTTGGCTATGTGAGTATAGACCTCAATATAGCTATAGAGGTATAAAATAGCTATGTATAATACTCTCTGTTTAAATAAAAGCAATTCACATTTGAATCCAGCATGGATATGCTATAGAAGCAGTGATATATTTTTGTGCCTGGTACATTATCTTTGTGACTCTGCTGTATGAGATTTACATGAATAATGTACCAAAAGACTACAGAAGATACAGCACTTCTTGATGGAGAATTATATAAGAATTTTGCTTTGTCTGTCTTGGATAATATATAACTTAACCATTCATTTGATGGATGAACTTCGTGTGAGCAGGGTTTGTTGAGTAGGTTGAAAATCAAAGAGCAATGATTTCCAAACACCCTCCCCCAGTTTCCAGACAATGATCCATGAGTATTAAATCTCTCAGTTTAATTATGCTATAAGTTGCAGGGGAAAAATGCACACAAAGAAATCAAATGAGGTCTGTGAGGCATTATCTTTCCTATAGTAGTCAGTGGAGGAGGCTCTGTTGCATTTGTCAGAGATGCACATAGGCAAGTGTGCTTGGAGATGAGTGTAGATGTTTAGCAGTCTGTCCAAAAGCCAACTTCATGTTTCATATGATGTGTGGAAAACACAGAACAAAAATCTCTGGTAGGCTGTGAGGTACAGAGAAGTTAGACTCATGTAACTCAGCTGTGGAGAGTTCTCAACAGAAGTATCATTACATACACACTGTACATTTTTCATTTTCGTCAATGCCTATCAATGGCAGCTGATGGAGATGGTATTGCTCTCAATGGATTCTTGCCTGACCCACTGTAGTCATGCTTATGTGCAACCAATAACCTTTTTTCTCTAAATCAGACTTTTGGAAGGTCCTCACTCAAACACAAGATTAGACCTTAGACAACTTACTAGGGGAAGGCTTAGATTCAGAGGTGGCTTCAGAAGTTGGGTTACATGAAACTTAGCATTGCAGCAGACCTCTGTGATGGGCAGCCAACAGAGAATGTTACTGTGATGATTACGAGGCTCATCTCCGTAAGGGTCTATGCCCAAATCACTCCGGGTAGTAGCTAATGCCAGTTGTGCACAAGACCAGAAAAACAAAAGCTGAGTGCCTCTGGTGTGGTTGACATGCTAAGTAGGATGGCTCTGATTTAAGCAATGAGCCTCGTGTGAAGAATTAGTACAACTGGATGGCACACTCTGTGTGAATTTGGCTGAAAGACACTGGTTTTTTGGCTGGGTGTTTGGCAAAGATGGAATGGAAGTGCTGTGAGCCGGGTACACAGAGCTGCCCATCTGCAGAACTTTGACCTATGCCAGTTGCCTTACACTGGGTTGTTGGAGGAGTGAGCATCATGGTTAAACCTTTGTTTAACTTCCTCTCATCGCTTTCTCACCTATTCTGAAGCAGGTTCTGTGCATGGCTTCAGAGCTTCAGTCCCCGCTGCAAGCTGTCTGAAGTTGGTTGTGTTTCAGGTGTTGGTGACCAGTAATCACATATTGGTTCACCCAGTAATCACCTTTTTATATGCTGAAAGGGTGCAAACTTAGAGTAATGCAGGTAGTTTACTAGCAAGTCCCTCCAGCAGATGTACTTGGTATTTTAACCATAAGCAAGTGTAGAAAAGCATGATGGGAGTGGGAAGGAACACACAAAAAATGGTATTTTAAAGGTTCTGAGTTAAATACAAGTTGAAAACTGGAGCACAGCAGCAACACATGGTGCAGAAGCAAAGAACAGCCATGTTAAATGCTTTCTTATTTCTGCCCTTACTGAAGTTTGTGGAACTGGTCTCTGTGCTTCAAGTTACACATGTGGCATGTATATCTGTGCGACCAGTTGTATGCAATGGGATGAGGCTCATTTGTGAGATAATTATGTGGGGTATTTTTTCTCTGTGAAAAAGCCACTGTAATGGAATGGTACAACAGAAGCTGTAGAGAATTTTCAGCTAATTTCTCCCAATTCCCATTGCTATGTTGTGTAATACCTGTGTTTTGTGGTTATTAGGTCTGGTTCTGATTCTACGATTCTATATTTCTTGAGCTATTAATTAAAACTTAGTGGTCCCCATGTACAAAATGTAGTAAAAGCAAATACAACATCTTTTCAAGCTAGTTTTGTTTAAATGTATTACAGGTAACTTAATATAATTTGGATTATATGGTTGGAAGTGCTTAAGCGGTCAAACATCCTTTTAGTTATGCTGCTTACTCCACAATTGAAATGAGAAGCAAAGCCTGGGCTGTTTCACTTTTGCTTTTATTACTTTATGTGCACCTTTACGCCTTTAGAAATTGATGAAAATGAATGCTGTACAGAGCAATGTTTAATTCAACAAAATCTGCATCAGTCTCTGGAAGTTGCTTGAAAACATTTCTGATGGGATTAGGTCTTGTTTACTTTTATAGTCCTTTATGTCAAATTGTAATCTTGCTTTCATCTAGTATTTTTAGTTCTGCTCGCTCAAAAATAAACCCTTATAAAATATCTAAGAAGTTATTTTTGTAACTTAAACTATTTCTTGCAGCAAACCAGACTCTTACATGAAAGTTTTCTATTTTGGGGGAAGTGGGGAAGTGATGATACTTAAAAAGCCCAGCTAACATCTTTAAGTAAATAATTTGATTCTGCAAAGTTGTCATGATTCCAAGGAGATGACTTGTGCTGAACACAGAGCAGGCAGTGGCTGATCAGCAGGTTGCAGCAGGGCCGTTAAATGAGGGGTGAAGACAATGTGAGTGCAAAGCCAGCGCAGTTGCTTTTTCACAGCTGATAGGCACTGTTGCAGGTGCATTTTCTTAATGAAGGTTAATTTGTCTCATATTTTAACCTGACAATACTTGGTGTTGTTACTATATAGGTTTACTTAAAGAGGCAGAATTGGGGTTTTCTTATGTGAGATTGGGTATTTGATTTCAAGAGTCATCTGTTAGCATTGAATATGAACTAAAGTTATTCAGAACAGTCCCATTACATAGACATTTTATGAAAGAAAAAGCATTTTGGTTATTTTGACAAATTGGAGCAAGGCCAAATTCTCCTGGCTTCTCTGGATATAAATCATGGGAGACTGAGATAAAATTGAAAAGATTGCTGTTGATTAAGACTTGCTGAGGAAGAACCAGAAATGGCAGCTTGAGTACCACAGAGAGTTAATAAAATGGTCTTGTAGTAATGTTCCTCTTCAGCATGTGTTCTTTAATACTAAGCCACGGCACACAGTTCAGGAAAATACCAGTTTGGCACAGTGTCCCACCAGTGTTTCCAGTTGAGCAAGGGGGAAGCTGTCTCTTGTCCAAGTATATTTCCAACGAAGGACCTACAGCCCCTCCCAAAGGAAGAAGCTGTCAGACTGGCTCACACCGTGTTGGATGGGCAGAAGCAAGCTTTACACATTTTCACTTGGGTGCCCCTTAGTTACTACTGCTACTGGCTAGTGAGACACACTTGCAAGAAGCAATATGCTGGCCTGCTGGGTAGTCTATTGTCACATTAGAACAAGAGGGGTTTGCAGGAGTGTGAGCTACTGGCCTGGCTTAGGTTTAACAAGATCACCCTATGCAGTTTAATTGTAATTGTAAAAAAAAAAAGAAAAAGGTAGATCTTCTGCAGTTTCTTATTAAGCATCATGTGTAAATTATCCATTGTTATCCTACTGTACTTCGTAGCATTTTAAATCTCATATGCCCCTTGTATTGACTGTTTTTCATCCAATATGAGCTCTCATGAATGCAGGATGCTGAAGTACTGGGTTAAAATCAATTCCACCCTTCTGAAATATTACCTCTATGCCAGCGACTTCCGCTTCAGGGAATCTAGTTCAATATCCTATCTTACACTCATATAGATGACTTCTTTAGCTTTCTTATTTCTGGAACATGCAAAGGGATATTCCTACTATTGTAAAGTAAATAACACCGAAAAATCAATGGGGAAAAAGGGTCTTTGATCTCTCTGGCAATTGGGAAGGGAATTTAGAGCTTTTTTCCTCACTTGAGTTCTGATCCTGGTGAGTAATAACCAAAACACACCATTGCCATGATATTTATACAATAAGCCAGTGACTTTAGTTTGGTCCATAGTAGATACTCATGGAAGATAAAACAGCATAACTGCTGACATATGAGCTGAGAGTCTCAGTGAGGAGGCCAACAAAATCAATGAAGATATATTAAGCTCTTTCTCACACTTCAGACAGAGCCCTTCTGGTTCCGCAGGTAGGTAGCGCAGGGTGGTGTGTGTCTGCTGGCATTTGCAATGTTATTATAATTGCATGGGTACAGGATTGCTATGAGGATTTCCATGTTACAAAAGTTCTTATCTCGTTCACTCACTAAGTTGTCTTTAGAAGTGGGTTTTAGTAAGGAAGTGGCTGTGTAATAAAATAAAGCTAGATTAGAGTAACAGGGGATGCTATTTTGGGATACTTTACTAGATGTTGCTTATGGTGGGGTACAGTGTTATGGTATAATGTGGTGTGGTAAAGAACAAAGTGGGTGGATATTTGACAAGGGTTGTACTTAATTCATATGATCCATTACTTTTTTTCTGATTTACTCAGAACCATTCTTGAAAATGATCCCTCAGTTCTGTTGAGAGACTGGTTTGAGCAGTGCCTTTAGCATCTATGTCTGCATCTACACATACAGATATGTTTTCCATCAACGGGAATCACAGCCTTACTTGAGGAATTGTATAGAGAAGATGATGAATGTGCTGCAGTCTAAATTAACAGCCTAAGTCCTCAGTTATGCAGAAAGAGCTAAGAAGGTTCCTTGATAGAGTCAGAGCCTCTATGAAAACTGAGAATAAAGGGAGTTTTGGTCAGTCACAAGGATTAAGGCAGAGGAAACAGTTTAATAAGGTGGGATTTTGAAAATGTGAGGTTTCAGGGCCTCATTTTTTGAAAGGAATTAATGCCTATAGAGTAAAGTCTTCTCTCCATTCTCACAGACTCAGTTTCCACAGTGCTCCTATGGTCTGTGAGGCCACAAGTTCAGGGGACAGTGAGGTATGAAGATACTTGCTTTTAAACCAGAATCATTGATCAATCCAAATTTAACTTAAAGACAGAATAAAACAAAACAGCCACAGAGCAGCAACATTTATAATGAGTTAAGAACAAGGAATGCTTGTGGCTCTACCTCTGATGTGCAAGATACTGATAGGTCAGTGGTGTCGGTACCACGTGCTGGAGTGGGCTGCAGGGATTGTTAGTGAGGATCTAAGAAGACATTGTAGTGTAGGATTGACAGCAGTGCAGCTGCATTTTGTGTGCTTCCTTCCAGCTTCAGCACCTTCTCATGCAGTTGCACTTCTCCTAGTTGCAGAGCTGGGTGACTTGCATATTTCCATAACACACTTTTCTTTGGGATAGACATACCCAGTGCTTATATGAGGAATCAGCAGTTTTTCAGAGCTAGTTTTGCAGGCTCCCAAGTACTGAGATAAGTTAATTTTATTTCTGCCTCACCAGGGGAATGATAAACACAAATCTTGCTTCTGACTGAAATCAAATAAAAATCATTGCTCCCCAAAATGCAGTCAAATTGCATTTGGGATGCTGACACTAGTTTCAAGAAGCATATCCATCCAAACAAGAGTGTTACTCTCAAATCAGATTATGATGAGGTCCTGCTCAGAATGGTACTGGACTTCCAAATGTGCTATCCTGCATATTTGGACAAATGCTATCCTGCTGATGTTAAATAATTGGGTGATAACTGGAGGGACTCTTAAGGTACTCTCAGTTTCACCTGATTTTGAGAAAAGAGGTTTTTTTTCGTAGCCTATGAGCAACTTCTTACATTTACTTTGCAGATGGTAAAATTTCACTTTGATGCATCATGTGTGTGTTCTTGAAAGATGTGCTCTTAATGCTTAGTATTTTATGTGCATACATAATACCTGATGCCTCAGGTACTATGCTTAACCTTAATGTTTCATGTAATGCATTTTTAAGCTACATTCTTGCTCTTTATATTGATTAAATTTCTGATAAACTTGCTGGTGAATAGTGATATTTTATTTTTAGTAGTAAGTTCCCAGAGCTTATTTGATGTATGATTAATAGCACCCATGCTAGACTGCCCTACTGCTCATAATCTAGTTTATTTTGATTAAATGTGGAGTTAAGATTTCTCATTAGGCAAAGTTCTGTCTGTCTGAATTACAGCCTACTTAGTTGTCTTCTCTACCCCTGTGTAGGAAGCTCAGATGTGGCTTAGTAAACAATGAGGATCTTATCTGTAATCAGACACCCCTCCATCCCATTACAACTGTCCTCATGTTTTTCATCCCTGATACACAAAGTGTTGGCACTGCCATGCAAAAAAACCCTCACAGATGCTCTGATGCCTTCATTAACCCTTTAGGGGAAGGTTTGAGAGGGCTTTGGAGATTTTCATACAGATAAAGAGATAATGCGCTTGCACACATAAGTTATCTTTGGAGATTAAGGTTAACATGGTTTGTGCTTTTGTGTTTAATAAAGCTATGGTCACCATATATGCAAATAGATCATTAGATGTATTTGCCTGTATTTTAAGTATATACTTAAGGAGATACATTTGTGATTTTACCTCAACCATTTTATTGTTGGTAACAGAGGTTTCTATGTACAAATCGGTGTGTGTGTGTGTGTGTTTCCACAACATTTTATTTCCAGTGCTGTTGTGGACCAAAATACGTGATATACCTGGCAAGTGATACTCCTGTTTGAGTTGAAGGGCTGAGTATAATGATTTTCTTTTATAAAAACAATGCTTAAACTCAAAATAACTGTTTTTTTTTTTTCTTACTGAACAATGGCCGTTTTGAATCCTGCCAGCTTGAAGCACAAAGACCATTTTTAATAAGGTGGTTTGTTCCAAATGAGCACCTCAAGGATTCCTCAGATCCATCCTTTTTTTTTTTTTAATCTAGACATTTTCTCTGGCTGGAATTGGCAAATTTACATGAAACATGAGCTGGAATTTCTGAATCTCTACAAGCCCTATCAGTATTCTTGCAGATGTCTGCAGGTCACATGCAGTGGGTCTGAAATGCTCTGTGTGTGTACTATATAGGTCATACGTGTAAACCCAAAGAGGAATACGGTGGCTCTGCTGGACAAGGCCTCAGTGGCCAAGCTGATGATCTGTTATGTACAAAACCAGCTTCCGCAAGAGCAGCTGGTAAAGAAGGGGTATCCTCATGGTTAAGGCAGTTGTGTGACACAGGAGACAGGTTCAAGTCTTTGGTGGGAAATTCCTGACCAATTCTTCTCAGGGTAGTGCTAGGGTCTGTCTGAGCTTTCCTCTTGTAATGTGCCTCTTGTTTGTCTTTTGATGCAATCCTGACCTGTATTCTGGTTGATGCTTTTCAGAAGCGTAATGCTCTACAGCTTCGTGCATTGCAAAAGGACAATTATTACACAGCTTTGCCTCATTGAATGCAGTAGGTGCAACTAGGATCGTAAATCTCCTAGATGACAAAACATAAAATGTACATGGAAGATCTAATCTATCCTGTTCTGACTGATAAAAAAGAAGGGTCGCTAGTGGGTAGTAAATTAAGATGCAGTATAAAAGTTGTACCTGTAGGTGTTAAATCATTTAACCATGTTGGGCTCACAGGACTGTCTTTGCTAATAACTACAGTGCAGATTATGTGCCATTGGGCTAGGAAAGAACACAAGGGAAGGTCAGCACCTGCCCAGCCTTTCCTGTATAAATAATGGCTTTTGCAGATCCTCATGGATTACTTTAGCTATTTTTGTGATTATACAGTGTTTCATCAGGATATTATCAAAGCACTGGGCAGTGTGGCAGTGTTGCATACCTTTAAGGCAGTGTAGGAAACGAGTGGGCAAAGACAGAGTTCCTTCACTTTGGGGGTCCAGGGTGTGTTTTGCTTAGATTTCTTATACAAAGAAAATCACTGAGCTGCAGAAATGGATGAATCTATATATAAACCCATATATCTGAGCCTTTGTGATAAAGGCTATTCTGGGTGTTCCCCCACTCTGCTAGGTGTCCTTTGAGATATATATATATATATATATATATTTAATCTTCTCAGTTTGGTTGCAGAAATACATTGTAGTGTTGGTGTCTAGCAGGCTTGCTCCTCTCCATTATAACCAGTGTCACAAGGCAAGTCTCTGAGCTCCTGCTATGTGTGCAGATGCACAGGTGCATGTGCATGGAACACACTGGTAATGATTGCAAGCCTGACTCAGTAGATTTTGTTTATAATTCTCCCTCTTCACTTTAAAACTGAGTTGTAGCATTTGCCCTTGCAATTGTATTGAAATCCTCACTGCAACAGACTTTCCTGCTGAGCCCAGGCTGCTTGTGTGAAAGTAAAGCAGGTGGTGAGCATGCTGTGAGTTGGAGGATTTAGGCAAAGAATGGATTATGTATTTCATTGAAATTTTAAGCTCTTCCTCCCTTCTCTTGGTTCAGAGGCTGGAAATATCAGATAGATCCTAAAACTAGGGTCTTAAAGTGTATGCCTGAAAACCTCTACTTCAGCTCAGTAATCTGCCTTCCCCCCACGTATTTTACAAAGGACTTTGTTAAAACCAGAAATTCACCTTTAAGATTGCTGATGAGGAAATCTGTTCTTCATGAAACAAGTGTGTACAGGGTATTGTTTGCTACATAAAGACCCAGTGTTTTGGACTGCATTTTCCAAAATCTGATACAGAATGACCCATGCATAATAAAAGAGCTCTTCTGCATGCTCTTACTTTGTGACTAAAAGAAGCTGCACAGGTTAATGGGAGTCAAGACCCTTCTGAGTTTGCCACCACTTGCTGAGTCAATTTAGGCCTCAATTGTCAAGATACCTGACAGCACTGATATAACTCTGCTCCTGCTGACATCAGAAGGGGTTAAGGTTAGCCTAAAGCTAAGTGCCTTTTGGAAAGCTCAGTGCTGGACTCTTGGTGCCTCTGTCCAAGCTGTGAAAAGGGAAGCATTGTGCTAGGAGAGGCAGGTTACTTGGAAATGTATGGCTGGATAATGTGTTACAGAGTAGCAGTGTTGAGGGGAGATGGCAGGTTCTCTTCAGTCATCAGAGCAGACAAAATATTCCAGTTTTGGTGTACATTGAAGTTTTCAAGGTAAGCTGTTTTAATGCTCTCTGGAAGCAGTGGAGCAAATATGCTATCAGGCTTTTTGACTAATTTACCTGCTGAAGGAAAGAAGGACAGAAATTGTGGAAAAGGTGGACTTCATCCCATGTCCTGATTCTTCCAAACCCCCAAATAACGTGAATAACCAATGTCAGTTTAGGAGTATAGAATGAAACCCTGGTCCAGCAGGGGGGGGGAAACCACTGCAGCAGTGCAGAGCGTTACAGTTTTCTGTGAGGTTGTGTGAGTTGTTCATGGTCAGGAATCAGGAAGCCAACTACTTTATGAGCTGCTTTTTGTTGCTGCATATGGAGAGAAAAAGTGAGCTGCTTTTCTGCTGAGCAGTGAAGTGAGAGCTGTGGGAACTCTGCCTGGGAGGTGGCAAGGATGGAGCAGAAGGGCTCTCCTCCTGGGGTTGCAGATTTGGCCAGATCCAAACCGGCTGAAGTGAGACATAAATGTAGTTTGTCAAAAGTATGGCCAGGGTTCTTGTGCATGAATCTTACCTTAATTTGGGGTTGACAACAGAGTGTCCCAGCGAGAGGGTTTCACTTGGGATCAATATGAAAGGTTTGGATTGCTCTGGGGGCATTGTGCTGCAAAGGAAGTAGAAGTTGTGTCTGTAACTTCAACAAAGTTGTCAGCTTGAAATATCTTGTGGAAAAAACGCTTATCAAGGTAGATTGTTTTCTATATACAAAGCGGTGTGGTTGGAGTTTCAATTCTTATAGGAATTTCTACTATCAATGTTTTTAAAAAGAGATGTTATAAAATTTTGAAATGAGTAAGTATTTCCTTGCAAGTGTGCTTGTGTAGAAAGGGAAGGTGAGAAGTATATGGGGGGTGAAATTGCTTCAGCATCCAACATGTTATCAGCCCTCTTTGTTATTCCATTTGTTTTGGGAGGGGAGGTGCATCATGTCGCCTGCTTTTGTGGAATGAGATCAAGCGGTAAGAAATGAACACCTAGAAGATAATCAGAGCCAGGTCAGGATGATCATGTTGCTCCATGTTGCTCTCCTGAAAAACAAAAGCAAAATGAATTTGTCCATGGCAGATTGATTCATACGTGGCATCCGGTTGAATCCTGGCCTCCTACTGATGCTCCTTCCCCAGCAGCAGCAGCAGTGTCTCAGGTCAGGCACAGAATAGCAATGCCAAGTCATGGTGGATATTTTGCTAATGCCCCTGTGGAGGTTTGAAGTGCTGTAAAGGCAGGATGGGCTGCTCTAGGGCTGGCTAATGTTAACACCCAGAGCTCTATTTTGCTTTGCCTTTTGGTTTAAATAGGTTGGTATTAGTGTTACAGCTGTGTTCTGTGCCTTGTGGCACTATTACAATGAAAGATCTGTCAGCATTTTCAGGAAAAGGTGTTAATTTCAGGCACTTACAACTCAGCAATAAAAATTTGCTTCCAGCAGGAATGTGAAATACAAGTGCTTAGTAGTGGTGTTAATATTTATGCACAATCTTTCATAACAATGGCTTAGCAATTTAAAAGTGATTTCAGCTTCACACACTTCTCTGCCTGCACCTTGGAAGGCTGCTTTTCTCACTGGCCGTATGGGTACCAGGTATATTTTGTGCTAGAGATGACAATTTGTCTACAGGGAACAGTCATTTCTTAGCTGAGAATCCAAAATTATGGATACCAGCAATCATAGCAATAACTACCAGTTTCCGTGTTAAACTTCTTACAGCTTTCGTCACCATGGTATCTCCCAATTGTGGCTGAGCGAGGATCCTTTTGGGAAGAAAAGCAAAAAAGACCACCAAGACATGCTGCATGGAATAAATTCCCTTTTTTACTCTAATGAGAAGTTTGTTTGGCTGAGTCTTCCAACGTATTTGCTTTGTTTGGGAGTTTGCCAAAGGTTTTTGTACTTATTCTTTAGTTTGCATCACATTCTCAAAGTTGTAATGCTAATTTGGTGATTTTTCATGTCAAAACTGTAGTGTTTTTGTACCATTTTTTAAAAAAATCTATCTTTTCAAAATCTCTTGCCATTTGAAGAAAATGGCAGCAGTCAATCTTTAGAAGAATCTTACATTGTCAAGGACTATTAATTGCATAGAGATTTGTTGGGCAGAACCTCAGCTGTTCCCCAGTATGGATATCTCAGTTTATCCCACCATGGAAGATAACTTCTGCAGCCAAGAGTGTCATAGAAGCATAAGGAATCTTTCCAACCGTGACCATGATTTCATATTATTAATATTAGTACCTGAATTTCAAGTACAGTAAGATTTGGGTGAGATGGTATTTAGTTACTGCTTACAGTAGTGCTATGGTCAAAACTGGGACCTGTGATGCAGGGTAACATAGAAGAGAAAGAACTTGGCTCCTAAGTAGCGTTACTGACCAATTGCAGTCAGTGGATGTTTTGAGATCTTCGAGCTGTGATGTGGCAGTTTATTTCCAATCACCCAGAACCAGGGATGGGTGAGTTTGAGCAATGGTCTCCCTTTGAGCTCCCTGAGCAATAACACTGAATAAGAGCACACAGCTCATGACCTGCTTTGCCTGGACCATCTGATAAACTCCCAGTGATGGCAGCAGCACTGGACAGAACTTGTGGTTCATCTCTTGAGTCTGGAGGGTTAATACAGTTTACTGAGAAGTCAGGTGTCTCTTGGCAGAATTCCCCATCATAGCTTCTAGTTTTGCTGATGTCTATTTGGGAAAACCTCAGAACTGCACAGAAATCAGGTTTTGTGGTCCTGTGTCTCCTGTTAGAGATGCAGCTTCTGAGGAGCCACACACCCCACAGGTACCTGTCCCGGTGTCAATGGGACCTCCTGTGCAAGTAAAGACCTATGGGGTGCTTGGGGTTTTGGAGGTTGCTCTGCAGCCCTATGGCCTCTACCAAATTTGGGGTTGGCAAAATATCCTGCAACCCTGTCTCTTTCAATTTTTTCTCAACTGCTTGGCACGTTCCTTTCTCTTTACCCTTTCCATGTAGTAAATCTTGCTCTTGCTGACAGCCCTGGTAATTGCCTTATGTAGAATGAAAGTCTTCTATTATCTTTCTCCATTTTTATAGTATGCAGGCTTCCACAGCTAAGTTTAAAAGGACAGAAAAATTCATGGTGTTTGCAGTAAGAGCATGTTTTATGCTTGCCTGCTGCTAAAGCAGAGGGAATACTGCCCTGATATGGAGATGTCAGGGGCACAGGCCTGTATCTAAGGCAGTAAATGTTTCTTTTATTTCTTATTCCACTTTATGCTGGCTGCTATTAATTTTAAACTTTTCTTGGCATTTGCAGCAATAAAAAGGATAAAACCCTGAGGCTTTGTTCTGCTTCTGAACCAAGCCTTCAAACTTCAAATGAAACTTAGGAATATCCTGCTTTCAGAGAAAGCTGGGCTCTCTTATAAATATATGTAAGCATTGGGACACCACTGCCTTCAGGCTGAAGGCATTATCTATTTCTGATGAACTCCATACAGAGTATGCCCAATGTGGATGAATAGAGGCAAATGTCTAAAACTCTTTATATAAAAAAAAATCTATCTTCCAAACTCTGATGATGCTGTCCAACTGTGGTGTTAATGCTGCTTTGTGGTTTTTACCTTAAGCCCTCTGAGGTGCAACAGGTAAAGAGTATGTCTTTGGTTACAGCCCCTGGTGCTTTTATATAACTCAGTGCAGAGGCCATGCCTTCAGTGTGCAGCCTGAGCTGGGAGAGGGCTGTGCATTGTGTCTGGTGATGCACAGCATCCTGAGTCCCCTGTGTACACCAGTGCTGTGGACGCTCCCTGTCGCAGGAGATGTGGTGGCACAAGGTTCAGCTCCAGGCATTCTGCTTTGTGGTGATTCATTTTAAACTTGGCCTCACTTTTACAGAGAAACCTCAGAGTACCCAGGGAAAACAATGACATGCTTGCTGCTCTTGATTTTGTGGATTGATTTGTGTACATCAGGATTCCAAAGCCTCCACAACTTGAGCTCAAATGACAGAATACGTGATGCTTGGCAGTGGTACATAGGGCTGGAAAGAAATCCAATTGTATTTAACTGTGAGACGAATTTCCACAACCTTTGATTTAATCACTGGAGTATTGACAGGAAGGTTTGGCTCAGTACTTCTCCATTTAGCTGTGCTATTTGGTTACTAGACTGGAACCGCATACAGCAGGTATTGTCATGTTAGTGAAAAGCATCCCACAGCAAGTTCTGCTCTGGCACGCAGTCTGAACAACGAAGAAATAACAATTCCTTGCTTGACCAAAGACCGTTCATGAAGTTGGGCTTGCTGGAACATGAAGAACTCTGTAATAATCTCTTGTGAATATGTGATAGACTCTGCTCTTCTGCCTGTGAGAACTGTACTGCTCAGGGCTTGGCACCCTAAACCCAATCTAATCTGCAGTGTGGGCACAGTTTTAAATGCTGACACTGTCTGGAAGCTGTGAGTGAGACCCAGTTTGGTGTTGTTCATCTTCTGTATTGTATTAATTGCAACCCTGAAAATAAATATTTGTTATGTAATTATGTAGCAGTGATGAACATGATTTTACTGTCCAAGTTTTCAAGGGACTTTTAGCCAAGATGCTGCTTTATTTTGTCTTGGGGGGCAGAAGTGAAAGATTCCTTTTTCTGAAGTGCTATTTTCATTCTGCTCTGTACAAATAAGAAAAGAAATGCTCCCCCCAGCTTTTTTGACATGACACCAAAGAGGATCTAATCTTCATAAATCTTTTCAAGGGTGCCTAAATTTACTTATGGTTGGTTTAGTTCAGTTTGCATGCCATAGTGCTGTCTTCTGTTAAACAGTTGATACACCACCCAGCTTTTCACATTAATCACTGCACTCTGTGCTCAGTTCTTCCAGCTGAAGAGCCGTCTATTGAGTTTCAGTAACCACAGCCAAATGATCCGATTTTTCTGTTGGTTGTTTTAGCCAGTGTTTAATAAGCCTATGGCTGGTATTGCACCAGCAAAGGTAAGTTTTGCGATAGCGCATTGGTACATCTGTCATTTTCTTCTCTAATTCTGTAACAGAAATCATAACTAACATGGGAGCTTGTTCATGAATTTAAGATTTGTCAGTAATAGACTACAAAAGCTGCCTTGATTGGAGCAGATATGATTGCCTTTTGTTTTCAGAGTCCACTGGTTCTTGCCTCCCAGCCTGTGTCAGCCCCAACTCTGCCCTGGGTCTCTCACCCTCATTTCCTCCTTAACCTCCCCCATCTTTTCAGCTTCCCCTCCCACTTATGGTCTCAACTCTCCCCTTCCCCTTCTGGACTCAACTCTTCCCTTGGCCTTCCACCCCTTGGTTGGCCTTCTCTCTATCTTGGGCCTCCCACCCCTCACTTGGCATACACCATTTCCTCAGCCTCCCAACCCCTGTTGGCCCTCAACTCTTTCCTGGATTCCCACCCCCTGTTGGCCTCTGTTTTGTTCTTGGCCTCAGTCCCTATTAGTCTTATCATTTTTCCCAGCCTCTCAACCCTGTCAGCCTTCAACACCCCGTCAACCTCTATTTGTTTCCCAGCATCCCAATCCCAGTAAGAATCCCACACCCTGTCGGCCTCACACCCCCATTCAGCCTCCACCTTTCTCCTGGCCACCCACCCCTGTCAGCCTCAACATTTTTCCCACACCCTGCCAGCCTCCTGCTGCCTGTCAATATCCACTTCTTTCCTGGCTTCCCAACCCACTCTCAGTGTCCCAGCCCATGTCAGCCTCCTACCCCCTATTGGCCTCTAATATTTTCTCATCTCCTGCCTGCTCCCTGCCTACACTTCACTCTGGTGTCCAGCTCCCTCTTGGCCTGCAGTTTTTCCCATTCTCCCAGCCCCTATCAGCCATTGAATTCACCCCTCAGCCTGCTGCCCTCAGTGGGTGTGGGCCCTGTCCTGACTTTGTCTCTCTGTGTAAACACGTCCCTAGTATTGCAGTTCAGGCTGTTTTCCAGACCAGGTGATGACTGTTTTGGGAGAGTGTCCAAAACCTCACAGACATTGCATCCTTTTCTCATTTTGATTAGGAAAAAAAGAATAACCTTGAAAGAGTCCCAACTTTCGTGGTGCTACTGGCACTGTGCTGTGGAGACGGGCATAGGTGAGCTGAGCTGGCTGGGATGAGCTACATGGTGTGGACCCAGCTCTGCCACAGCTCCACGCTCTGTGGGACCTCCCAAAGGGAGACAGCAGAGCAGCTCTTTGCACTGGGAGCCTTCACATGGCTCTCTGGAAGCAGGGGTGCCTTCCTCCATGCAGGTGGAGCTCCCTGTGGATGTGTTGAGAAAGGTTTTAATTTCTTTACTTTAGATAAGAGGTGTCAGCACTGCTGACTGTGAATTTCTGGTTAGAGTTGGCCCCAGTCTCTAAATCTGGCCCTGTCTCACCTACACTTCACCACTGAAATTCCCTGCATCTGTGCGGCTGTGCCTCTGAGTCTGCTTTAGTATCTTTAAATACTGTATTCCTTTTCTAATATTTAGATGTGTTCTTACGTCCATCTTTTAAGTGCTATGATATCTAGCATTGCTGTATTATGAACAGTAAATTCTCCATTACTTTGTGTATGCACACACAACAATATATGTAAGGCACTATTTTGTGTGTGTATTTATGTGAACTCCTAGAGATGATCAGTAGGGTAAAGACGTGCAAGTGATGGGGGTTTGGAGCTGTACTTCCCTCACATACAGCTGACAGTCTTTTTGAATCTACTTTGATAGTCTCATGGAGGTTTGAGTTACTTGCCTCTGTGAAACCAAACGGTGGGACTTGTAAGGACAGTGCGGTTGTGAAGGGCTTATGCCTGTTCCCACAGAAGGCAGTCCTGGTGCTTCTCTTCATCCATGATGTGCAGTTCAGATTTCATGTAGTAAAGCTCCTGTCATGTTAGCTGCCCGCTCAGCAGCGAAAGGGTTGTCTGGTAATGAGGTGATCTGCAAATACCAAATCACATACAACTATTGAATGAATAGCCCAAATGATTCATTAAAAATACACAAACACAAATGGCTGTAGAGTAAGAAAGTCCCAGCTGTTTGTTCTCCTAGAATTCTTAGGAACACAAGTTTCACTAAGGTGCCTGAACCATCTTCTGGAAATGGGAGAGGAAGGACAGGAATCCTCCTGCCTTTAAGAGAAAAGCACAACAGGAGACATTGCTCTGCTGTAGTTCATGTGGGGTGTTGCTCTAATCCATAAAGCACAGTCACATATTCATATTCCAAAAGCGCATAACTTATTTCATGATAACAGTTCTCCCTGGAGTGGCCTTTCTGGTATTCTGAAAGCATTTCTTGTGGAGAAAATCTCTCTATTTTTGGTGCTGACAGTTTTAAAAATATCGAACAATAGTTTCAACTGAGATAGTGTTTCACAGAGATTAAAGCAGCTCTTCAGCCTTCGCTCATTCCAAGCTGGGGGGCAGGAGGAGGGGAAAGAAATTCTTTATGTAAAGACTAATAAAATGTAGAACTTCCAGCATCAGTGTTTGTCAGGTCCAAAGAGAAATGTTTCATAGTTTTCTTCTAGGAGGCCAAACTGTGGAGTTTTCTGTGATGAGAATAGCTGCCTCTGTAGTACTCTGTCAGGTTCTTCCAGGTGCTTGAGCCACCTGTGAGGGCAGTGAGCAAGACAGCGAGTGACATTTGCTTCTTGAGGGAGAGGGTTGTGCTGAAAACCTGTGTGTTGTGGGTGGTGAGCCTCTTGCTTTCTAAACAGCACACAAAGCATTGCAACATTGGGTTTTGGATTTGAACACATCCTCTGCAGATACATATCCTCAGATGATTACAATACGTTACACAAAACTGGTTCAGCTGTTGTTGTGATGCTACAGGAGAGTTTTACTTTGACAGGCTTTTGAAAGCACATTTCAGAGCTCAGAATTTATTATTCTATCACTTTTCAAATGAAAGAATTTATATGCACATTTCCTGATGTTTTGTATTAATTCTTCTGCTATTGAGTGATCTGCCATTCTCCAGTGCAAACAGTATACATACAGAACTGCATAAGCAAGTGGGATTTCCTTTGGCTGGGTACTTTCTGCATTTCCTGTATCCCAGAGAGATTGGGATGTAAATGAACATGGTGATCTTGGCTGGGCTGAGTTGCTGTGAGGAGTCTGGAGTCCTGTATGCCTTTCACCACTAGATTAAATTGCCCTTCCATTCTGGGGGAGGTGAAATACGGGTGGTGCAGCAGTTGTTTGTGTTTGTTTTTAATAACAAGCTTTCAGGCAATAACAGGCAGGCAGTGTCAGCCTGATGTATTCTGGTTTGATTTCAGGCATTACACAAGGGAGCAGACTATTTTCACATCTCCCCCTAGAGCTCTTTAGCAACAACAGCAGCAATAATAATAACAATCCAGGTTATTAAAAAAAAAAGAAAAGAAAGAAGAAAACATCACACCAGTTGCCTTAAGGAGTAGCACAAAGCCATGGGAAGGCCCACTGAACCGGGCATCTTTGCTCCCAGTGTAAGACCAGTGCATGTAAATAACAATATACAGTAGCGTGGCACAACGAGCATTTGTGATATTCAGGAGAAATAGGTAAAAATATTGGGCTTTTCACCAAAAATATAATATTCTCAACCCTTTTTATGTAGGAAAATTCATTTTTGCCTGAGCTTATTAGAACAAGTGCTGAGAGAAGGTGTGAAACTGCAGTGAGTCAGACTAATGCCCAGGGTGGCTACCTGGAAAAAGGCAGTGAGTGTCTAGGCTGAAGGGATGGGCTCAGGGGTTTGAGGAATGGCAAATGTCAATAGAGGGAAGAGCTGATGCCTTTTTAATGGGAGAAGGGTCAGTGGGTTGGCAGGAGAACTGATGAACTGCCAGGATAATATGCTGTGTGTAACACCGGGGCAGTGCCAGGTCTTCTGTTTTAAGAGCGCAGTGTCTGTCTCCAGGAAATGGCACAGACTTACCTTTTTTCTGAGTTTCAGACTTGCCATCTTATATAGCTTTAGTTAGATCTTTTCTTTTCTTTCTGTGTTTCTTTTTTAATCTAAAATGATTAAAAAGAGAGCCTCTAGGCTCTTTTGTGCTGGAAATCTCAAGCGGGCACAATGTTGGATTTCCTGGGTGGTTATCAGGTGTGTTTGTATGGTGCTGGAGAAAGGAGGTTAAAAGAGGAGTTCAGGAAAGGGGGAGCAGTGCTGGAGGGAAGAATTGTGTAAATCTTTTGTGCTCTCTCAGCAAAGTTTGTATGAACATTTCATCAGAGCAGAAGCAGCAGAAATGAAACTTTTATCAGGTTGGAAGAGGGTGGTGGCATTCCAGAAACGTTAAGAGTGTGTGACCTTATTTTTTCCATTCAGAACCAGATGTGGAGATAAGGCTTGGACTGGAAAAAACATAATCCTCTAATTGTGTAGCTAGGGAGGGAGGGGGGAAAAATGGTATTACAGTGGATGGAGCCAGGTGCGGAGCCAGTTGTGTCAGACATGGAAGGTTCTTCTAAGTTTTAAGCTGTCATCTGCATCCCTGATGCCATCATAGGCAGAAGATATTCTTTCATCAGCAGTTATCATGAAGAACTGCATTAATTGCAAGGGGTTTGCATTGATTTGTCTGAGCTGACTTTTTCTCCTTCAAGTCTTTGAGGCAATAGCTACCAAAGAGTTAAAGGAACTGCAGTGAATACATGGCGGGTAGCTGCACTGTCAGATGAGAATTATGCTAATGGAAAGGACATAAGAAGCAAACTTGAAGTGTGCATATTAGTGAGCATGGTCGTTGGTTAGTGTTTTAACATGTGTATAGTGGTATGATTCAAAGGATGTTGAAGATCTTTCTGTCTCCATTTCTACTGCTGGGTGTTTTGCCGTATATGAAAATGATCCAGAAATGCAGGTTGCACTTAAAACAGCCAGTGTGATTTTTCAGATTGAGAGAAGCAAAAAACATCTCTTTGTTTCTTTCTTCTTTTAACCTTCCCCTTGTTCTTCAAAACAAGGCATTAATCAATGACAGTAGAAACTGCTGCTGTTAGGGCTGTCAATGTTTATAGCTTTGGGTTTAATAGCAAGGACATAAATACATACTTTTCATTACATTTTTGCTGTTATTTGCTCATCATCCACAGTATCTGATATTATCATAACTCTTTAGTTGAAGCTATTAAAGTTATGGTTTGTAGCTCACACTGGCACGAAGCAGACAGAGAGCCATAAAAGCAAAAAAGCCTCATAGATTGAGATTCAACTATTAGGCAGGATGGGTCGTTTTCTCACTATTCACATAACAGCAACTCTAATCTTGGTAGATAGTATTTTTGACCTTTCTTTCTTATCCTGTCCTCTCCCCCCTATAAGATTTCTGATCATCACACTCGGTGCTTGTGAGGCAATGCCTGGAGAACTGTGTCCAGTTCTGGTCTCTGCAGTTCAAAACTGACACACAGACTGGGGAAGGTCTTCACAGGGACCCACATGGAGAAGGCAAGGGCAATGGGCACAAGTTGCATCAGGAGAGGTTTCATCTTGGTATAAGAAAGACAGTTGTTACAGTGAGAACAATCACCCAGTTCTGGACTGTGACAGTAAAGCTTCACTGGATCACTTATTTAGAACAGTGGAAGATCTTTGCGGAGAAATTTCCGTCTCTCTGTATTCAGCTCTGCCTGGGAAATTCCTCCGCTGGGGCCCTCCTCATAAGTACTTTATTGGGAGGACTCCTTGCTGTCAATACTTTGGCCTGTTTACAAGTGGGTGGGTAGAAAGACAATGAACTAATAAGACTAGTTTATCAATTAAAGATTGCCAATAAGAAAGCCTCAGTTGAGACTTGTCAGGATAGGAATAATCTGAGATGGTGACTTCATGGGTATAAATCATTCATCTTCTGGCAGAAGATGCCTGGCTTCCTTCAGCTGTGGCTGGAAATTACTAGCCAGGAAGTCTAGATCTAATTCAGATCTAGTTTTAACTGTGCCAGTTCTTGTGGTGTTGGAGGCTCTGATAAGGTATGGCCTAATCTTTCTGCCATAGTAGGAAGGATCTACATTCATAAGGGCCTGATCAAAAATCCACTACCTTTAGTGAGTTTTGAACTAACCTCTGAGGACTCCCAGCCATTTCATACCTTGTCTCAGTTTAAATCTGCTTATTAGAATATAAATTTACAAAGAGTACCAATGCTTTTACATCTGTCCCCGTTCAGAACTAGTCAGTCAGCTGCTGGCAGAGACTTTTGCAGGGTTTTCCCAGCTTTCTGCAAATAATCCAGGCTTATCCTTAAATAGCATAACTGTGTCAGAGCATTTTAAGATTTATTTTAGTATCTAATATTCCATGTTACTATCAAACAAAATAAAACATCCTTTAAAAAAAGTCTATACAAATCTAATTTTATTCTCTCCAAAGAAGTAGCAACTTCTGAACAAGTTTGATTTGTATTTCAAGTAAAAGGTTATTCTTTTTAATCTGCTAAATGCTTGTAGTAACTCTGCTTCACAAAAAGAAACCAGAAGTAAATGCACTTCCCATCTCCCTATGTAGCAGTGCAGTTACTGCTTTTAGTCATCTGAACTGGTACGTTAATTGTATCTCTGACTATGGGGTCCTTAAATCCTTGCTGAGCCAAGTTCTGTCCCCTGTGATGTCTGGGCTTTGTCAGCAAAGCAAATTCCACTGCATCCAGGTTTTCCAGTGTGCCTGTGTGTATGAAACAATCACTGTTCCTAGATTGCACTGAAGGCTGCAGCCACCCTTTGAGGCAGGATGTTGTCGTGGTTTAACCTCAGATGTTCTGTTTGTGGTTGCTTTCCTGCATGGATGCGCATGTACATGTGCACGTTTTCATTTAGGTACCATGCCCAGCTTCAGTGTAGTGGCTGAGCTTGTCGTTGTCATGTTCTATCCCTTGTCTTAACCTCAGCCCGTTTTTCATCCCATTGAGATGAGAGCCTTACACTGAGCAGGACTGGAGCTGTAAGTGGATTCACCCATTACAAGGGGTCCTCATGACATTGGTGTGATATATATCTACTGGAGAGAGCTTTTCCTGCTGCTGCACTTTGGCATCCGGTTCTTCTTTTCCTGTTCTCACCAATGGTGTTGCAGCTGAATTTGTATTTCAGTACCACAGAGAGGACACTGTTTGAATTGGAAGAGACTAGAAATGTCTCAAACAAGAGATGAAAACACTTCATTGTGTGTCCTGGCTCATGTGGTGATACGCATGGAGGTCTGATGTATCAGTAGTTCCCTTCCCCTCACTCCCATCTTCATTCCTAAGTCAGAGAAAGGGTGAAACCTCTTGAGGCCTTGTGAATAACCTGCTGTAGTGTTTCCATATGACTGATGATCTATGCAAGTAAGGGCCTTTGTGTCAATGTTTGAACAAGCATACTTTTGTGGCCTATAAGTAGAAGTTTGGTTGTACAGGCAGGAGCAGAGACAGCGAGCAGAGCACTGTGATTGTTGGCTAAATGAGAAGACTACAGATGCTTTATTCAGTGGCAGTGTTTTTTTAGCTGGTCACCTCCTGTCCTGGCTGAATTCCTCTTGACATCTGACCACCGGCTGATAGTCCTGATGATTTGCCTTTCTGTAGTGAGATCTCACACAAGACTGCCACTCCTGAGAGAGAACCCACTTCAGACTGGTCCAAGGTGGGGAAGAATCACAAGCTAGCATACAAATCCTGTGACAGGCTTGCAGTTGCTGCCTTTTGTAATGTTCTCTGTTCACTGTGGGTACTCATTTCTAAACCCTTTTAGCCCTCTTGTATGGTGTAGCTTCATCAGGCATTAATTGCTTTGGAGCAGTTCTACCTCTGCAGAGGAGAATAGCGTACCTCTGCCTGGGAATAGATTGTTCTGTTTTGCTTGCCACAACCATTTATGTATTTGATGAGCAGATGAGGTCTACCTGGTGTATCAGTCTTCAGAGAGTATTTGACTTACCTTTCATAGGAAAGTGCTGGCTGCATTTGTGGGCGTCATTGGAGTGAAGATTCTTAATTTGGTCCAAATGGATTTAAAATAATTTGTTAGTACTTTTTCAGATGAGTGATGTGCTTGGTCACTGACCTTGTAGGTGTAAGTCGTGTTCCTGTTTGTTTTAAGAAAAGAGTTTTGCTGGCTGAACTGATCAACCAGGAAAGTGACAAGAGAGGTGAGAGATGTTTGAGGGGTTGCTGGCATAGTTAAAGGAAAAAGGAGAATATTATGAAGTACTTTGCTGGGTGCCTTGCTACTGCTTGGGGGTTGGTACATGGGTAACCTGAGTTGGAAGCAGGTTTCTTCCTCCTACAGTGGAGAGGATGAAAGTCTGAACTGCATTTTTAAGGCCACCTTGTTGCCTCAGATGTTGGTGATGACTTGAGGTTTAAAGCTGTGCTGGGAATACACAAACCCTTTGGCAGGCACTTGTTATTTAGCAGAATTACTGCATTTTGGGCTTCTGTACCCTGGCTGATGACACTAATCTCCATGTTAGGAGACAAAGTACCAGCTGTGCCTCGTCCTATTTGTACTACTTTAGCCACATGGATGTTCATCCATTTAATTTGGAAATATTTCTCTGCACTCATCAACAGCCACATTTCACAAACTGAAATTGCCATATTTATTCTGACTTAGTTTTGAAAACGACAGATGCTACAGTGCTGTAAAACATGGTGAAAGGGTTTTCGAGCTTTGGTTTTGTTTCTCATTTGAGGGTGTTTGATATATAAGCTATTAATGCTCCTGAGTGAAGCTACTTTTCTTCAGCAAGGTCTGCTCCCATAAAGTCAAGTGAAGCTTCCATTGTGGAGAGAGGTGACTGGTGCTGTTTATGCTTAGATAAAGGACTTGGAAACTGTACTGGGACTCAGGAAAGAGAAGAGTTGGTGCACAGTGACTCACGAATACACGCAGATGTCTTGTATGATGGTTATTACTTTTTCTTAATAATGTGACTTTTTCCCCAGCCTGAATAATTCAAAAGAACAATACTGCTGTGTGCACACCTGAAGCTGTGTAACCTTCTCTGTCCTCTGGGCGTGTGGTGTATGTGCTGCTTCCAGTGCAGATATTTTAATAGGATAAATACAAAACCATCTGCCAAGTCTTGTGTGTCAAGTGAGAGCCTTGCACACTGCTTCTCCTCATGCCTGACCACATTCAGGGCTGTGGTACGACAGTTCTGCAGCAAGATGCAAAAGCCTGGCTCCCAGTCGTGGACACAGCGACCAGCTGTGGGGTGCCTGGGGTCACCGATGGGGACAGGGATGGTGCCACCATGCTGCTTACCTGGGTCCTGGGACCCAAAGGACTCTGGTAATACAGGCACTGCCTTGTCCCGCAGCTGAAGGGCCATTCACATCACCTTTCTAAAACCTGAGGCTCTGCCATTGTCTGCATTAGGAAAGTTGGTACAAAGTGTGCTTAATGAAAAGCCTGGCATGACTAGGACATGAAGGACACGCTGTAGTGTCCAGCAGAAAATGCTTGTGGAGAAGAGAGCTGGAGGCCTGTGTTGAAACTATTAATTCCCCCTTTAATGCCTGCTTCATTGTGCCTTTGGGCTTTGTCTTAAGGTGTCACAGATTGCAGCTTTCTTTGTTTATCTCATGTTTAGTAATCCTTGATAGTGTCATGTGGGAGCAGTGGATGGGGCTAGAAGATCTCCAGGCCTTCCAGCCTCAATTATTCTGTAGTACAGATGGGCAGAGATACCTACAAAGACTTCCAGAAAGAATAAATGAAGCAATATAGGGAGGGTCAGTCTTTCCTTATTAGAGATAGTTTTTGATGGCTTTGAAATAGAAATACTAAAAAATGCTTATCAGTTTGTTATTGAACACTCATGTGGTGCTTGCCTCTGCCTTGAGTTCAGTTTGTGAGCAGAAGTCTGGGGTTTCTTTGAATCAGATTTCAAATGCACTAGAGCAGAGGAGTGTTTTCTGGAATAGCTCTGTAAAATTGGCTTTGTTTTTTGTTACATTTGGCATCTGTGCTTACTGGACCTTATGATGTAACCGAGTTGTGCTGCTCGTGGAAATTATTGCTGCTTTTATTTTGGCTGCTGCCTCGAGGCCTGTGGACTGGTAAATGTTGGATGCTTGCATTTAACTGGAGCTAAGCAGAAATTTGTCAAAGCTTGGGTGCTTTCAATTTAGAGCCTTTTGATTTACTTTTATTAAACAATTATAGATGGATTTGCCTTTTGGGGAGTCTTTGTTTATGGCATTCTAAGCTAACAAAGCTCAGCTAAGCTGAAGGATGGATTATCGAAAATCAAAGCTTGCTCTCCTAATAGGGACAATGGAATCCCGCCTGGTCCGAGCCTCGCCATGACACCTGGGAGGCCTCCACTCCAGTATGATAAAGTATTTTCTTTGAGAGAAGGTCAACAAAAGTTCACTTTTACAGAGAAGTTCTTTCTCTCAGTTAATGGGGCTCCCTGTTGCATGGTCCTGCAGTTGCTTAACATAAAAAGGATGGATTGTCAAAGAAATTACCTTTAAAGTTCCTCCCTGGCAAACTTATGTGAAAGGACAGACCACGTGTTCTCTCCTGGCCAGACAGAGCAGTCCATGACCCAGCCAACCAAGCTATCATGCCCCTTTGCACTTTTGCAGTTTAGGATTTGTCAGCATTTGGATTTGAACCCCATGTTTCTGGGCAAGTGCCATTCTTTAGGCTTGTATTTTATAATAGAATCTCCTACCTGGGTTTCAGAGCAAGCCGTTTTATACTTTTATGTTGTGGAAATGAAGGCATTTCCAAGCCTTTGGGGATTTTTCTAGTCCCAACACAACAGATTTATAATTTAATGTTAAAATGTTTTGTGGTTATCATATCACGTGTGAGATGGACTAGGTCCTTAAGGACATAGAAGCAGAGCCAGACTTGGCCAGGGTTTGTTTTTGGTGTACGTTAGGTATGTGATATCCTGCATATGTAATTGATCCCGAGTCATAGCTGGGCCCAGACCCAACTGCAAACCTGCAGGGATTGTTCTTTCAGGTCCCTTTCTGACTTCGCTGACTCATTTTTTCCCAGTAAAGGGAGAGACGGGAGTAGGGTGTGAGAAAGCCATTACATAAGGCCAACATCATCTGCTGGGAGAGATAGGCATGGACTGTTTGGGCTTGCTTTGACTTGATTTTTCATAGAGGTGCTAGAAGAAGACTTTTGAGAAATTTAGTTATCTTTTAAAAATCACTTTGATTTTATATAGAAAGAAAAGGTGAGACTGTCAGCCCAGAGTTTCATTCAGGCTTTGACTCTAGTGGAGCTGCCCTGATTTTCTAATATTGGCATTATATTTGTGCAAATTAAGCCCCCAATTAGAGCATTGTTACCAAGTCATTATTTTCATTATTAATTGATTTGATAAAATCTCCTCTAAGAAACATTCTGTTCCTCAGAAGAGGGCAGTTTTCCGTAGGAAACTAGTAGAACTTTGTTCCCATTTTGGACTTGCTCAGTAAAGAGCATTGCGATTATGCTGTTAGATCCATGATGTTGATTTTGGTAACAGAATTCAGATAAAGCTTTAATTCCCAATTTTCGAAGAGGTAGATTGCATCCAGTAGAGTAGACATTTAGCTTTAAAATTCATTTTAGTTTTGTTTTCTACCTAGTTTTCAGAGTGGGCCATTGCATGTTTTTATGCTACAGAAATGAGGCTATTTCTAGTGTTCAGGGCATTTTAGGATTCCAGCAAGAAGGTTTAGGTCACAGCTGAGAGGAGGGCTTGACACAGGAATGCTTGTAAGCAGTGCCTGCTAACTTGTGAGCCTGGTTTATGATCAGTCCTGCAACAGGAATAGTTGCACCATTTATTTTGTAATATGAGCTCTAACACAGATCTCCTGGAGCAGGGCACAGCTTGGGGTGGCACTGTATTAGTAGGATGATTAATATTTTTTAAGTGGCCATTAGCTGGTATGTGGGAGGTGTGGGCAGCAGCAGAAACGCAAGCTGTGCTCTGGGATACGAGGCTGTGATGGCCCTTCTCTTCATACCCTTCACTAATACAGTTTAGGATAATTAACTATGTAAGTTAATAGCCTGTTTTCAAACCCTCTAGATTAGTTGGAGTCTTTCAGATCACATAAGTGGGCTTTGAGTCAGGCCTGTGTATTAAAGCCCTCATGCTCGAGCATGGAATCAGCCCAGCTAAACCTTATGTGTACCCCCCCTTATTTTTTTTTAATGTATAATATACCGCTGCCACGACTACCATCAGGTTCTCCAGTAGCCAGTCATGTTTCCCATGCCATGAACTGGGAGTGAGATTTGCCTGCAGAATCCCTGAATCCGGTACTATGTTGTGTCATGACAGACAGTGAGAGAAAAGGGACATTAATTCTACATGTTTGCATTTGACCAGTGAGCACATCTTCACAAACCCTGGGCAGCTGAGGAGCTGTACTCACGCAAGACAGCCACCTCCCTTCCAGATTGACTCTGGCTGGAAGCTCTTCTGATGGAGAAATGAAGCTGCTGGGATGAAATCCCAAGCAGAACCTTTGCTATTTTGTCACACTAAAGAATTTACATCTAATAAACGCAGGGGCCTTGGGCTGGATGTACAATATCTGCTGTGACAGTTTTGGCCTTTCTTTTGTTTTTTTGAGCTTTCCCTCTAATTAGTTTATGTTCCAATAAATCCTTAATACAACTGCTTTAAACCCAATTGAAAATGAAACAAAAAGAGGAGTTTAAATGGCTCATGGCTTGCTCTGTATGGCTCCCAGGCATCCGAGCAATTCTGCTAACAAGTATCCTGTAACCTATTTGCAAAGGCCACTAGCAGATAATTATATTTGGTTAATTTACATACTTTCAGTTTCTAATCCTAATGAGTTCTCAACCAGCAGTCCCTGGGCAATATGTTGTGTTACCTCATTCTATTTGCCATCCCTACTGTGCAAGTTCTCTTCTTTTAATTTACAAAACAATGCTGTTAGGTTTGGTTCAGGGCTTTCCCATTTCAGCGCACATCTACACTGGGTGATTCCATGCCGACTGAAACCCTATTTGCAAATAAGTATTTTACATTTTTATAGATCTTCCATTTGGGAGCCATTCTGCAGTTTAGGGAACCTGACCTCGGTTTGACACAGAGCCTATTTTCATTGCAAAGAATCAGGCTAAATTCTGCACTGGCCAGTATCCAGGGCATCCTGGTGACATCTCTAGTTTGCTGAAGGGGGGTATGTGTTGGTCAAGGATGGGGACTGGGGTGTTGGTCTGTAATGGTGTCATGCTGCTACCACAGCAAAGGTGGAAGTGGGGTGTGGGGTAGTAGGAATGAATAACGGCTGTGTGAGAGCCGCTGGGAGCTTGTAAGGCTCTGGTAAAACTCAGGGTGCTTGGCAATTGCTTGTTCCCATTTTGTGTATTTAGAATTTAGGATCTATTCCTGTGTACAGACTATTTTGGGATCAGTTATCAGCCAAGTCTGAGATTACACTCAGTCAAGTGGCTGAGGAGGAAGGGAACAGGAGAGGGACGGAAAAGACTTATACTTTCAGGTGAGCAACACTCCATTTTGCTCCTTCCCTTCAAACAACATTTAGAATGGGCCCTCCTCATGGAAGGAGCATATCTGCCAGTACTGATCACTGCAGGAGCCTGAGTAATTGGGATTGAAGTTGAGTGTCGAGCCAAGGACAATCCAGCATGCTGAGTCAGCATCTTGCAGTCAAGCCCCTGTGTCCATTCTGTGAGGATGGCTCTGTTGCTCTGCAGGGCTGTGCAGCACTTGGTGGAGAGCACTGGGTTTCAGCTAAAGCCTGTTGTAAGACTGGAGATGAAATCTCCACTGCTGCATGGAGATTTCTTGAATGCAATGTCCTGTAGGCAACTAGAATAATTTCAGTTGTTACCTTTTAATCACTGGGGTATGTACTACAATGCAATCTTCAGAAAAGCTGTTGGATGAAATATTTCCTCTCCGGCATCAAAGGCTGCTTTCTGGTCTGATTTATTTCACTGTAATGAGGTCATCTTTGGACTAACGTTATGGTAATTTCCAATGTTCTCTTGCAAGCAAAAGAAAGACCCCAAACCTCCTTTTTACACCACCACATTAAGTACTCTGATGAAAAAGAGTGTGTGATAAGGTACCTGAGAACGGGAAAGGATTTGCAAGGCTTTTGTCCAGATTTCCAGGAAAACTGATAGACTCTATGAACTTCTGCTAGTTAATAAATCATCAGGAGAGGGGTGATTTTTAACTGACCAAAATAACAGCAAATGTTTAGTGACGAAAACCTCAAAAGGTGTGAGAATAATTCTTAGCCAATAATTTTATTTCAACATGTTAAAGAATGTGAACTTTGTACTGTTGATGCTTTGGTGTAATTTCTGTACATCACACTTGAGTTCCCAAATACTTTTCTGCTGTTATGCACATGCATGCAAAGCTTGGCACTTAAGAACTGATGCCTAAAGGAAACATTACCTGTGAAGTTATTCCAAAGCAGCCTGTTTTTGTGAGGAGCACCTTGATGATAATTCTCCTTAGAGCATTTAAAATCTTACTTTAGTATTTCCAGGTAGATGAAAGATGGCTTAACTGTCTTTTCATGCCTGATTGTGATTCCACACTAATCATAGCTGTGCCTGTGCATCTGAACTTTAGGAGAGGCAGTATTTGGCAGTGGCTCTCACACCTGCAATTGGGATGAACAGAATATGAACTCAGAGTAAAGCAGATTTAAGCCACAGACAGCAAGTGTCTTAGGTTGAAGAGTCAGAGTGCTGTGAAAATCATGTGTTTTTCCTACTGTATCACTCATGATAATAATGGCTGGTAAGATGTCAGGTGAAATCCTGGCTCTAGCAAAGTCAACATAAAATCTTTCATAGACTCTACTAGGATTGGTACTTTATCCCAAAGGAAAATATCATCTGAAGATAAATTTACAGAGGCTTATTGACAGGAGTGCCAGATTTCAAGGGGCACTGGTAATTTATAGGGCTGAAGATACACTTTTGGGTAGTAGTTTTTAGGTGGGTTTTAAATACCACTAAGAAACCACAAACCAAAGCAGAACAGGAGAGAAGAAGTCTTATTTCTTTCTCACAGGTCATCCTAAATGCCTTGTGAGTTGAAGATATGCATTGCTTGATTCTGCTTTTGATATTCCTTGTACTTCTCTCTTGCCTCTTACTTCCATCCCTCCTTCCCTCTAGAAAACCTCAATCCAAATTCCCCACAAAGCCACGATGCAGAGTATTCCATCAGGTTTGTCTCTGGGAGGCTGTCCAGGCATTTCTGCAGCACAGGAGCTACGCTTGAGGAAAGAACACTCTTACGTGGTGAAACCAGAGGGGGGTCAAAAGAATTTAAACTAGTTTGAAATACAAAACAATAATTTATTTGACTTCATTTTACTTGTTAACGTTTATAGCTAATGATGATTTCATGGAACTGCTTTTATAATTCAATACATTCAAATCTATAAAGCAAACAGTTACTACCATGGGCTTTTCAAATTCCACAAACTGTCTTACAGAAACAAATGAGCTGTACATGCACATCTTTTCAATAGGTTGCAACATTTGCAAACATGCTTGAAACTCCTTTAAAGCTGCAGGACAGTGTCCTCTGCGTCAGGCTTTTCAGATGAAACCTATAGACTGTCTTCAGAAACCTTAAAAAGGAAACTGTTTAGATTTTGAGCATAACTCTAAAAACTGCTGTTTGATAAATGTCAAATATTACAAGAGAAATGACTCTAATTCTGAGTTTAAACCATCAGCTAAATATTGATAAACAGCACTCTGTGTAGAAGTGAACAACAGCAAAAGAATAGCACAAAATATGGTTTCACAAAAAATAGGTATGTGCAGTTACCCCTGTGGGTTTTTTGCAAACTTTTAGGTAAAGAAAAGCATGGGTACCTTTTAATATGAATATAGTCTAAGCAAATTACCTGTGTAAGTATGGTTAATACATTTCTGATATTTAAACACTTCATGTAAAAGGTAACAAGTAAAAAAGTACAATCAGTATTCCAAAAAGCACTGCTAATATTGCCATTGATGGACATGGGCAAGCTTCCTCTCCACTTTATAATGGAGATCCTGGCACCCACAGTTGTAGAGTTCAGTATTTGAACTATAAACTCGATGACTGTATCTTATATACAAAACTCTTGCCACATTGAACGAGGCATTGATTTCTACCCCAATGGTAGTGTTTTATGTACATAACTTAGCAATGGTGATTATACAGTAGTCACTGACAGGAAGGAATTGTACACCCGTGTGCCGTCTGGTGACTTAGTGCCATGGGTTAGCAGTTCCTGGATTGTCATCCAATTGTCAAATATTTTTTTATTTCTCTTCTTCATCATTTTTTTGTGGCTCAGTTCAATGATATTCATCTCTTTCTTTTCTTCTGCACCTTGCTGTTCCTTTAAGCAATCTAACCTGCTCTGCATCATAAACTCGCGCCTCTTCCTCTGCTCCTTCGCTTTCACTAAATGCTGCTTCCGCTCTTCCTTGCTCCAGTAACGGCCCATCTTCATTTCACTGATGGCATCATCGTCGGTGGTCATACCACTGCGCTCCTCCTTAATCTTTATGGCACGTTCTCTCAGCAGCCTGTCCCTCACTGGCCTCTTTGTAATGTAGCGGGTTCCATCGCTTCTGACCTTGACTTTCCACTCCATCCTTGGTTCACTCTGGCTTGAATTAAAGTCTTTGCACATACTCACCAGACTCATTTGGCTCTGTGCATACTCCACTGCAGATTTCTGTTGGATCAGCTGCATGTAGCTCTGATAATGCTGTGCATGGGCAGGAATATGAGCATGCTTATATGGTGAGTGATGGTATGGGGATACATAGGAACCAGAAGGTTTCTGACTGTGAGTAGGGCTTTTGCTTCCATCACTGGCTTTTCTCTCCTTGCTTTCCAGCTGCTTGCCAAGGTCAGGATCTTTCACAGAGGCATGGCATTTACCAGTGCTGGATTCATGACTTTCTGAGCTAGCAAATAAATTCTTTTGGGAGACATTATATGCCACTGCCCCCTCATTACCTTGACAGTTAATGCCTTCTGCAGTTCTGCGCAGCGAATTGTCAGGGGAGATCTCCAGCGTGAGTGGTGTGCTGCGGCAGCTTTCGCCTGTGTTATAGGCACTCGAGCTATCCTTGTCAGACTTCTCAGGGAGCTCCGTAATGTCTGAGAGCTCGTGCCTGCGAACATCGATGCTTGTGTTATAGTTGCGGAACCCGCTGTTATGTAACATCCAGGGCTCTCGGTACTGATCCTTCAGCTGCTGCATTTTATGAGCTCTCACAATATTCAGGCACTCCAGCTCGATATTGCGCAGCTCCTCGTTCAGCATCTCCAGCTCTCTGTCAACGCTTTCTTGGTCGCTTTTGCTCATATCCAGAGTGCTGTTGTGGTAATACAGGCTGTAAGGGTTGGCAGACTTCACCTGGCACTTCAGTTCCAGCAGTTCCCGGAATCGCTCACATTCATCCACAGGGATGCCAAGGAAGTCGACATCTGTGCAGTCGGCCGAGATAAACGACTCGTTGCTGAACTGCATATCGCCACTTCCCAGGGTGTCATGACTGTACATCAGCTTCTTCTGGCTCCCTAAAGTGTTGGAGGAGGTGGTGTGATCATCCGCGTTATTCTCCTGCTCGGAGCTCTCGTCGTTACGAGTGCTGTCGTCTGTGCGCCCCACACCACTGTCTTTCTCGTGCTGGTTAGATAAAATAGTGGCTGTATCTGTGGTACCTCCATCCTCCTCATGCTTCTTCTAACAGCAAAAATGAAAAGACAGAGAAATTATTGCAAGGACATGAAATATTTCAGGGTGTTTATTTTTCAATCAGTTTCTCAATCGTTGTTACACTTTCTGCATCTTTGCTTTTACTTGTGTGGTAAGAATACTATTATAGAATCATAGAATAGTTAGGGTTGGAAAGGACCTTAAGATCATCTAGTTCCAACCCCCTTGCAGGGACACCTCACACTAAACCATCTCACCCAAGGCTTTGTCCAACCTGGCCTTGAACACTGCCAGGGATGAAATGCTGACCAAACCCACAGCCTGCTGTGGATGTTCTTTTCAGAAGAACCTGAGGTCTGCTTTTCAGCAGTTATATAGCAACAGTGGTAGAAGTCACATTTCCAAAATGTTTCTTCTCCCACTTAGAAGCCCAAAAGTATCCAGTCTACTGCAGTGCCAAGAGAATATGGCTCTTCAAAACACACAGATGCCACAGAGAATATAGTTTTAGAAAACTCCAGCCAAAACCAGAAAAACTATTAATGAACTTTTATGATTGTATGAATTGTGGCAGAACGATGGGGAATAGAAGCCCATATCTGTGGCCCTGTATATAAACTTTGCTATATAAAACCTTCTTCTTTGCCTTACTCCCCATACCTAGACCTTACTTGAGTCATTTGCTTGAGTCATCTATTTGGATTTTAAGGTTTCGGGAGGCAGGGTGCTTTCAGTATGTGCATGCATATCAGATAGGGGATTTTATAAGTTAGTCTTCTGACTGCTCTATCTACTGTACACATAGTTTATACTGTCAGTGACCACAGACAGAACAGTGGATTTCTAACTGTGACCATTGCTGTTAGAGGCAAAAGTAAAAAAAAAAGGTAACATTTTAAAACCTTTTGGTCCCCAACATGAGGTTTGGGGCAGTCATGTAATGTCTTGATTTTATAGAAAGCCCTTTTGCCTTGATCGTTATTTGAGACACTAAGTGTATTCAGTCAAGTTCAGTGCTGGAATATGGAGTGCAATGTGAAATTGTGACACTGCTGCACAACAGAGTGGCAGTACCTGCTGGAGCATGCTGGCAGTAAATTGCATTGCCTGGTGGTGCTGTTCCTCTAACATGTCCATGTGCAAGTCATCCAGAAAATCATTTCTGTCATCATCCATCCATCCTTCATCCAGCTATGTGAAAAGGGAGGGAAAACCAAACCAAATGTTGTCAAAAGAATGAAGACTGACTTAAATTACATTCCTTCTTTGTGGAAAGTCATTGAGAAATCTCAGGGGATTCCTTCCTGTGACAGTGCTGCCATTTCGTGAGAAGGAGCACACATCTCCTGTGCTAAGTGTGGGTACTGACTGTCCTACCTCCCCTCACAGCCACCTTCATCTCAAGCAGCATGATTTTATCTTCAACAGATATAAAACAAACCCAGCCTTTTCATCCATGGAAATAATTCTAAGAGTTGGGGCTGTTCTGGTTTGTGCATGACTTGATTAGAATGTATAGAAATACTCCCGAGCCCAAAGCCTGAGCACACCATGTGCGAGGTGGCATCAAGGGCCAGAGGGAAAAATGCTGGCTAGGGGTCTGTGAGACTTCTTTACTCCTAGCTTCAGTCATCCCCAAGGGGAAGATCAGAAGCATCCAAACTGACAGGATAGCCATGAGCCTGATCCTGTGTCTCCAGGTGTACTGGCAAGGGTTGCTCTCCCAGCAGGAGCAGCAGAGACAGATCAAAGAACAATGCTCATGGCTGTTTGTTCAACATCTTTGTTGTGCTAATTCCTGCTCTATAAAGGGATCTGGTTCAACCTTTTATTACAGCTGAGGATGCCTCTTGACAGTATTTAACTGCATTAAGAGATGGAGTATAAAGGGCTAAATAATAGGTGTTTTAATGAATGGATAATCAATAGCTATAGGAATTAAGAGTTCAGTATGTTCTTCAAAGCCATGGCTTGAAACCATCCATAATACCTTGCACTGATGTTTGTAATAGCATTGCAGCATATATAAATCACCAAACACCTTATAAATTGAACTTGAAAATATAGACATAAGTGCCATGACTGCTGAATTCCATTATTTTAGATCACCTATATGTCCAGACAAACTGTGTTAACATGGTTTTGGGTAGATCTGGTAGATTTAAGTAGATTAAAATTCTTCAAAAGAACTGCTTTCTACAAAACCGCAGATCTTTTGATAAAGACTAAAGAGAGGGTGTTTTTTTTTAGTTCCTACAGTACCTGAAGTTCTGGTCTTGCAACAAGCAAGGAGATATTCTTGCTCTCTTCACTGGTGAGAAGTGCCACTGCTTCTTCTCGGTTCTGCACCTCTATGCCATTGATCTTTAAAGAAAAGAGCAACACAATGAAATCTTTTCATAAGGATACTTAAATGCTGCTGTGATGGTTCTACAGAGTGGCATGGCTGGACAGATCCCAGTGCTGTGTGGGCCAGGCACACACACTATTCACATCTCCAGCATGTAAGTGTTGGGGAAGTGTGTTGGTTTGGACATGAGAAGCTGTTCCACACCTCTGCATGTGATGTGCAGAGCTTTGTTACAAGGAGAGAAACTGGAGAAGCACAGTTAGGCAGGAGCAGAATCAAACAGCAGGTCTGGTGGGTGGGAAGGAACAGGAGCATCCTAGTGTGGGACAGGTGAGATTGAGGTTGTGTGTGCTGCTGCCAGAGACTGGATGGGATGTGGACCTCTACTCATGTTAGTGTCTATGCAGACTTCTGACAAAGCCCCTGTGGCGTAGGATTGTTGCACCTGGAAGACAACTCATGCCTGCATACAGAACTAGACATTCTGCCTCCTGAGCAAGTACTAACATCCCTGTTAGTGCTGGCCAGGACTATCAAAGTCTGACTGGGACATGGCAGAGGAAAGGGAAATACCCTCATAAAATTAAAAGGAAGTACATAAATACCAGTCAGAAGGGAATAATTTGTAGAAATTATGCTGAAATAAAGACATTGCAGCAGGTTGCAGTGTGTTAGCAGATTCCAACCATTTACACGTGTACCTGAATAATGCGATCCCCTTCTCGGAGTCGACCGTCTTTTGCAGCAATACTATTGGGATCGATCTACAAAATAAAGAGAGCTGTGAGTGCTTTGGAGGTTTGAGAACTCAGTATTTACTTCCTGTGGTAAACCCAGTATTGGTAACATAACTGATACTGTAAGCTAGTGTGTCTGTTGCTGCTGCTATATCTATAGTGTTATGTCCCGATTAGTGATTATAGGACTTACTCTTGCTTGTGTCAGACAAAAAGTGAAATGCCAGTTAAAATGATGAAGTCAAACCCATTTCTTCCTGATATGTGTCTTCAGAGAATGTAGGTTTATCATGTTTGCATGACACTGAGTTACCTCATAATTTAACTTTTTGCTTTACAACACAGTGCTCTGATTAGAACCACTTTTTGCATACAGAGCAGGAAGGATTATATCTTAAGTGATGCATTTTAATGGCAGATTTTAGATTCAGTTATGAGTTTCTTTCCCCAAACTGCTGTTACTAATTTGAAATGGATTTGCATGCTAAAAAGATTATGTATAAAATGCTACTTATTGCATGAAAGAGAGCAGAAAGAGACAAAAGGGCCCCAAATCTTTGCAAATAGAAGTGCGGGGTGGTGATTTCGTCTTTATTTTATGTTGTTTCTGGGATAGACAATAAAAATTAAAGGGGGAATATATATGTTTTCAAAATATTTTGAAAACATCATCTGAAACTGAATGCTGAGACTGTGTTAGGGGAAAAACGAACACTAAATACTAACAGAACGAAGTTTGGCTCAGTGGATGCAGGATTTCACTCCGTTTGGAGGAAAGGAATAATAATTAGATTTCTTCCAATTACTGCATTCTGACTCCTTTTCACACATGGTACAAACAGAGGATGAATGTCCTAAATGTCCAACACTGCAATTTTAACAACAAATTGTATCTTATGGAAATCAGCTCAATCTTACCTCACTCACATAAATACCCATGTCATCTTCATCATCCGTTCTGTAACATACAGTAAGGCCAAGCTTGTCCTGGCTGTTCACTCGATGTAAATCTACTTCCTGAGGTTTAAAAAAAAAAAAAGAAAGAAAAAGGGAAAGCAAACCCACTGTCAGTGAGACACTGGTGACTGATGGAAGCAATTTTTCAAATACAATGAATATATTTTGCTTAAGTGATATAGTGGATCTCTTTTCATTTCACTTGTGGACGAGGTTAACTTACTGAGCAAAACGTGATTATATGCAGACAATCAATACCTGGGGCATTTTTGACCTTTCAATCAATATGAAGTCATTTTGAAAACAGACCCTTTATTGATCTTAAAGAAGAAAAATTACCTATATTTCATGTAGTGGTAAGACTTCAAACACTAAAATACTTATAAAGTATGATTTCAATATTTGCCACAGCTGATATATATTTCCTTATAAGCAGGGAAATTTTCTGGCTTTTTAGAGAAATACATAATACTTTATTACTTGAACTTGTCTAATCTTTACAAGATGATGTAATAAATTTCTTAAAAGTGTGACTGAAGATCAATACATTGTCAACAAAGCAGTTGGTATTGGTAATAGAAATATAATAAGCACTTTAATCTCTTGCAAGGGTTTGGTTTCAGCAGGTCATGGTTTATTATTCTAGTGCTCTTTGGTGGTCTTGTTAAATCTTGGAGACATTTAAGTGATCTTAAAACTATATGCTTCCTCTGCTTTTTTTGCCATGAGGATTTCATGTGGGTTGTGTTTTCCTATGTTTGCTGCTGCTCTGTGACACTGGGTTGTAAAATCCACGTAGATGCCCACAGGCTGCAGGATGCTCCTGCCTAGTGCACAGTTAGTGTGACCATCCACCTTTCAGCTCTACCTTCTTGCTACTCAGGGACAGCCAGGAGCCTAAAGACCTTGGGGAGCCTTGTATGCTTAACCAGCTTGTTGCCACTACTGTGTCAGTCCTGAGGATATTGTTGCAGGGAGAGAAGATGTTTCTTCATAGGTAGAGGTGTAATAGCAACTGTAGTTGTGTTTTTTACTTCCCTTATGTTGTGGTTTAAACTCAGTCAGCCATGCAGTCTCTCTCTCACTCCCTCCTCTTCCTCCCCCTGGCTCCTGGAGGGATGGGGAGGAGAATCGAAAGAATGTAACTCCCATGGGTTGAGACAAGAGCAGTCCAGTAACTAAGGTATAACACAAACCACTGCTGCTACCACCAATAGTAATAATAAGGGAAATAACAAGGGAAGAGAATACAGCCGCTCACCACCTGCCGACCGATACCCAGTACGACCGAGCAGTGATCTAGCCCTTCCAGGTAACTGCCCCCAGTTCTACATCCTGGGCATGCCGTGATATGGAATACCTCTTTGGCTAGTTTGGGTCAGTGTCCTGTCTCTGCTTCCTCCCGGCTTCCCCTTTTCCCTGGCAGAGCATGAGACTCAGAAAGTCCTTGGTCAAACTAAACAATACTGAGCACCAACTAAAACCATTGGTGTTATCAGTGCTGTTTCCAGGCCGAAAGTCAAAACCACAGCACTGCACCAGCTACTAAGAAGGAGAAAAAATGACTGCTACTGCTGAACCCAGGACACCTTAGAAGAGTGTTTGGCAGTGAACAAGGCTCTGAAAGGTCCCACTCCTGTGCAGCTAACACCAGGCAGGATGAAGGAGGCAACTGTGGGGTTCAAGCCCCATTACTGAGAAGGGAAAGAGTGGAACCAGGCAAAGATCCCTGTGTGGGATCCGAGGGGTGCCCCAGCCCCAGGGCTGACCCTGAATCTCATGTCTGTGCATGGCCCTGTCCCTTCCAGTGGAAAAGTTCTGATAACAAGACTCATTATTTCTGAATGTGTCTCTGTTTTGACCTGCACTGTGCCATTTGTAAGAGGCAAGACAGTAAAACAAGCTGATATGAATAATTTATTGGCATGTCTAGATGACAGCTGCCAAGATCAGCAATCTCATGTTATTTACTTGTCAACATGTGTAATTTCTTTCTTCTTTTTTTTTCCCCAAAAAGAACTGTGGCTGTAAATGTCAGTGACATTTCAGATGGTATTTAAATGGTTTTAGTCAATAGTATCTGTGGTGAACTGCTGCTCTTTTTCTCCCCCTTTTGTTACTTAAGGGTTTGAATACAGTGCTTTGGTAGTGTTTTTTTTTTTCAGACTTCTAAAGCTTTGGGGGCTTTTTAGAGAGGAGATGGAAATTCTTCAGATGAAAAGATGAGACAAAGTGGATTCGATTGTGATCTCATTTGATCCTTGGGAACGCCACTGCAGCCAATGCTTTCATTCCATATTTAACCAGGGTGTGAAATGGGGATGAGGTGGGAATTCATGAATTAGGCCTAATTCAGGCATAGGATGATTCCCATATTTCAAGCATAAAGATTTCGTATCTTCGGGAAAGTCTTTCTAAAGTTTACTGCTTTCACAATATGGCAAGAAACTAGTGCTGTAGCTCATTCTGCTGTTTGTCACACTGGTAGTGAAAATGCATATATATATATGTAATGCTAAAAACACCCCACAAAACCAAACAACAAAGCATGGTGACCTTGGTCAGTATGTAAATAGGTCCTATGTAACCATAAACACTTGCCAGCACCTTTTGAAGCAGAAGGAATGGAGGAACTAAGCTATCAGTTTCATTCTTACCTGCCGCATGTTTTAACAATAGGTGTTTTTCCAACAGTGTACAACTATAAAGGGTATTACTGAAATAATTAAAAAGTACGTATGGGTTTATAGGTAAAAAGCACCATCCAAGACATCACCTGTGCTATACTGGAAAGTAATAAATCATCTGGTAAATGAAATAATATGTACTTTAAAAGGAAACCATATATATATTGTTTAAAAACAACTCACAAATAAAGCAGCAAAAAGCTAAAGCAAACAAAAAGATTTAGAGCAGGTGTTTAGAACCTGAATTTTTATGAGTAAGTAATTGACAGACTTACCCTTGGGTACAATCCCTCTAGTCCTTTGTCGGAACAGAATAAGTGGGTTTGATGCTACCCAAACATGATAATTTTGGGAACTTCAAGATAGAAACAGCTGCTTTCTGTAGGTCTTTGCGTCAGTGAAGTTTTAATATAATCATAAAGGTTTGAAATGTTTGAGAGATAAAAGTGTGCAATTCCGGTTGGAGTTGAAGAATCAAAACCAGAGTCTTCAAAGCAAAGTTTATTTTCCATATTCAGAGTCAAGTCTGTATAATGTACAAGTACATGAAAGGGGGGAAATAGAAAACTGGCAGCTACAAGTACAAGGTGTTACGGTTGGTTGTGTAACTGTACCAGGAATTAACATGGGTCTACAGAACTTTGTAGGTGTAGTTTTGCAGTGCCACAAGACTTGCTGTTTCTTACTCCTGTGTCTTAGTGCTGCACATCTGTGCAGCCCAAGTGCCTGATCCTGCAATGGTCCTGCTGCAGAGAACAGCCGCTGCGTGCACAGAGACCCCACCAGGCCCTGCTCTTTCAGATCAGGCTGGTGCACTGTACAGTCACCAGCTGAAAGCGTATTTACTGCTCAACTGGGGCTCTTTATAAAATAATATGAAACCTATCAGCCACCTACATTGCAGAAGGGAGACACTGAAGTTATTCAACACCTGGTCTAGATGTGCAGAAATTAATTAGCAGACAACAGTGATGTCCACAAAGTGTGGGTTACCGGGGCTACATTAATACAATAAATGTAAAATTTTCATATAGGATGTAACTTTTAAACTCACAAATAATGAAAATCTGCTTCTGTAAAAGGTAAAAAAGTGACATTTTGAAAGATGTTCAAGAGAAATATTTGTATGGTATTACACAATAGAGTCTGCAAAAGAGAACTGGCTGAAAGATTACTGGCTCTTTATCAAATGTTGAGCCAAGGAGGGCTCAAAGAGCTAGCTGCTGAAATCCATATGGCATTTGTAGCAAGACAAGAAGAAATGAACATGCTCTATGACATTATACCTGTAACCGCTCATAATAATGAATTATGAGTAAGTGATAATGGTAAATTAACCTCTCTAAGCTCAGAAGATCCTTCATTTGCAAGAGATTATTGAATTATTGTACTGCTGATTTAAATTTATGGCCTGCCTGTGAAGTTTAAAAAATCTACATCCTTTCTATAACAAGACAGAAATGAGCAGTGGAACTCTGAAATGAGAGGACAACAATGGGTAAAGTAAGCTCAAACATTCACAAAGCATTATCCAAAGCCTGCATAATAAGTACTCTGTCCTTTTGTCTCTCTCCCTAAGAAGTGCTGTTGTGTGTCCTGACACACCTGACCAGCAGAGTGCAATTTTTTGCTATTCCATTAAGTTTCACCCAGAAAAGCATGTCAGGGAAATAACAATCGATAAAGAACTATTTCCTTTTATAATGCATGAGGCCTTCTCACTCATTTTGGCAACTGACCTTGATTCAGCAGAAGGAAAAATCTTGTTCTTCTGTCTTGAAGATAAGGAAAGTGATCTTTACATTTGTCTGTTCCTATAAATGTGGTTTCAATGTAGGTAAAAGCCAAAATCCAACCCCTCCACTTTTCAGAGAAGAAAATTTCATAAAATAGGTTTTCTTTCAAACATTCTTCACACTAGAGAAGAAGTAAAAACCTGCCTGGAGGTTATTGTGCCAGCCCAACGTTGTGATGGTAGTTCTGTGATGGACCACAGAGACTGGTCTTAAGTCATTAGTGGTGCCAGGGAAAGCCAGATAAAACTGTTTCTCACCCGGGTGAAAAGAGTTTTAGGATGCCTGAGTAAGGTAACTTGAAAGATGCCCAGGCTCTTTGCCAAGCAGATGGCCAGCCGTCCATGATTAAGACCTTTCTCATGCAGTAAAGAGGTGTTAAGGCCAGTTTGAAGTCCTCCAGAGAGCTAGGGGAGAACAACCTTTCAGTATTAGCTTGTCAGCAAGTTGGAATGTTTTACCACTGTTGGATTTGTTCCAAACAAAGAACATACAAATACTTGCCTCAAAAAGCACAGTTATGAAGTTGAAGGAAGGTACTGCTTTTTAATCCTTTACAAATTCAATCACTGCGTTAGCAGCACTGCTAGGGCTGAAGTCCTTTGTATTCAGAGACATTAATGCCTTGAGAAGCTCCTGATCAGTGCAACTCCCTGCAGAGCAGGAGTTTTCATTGTAAAGACATATATTCACATAAAATATGCTTTCAAACGCTTTATAGCCAAGATGGAATAAAAATTGCAGAGTGTGTGACGGAGCCTACTGATTCCCATGTGTCTTGCAAACAGATGAGAGAAGTAAAAGCAAACTTTCAACCACAGTACTGAAGTACACAGTAAAGGGCAGAGCCTGAAACCCTGGTACTCAGCTTTATTTATGGTTTCCTGAAAGCAGGGAAGTATTAATTTCAAATTTTGAAGCCCAGATTTTCGTGCTCAGTGTGTTCATTTCTTGCTCATCAGATGTTACGGTTTTATGCTTGGAACACTGAGCTGTGTGCTGGGAGGGCAAAAAGCTATTTGCATATATCTGTTGTACTTCACTCTTTTGATGTGAAGGCTTCACTTCTGTCCAAGATCGAGTGAGAGTATCAGAAGGGAGGTTTCTTAGCAGTTAGCGAACATTTCATGTAGTTTTCAGCCCCGAGATTTACTTAGTCTCAACTAGCCATCCAGCTGAGTTCAGTTCTCAGAAAGAAAGCAAGACCTAAGTGCAAGCTGCATATAGGAAAGGGTAAAGACAGAAAGTCAGATGGGAGAGAACAAGCTCCCTTTTTGATGTGGAATGTACTCCCTTGTAATGTGAGAAAGTGAACACAGTGAGAAAGGCCTCACTTGGGCTGTGTGTCTGACAGCTGGACAGACTTGTTTGAATAAACATATTAAGGCATAATGCCGCCGAGGAATCCTGGAGTGACATTATTCTTCCTTTATGAGCCTGAAATGACTTCTGGCTGGGCCTCTGTGAAGAATGAATATACTTTTAATTTCTAATAAAACAGTAGTTGAGGATTTAGTCCCGCTTTCCTTGTGGCATGGAAACTTCAAAGGAGAAGAAATGGTCTTTATTTTTTTTTGTAGTAGGGAATATATGGCAGTTACCTCTGAGTCATCCATTAAAGACAAATATTGAGAGGTAAAACTGAGAACACAATTTTGGCATCTTGGCAATACTGCCAGCCTAAATTGTTTCCTACGGATATTTACGTTAGAAACTTGCTGTGAACTTGGGTATTTCACTGGTTTTGCCTTGTTTACTTGTTACAAATCACTAGCCAGTCAGTTATAGGCCATAAAAGTTTAGACGAGGAGCTTCTGATTGAAATTCAAAGCACGCTTTATGGACACAGGATGCCAGAAGGCTGACTTGATGGCTTTCTTACTTTAGACATTGCTGCTGCAGTCAATGAAACAGTGCCTTTGTGGTCTTTTAAAACGTATCTATCAAAAGGCAAACAAAAAAGCAACTAGCCAGTTGAGTCCCTGTTAGCACTTTGACCTTCCCATTGATCACAGTCTCTACAATTTGAACAAGAATCTTTAGTGGTTTTTAAGAACGCTATTAGGCTACAGAGACTTTTCTAATGTTCATCTCCCTGTGTTACTGAGCTGATCACCTCTTGCCATGAAGTACTATATCAATGTCAAAATTATTAATGTTGTGGTTTAAGGCATATTAACGTCTGGCTACTGAAGTGCATGTGTTTAAACTGTTTCCAGCTCAACTGGTTGACGTTCTAATGGAAGCAATATAATTTCTCCTCAATATTAGATTTCCTAAAAGATAGTTTTTGAAAAGACACTGGCAGAAAATACTGATTTGTTCTACATTTTCCCTTACGACTGAAATCTATATTGTATTTGTTTTTCTTTAAGGAAAAAAAAATGCACTTGTTTGAAAAGTAAGGCCTTGAAGTCTGCTAAACAGCATTTGTTTTACTGGCACTTTGATTTTATCCTGCCTTTGATTCGTGTTTGTATACCGAGATGAATTGCTACCAGATCTGCAGCATTTGAAAACCGCGTGCACATTTTTTATGGGGTTTTAGTCCTTGATCCCACAAACACTTTTCTAGAAGGGAACAACTTTGTGCTTGTAGAACATCTGAACTCTGCTCCCACTGAAGCTGTTGATAAATGTACCACTGATTTAAACAGAGCTACAGACAAGTCAGCATTGCTTGCTCTGACAAATAGGCATTAGCAGGGCCAGGATCTAAGAAATCAGAAATCAGAAGTGCAAGCAAGCTAAGAGTAAACTATTCACTTACTGATAAACTTGAATGGATTAGCTGGGTCAGACATTGCTGGCAGTATTTGAAGTATTGAGATACTTTACTGCTATTTATTACAAACAATTTAAAACACTTCAGTGGGTCAGTACAGCTTAAGTGTCTTGCAGAACTAAGGCCCACAATTTATATGCTGTGCTCTGAATGGTTGGGAGCAGCTTATTAAAATTAAGTATGGGAAAGCTGAAGATGAACTTCTGATGGGATATACAAGTACTAAAATCCCAAGTGATGTTTAAAGATTTGGCAATGGGAAATGGACTTGCATACCTTTGTGACTGGTTCAACTTTTATTATCTATAATTTTCATTACTTAGAAGTTACATATGTATACATATGAAAAGAGAGGAACAGCTTAGTATAGTGGCAAATCTATTCTGGTCTTGTCTTGTAAACTTACAATACTTCTAAATTATATGATCAAGAACATCTGTTTCTCAGCTGGGGAATATTTTAAGGGAAACTCACATTTTTATTGTGACTATGTGGAACAGTGCCTGCCACTCACAAACTTGGAAAGTCTAAACCAGCACAGGTATACAGAATTTAATGAATGGAATCAGTGACTTCATTATTTATGTTAATTTGTTAACTGAAGTTCTAGCTTATCAGTCCACCATGCACAGTTAAATACACTGATAAAGGTATCAATAAGGTTTCCAACCTGCAAAGTAACTAATAAGCAACTGTATAAGTATCTGCTTTGAAATGTCTTTTTGCTTTATATACAAATAAAAACCATGACAAGTGCATGTAAGCTGTCAGTAAGTGAAATAGTAAAGACCAAGTACCTCTAATTCCAACTCATCTCGGTCCATTTCTTGATGAATTCCTCCCATGTAGTCGTTTGGGTCATAGTATTCATGCACTGATGGATGGCTGGGAAAAAAAAGGTGTGTTTTAGAACCGCACTAAGGACTCACTATGACAGCACTCAGCACTCAGTACTAACTAGAGTTAGCACATTAATCCATTCTGAGCTTAGAGCAAGTCATTGTGAACATGATGGACTAACAACCACACCAAGAAGTTGCCCATCGTTAATGAATGCATTGTACCACTTACACCAATAAAACAAAAATTACATGTATTGTAAGAGAAGTCCAAAGCATTTGGCACCTATTAATGAATGTGAGACTTGTAAAAAGCTTTAAAATTTACTAATGGATTTTCTCCAAATGTAAAGCTGACTTGGGGAAAAAATACACAGCAGCCAAGTAGGGTCAGGGGTACGAGGTGATTGCTGAGAGGGCAGGTATTTGTCAGGGTTCAAGATGAGAGGGGATACTAGATTATTTACTTGTGAGCTCAGGTTATTTGCAGACATGAAAGTAAAACCATTCCTGGCTGGCTGCTTGGCATTTCTACTTTGCTTTAAAGACAGAAAACTTTATCCAACTGCTAAGTATTATAAAAATAATTTGCCATCCAACTGTTTGGATCAGCGGCATTCTGTTGATGGGTTTGAATGAAACAGGCTGTGCCTAATGAGTTAAATACTGTTTAAATATGCATCACTCTTGATATTGCCATTCACTACTGGCATGTTGCTTTTCACAACTTGAGCTCTCCAACTCTTTGCTATCTATACTTTGAAAACTGTAAGCAGTAACACTCTTGTGATCACTCTTTTCTATGCTGGAATTATTTTCTGCAATGAAAGTAAGCTCCCTTTAATTCTCCGTTAACTAGATACATGTTTCTTTGTAAGTGTGAGGCTATTTACGTAACAGCATCTGCTAACTGGCTGAGATACCGATCTTGTTATATGCAGGCTAGATTAATGTGAATGGGATTTGGAGAAGTTACAGAAAGCATTAGGAAAAAACAACTCTGTTTGCCTGCACATGCTGGGTGACAGCACACTCAAACAGCTAATGGACTGCCCTTGTGTGCAGGGAGAGCCGTGAGGCAGGCTGGGTACTTGAGACCAAGATCTACAGCTCAAAGTAAGGCCATTGATGATACCAGCAGTTGCAACAATTAAGGGGGAATATGAAGTTTCTTGATAGGACTTACTTACCAATACCACTGGTATTATACAGGCATGTGGCAACCTAAATGATTCATCACAAATTAATCTTTGCTGTTTCCCTAATGTAATTGGTTTTGCAGTTGAAAAGTTGCAGGCATTGAAAACCCCTCTTGTTGGGGGTATGCAAGGTAGGTGATCTTAGTATAAGCGTGTCCTCTCCACGGTGTGCTAAGCTCTGCTGCTTGTTGACAACAAACAAGCTCAAAGCTACAGCCTTTTGTCAAACATTTCCACTAAAACATGCAGCTGCACTTGAATTTTCAATGGGCTGGGAATAAGTGGCTGTGCAGTAATATCTGATGGAACCGTCTTTCAAATAACCAACATTACTGAGAGTCGTGAAAGGAACAGACATTGTACATAGAAGCCCAGTTCCTGGCTGAACATATGAATGTTAACATGCTATGAAAGTAACTTAAGAGCAGTACAGCATCAGTGGCTGTTGGTAGTCAAAGCCTATTTCGTAGGAGTGCCGTGTGGCATGTCTGGAGGGGTGTGCTGGGGTGTGTTTGTGTGCTGATCCAAGTTCAGAGCTTGTGCTGCCTGCAGGCTCCCCTTCCAGAGCGGTGCTGTGCAGCCAGGACACGTGCACACTGCTGCTGCCTCTCACCAATGTACAGGATCATCTCAAAACGAGGTACTGCTGTTGATTGACCAGATCAGGGTCTCTCATACACAGCAACCGAGATGTTCAGAGTCCTTTCTGTTCCTTTTTCCCCTGTGGAGATGCGTGGCAAGATGACAGGCAATATGCATGGGTTCCTTGGGGAGCTGTTTTCCTCTTGAACAGCATGTGAGGGCGTGGTGTGTGTGTGCCAGCAGATAATTGTCATTTTTATTTGTAAGCACAAAAGCATCAAACTACCATTAACAATAATTAAAATTTGATTCTAAAACATCCATGACAGCACTGGTAAGTAATTTTAGTCCTAGAAAATAACTTATTTGAGTAACATCGCTGCAGGGTTGTAATAAAGTAATTAATACACTGGAACAGAATGTAGCAGCTCTTAGCATTACACAATTTATGGCAGCCATAAAAAATAAAGTTAAAACATAAGCAACCCAAAGAGGCAGTGAGAGGAATTATAAGAAGCAATAACTTTATCCATCAAATGCCAGCAAAAAATAAGCTTTATGAGGCCATGTTGTGACTTAGTGGCATTACTCATGTGAGTAATGGCTTGCTAATGTGTAGGAAAAATGAAAATGTTTTGAGTTACGGCTCAATGGCGTATGAATTCTGGCTACGCATTCACCAGCAAGTAAAGGTGAGTTGATGAACTACTTCTAAATGTCACATGAAGGAATGCAAGGATTTTCAGGGGCTTCACAAACTGATACTTACTCTTCAGGTAGGAGGTATGGGTCTAGCACAGAGACGGGTGGCGTAGGTGAGCCCATCTTGCTTAGAGCCATGATGTGTTCAAAAGTGATATCTGTCTGTGTGCCCACATCTACGAGCTGACAGTCCTGAGCAGGAGTGAAGCCCTTGGTGCGTGGAGTTCTTCTGAGGACCTGCACCACAATGGGCTCCTTTGCTGTCTTGAATGCTTCCACTGCCTGCTCATGTGTTGCTTTAGATAAATCCTTCCCATTGACCTGCAGGAAGAAAGCAAGCAAAGCAATGAGAGAAACAGTCAGGAAGTAAAGGATATCTTTGTTGGTTTTGGCTGTTAATGCAAAAGTCTCAGCTTTTATCTAAAGGTATATACATCAAGAACTAGGAGCTATTGTGCTGTTATGCATCTCTCATTTCCCCCTTTCACTATGTAACTTTACGAATCTTGTGCTCTGCTTTTAATTTTGATAGTTTGATTTTGCTGGATTCACTCTTCCAGCTAAAGTATAAACCAGCATCCTGTTTGTTTCTTGCAGATTAGAAATCTCTCAGCCCTTGTTTAAACAGAACTATTACTGATTCTCTTGTAATTTTTCTAGATTTTGTTTTTTAATCTTTTAACCTTTTTTTTGCTGAACATAACTCCTGGGACAAGACCTGAAATTGAAAAATTGTGTATTTGTGTCTGATAAACAGCATTTCAGATGAAGCACCATGATGGTACGCAGTCACTGCAAGAAAAATCTGCATCTTAGGGATGGGCATGGACATCATCTGGGGTACTGAAGGGAAATAATAAGGAAAAAGCAGTCATGGGCTTTTTGGCTTTTAACTAATTTTTTGTCTGTATAGCTTAGTCACTTTCCATCCCCAGATCTCACCACCATTATCTCCTGGCTTAATGAATCCTTATACATTGCAGACCATCTTTGCTAAACATGACTGAGACCCCACTGAGACCTGCCAATACTTGACATGGAAGGTGGGGGTCTGAGAAGAGAATTTGAACATAGATCCCTCCTGTCTCAAAGTAGTGAAGCTTCTGTTCATAGCAGCAAAAGTGAAATGAGGCATTAAATTCTATACAGTTTTCAGTCTTTGGCAAGCAGAGGTGTCCTTCCTGATCCAGAGAGAGGTGTTGAGCACTTCCAGCCCACTGTGGCTTTGCATTTCACTCATGCTCAGCTTCCTACCGCACATGGTTTCTAATGATCTTTTCCATAAGTACTGAAGTGTACCCAAGGGCTGCAAAGGAGATGAGGTCACATTGGTCAGAGTTCCTATAAAGCTGCAGAACCCCAATTCCCATTTTGAGTTTTGGTTTGTGAAAGGTTTTAATGTTTCTGTGTGTCTCCAACTGTACGGACTGTAATTTTATGGCAGCTAAACAGAATGAACAGTTTGGAACGAACTGAAAACAGGTAACTATAGTGAAAAGACTGTGTGCCCACTTCCAGCTGCTTCCAGCTCAACATGGGCATCTCTCTTGAAATCTGGACTGTTTATTGTTAAGGTATCCACAAAACCAAACGCTCTATGGGCTCGTATGCAAAAACTGTCACAGAAATAGTGGGAACCACTGGTAACGCCAATAAGTTTTTATACTCTTTTAACATGCAAACTGTTGGCAATTTAATACAGATGAAAAGAAGCTGTCCAGAGCAATTTGTTTGTGAAAGTTGTATAGTGAAGCTACAATCTTAAAGCATCATACTATCATATAATTGTTACCATGTTCTTTGGACTGGGGCAAGCACTGGCTGACATGCAGAGATAAACTGCAGTTCCAGATTAAAAGATGCTGCTAGCAGTGACAGCAAAGACCCCTGTCGCAGAAGTCCTTCTCATCAAGGAGCATGCTTTATATATAGATTTTCTTTGTGAATGATGTCTTGCATTGTACTCCTTGCAGTCAGAGAGCTACTGACTTGATAAACTGCATTACAGTTATCTATTATCAGAGGTGTGGGATGCACAGTGGAAACTGTTGCTGTCTGCATGGAAGAGTATCTTTTTCTTTCCAAGGCATAAAGATAATGAATCGCCGTGATTGGACATAGATGCAATAGTGTCCAGCCTCAGGTATTAGTGGTGGCTGCTGCTTTGTCATTTCATCAGTTTTATCCATGTCTGAAATATACACTAATGTGGCAATTCTGCCACATCACCTTCTTGAATATGACTGAATCTCTAAAATGTATGCCCAGATTCTGCTGTCTTTACTTGTATCAGGTCACGCTTAGTTCACACTGTGCTATGCCATGTTTAGTTCCATTAAAGTAAGTTGGGCAACTGAACGAGTAACATTACTCAGCCCAGTAACTGAATTTAGCCCATACTTAACATATTGCCTACAGCAAAATGCTGGGCAGTAATGAAGAAGGTTAACTTGAGTGCAGAATAGATTGAAAAGGCTAAATTCCTGCTGAATTACCTTGTGCACATAACACTTTTTACGCTGTCATCTCTGGTTTATCTTTGAGAGGTGATGACACCAGTTTTTTTGTTAAGCCAGCCGAGAATGGAAGGTGTTAGCATTACATTTACATTACAGAAACACTTGCACTGAACACAATTGCTCCCAGTAATGCATGTAAAGTTTGGCCTGGTCAAATTAAGTATCATTAACTCGCCCAATTGAGCAGATTACTTTAAAACAATTTGTACAGCTGTAAAATGAAGTTCAGTGTAATGTTTTCTCTGGAAAAAAGAAATGCTGATTATGGTTCGAGTTTTATTATTTGCTGCAAATTAAATGTTGCACATTTTACTGTGTGCATCCTAATGTTTTTTTTTTTTGTGCAACTAAATCCAGCAAGCAATCAAAATCATAGAATCTAAATTGCATCCAGTGTAGTGTTCTTCAGAAATGTGCTCTTGAATAGAATAACTCTTGAACAGGAAACTTTTCACGTGAGCTGCTTTCTACATCTTTATGCTAAAGCCTGGTAAAATCATGCAAAGGATATAGCTTCCTGGTTTATTTCCCAATATTGTGAGGAACTTGGCTTACAGACACTTTAGTACAGGCTGCATTTTAGTTCAGGTTATTTAGGACACTTTGGTTTTGCAGATCCATAGACTGGCATCCTCTGGGCTTTTGTACGCAACTGCTATATAAACAATTTTAACTCCAAAGTCAGGCTGATATCGTGCAGGGAACAGGCGGCAGTCTGAATGTATCATAAATTGCTAACTACAGGAGTTATTTCTAAGCAGTGTTCTGACTACTTTCTACAAGCTGATAATGCAGTGAAAAACAGGAGTGCTGCACAGCCAGGCGAAGGACCTGAGACCATATTTTAGGCTTCGGGATGAAAACCAGCTACGTGTTAATCTAATACCTCTCCTCCTGCAAAGGAAACCTTGTGTAGAAAAGGTTTGTGACTTTCTGGCGATACTCAGCATTTTATAGGCCTGCCTACTGCATCACTGAGTGCCCTCTCTGCCAGCAGAACTAATACCTGCAGGTTTCCACAAATGCCCATTCATCAGTGGCTTAACTGTAGGTCCTGGGCAGTGAATTAGACTGTTGAGGAACATGTGCTCATCTTGTTCTGCTTCATTAGCTACAAGGATAGCCCCAGTGGAGGGGCTGGAGAAAACCTGCAGGCAGGGATGTTACAAGTGCTGTAAGTAATGGCATCAGGTCTGCTCTGCCAGAGCCTTTCATCTAGTATTGCTGGCTCCAGGTCAGAACTGAGCATTTCAGTGGGTATTTGTATTCAACAATCTCTACATGGGCATTTCAGAATACTAGGACTCTGCAGAGCATGATAGATAAATAACTCTTAAGGGGGGATTTATATTTGATATATATACAATTTTATATCATGGGCTTGATAAGATGGCAATGATTATAGTAAAATGAAAACCTAACTCACTGTACTGTTATTATTATGGGTTTCTTAACCCACTGCTAAAATATGGTTGGGGATTTTGTCTTTAGAAGTTAATAATTCTATGAAACCTTGGGAGTACCCACATCCTATCAGGCAAGCCGTCTATGGACAGTAGCCATTCACAGGCTCAGTCTGCGCATCTCTTCTAAGAGACCAATTCCTAAACCCAAACTGAGTGAAATCCTTTTAGCTCTTCAGGTTTCTGTTTTTGTCAGCAGTCTTGGTCAGTGTGGTGCACTGCTGACCTACTAGATGTGTTCAGAACTGCACTAACAAAATAAGAGTTAATGGATTGCACAGAGCTATCACTATTAACCATTTAGATTCTGAATGTGGAATGATGGAACAATTAGTAATGGTGCAAAAATGTGCTCTCAAGTGATTTACGGCAGGGAAATTACACTCTAAACCTGGCACCTGAAAAAATGGACACATTATGACGTAAATACCAAGTAGTGAATAGTTTGTATTTACTGGTTTTTTTTTTTTTTTTTTAGTATTTCCCATCCCAGCACATCAATAATATAATTTTCCATTGAAATGAGGAAGGGAATGCTGAAATATCTGGATAACAAAACCTCATAATTCTCAAGTCAGCTTATGTATAACAGAGCTAAATTGCTTTTTCCAGCTAGAAAAAGTAGCAAGTATTAGTATTTTATTTTTAGTAGCACAGAAATGATGCAGAAGAAAAATATGATGATACCAAATGGCCTTATTTCTGGTGTCCATGTAGAATTAGTGCTTGTGGCTAATCCTGAATCCTTTGACACTTTAGCAAATAGATGATATTAAGATGTTTAGTTTCTGTCTGGAAAATTCATCACAATTGACAATTATTCCCAGTGCTTAAAAGCCAATAAATATATCTGTATAGTTTCAATTGTTAAAACAAAATCCCAGTGGCTCTATAATCATAGAATTCATTCCTAATGCTGTTCAATTGTACTCAGCAAAATTCTTCCTTAAAAATAGTTGCATCTGAAATAACACAGGAAAAAATATCCATGCAAATGAATGCTTCAGAAGAGTGCCAAAACCTACAAATATGCATAATTTCTTAGGAACATGCCATGTGACAGAGACAATGGGATCTTTCATGGCACAAAAGATGGATAAATTAACTTGTCTGAAATGTTGAAATGCTTAGTTTTGGATCTTCTTTGCATTGGAAATATACTGAATATGGAGAAAGCTGTAGTTCTCTGCAGTGTATGATGTTAAACTGAACTGAATGGACCTTGATGAAATTTGTGGTGGAGCCAGACAGGCTCAGCATCTGCATGAGACACAGAGATAAATACTCTGAATTAAGACCATACAGCAAATAAGGATGGGATGCTTAAGTTTTTTAAAATATAAATTATGTAATGTTTATGAATTAGAATAGTATTTAGAATATTTGAATTTATAGTATATACTGTATATTATGTTCTTTTGCACAAAAGTAGGCCGCAGAGAACACACTACCTTAAAATCTACATTGTAAAGGCAGTAAGAAATCTATACGTAAACACAGCATGGTCCTGTCTGGGAGTTCAGTGTCTCCTGGAAGTTTTCTTTTAATACTTGGAATGAAAATAACACAATCCCTTGAGCTTGATGTCATGGCTCACTAAAGTCATCGGAAGTTTTGCCTTTGCAGTAACTTAGTTCAGGCACTGAGTGAAACAGAGATGAGTCTAATAAAAAAGCAAGATGTTATGAAGCTGAGTGTGCCATCAGTATTCAACTGGCATGGCCAAACTGTGATTATGGAAAAAAAAAAGTCATCATAGCCAAATAAGTCAAAATTTTAAAGTAAACTATATGCTGTATCTGGCCAAAAATGGAAGCAGCAGATGAACTTCACTGTCCAACCTTAAACACCAGGTGAAACTGCTGAAGAACAACCCATGACAGTTAGGAGATGTGAAAGCAGCAAGTACAACATGACTGCGCCTTAAGACCAAGCATCTAAGAGCCATGAAAAAGGCTAGAAATGTTTTAGTGCTGTCTTGGAGATAAAATGAGTAAAAATATGCAGCAAGATCTTGCTGGGTGTAGTGTTGGTAAGACCCACGTGCATTGAGTCTCTGTTCAAATCTCTCTTGCATTGATAGCTACTTATAAAGGAGGTTGTCAGATACAATATATTCTGAACCTGCATCATGTAATGTGGCATGCATATGTATTATAGAGTATACAATGCTAACACTACACATGGCCACTAGAGAGGGAGAAAGAACGTATCAGTGGTGGGCAAATCAACAAGGAGAAAGGAAGAAAACCAGGAACTGACGTCTTTTTAGGCTTGTGAAGAATTTGCACTACTGAGCTAGGACATGGCTTTCCAGATAATTTTCCGGTGCTGCAAGAGTGTAAGGCATTGGATATACAACAGCTTCTCTCTCTGTCAGAGCTGTGTGAAATGTTTGGCATCCATCCTGTGGAAATCTATTAATTCTGGCTATATGTCATGGTGAAATTCCTTTTGTGAGTACAGACTTTCTCATGTTGCTTTAAACTGTACGTACGTGCTTTTACTTCTACTTAACAATTTTTGTACTGGGAGGTTTGGGATCCTCCAACAATCCCCAAGCCAACTGCTGCTGTTTAGATGCTAATTTCAGGCCAGATCCTCCTGAGGTCAAATTTGGCACAGGTTCTGGAGGCTGGGAGCCTTCCAGCCTTTGTGCAGCGAGGCTGGTCCTGGGCAAGGCAGAGGGAGTATGCAGCCATGGCTGAGATTACAGAACTGCGCTCTGTTCATAGAAAACACACTCTTTTGTCTGAGGCATGAGGAAAGTATTTTGATAGGGTAGTACACGGTTGTGTAGGCTACATACATGTCATTTTATCAGTAGCTGCTGTTTAATTATTTAGCAAAGTAAGCACTTTACATGTTTTACTTTTCGGTGTGGGTAGGGAAGCCTGTTTGCCACTTTCTTGATGGCAGACATAAATTGTGGCCTTTCAGGTGTATCAAAATGTGCCACTTGTTTACACAGACAAAATTTCCTCCTGGTTACCACCAGTTCTTATTTTCTGTTCCTTCTGATACAATGCTTATAGAAAACGTGGTGTCTGTTCTTTCTCTGTTCCTGTGCTAGCAGAATTTACACACCTGGGTTATTTACACAAGAAAGTGTTCCTTGAACTGACCTGGAGAGGTGATAGAAGGGCATCAGGACAGGGCTGTGCTAGAAAAGAGCTTTGCAGAACCTCATGAGGCAGGATTCTCAATGTAGGTGAGAAGTTCTGCATTCAAGCATGTGCAAACATCATTTGCAATAGTACAGATGGAGTAACTCTGGCCACTCATGGAAGCAGTGAACTGAAAGGCTGAGAAAGCCAGAAAATCTCTGCATGTAGAGTTTATGGTGTGTAGTTATAATTATTTTGTACTTTATTTTTGCTTAAATAGCGTATATAACATTGTTTGCTGAATGTTGGTAGTACACAACAGATACTAGAAAGGTTTTCAATACAAGAAAATTATTTTTCCATCCATCAAATTAGACTGATTTATATGGGTTTAATGTCATGAATGGTAAACATTTGTATGCATTGTACGGCTTGTTGGTTCTTCTGTGCTTCACAAATGTCACAGAGAAAAAAACTTTTTTGCTTAAGAATGAGTAAGCAGCTTTTCTTTGTAGAAATTCATGCAAATCCTTGGGAAGTGCACTATAAAAATGCTAGTTCTTTTAGACTACAGACGTCTGTGCTCCATTTAAAACGCTCTTTATGGTCTGATTCACTTCTTTAGCAAGTTCTTAAGAAGTCTGCATATTAAGAAAAAGCAGCAGAACTTTAAAGATTTTTATAGAAACTGGAGCAGCAAAAAGCCCATTTTCTAAACCCCCTTTTCCTCAGGAATTGGAGAAAGGAGGTTCAAAATACAGGTTAATTCTTCTTGCAGCTCCATCTAATCCCTCTTTTATTTCCCTCATATGGACGGTCTCTCTCTTTTCCAAAAACCAGAATTATATTGTTTAGTAATAGACTGTTTCCATGTGTGTGCATTTCCCTTCTGCCTTGTGAGCCATCCATGACAAAATAGTTAAGACCAAAGAAAAATTCTTTACTTGAGAGTACAGAATACATTTGTTCTCTAAACCTTTAACTTCCAAACGGAAAATCTTGGGAGAAAGACCCTTGAAATAAAGGAATTTTTATTCTGCTAGTAATTAGCACATTTACGTATTAACAGGGCAACGCTAGTACTGTTTATAGCATACTAAGATGTGCCTGCTTTTGGTTGGAGGCTCCGGCTCCACCCCTATGTATCACAACTCAAAACCAGAGGGAATGAAAACAGATTTAGACTAATGCTGGGGATTGTGAGACCTTGTACTTTCCTTATAAGCAAAGTTTATTTGGAACCCTTCTTCTTAAATATGCATTCATCGTGTTAAATGGCTTTCTATCAGGGCAGAAGTACTTCTCTATGTTCTTTCAGCATGAAAAAAGTAATCTTTCATGTATCTGTTCATGGCTTAATAACCCTGGCCCATGTGAAAACCAGAAGTTTACAGGCGCTCCCTTTTTAACGACTCTGCCATTTCAGTAGCATGACCCCGAGGGAGCCAATCAATTATATTTGTGAGTGAGGTACAAATGACAGCCATAGCTAATCATGAATTACTAATGACCAGAATCAGCAAGTGCAATTACCCCCCTTCTCTCCTTCTTCAGATTTACCCATGTATAGCACTGTGCCTCCAGTCTGGCACCTTGGGCTGCTGCTGCTGGCACATTACATCGAAATGCTCTTGCCCTTCTATGTACTCTTCCCAAGAGGCAAAACCTAAGTCTGTGTATTCGCCTAGTAAGCAAATTACAGTATTGTTTTGAAGGAGAACTTCTAAAATAGCTGTGTTTTTCTATGTTTATGTTTACTAGACTACACAATGATAGTAAATAGCATAAAAAGATTAATCTGTTCAGTTGAGGGTGTAATGTTACATGGATTTAAGCTACACTGGAGTAACATACGAAACCAGTTATTTCCCTGACTCAGGCCAAAGTCCCTGTAGCCCTTTCTCCAACAGTGGCATGCAGAGGCTGCTTTGAAAATGGGGTAAGATGTATTTAGAGGGAGTTTTCCCCTGCCATGCTTTTCCAGCACCTACAGCTCAAATAGTTGATAGCCTAGAACTGTTTAACACCATACCTCAATTAGAGTAGTTCAAGTTGGTGTATAGACCAGGCCTTGAAGTAATACTAGTATTATTTTAGTAGCATATCAGTCTGTGCAAACAAAGTGTCTCTGGAAAGCCTGCTCCAAGCAAAAAGACACAAAGTGTATTGTACAGATGAGAAAATGAAACACAATCCAAGTTAGTGATCTTCCCAGAGGTCACATGAGAGTGCACCACAACTGAAATCTGGACACTGATCTGCAAGACACTGTGTTTAAGACCATTCCAATTCATGACATTCCCATTTCAGCACTGTTGCTCATCGTTTGTAGCTTTGAAGTCCATCCTCTCACTCCCTCCCTTCTGCCACAAATGTCTCAAGTGACATGAGACACGGAAAAAGCAGTTGTGGGGTAGCTCTGAAGATAATCTGGGTTGAAGAGGGTTATTGAAGTTGGTGCCAAGAAAAGACGGAAAAATCACCCAATGCTGTTATCTGGCAGCCAGGCAGCAGTGACAGGTCCAAGTGGGTTTGTCAGTAAGAGGGCCTGCTGCTTCAGTAGCTACCTGGTACCTGCAGAGTAGGCTTTGTCATCATGGGCCATCCACTTCCTGAAGCAGAGCTGTGGTTTTGGCTGAAGAAAACTAACCTCAGAAGGTGTTGTGTAGGTAGGAGTCCCACCACCTCCTCACTTTATCCTTCCAGTCCTTCCTGCCTGGTCATGGCATAACGTTCTCATAGTGTCCTATTGATAAAAACACCTTCATTCTCTTTTTTTGGCTGAAATTGCTGGCAGTTAGGCAGATGCTGTCAGGTCAGAGACTACTCGCTGTAAATGCACGATCCAGGAAAATGATGCATAAATCAAATATGGTTTTAGTCTGACCATACAATTATCCTTTCTGTGAAGGAGAACACTTATTTCTCAAGGGTTCCCAAGGAGTCTGATGGTAGTGTTTGAGAAACAGAGTGCTACTGAATGCAGCTAAGGGGGTGTCTCAGTGTAAAGCCAGTGGACAATGTGTCCAATCACCTACAACATGTCCATGTTCAGAATTATTGATACGAGTAAGAAAGCACTGCCATAATGTTTAACCATTTTTCTTTTAGATGGTGGCCTCTGCCTTTTTTTCTGGAGATACGATGTGTTAATAGGAAGGCTTCTTTCAATAATCACTGTTTAAAGTACTGAATATTGTAGTCTTGTTTAAAGTTTATGTGTATTTTATATTATTTATTCTGTCAAATCCCAACCTCATACTGAGCTCGGGAGGGCTGGCTGGACCTGTCTACATTTACCCACTGAGTTTCCAAAAGGAACAATCCCTATGTACGTATAAAGGAAAAGTTGTCCTGTCCTAGTGAAAATGAAACCTAACCTTTTGTTTCATTATTAATGAACACACCAAAACACATTTATTAAATCTGCACTTTTTCATTACTCCATATGTTTCCTTTTTCCCAGCCCATGTCTGACATGTGACAGTAAAGCACAGCGTGATTGTCCCTAGTGCCTTCTCCCTTGTGACTTCCTGCCACCTGCTTCATAGCGTTAAACAGATGTGTAAGTGTAAAGCATTACAAAACTCATCTTTTCAATCATTTATCACCTAAAAAAAATCCAAATAAATCTATGCTTTGATTAAGCATTTTATCTGCTCAATGTAAAGAAGAAAGGCACCACAGATTTTAGGAAGATTATGTAGCAATAAAATATTCCACATGCACAGCAAGTCAGATTATCCAGTTATATCACAGGTGACCATTAGGCATTTTATTTCATATCACATCTTGTTTATTTTCCTTTAGTTCCCAAAATATTCCTCTAACACGCAATAGATTTCTCTGGAAGATACTTTTTTTGACAGAGGCATTGCATTATTCATCATCAAGTGAAGAGGAAAATTTCAATTGCCAGTTTCTGGTAAATGTCTAATTAAGAAAGGGGACTTCTGAGCCACAGACAGGCGCCACAATCATTAAAGGGCAGTTTTCTGAAGATTATGAGTCTCCAGTCTGTCAAGCAGAGTTTTTCTTCAGCTGAACTAATTCAGCAGCAGAAAACCTTGTCTAGAACAAAGCCCTCGGAATTAACATCTTGTTTAAGCAAACACATGCCTACTTTGAAGTAAGTGTGATAGGTTCACAATTGTTATTGAGGTCAAGTTTAATGGTAGTGAAGTGACAGAATATAACTTCAACACTACTCTTAATTTCAGCTGCAGCACAGATTGTACATACAGAGTATCTGAAACTATACAGTGTATTTCAAGCAGACTAGTTTACTATAATTGGCACAACCAGTCCAGTTTTAACATGGAAAACTACTGATATGTAGACCAACTAATTCTCTGGCTGCCTAATTAAATTTGAGGGTGTGAAAAGCATATGTACAGAGGCAATTATTTTTGTTTCCCAAATCTTACAGTTTTGATTAGAATTTTTCTGAGCTGCATATTTATTTTGTCAAGCTTCATTTTAGCCCTGATTTAGGATCACATCACTGCTCAGTAGGTTTAAGCCTAGTTAGACTACATCCTTACATCAGGCTTACTTAATGACTGATTATTTTAGTCTAATTTTTGCAGATCTAAACATGTGAATGGAATTCTAATGGTGAAGGGACCTAAATCAATGATCATCTCAGTGCAACTGGTTTGTGTGCGAGTTCTGTTGAAGGAATAGTCTTCTTGCAAGTGATGCTGCTGGAAGTTGCCAGTGAAATATAGTGTCAGTTAGTTCTTCATCACTACCATCTTCTCATTAGAACAGCAATTTGTATGCTGACCTTGGTTCTTTATAACCTTGGCTGTGGCGTATCTTAGTCTAGTTTAAAAGACAAATCCAGCTTGCCCACTATTGTTTTTACCCACAGTCATTTGTACTTGTCTCAGAGATGTGCCAGGCCGACAGCATGTGAACAGGGCTTTCAAGTTACTAAAACACTATAAAGGTCACTACAACTGTTTATTTATATATGAACTTTAGTATTTGTGGAAGTTGCCAGCTCAACAACCATGGAGGCAGAAATCTTCTGACCTCGGCCTGTCTGAAGCAAGGGCAATGGCAACGTGAGCTTCTTTCCTACCAGCGTTTCTATCCTTATTCTGGAGGGATGGCCTGGAAGAAGGAGATAGTCTCCATACTCACTGATCGCACGATTTCTCAGCTGGAGGTGCCAGTTTTGATGTGTATTTTTTATGGTATATTCCCACCATGAGAACTGGATGAAGTCCCACCATTCTGACTCCCAGGGAACAGCATTTTGAGTAATATTTGTGCAGTTTTGGTCATCTGCGATTTAAAATTCTGTGTTCTGATCCTTGAAAATACCAAGTGTCCATTTAGGAAATGATTTCACACCTCCCAGACTGTGTGTGAACATGTGCTTAGTAGGAAACAGGTACTGAGAAAGTTTTCCTAAGCTGAGATCTGAATCTTTTTAAATTTTATTTTACACACTCAGAAGTGCTCTCAGATGATTCATTCTTCTGTAAGTTTCCTTCAATAAAAATTACTTTTTGGTCCTACAGGAAGTGGCCTTCAAAGGGAAAAGCCCTTATTTCTGTTATTGTTTGTATGGGAGCTGATGACATTGTGAAAAGTGAACTGATCTAAAACACCCTCCCAATTTTCTGGTTTTCTTTCTTCCCCCTTTTCCCTCTATTTTCATAACCTTCTTTCTTTTGAAGAAATTTTCCATTTAAGTAGAACCCCAAAATCTAATAGCATATCATGACTTCATTTCATACGCTGCATGCAACTGGGAACCAAACCTCAGGATACATCTAAGATATTATGTGCATCATGTTGCTGCCACAAGCACGCTTATTGTCAGTGACATTGTTCTGCATGAAGATTTCAAGCTGCCTCAGTCCCCTTTGTATCTAATACAAAGCACTGATATGCACAGCCACAATAGACTTTAATGACGAGGTGTCTTAATTTGGTTTTTATGATGTGATTAAAGGTACAATAAGGTATGTGTTCAACAAGAGGGAAGACCATTGTTCTGCATCATTAGGCTCACAGCAGCCCAAAAAGAAATTGTAGGCAATGTGCCAAAGCCCTTAATGAAGAGGATCTCTTTGAATTATCTATGGATGAGGAAGGGATAAAGCCTGAGCCCTGGTATATTTGATCCTCTTTGTGCTCTCTGTTATGAGGACTTATGGAGCCAGACGTACTGGACCTTCTGGAATTGTAATTTATTGAAGCATTAATTTCCCAGCCACGCTAAAGCTCTTGGCCTAATAGAGAAAGTGCAGTTATGTCCTATTATTAATTCTTGCAAGTGTTTTCGGAATTCCCACATCTCGGAGTCATGAACTTATACAAAATAAGGCTAAGGAGATTTATTTGTAACAATGCTCGGTATTTCCTAAAACCAAGTTATGCAAATTTTGTCTAACTCACACTTTAATAAAAGCTCCTTCTAGCTTTCTCAGAAATGGCAATGTCATCTTATCACCTGATATTAGGGTTACATGGATGATACCAAATAAAACCACTGTAAGAGGTCTTTGTTCTCACTAGCATATATTGCAACTTTTGTCTTTTATATTCTGCTATTTTACATGACAATGATTCTTCATTTCCCTCACCATTAAACTTTAAGTGATGGCTTTTATGTGTAGGTTACATTAGGATGCATTTTTATAGTTCCAGTGACATTTAATTATCTGGATGTAGTCCATAAGGTATAGGATTCGCTCCCTCCTATCTTGTGAAACAGAGAAATCAAAATAGCACCCTGCTAAAATAATTTTATGCAATAATTTATATTCTGGAATAATCGGGGATTATAGTCTTAAATAATTCAGGTTCTACTATGTTAGAAATCCCAGCTTTATAGGATTACATGCACCTCTCACTTCTGTGGAAGCTGGGGGTATTCCAACCATGTTTCCCAAAGGACTTCCCTGCTTAAAGTTAATCACAAGTGCTGTGCCCTGTGCTCCACACGTTGCTGAAACAAGGCTGCAGCACTTTGCAGGTTCATTTCTAAATCCAACCTAGCGTCAGGGGATCTGCACCTGCAGCCAGCACTGGATAGTTCAGTCAGCTCAGATATCAGTGAGACTGTTCCTGTGACTGATTTTTAAGGACGTGTATTTAAAGAATGTTGTCCTGCATCTGTTGAGAGATGTCAGTAACTTGCAAAGGTTCTCTGCCACCTTCATTTCTCAATAACAATTGTGCAAGCTTCCTAAACAACCGAAACATCCATAAGTTGTTGCTGTCTGAGTTTGTTCTGGTTGTTGCGCTCCTGAATGCGATTCACAATCCTTAAACCCAGACTGAATGAAAACTTGGTGACCTTGTGGGATAAGTAACTACTACCACAGCCGCTGCCTGATCTGAACAGAGCATTCACACAAGCGGTACCAGGCACCAGGTCTGCTGCTGTACTGAAACTAGTTGTCAGTACCAAATAAAGTCTGAGAAACCTGATTACCTATCTCCGAAATTCTTCCCACCATCACATGCATAGGAGCCTAGCAAGTGGAAGTGAGCCATTATAAATAGAAATGACAGTAGACATGTCTTCCTATTTGCTCTCACAAGTTTTCTTTTTCTTCCACAAAGCGTGAGTGTCCTTTGGGTGAGCGAGCAAAGATTAGATCAGAACTAAGCCTTTAAAATTTAATCACTTCCCTACCAGCATAACATACAAACCACATATTTTATTCACTTTGTTGTCAGTGACATCAGTATCTGGGATGAGATGCAGGGGGTGATACAGCAAGGACACAGGATTTCTTTCACTCCGCTGAGCAATCCCCTCTGCCGGTGAGCGCTGAACACAGCAGCGCAGGGAAATGCCAACCAGCTCGACACCCCTGTGACTGCCCGTCATTGTCACTTACCCTAAACCACCTCAGGAGTAGCAAGGTGGTAGAGTACAGCTGGAAGGAGCTGGGCAGCTTCTGTGTATCATCTGGAGGGTTCATACAGAGAACCCACTACACATATTCAGAGATTACAGTAAGCTATCTATGATTATTTCAAGAGAGAGCTGTAGGAGTGTGATCCTAAACACCTGGCCATTGCTATGCATGATTCTATCACACTGTTTGGTCCAAATCGTACTTCAGATGTGACAGAGTGAGAAATTTCAGAAACAGACAGAAGGAAAAAGCAGAAACAGGAAACAACATTTTTGTAATAGAGGCTAATGTGTTACCACATTTTTAGAACACTTATCAGATGCTCAATATGAGTAAGTTGATATATAAAGATCTGTAGAACTGTTTTACTTTGCTGTCAGATCTAACTTTTTTTTTAGCTGACATGTCTACAAGGTGCAAAAACAACTACTTAGACAAGAATAGACACTTAAAGACCACACTGAGCACTGAATGAGTGCCTTGCACAGAAATAAGTGTCTATGTACTCGTAAACAGATACAATCCATTCCTTGCACATCTTCCCTAACTTCTTCAAAGAGTGTGTGACTAAGCCATGATCCTTGGTAAGAAATTTTCTGTAATGCACACTGGAGAAATTAACACCAGAGTCCTGTTTTGTGATGGAAAGTTTTGTAAAAAGTCTGATGTATAATAGCATACATTTAAATACTGCATATTCTGCAAGTGGGAATGGGAAGGTACATCATAAAAACATAATCATTCTCATACACTTATCAATAAGGCAATCCCCCTTTCATTGCCACTTGTGTAAGCACTTTTTGGTATTCTGTTTTCCCTGTCATTAACAGTGGTCACAAGCCCAAAAGAGAATATTTGTTTCTAGAAATGAAATCTAATTCTTTACCTGACAAACTTCATACAGTAACTTGTACTGTTCCTCTTGCTTCTGCAGAGTGCACAGGCTGCATCCCATGTTTAAGTAAGTGGCAGAAATAATCTTCCTTATTCGCCAGAGCAGCCACAGCAATCTCTGTTAGCAAGCATGCATGCAGGTATCCCTGAGACCCCAGGTGAGCGGGCTGGACCGCAGCGCTTCCCGGTGGTCTCACACAGGCTGCTGCAGAGCGACTGTGCTCTCGCCTTCCGTGCTCTCCCTCCGTCCTTCCCTGGCAGCACACAGCACTCCCTCTGCCGCTCTGCCGGCTGCCGCACTGTGCTCCAGTGCGCGCACTATATACTGCTACTCATGCATATTAATCAGCTCTCATTGACTATTCATAACAGACAGTGATACAGAAGCTATAATTGCCAGCTATGACAGCTGAAATTTCTCTAATTAACAGGCAAGTGCTTCAGTAGCTGGCATAATAAAAGACACTAACAATTTTGTAAACCATTTTGTAGCAATTACAAATAAACATGACTACGTTTTACTACGGTCCCTCAGGATAATTCTTAACATATTTAAGCAGGCTGCGAGTACAGTTTAAATGTAAGTCACAATGAAATGAATGTAATGGTACAAAACTCAGTGGTGGCTGTGGCAAAGTTGAATATGCTTGGTAGCATTTATTTTCCTCTCCTACTGTGGTGCCATCTGAGAGCCTCAGTTTTACAGCAGGAGATGACTGAACAAGGCATTTAGCAAGCAGAGAAAGGGCATCTCTGTCCCTGAAAGCCTACGTGAAGCCTTAGGACCTGCTACAAAGCAGAAGAGATCTATGTGAATGTATGTGAATTCAGGGAAAAAAAGAAAAGGAGTGCCTTGGATTAATATTTATAATTCTCTTTAATATTTATACAAGTGAAAAGTGGGCATCTATGCTACTGACTCTCATTGTATTTGAAGAGCGTAACTAATAGCTTCACATATAATTTGTTACATTAGAAATGAACTTTACCAGATTATAAAAATATGTGGAATAAAATAAGTATGGCATTTATAAGTATGCAGTATGTGAGTGCCTAGATCCACACTGAACCTGTGCCATAGATGCAAAAGATAAAACATCAGTGAACTGCCCAGTGAACTAGAAAAGTCCTCATAAGTCATAATCTTTATGGATATTTTCCAGTCTGTAGGAAACACTACCTTGTGTTATGAGTTTGGATTGACCATGTGTTCTCCAATAGTTCAAGCATTCAGAAGGTATGCATTTTTACAATCCTTATTTCAGTTTGTTCTGCTACAAAGAAGAGCAGATGATAGAACAGCTAGGAATGAGACCAAAGGTACAGTTCTAATGCAGGCGTTGCATGGCAGAGGCCCTGGATCTTGTGCTGTGCTTATCTGATTTCTACCTATTTGCTTAGTGAGTTTCTGTGGATGACAATGGAAATGTTGTGCAAGGATTATCTGTAGCTTTTATGTCCAGACTCTGTGCATAGGTATCTTGCTGTAGGTATCTTGTAGGATACCCAGCTATTGCTATGCGTGTACCGACTCACAGTTTGCATTAAAATGATCAGCTCCTGAAACACAGTTCACGCTGGCCATATGTGTTAGTACTACGCCTCAGTAAACAGACACTGTGACAGGAAGAGGTCCCTTAACTCTGAGCCTGTGTTTTGGTAGCAAAATCCGCTTACCTACAGGAAAAGAAAGAAATGAGACCTCTTCAAATCCCTGCCAAACATCTGAAAGCAGGTAGGGACTCCACTCCTGTGTATGACTGGGATATTTCCCTGGGGAGATCACCGCTGCAATGGCGGTAGAACTTGCTAAGTTAGAGCAAGTCAGAGGTAGCCTTGACCTTACTCTTGGCCCTGTAAGCTGAAGAATGATCCAGGCTATCCTGGTTAGAATCACAGAATTCCAGGTTGGAAGGTCCAATGTTTCTTAGTGAAGCTTATCTCAGTTAGATAGAGCAACAACACACCACGGGCTTCTCCAAAGGTGGTTGAAAGCCAGTGGCTGTGGATCCTGAGCAACTGGAAAGTTCTTGCATGAGGGAACTGGTGTTCCCCAAGAGCAGAAAAGATGATGATGATAACTGAATTAAGAAAAAAAAGAAGACCCTAGTGAAATGGTAGGAAAATCTATGGCTTTGATTAGCTGGTTTCTGATTTTGTAACTTAATTAAGCAACTTCAGAGTAAACTTTCAAAACTTGTCTATGATTTGGAGTCTTTTCATGCAATTCAGTTTCTTCTTAAATACTATTTGCTATTGAAGTGTTATTGTTCAGTTCAGGTGCCGGAGTTCAGTCAGGATTTTCTTTAGCAATAGCACACAGCTGGATGTGATTAGAAATAGAACAGAAACATTCAGGATATTTCACTTCCAGTTTCAACGGAAATGCACCTATTGTTTATTTTCCTATAGTAACATGATAGACTACATGAGGTAACACTTCATCTGATTCAGAAAGATAATCTGTAAATCAGGAGAATAAGCACAGGACTGTTGTTTTGATGTAGGAATGGAGGGATCCCATCCATGTGATGTTTCAGATTCTTCAGCTAATAAAGCCTGAGCATGTTGCTCAGCACCAAACTGTGGCTTATCAATGCAATTGGCTTCATTGCACTGTTGCTGTGGTAAATAAGCTATCCTGACAGTCAGGCCAAGGCTTATCTCAACGGAGATGTTTTCCATTATGGAAATCTAACTTGTATTTCTCTATTCATCTCATAGGCAGAAATGGTAGTATTGCCTCAGGTTAATATAGACTAGTTTGTACAGTGCTTTGCCAAACTTTTAACATTTGGGCTGTAAGCTTGTGTTCTGGGCATTGTCCAATGCTGATTTTTGCTTTTAATGGTACACTTGAGCCAAAGTGTTTCAGTCATTTCCAAGAGTAAGATTAAAGAAAAAAACCAACATTGTTTGCCCATGTTAAGAAATTCTGGATATGTTTTCTTTGAGAAAGTTTTACTATCAACATAATTTGAAACAAGAATTTGAAGTTTGGCACAGGGACAGTTTGTATTGTTCCTGTGAAATCTGCTAAATTTGGTCAGCTTTTAAGCTGTTGCGGTTTGCATGTTCTCAGTACAAAGTTGCTCTGAGTTTCTGGTTTAATTCTCATGAGACTTCTGCCACAGCAAATGAGTTTGGTGGGTGATGCCAGAAGGTCTGACAAGACCAGTTCCATTTCCTAATTGCTCTTTGTGAGGTTTGAGGATTGATATCAAGAACAAAGAGATCTTCTCAGTGCTCCTCACTGCTGGACCCAGCCAGCCAGAAAGAGCCCCCTGAGCTGTCCGGGATCAGTGGATGTTAACTGTGTGATATTATAGCATACGTATGAGTTACAGGAACCCTTGTCCATGCTTGCTGTACGTGGTGAAGGTAAATAGTCTTCCTTTGGTTTGTCCACATAAAGCATCTTGTTACAGGATCTGTCATCTGCGTTTACAATGTGTCATGTGTGGTCTCACCAGTGTGCCACAGATAATAAGCTTAGCAAAATGTATGTGTAGTGGATGGCTTATATCACGTGTAATGTGAATATTATAGTGGTCCCAGCTGAATCTGAGCAATCCAGACTGAATGGGAAGTTGGTGAGCCAGCTGACTAGGAACAATAGTAAATAGCCTTTGAATATACAAGGTGCCAGCAAAAGCTTTCATTAGCATTTATCTAGATTACTTGCTCCCTGACTGATCACATGTGACCAAGTCTGCAGTAAACCCTTTTACCAAGATACCTGGCTCCAACTATCAGACATTTGTTTTTGTGTGTGCAAGCTAATTCCCAGGGAACAGAGGAGTGGAAAGCAGCCAGCCTGCATGGGCCACCATGAAGGGCAGGGTGCTGCTCTCGTCTCTGGGAAGCTGGATGTCCTGGACAGACGGTGGGTGCTGGTGATGAGGGAATCCTGCCACAGACCATAGGCTGGTTTTGCTGTTTGTATTTGTCTTAGTTGCAGCTCACAATCTCTCAGCTTGTAGCTACAAGCCCAGTATATATTTCACTATTTAAATGTTTTATTTATGTTAACCATTAAGCCCGTCAGGTGTTGGCAGGTAAGGGGAATCTACAGGAGACCAATGCACTTGAGGCGTCCTGCCTGTCTGCACGGGATGGTGAACCAGAATAAAGAGGGAAATAAAGCACTCATGAGGGACCTGCACCCTGGAGGGGAACATTATTAGGGAACTCAAAGGCCAAAAAGCGCTCTCTGCCAGCTTTTCAAGGGTAAGGGCTTCGGCTGCCAAGTGTTGGCTCTTAGACAACAGTTCCCACCAGCAAGAATAAACTCATGTCCTTTGTGCGAGGAGCAGATGGCACATAGCTACTTCACAGATCTGGGCAGACACCAAACACTTGCACTCGGTTCTGGGAGTTCCTAATGTTTGAGTGGCTGAGTGCAATATTAGTAATGGTTTGGCATTGTTTATTTTGTTTCTTTAAATGCAAGTTGGCTTTCCCAGTATGCAGTAACCATTTAATGTTATATTTTTGTACATATACTTAGCAAGTTCTGTTTAAACAAACGATTCCTATTTAAGCCGCGCTATTAGGGAAATGTTTGCTTAATGTATCAATACTTTAATTACTTTTCTTGTTTTTACAAATATTTAAGACGTGAGAAACAAAAGCTAGGGAAGAGAACAGCTGTGACTATAAATAATTCTAACATTGGTGTGCTGTATAAACAGAAGTCAGGAAACTGTACAGATGATGAGTACATAGAGTGGTGCAAAAGAAAGCTGTTTGTGCTACACAACTGTGCTTTAAAGTAAGTTATCTGGAATTTTTCACTGTGTTAGGGTGCTTCTCAATTATAGCCATTGGGTTACCTCTATTAAAGCCTGAGTGCCTCTGTTGAGAATGTGGTTAGATTGGAGTTCTGTTTCCCTGTGTTTATTTGGAGATTTTCAGTACTACAATCCACTGATAGCGCTGAAGTGATGGACTCTTAATAATACATTTAATTAGTGTGGATCTCCTTTAAAAATACCCGTCTGAACAGTCCTTTGTTGAATATGTGAAAGCAAACCAGGGTTTTCTACGGCATTGTGCAGGCACACAGTTAAATACATACGCTAAATATAACAGCAAAAAGATCTCAATTCTGTATTATTTTTTGCATGTGGGCATAGCAATCTGCCTGTGCATTGGAAGCCTCAAGTCTGGAGCCAAAATATTTAAACTAAAACATACCACAAGAGAGGATGTGAAAGCAAATGTAAAACTTTGGCTTTATTCCCATCAGTTAATGTTGAAGTCTTGAGATCCTTATTTGCTCCACTTAGCATCTCTGAAAGGGTTCCAATTCTCAGAAGTAACTTAAATGAAATGATACTTCTTGTTAAACCACTGAAGGAACTCTTCTGTCCTGTAAGCTCTTTAAGGAGTCTGATACCTCTTTAATTTATGCCACTTGAGAAAGACAGTAACATTATAGGAACATTAGAGCAGCATCACTGTAAGCGTTGCAAAGTCAGTAGATACGAGAATGCTATTGTGTTAATTCAGTCTTTCATGAAGCAGAAATTATGAGGTCAGCATAGGGTAAATAACTGTTTAATATGCCACTGAGACCTTATGATGGGGAGAATTAGGATGCTAAGAGCTGGCCTGTGGGCTATGAAACTCCTCCTACTGTGGGCTGCCTCTTTGGGTGTCTGTTACAGCAGTGCCAAGAGGCCTTGGTCAAAGATTAAGACCAAAGGGGATCTCTGAACCAGAGAATGTGCATGCTGGATTTACGGTGATGACACTGTGATGGAAGTGGGTGAAACAGGGTTTTAGCTACTGAGGGCAGAGGATGAACTAATCAAAAGGGAGTGCTCTTTCACCTAATCATAAACCAGCTCCAAAATCACCATCTGCTAGCTACGATACTTGAAGCCTAGCAATGCGCAAGCGAGGGACCTGAAGGCAGATCACACCTTAAAGAGCTGTTCTTTAGCTCAAATCCCTGATGCACTATCCTTGTCCATTCTCCCATTCATGACCCAATGTAGTCAAGCCACTATGAACCACAAAAACAAACGTATGGAAGACTTGCACGGGAATGAGAAAATCTGATTACAGGCTGGATCTGTGCTCTAAAAGCTTCTTCCGTGTTAGCTGAAACCTCAGCTTCCTTGCAAAAAAGCAACTTTTATTTCCTGGGTTTGTCACTGGAACAGCCAAGCTCATCTCTCTAATTTGTTACTGGCTATTTAACTAGCTACATTCTGTTTAAGAAGAATGACAAATTTAAGCTTGGACAAATTGTCAGTTTTTTACATGGTAAAAGCTGTGATTATCGTTAGCAGTTACAAGAATAGGAAGCAGAGAACTAAGAATATTTAAAGGAAGAAAGTGGATAATGAAAGCATAGGAGTGTGGAGTCAAATGTTAGTTATACACTTGTGTTTATAAGGTTCATGTGCTCTCAAATCTATAATTACTTACAGAGCACATATCTCCCTTTTGATTTTGCTTTTTGCTATGAGATGTCACTTTAGAGGGATAGCATTGGTAAGCATAGACTGCTTTAAGTGATGGTTCATTTTAAAAGTGCTAATACACTTTTAATAATCTCAGAGCAAGCAAAATGATTCAGTGTACTTGAATGCCGCATAAAAACTATTGACATAATGCTTAATCTTTAAAACTGATAGACACATAGCCAAAAGCTAATAAAGTTCATTCTAATACAAGCGATCAAGTAAAATAGTATATCATAGTCTGTGTTAGCTTTGGATCCGGATCATATAACTGTAGCCCAGGGACAAAGAAAATTGAAGTGATTTAGAAAGGTACCCAGTAGGATATATCTGATATTAGGCAGTTTGCTGAAGCAAAACAGTAATGTCAGAAAGATACAAAGGTGTAAAATCTATTTGACTGTGTCCAAATGCTTCTACTCTTTGACCTTAATGTCTCCAGATGAACTGCCGTTAGAGTCAGCTGAATAATGCTTAATAATATATGGCCAGAAACTGCCAAGACCTGCTACAGATCACAGCCTCCACTTACTTCTGTATTTTAACTACTGTATTCATATTACGAATTTGAAGCCATTGTATTTGAAAAGATATTAACTTTCATTTCTCAGTTTTTACTGCTCCACACTTAATTTGGAACAGAGCAGAACAGGAATCCCATCTATGGTTCATCAGGTTTTATACTAACCATCTAATGAAAAGCGTATTTGGGAATATTGACTATTAATAGTAAATGGCAGGCAAAATGGAAAGAATTACTTATATGTTTGCCTTTGTGTTCATTTCTAGGTTCAAGTGGACAATAAGGAATCTGACTGCAAATTCACTGGTAGAGCTCCTATGCAGAAAAGACCTTGAATGAAGCTGGATGTAAGACTTTCAGGAACAAAGGAAACGTAAGTGTTCATTTCTGTCTTTGAGTTGGGAAAATGCATTTGTGCTGAAGGAGACTGGCATTAGCTCCAGCATTGGTCAGTGTGATTAATTCCACTGTAGGCACACAGAGAGGCCATCAGTGACTGCAGGACTCTGCTGGGTGTGTGATGCAGCAGTCATCTCTGCTTCAGCAAAAGTACAGTCAAAAGAGAATAGATGTATGAAGTAAGAGGAAGGAGCAACAGAGGCAGTTTGCAGTCCCAGAGGCAGGCTGTGCCTTTGCTGCAAACTTCACCTGTGCATTCACAGCACCAACTATGACTTAATCTTGAAACTGTGGAAGAAGACAAAGGATGGCTGAGGTCCTATTGAGTGCTCTAGTGTTTAGCATATGAAATACATCAACAACATAGCATCATATTTGGTTTCCATTTATCCTCCTTGCAATATAATCTCATCAGCATATGAAATTGCAGCGAAGCTTGTTCATTTCTTGCTTCTTTATGAAATCAATACTATTGCAGTAACACTGATTTGCTAAAAGACACTCTAAGGCATTAATCTGATCTCTGATACAAGGAGGACACTTTTTATGCCTAACTTGATTCATCTTCAATGAGGAATTCTAGTTCAATGAGTAAAGTCTGCTGTTGGAGGGCACACAGTTCCCAACTTTGCTCCTTTTATAGGTAACATTACTGAGCTTTATCTTCAATGGCAATGGAAGTGATTTCCTCCTGTTATTAGCACTGTATTTCTATGAAGTCCTGTGAATCAATGGGAGGTTACATGTTTACCTTAATGAAAAAGATAAATTACTTCCATAAGTTATTGTATTGGCTAACTGCATAGAGTTATTATGTAGATATACTTCCTCTGCAATTTCTTCCCTCAAAATACATATTCCAATAACCACTATTGATTACACAGTATTGAAACGAACACACATATACAAACATTTGATACAAGAAATGGAAAAGTACATAGGCAATCAGACACAGTGATGAATACCAATAATAAGCCAGGAATGCTCATTCCTATTGGAAGACACATTCCCCCACTAATCTTGTCATTTCCAATGAAGTCCCAGAGCTGCAGGCTTTCCATGATGCACAAACTGCGCTCCACTTTTCCTGCACTTTCGTCTTACTGAGAAAGTTAAGACACACGTGTGTTTCTCTGCATTTCTCTGCAGAAAGACCAGTGTCCTTAATGAGAATTTTACAGGCAGAATGTAAATTAGAAGACAAATATTAATTAATGAGATTATCTCGTAATGCACAAAATAAGTGGATGTGGTTCCTCCAAAGTCTTACTGCCTGTCTGGAGTTTCTGTCCTGCTGGTTATCTGCAGTGTGACACTGGGCTAGGAAGCTTGAAAGTTTTTATGATTTATGGTATGACTGTAGCTTTGCAGGTTAGTTTTCTATGTTGTGGTTATTGTTATGGTGGGTTGTGGCTTGTCTAGTTTGGGTTATCAGGTGTAGTTGAGAAATAAGTTAATGTTTTCGTGAAATATCCCCTCTCCACTTTCGTTATCCTTTGTTGCTCCCCCAAATAAGAGGGCTGCTGCACAGCTCCCTGCTTTCTATTAAGATCATTTTTGTCTGCTCTGAATGTGATGATACAAAACTCATGCTTTTTTTAGGGTAGTGCAATGTAATGAATGTACTGGATTGCATGTACATGTCTAGAGGCACAATCGGTTCATGGCCGGGAGGAAGAGACTAGATTTCCGAGAAATACACCTACGAAAGCATTAAGTAACTCACAAATAAAGCACAGAAAATGGGGGTGCCTACTTAAAATACGAGATTGGTTGCCAATATGACAATCAACACAATTTCCTATGGTACTTACGATCTGTTTCTGTTTATCTGCTGCAGTTAGAAGGTTATAAACTACCAAGCGTGTATTACTAAGTCTTTGAAATTCAGGTTTCTGTGTGCTTTCTTTGAGTTTCATGTTCTTAGAGAAGGAGAGAAATTACAATAATTACAGCTTAAAATATTCTCATTTCATGGTGTGGCTAACAAGTGAAACTACAAGTAATGATGTAATCTAACATGTCAAAAACAAAAATGAAAAGAGGAGACAGAAGGCAGGATGGAGCCAAGGGATGCGATGTGCCATGTCATCTTCTAATTAACTAACTGATCCTTTAAACTGTCAAAATCAGCAAGGAACTCCATGGCCCAGTGTCTTATTAATATTCATACTAGGCCACTAGAAGCAATGATTCCAGTCCCAGTGGTTATAGTTAAACATTAAAAAAGAGGAAGCCAGGCTAGCCAGGGCTGCAACAGCTTCGCATTCATAAGGAAATGAAGGCAGGCCACCCTGCTTCCTCCAAACCTCTGCTGGGGGATATTCTCTGAGGATGCATATTGATTTCTGGATTATTATGGGGGTTGTATATTGAAAAAAACAATTCTTTTTCTTCTTGCTATGAGCTGCCACATTTTTAATCACATTGAGCTCTATGTTGTCAAGTGGAAGATGCATGTAACGCTTTGTAATATGAGCCCATTCTTAATTTTGCACACACCAAATGAATCCACAGTTAATAAACCCGTTGTTTAGAGGAATGGGTGAACTCATTTTGCCTTGTAGGATGCAGTTCAGGATTGGTTTAGCAGAAATCTGGGGCCTGCAAGAAAAATAATTGTCCATAATCTTCTTAAAATACAATTATTCTCTTACATTTCAGACTGCCAGTCTTTTCCCAGCTCCCAGTTTCCTGAACCTTGAAGTCTAAGGGAGCAGCTGACATTTGGTTTCTCCATTAATTTTCTGTTTAATTCTTCATGGCAGGACAATGCTTTAAAAAGTAAAATCCTCTCTGCTCTTCATTACATGTACTATTTTAGGGCCCAGTACAGGTCTGCCATGGGCAGGGATGTGCCTGTGTGCAGTAGGAGATGGGGATGAGGAGGGAATTCATCACGCTCTGAAGTCAAAGGCAGTTTTGGCATCAGCCTTGTATAAGTCATTTTAACTATGAGGGGGAAGTTAATAGTAATTTTAACTATTTTGAGGGCAGTTAATCCCATTTTACACTTGCCATTTCTATCTGTGCATGACACAGTAAAAAGCAATATATTATGCAGCACTTTATAGCAGTATGATCAGTAAAGGAGTAGCTGAGCCATAAATCAGGTGCTGTATCTCTAAATGAAAAAATAATTAAATAGTTTGAATCTCATTAATTGATATCTTTGATTTAATTGATCTACTAAAGGAAAATGTCTTGGGTTACCACCCTGCTCCTGTTCTCTACTGTGCCCTTTACCAGTTTCCTTTGATCTAACTTTTCCACACTTTCACACAGCATCTAGAGGACATAAAGCATTGCATCAACCACCTTTCACAGCCCTCTGCAGATCCTTGTCCCATGGGAGCAGGCAGGGTGAGGAGCAAGTGCTTAATGAGTAGAGGAGCCTGGCTCCTCCTGATGCTGTGGGCATCTGCAGCTCTCCTGCATCCCTCACCAGCCACCAGAACCATGCTAACAGGTTGACTTTGGATTCTCAACATGAAGTCCTCTCAAGTCACAGCAGGCCAGTTTTGGTAACTTAACTAATGGCCCCTGGGGTTTCTCTATCAGCCACAGGCCATGCCCTGGAGGACTGTCAGCATAGCAAGGTCCTGCACAAGCCCCTGGGACCTCAGAAGTGGTGTGGAGCTCATGTTACTTCCTTGAGAACAGTCTTCCCTGATCATGAATACACTAAGCCTGCACCTAAAATGTGCATAAAAATGGATGGCCTGTGCCTATGGAGATCTGGTATTTGTCTGGGCAGCCTCTCAGTGCTTTCTCACCCAGAAAGGAACCTAATCTCCAAGCAAAGATATCAACCCAAATATTTAACAACACAGATTTTATTCCATTGTTTAAGCTCTGCTATGGATGAAAGGATGGCTCAATAGGAAAAAAAATAGAAATTAAATACTCTAAACTGTGTATCAGCCAGGTTAACATCAGGCATTTAGCTGACACTAAGATTTGTTTGGGATATTAATGTCTATCTGTTTCCCTGCTGGCCTTTATATTAAATCTATTCAAGCAGTTTATAGTCCTTATTGTGAAAGTTGTCTGAATGAAACTATCTATGCACATTGGTAAATCAGTAGGAAACAAGAATCTGGAGTCACAGCAATGCTGTATTCAGAGCTAGACTGTTTTTCTCCAGTAGCTTGTTGGCTTATTTTGCATTTCTGTCAAGCAGTTTATAGAATAGTATCTTGTTCATGTGCAGTTTTATAGCGATTCTTTATCTGAGAGCGTTAATCACCCTCTACTTGAAATCTGCTTTAAAGGAGAGGAAGCCGACTTCACCTTTTTTAGTGTTTTCCAGTATTTTTCCATATAGGATCACATACAAGTACAGTCATAAACACTTCCCTGTATCTAGTATGTGTTCCTTAATTAATGCATGCTTCAGAAAACCTTCCCCATAACTTGCATAGGAACATTTATGTTTCAAACATTATCCATTTAGTTTCAGTGTTCGTTTGAAAGCATTTCAAACATTTGCTATCTCTGCACTTGTATTTTCTTCCTTATTGTAACATTAATTTTGTTTTGAATTAGAAAAGGGTAAAAAACCAACTTTGGATAACAAGACTTTCCTAAATTCAAGCTTTCCTGAAAATACTTCTTGTGCAGGAGGTAGCAGGGCCAATAGTGTGTGGGGATCCTCTGCTTGTAAACCGGGGGATCTGTACACAGATTACATTCAAATGCATTTGAGTCTGTGGAAAGAATGGGATTCCCAGCACTCCTCTTTTTAGCTTCCAGAAAAGTCTCTGATTAAGCTCTGCTGAAAGGCTCCTGGTTCTGCCTGTCATTCAATAGTATTTTAATATGTCCCCTACATGTTGAAAAGACAGCTGTCTTCTCGTCATAACAATATCCTGTTGATGCACACACTATAGTTGTAAGTTAATGTATAATTTATGAATTAGGTTTTTCAATAGTCCATGAGGGGGTATATTAACTATACATGTTTTGTAAATTTTCCATCTCATTTTGGCACAGGATAAGTTATCAGTAATCTCAGGAGAGAGATCTATGTGTATGAGTGTATGTGCGTATTTTATGTTGGTAATATGTTAATAACATGGTTATCTAGAGAGCATATCAGAAAATACACACGCCTGCAATTTTACCTGATTTTATTGCAAAGTGATAGTAAGGGTTTTCTGAAGGAATAAACATTACAGTGTTTGGTTGATTCCTTTAAAAAGCTACTGCACAATTGTATTTGTCCTCAGCTTGTTTTTCTGCATAATTTAAAAGACAGCTGTCATATCTACATGCTATCCTGTCTAAAATCTGACATTTATACAGTGTTAAATAAACCCCATACTGTGCTCAGCACTCTAATGTGAGCCTTCCCCTGGCCAGCAGCCGTGGCTGGGGATGCCCGTGCAGGGTGGTAGGGCACCGAACCATGCAGGCTGGGCTTAAACCAAACCTGGCTGTACTTTGGGAGAGGGTCAGAAGTTAAGGGTCAGATAAGATGAGGCTGTACATTGCTGTTTGCTGGCTGAGACGTGGTGCTGTGTCTGCCAGGGAGGAGGTCTGGGTGGTAAATGGCTGTGCCATCGCTGAGCCACTCAGGTAGCACCCCATCACCTAAAACTCACCCCAGGACTGGGGTATGTGGCTAATCCACAGCCTGAAAATGGTTTAGAGGAACAATACTGAGAGAGCTTGAATGGAACAAAATGCTGGAAGAACAACAGCAAAAACTCATCAAATCACGCTGCACTATGAGAATGAGCGGGAGTTTCTGCAGAAACAGAGTTCAAGTTAATTGCATGGTAGAGACTGGGACTCAGGATCTGATTTATGCACTGCAAATATATATATCCTTTGGAGAAAAGGCCATTTCCTGTTTAAAAATTTAAAAATGCTTGATTAGAATCTGTGGATACCAACCCAAACACATTACACTACTTAATCCATTAAAACTCTGAAAGCCCGTTACTTATCGTACAGTGATGGACTGATTGTATTTAATCTTTCCTCCTGTGAAGTTGTTTTCATTTCCTGCAGCAGTGTGCACTCCCAGCAACAACACCCCAGCACAGAGTGTTCACTGGCCACCGCTGCAGCTGATTATAAAAGTCTATTGTCACTTGTAGCTGTTTTCATATAAATATTGTCCATTTTATGAATCCTTATTATTCTCATTGTAAAGCAACGTGAAAGCTGGAGCTGGATGGTAATAAGGGTACCTGAGCAAGCAACACTGAAAACTTCTTATCTTTACCATTAAATTAAGTCAGTGTCATAAACTCTAATAACATTCAAATGTTTGCTACACTACATTACTTCATGAACAGCACTTTTTAACTGAAGCTAACCACAGAGTATATGTGTTTCTTAGAGGGGAAAGAAAAAGGCGATCTTGACATTTACTGTATTTGTCCAATAATTGTTATTTACCAAGTAACAAAGGTAAATACTCTTCTTAGATTAACTTTCCCTGCTGAATAAATAACACACAGGCAACGCTGCAGCCAGACCCTTTCTTTCTCATACCTACTCGTGGATGTTTTGTACAGCTGAGGCTCTCTTAGAAGTGGTGTTCAGACCAGTTAAAGGATCTATGAAGTAGAAACAATCACTGAGTTGGAGCACAGGGCAAAGCCCTGGTATGGAACATTAGTGTCATAGATAATTCATTTCTGTACAGATAAAGCTCAGAAATCTTTTCCTGTGGAGTTTCTCAGTCAGGGCTAATTTCATATTTAGGTCTCTCTTTATCCTTAGATCGGTGAACATACAAGCTTCTTAAAGCTGTTTTCCCGGGTCTGTGCTTCTAAGTGATTTCCTCTCCCTCTACCACTCACACACTTCAAAAGACAGAGCTGTAACAACAACAAAAAAGTACTAAACTGCAGTGTCCTGAGCTCCTCCAATTTTAAAATAACAGAGTAGTTTTTTAAACAGGATATGTTCTCAAAAAGGTGGAATACATACAGGACGGATCACTTCCACAGTACATTTTAGACTGAGAGGTGGAAGCGTTTGCTTGGTTTTGGTTTTCATTTAAAGAGTTCCCATTATGTTGCATCCACCCTGATTTTCCTCTTAGTACCTTCTGTATAAATTCCATTGGGAACTTTCTGTAATAAATTTGGGAAAAATGGTGCCAGAGAGTCAATGACTTCACAGTTCATGGAACTGTAAGTCTGGTGCTTTTTCCTTTCTCTTAAGCACAGATCTACCTAAAACTTGGGATTTATGTTAGTGCTTTTTCAATTTAATGTGGTGATTCAGTAGGCAGAAATAAACAGATGGCTTCTGCGTTCTTCTGCAGAATCTGGATTTGTTGGGTTTTAGTTCAGACATGAAGAACAGTAGGAAAGAAGAATGGGAAGACTTATTGTTGTTCCACACATCATCTCTGAATGGCAGGAGGGCAAGAACTGCCGTTATAAAATATAATGTAGTCAGAAACCTCCAAAGGGTGTTATGTTGGGATTTTTAAATGCCTAACATTGATTTAATTCAAAATGATGCCCCAATGGAAACATGATTATTATATCTGTTAACATATCTCCAGGAATCTAAAAAGCATTGACGCATCAGTCAGGTATAGTTACCGTTACATCTTTAAGTTCTTCAGTAAGTCATTTTTAAGATAATTCTATCTGATGGTATGGTTTTTAATAATCGCCATTTGTTCAAAGAAGTGAATCAGCAGGAAGAAATCATGTGAATCTTTTCCCTGCTACTGCAGATAGAGCCTTTTAGTTGCTCTGGTAGTTACTCCGATCAGTCTACAGGACTTGTATGATTAGCCTGCAAACTTTGCTCCTACCTGCAAGAGAAAGAATTAATCTTTTCCCCTGTCACAGCACACAGCCGGCATTGTACTCTTGGTCAGGTGGCAATTTCTTAAGTCTCATGCTTAGAGTTAAAATCTTGCTCTTGAGTTACAATATGAGACTAGGATTTAAGTATCTGTTTTGTGTGATTAAGAGTAATTCTGAGCAATTAAAGAAAACAGTTCATTTGTGGCAGGTGGCAGAAAGCTAAAGAAGATAATTACTCTTTTTAGCCATCTGTGTTAACTGCCATTAGCGGAATTAAACTGAGATTCACCACTTTGAAATTTGAGGCAAAGTTCCTTTCCCTTAACTACATAATAGAACATTGTCTGAAGTCTAATTACCAAACAAAAGTAGGTTCCCCCTGCTTGCCAGGAGGTGCCTATTTGTTATTTTTACTTAAAATGTTGGCACTTTGAGACATGATAAATTGAAGAACTGCTTGTCCTGAATGTCTCTGAGTAACATGTTGGCTCTGAAAAACTGCTCAACTTTGAGTGAGTTTATCCCCAAAAGTCCTCATCTACACCATCAGCTACTGCTGAAATAACCTTCTATTGAAAAGTAGAAACATTTCTGTGCCTTGCATCAAGTGTCACAATTCTGAAATAACCCAGTACCCCTCCCTATGTCTGCTGATGACCTGAGAGCTTCAACTGCTGCTCGTAACGCTGTTAAATGATAGGGAGTCACATCACTGCTGAGGCATCTATGCTGCAGAAGGGTATGAGCAGTTTCGGAAGTATTTGTTGAGATATGGAAGGTACACATCATCAGAGCAAAAAAGCAACCGTGGGAATGGGAAATCTTTCCTCATATAAGCAGCAGCGGGAGGAATGTACACAGAGCATAGTTATTCCTGCCTCTGGAAACTACCAGAAGCTGGCTGGGGTGTACAAACCCATTCTGTATCTCTCTAGCTGCATAAAGAGTATGTAGCACCCAGCAGTTACAGGCCGATGTAAAAGAAAAATACAACTGTGGCAAAGCAGTCGCATCTGAAATTCTAGTGTTTCTTCTGATGTCTCTAGTTCCTACAAATTGTAAGGAGGCAGCGTTTCATCCATATAGTACCTGGCTCATGTTTAACCTTCTGGTATTTATCAATCCTGTCTCCTCTGTACTTTCACTTTGGGTATTAGCATTCTGAAAATTCATGTCTCACACTTGTAACCACACAAGAGACAGATGCAGGAGCTGTATTAGCTGGAGAAAAGGTTACTCTGGAACAGTTACTTAAGTTTTCCAAGTACTAATGATACTTTTGAGTACTGAAGTTCTTGGGCTTGGGATTTTTTATGGTAAACATTATGCTTAATCACCAGTAGGAGTTTCATTTTCACAGGATGATCCCAGCTAATTACTGAATCTTTCTCACTGATTGATAGCAACTGCATTTCATTGAAAAATGGGGGGATTATGTTAAGGAAATTACATTTGACTTTAATGACTGTAATGACCATTTTTAAATTTAAGAGAACATTATGATTTCTCTCTTGTGTGAAATAGTTTACAATTTTGTTTTTCAAAACCCAGATCTGCATTTAATGTCAGCACTTGTGTAATTGTGCTACAATTACTCTTTAGCTAGGAGAGAAAGAGGACACCTAGAAGAATACTGTACAACAGGTCTGGCTGCAGAAGGTACTGTTCTGTAAAGGCAGAACAGAACGGTCACCTGAGATGGTCTTTAAGTAAGGCATATGTTCACAGTCTGGTCTTCTTTACTGGGAGGGTGCTGAGGCACTGGCACAGGGTGCCCAGAGAAGCTGTGGCTGACCCATCCCTGGCAGTGTTCAAGGCCAGGTTGGACGGGGCTTGGAGCAAGCTGCTCTAGTGGGAAGGTGTCCCTGCCCATGAGAGGGGGTTGGAACTGGATGAGCTTTAAGGTCCCTTCCAACCCAAACCAGTCTGGGATTTAGCTGACGTAACAGACATACAAGAAATGAAGGACTGAGGATGGAATCCCCAAAATCTTAGCTCTTACAAGTATCTTAGGTATCTCTTAACAGCATTTTTTGTGTGATGGGCTCTCTGATGACAGCATGGGCTACTGCTGCTGGAGCAGCAACTCTGACTTTGCCAGAGGTTTTCTCCTTTTCCTTTTTCAGCAGAATCAGTATGAAGACAGTTCTGCGTGATTTGTAAATACATAGTCTGTGTTGGCAAACTGGCATTAACAAAAACTGCTTTCTGTTGCCAAGAAATAGGAAGTTTCTCTTATCATAGTATTTGAAGTGATTGGCAACATGTGAGCAAAACATACCCAGTTAGTGCAAGACCTCTTACTCTGTATAGGGACTTAGGGCATCTCTTAGATGTACCTCCTGTGGAGAAACAGCGTGCCTTCCCGAGTGCTTTTAGACTTCAGATTTACGCAGTCTGAGGTGGAGATGCTATGGACTCTAATGGAGAGAGTATTTATCTTCATTTTTGCAATTACTGACAGGGAAGCAAAGGCTTGTACAGTTGGGTCTGCAGAAATAAAGGACATACAGAATAAAATGAGCCATGTTCTCAAGATGGAAATCTGGAGGGTTTATTCCCTTGCCTTCATTTCTGTGCCTTGTGAGTCACTTGTGTAAGGAAATAACACATTCTGTGTTTTCTCCAGAGTAACTTCACTGTTAGTCTGTAAGGGCAGGGTTCACTTACAGAAATGTAGATACAGATACCTGGTGCCACAGGTCATCCACACACTTGGCAGGTAAGATGCAGGACTTAGAAGGACCTGCAGCCCTTTGAAGCAGTATCTGGGGGCCAGTCCTGATACTCAAGTGCCTAAAATGCTGATAAACCTGCCTGTTGAGGCAGCAAGATCCCTGTTCAGGTGTTGTATGAACACTATTGCCAAGCTGATCAGGCAGCTGGAACAAGCTGAGCTGTAGTCACATCTAGACAAATTAAGTATGTGTTTGCATAGGTTAGATGTGATTCTGTATAAAGCTTCTCCCTGTGTTTATTGTGCTGTGCTCCAGAAGTCATTGCAATGTTCCGTTAGCTAGTGAGATGTCTTTATTTGAAATAAAGGGAATATTTGCTATGGAGGAAATATAAACAAGTTGAATTATAATGAACAGCTTTATGTTAAATACACACGACAGTTATTCAAATCTCCTCTATGAGCCAGAAATGCTGGAAGTGATGTTGCTAAACTTGCTTTGCTGTGCAGCTCTATGTCCTTCCTAGATACTCTTCATTATTCCCTTTCTGAGCTGTGTTCTGGGACTTTAATACAAAAGAAAGAAGGGCGGGGGAGGCAGAATTTGTGGAGGAGAACAAAAGCCCTTCAAATAAGTCTTTTAGACACTTTTCACATTCTAATTGAATAAATTGTACAGAAAATCCTATGTCTGTAGTATACAACTCCCCAGGTGCTCTCAGCGACTATATCCACAGCTGTTTATATTCAAACTAGGTAATTTAATACACTTACATCTGTATATATTGTACAGTGTCTTTTAAAATCAAATGCCTTTGAGTTTTGACTTAGAACAAAGCAAACACCCTGTGAAGAGACACTGCGTCTCTCCTTGGACGTTACCATTCATCTCTGAATAGCTAAGCAACATTAAAAATAGAGCATTATGCTGAGACATAAGCCCTGTTTTAAACCAGTGCGTAATGTCACTAACATGACATACATGCACAGAAAAATGTATGTATCATGTCAGCTGGCAAATCAGCTACTGCCTGGTGCTCCCCAAGGGGAGGGATTCATGCATGAGGCTGCCAAAAGAAGGGTCATGATTCAGTTTGGCAGGGGCATAGCCTGTCCACATTTTGCTCTAATTGCTGCTTGTCATGTGAGATGTGGTCCTGGGTGACACTGTGGCTAGAATAATACAGAAAATAGACACCCACGACCTCATATATGCCAGAATCCCGAAATGCTCTGTTTATTTTGCCAGTGATCATTAACAACTAAAATAATTAGTGTTTCATTTTTCTCCCATTTTTTTTCCCCATCATTTCTTCCTGAGTGATGCAGGAGTCAACATAAAGAAACCACAGTACATTAAACCAGGCTCATTTTTCCTGGCTGATTTCTAATCTTACAGCCAAACTGCTTGTGCCTCACTTTGTAACTTCATCAACCCAGGGAAGAAAGGCTAAAGATACTTAAGTCTCCCTGTGAAGCCTGATGGCTAGGAATGTCCTACAGTTTATTCACAGCAGGAAGCAGTGTAATTGTCAGCTCCCTGTTTCTCCCCTAAAGAGCTGTTCTTTGGTGAAGGCAGGGAAAAAAACTATGAACAAGAGTTTACAAATTTGGCATCTGGTATTGAAACTGCAGAGGCTGAAAATGACTCAGCAGCTACAAACTACGGGACAGAGCAGCACTCTGCATGTAACGACACCTCTCCTTTTGCAACTCTGCTGTCTACAGAACAGGCTGGATTTACTGGAGGTGCAGTTTTTTGAACGGGGTAGACTGGGGAGGAAGAAACTGCATGTAGTTTGGTGTGGCTTTGCTGGAGACGAGGAAAATTATAGGAAAGACTGCAGGACAGTGGAGGGATGGAGTTTTTTTATTAATGCATGACTGGGATACATTCACAGGTTGCATAAGGCTTTATGCAATCCTATGGTCTGTATATTATTACAGTGATCATATAGTCCCTTTACTGAGCTCAGATCTCATAAAATGATGTAAACCAACCATGAACGACTGCAGAGTATTCCACTGTCGTTATGGTACCTCTGGGTGCAGATGCATCCCAGCCTGTCTTATGTGTCCTACTGAGACAGGAGTGCTGCTTTGCAATAGGACTTCTTGCCTTGCCACAGGTCAGTGGGAGATGTTATGGCCCAGGGCAAAGGTTATGGTGGCAGCAGATGTAGTGGGGTGGCAGAGGATGGCAGGACCCTTTACAGACCAGCAGGGCAGGCAAGCAGAGGGGAAGCTCCAGACATAACATGAGTGGTGACCCTAAAAGCTGCCCAGGACCTGGACACAATGTCCTGAGTCCCGCAGGGAAGCAGTGCACAGAGCCCAGCCACCCTGGTTCTCCAGCTGATCATTTACAGGCACCAAGAGAAAGGCCTTTGTTCCACTTGTCCCCAGTAAGCTCTCTGATTCCTTGTGCAATTATCATTAAGAGTGTGTCCAGTGTTTGAAGGAGTTGGCCATTTAATTGTATAAAAGCAAAGGTTTAACCACAAAAGCTGCCAGGCACTCCCACAATTATCATTTATCAGCCAAACAGAATGTCCTCGGGTTATGTATTCATCAAATGTTTATTGATTTAAGCTCTGGGCATTTTAAAGGATTAGGAATTATTACTTCTGATTTAAATAGTGACATATTAAACACAAAACAGTGTTTTATAAAGGAACAGATTTTAAGAGTTGCACAACAGAAATAATAGTGAACATGAGCCCCTCTCCAGTGCTTTGGAACTAAAAGATGGTCTCTATATACAGCAAGTAGCCAAGGATTAAAGTGGGCCCATTTTTCACTTCAGGAGAGACTTTGCTCATCTCTGTTACTCCGTTCAGAGTAGTAAAGGGTATTATGTCCCCTGAAAATCTTTGCAATTAATAGATATATGGAGGGCAGCTTCTCCTGCTCCTTACCCTGATCTGGTTCTAGCAGAGTAATTATTCATAACACCTGAAAAATTACAAAACTTCCTTGGTTTTAATTCAAAATGCTGACAGCAATCATGGGTTGGGTATTTGAACTCTACTGGGACCAGTATTGGGTCACTCAGGAGAGGTGCTGTCTGCTTAGGAAGGAATCTTCCCACCCATTTCGGGGGAAGCTGATCACCACAGAGGTGCAGCCATCAGCATGCAGTCTGAAACAGAAATGACACATGGCTTGGGAGAACAAAGCACTTGCAAGCTTTGTCCAGGATGTAGATATATTATCTATTGAACTGTGCCTCTGAAACAGCTTAATCAGATCAAATAATCCCCTGGACATGGAGCCGATCTTTACGGAGGGCTCAGCGGTGAGGAGTCACACGGGCTGAAGATGAGCCACCAAACCAGCCCAGGATGGCCCCTGCCACCAAACACGCATCTGCAGAACTAGCTGTACCCTGAGCAGCCTGGGTACACTTTCTGCTTCACCTGGCCCTTATCTTCCCTTAAGGAAGTTCGTTTAAGGATGTGTTTATATATACAAAGGGCATTATCATTTAACATTTTACCTTGGCCTTTATAGGCTTGTCTTACATGTAGTGTGAAATTCATTTATAGCTGAAGCCTATTTTGAGTGAAGGGCATCTTACACAGCAATTTATCACTGGCTAAAGAGCCTGGGGCTAGGAGTAGACATTTACTTACAGAATCTTTAGACTATTTTAAACAGGCCTTTGGGACCTCCCTACTGACCAGCCTATAACATGCCCTTCTGTAGCATCTCTCTGTGCTATTTCTTTTAATTGACTAACCTCAACACTGGCTGTTCAAAATCACTTTAACCCAAACATGCCCCCGGTCTGAAGCTCCTAATGACCTTCCCCTGGCCCTAAACACATACAGCTGAGACAATGCAAACATCATTTGGAAGATGAGTAAATTCAATAACTCAATTACCACTGCACCAAAATAACATTTATCAAACACTGGCCACAGTGGTTTGTATCTTCAGCTCTCTCTGTTTCAATGGCACGGCATTTGGGTGAAAGTAACTAATCGATTTAGGAATGATTAAATAGAAATTTGTAACACTTGGCATTATTAAACCTTCAATCTTCATTACAACTGCTTAACAATTACATCATGGGCTGTGTAAAATAAATTAACAGTAGCTGGAAACAATCTTATCATAAATAAAGACAGCAAAGGTATTAGACTAGTGTTCAATAGGAAGTCTAATAAAAATACATATATTGTGGCATTATTGGTAGGTTGTAAATAACAAGGCTTGGAGGAGTTTCCAAACTGGAAGATTTTTAAATCCCAACTTCCCCCCCCCAGCTGGAATCTAGCATTGATCTCATTTGTTTTAAAAGGTCTAATTTAGTGGTAGAGCCAGCAGCCTGAGGGCTAGAGATGAGTTAACAGGTCACCCCCTGCATCCTCCTCTGAACCAGAAGAAACACTTCCCTTACAGCTGCTCTGAATCCCAGGTTCTCCTCATGGCCTCCACGCTCTCACCCTTTGCCTGAAGTTCAGTGAGTTTCTAGTTCTACCTGCTCCTTCAGACATCCAGGAGTGCCTCTCCTTTTCCTCTTTCAGGACCAAATCATTCAGCATCTTACCTAAGTTAATTTCTGAAACAATTCTGGAAGTCCTGTAAAATTCTTTCACGTGTTTTCCTACATCTTTGTTCAAAGCCCAACTTTTCCGCAAACATCCAAAGTGGGCAAATCACGCTGTATATAAGGCACCTATTTTGAAACCTTCACTTACCACTAAATGATATCACAGCATTTCTTTAAAAATAACCCTGGCAGGTGATGTGAAAGCAGCTCGTGAGTACTGCCCTGTTTTACACTGTAGCTATTGCTCATCCCTCTTTGGACCTCTCCCCTGGTATTGGAGAATGGGGACCAGAAAGTTCCAAAAAGAAACCATAATCTTTACCTCCACATGTAGGTTCCAAAAATAAAGTAGCCTTTTCTTTCATTTCCTATTACCACCTCTTCTGGACATTGAAAAAGAAACAAGCAATGACCCTGATTCTGAATGACTAATGAAGTAAAAACAAAAACAGAAATGAGAAGATATAGCAAATATTTACCGAACAGTATTCAGCTATTTAGATAGCTGAATGTTATGTTATAACGTGTTATACATGTGTTATACAAAACAGGGAAGTTTTCCAACACATCGACTACTACTATTACAATGAAAAATAGCTTGTATCACTGTTCTCCTGTTAAAACTGGGATGTAAATTTAAGCCACCACGTACCATGACATATAATAAATCAGATGTTATTGACAGTGGTAAATATAGTCCCTTGCTTCTTTCTCAGAGATGAATCAAAAGAAAAGATGGCTACATTAAAGCAGCTCAGGCCTATAATTTTCTTCTAGTCCCAAGCATATAGCAAATGCAGTTATGTTCAAAGTTGTGTGTTTTAAAAGCTCAGAAACCAGGTCATTAAGCAAAAGCCATCAGCATGGGGTACGACCACTCAAGGCCCTTTATTTATTTATTTAATTTAAAGACTTTTTTCTTAAATGAATGGAAAGGGAAAAGAAAAGCCCCAAAGATGAATGTTCAGGTGTAAAGGCAGCAAGCTGTGAACTGAGCTCTACGATAAAACAAGGTGGTTCTTAATCCTCTAAAGTTACAGCGCACATGCCTACGCTCCAGGAGGATAAATGAAGTGTGCGTGTAAGGCTTGAGTTCAAAGTTTAGCATTATTTAACTGAAGACCATAAAGTTAAAATCACAGTTCTGAACTGATTAATTGATTGTACACCACTTGATTAATTGATTGTACACCACTTGATTAGAGTTCTTGCTTGTTTACTTCTATCAAACCTTGCACATGTATGTGCTCAAATCCATGCAAATATATGCTGGGAGAATCCTTGCTATCAGGAGGGGGCCTCTTTATGTGAGTAATGCTTTGCTACAAAGGACACCAGTAATTCGTTTTTAAAGTGAAAGCATCCACTTCAAACTTTACCGCTACGGGTTGCTACAAGGTTAGCTTCTGTCCCTTCATCCCATCCCATAAACATCTTTAGTATGAAAATAATATGAAGAATGGGTAGAACAGAAAGCTGAAGAAGGCTTTATTAACCTTTATCCTCAAGGAAGTACTCAGTGTTCCCAGGGAATGCTGCCCACTAACAGCCCTGTCATTACACACACCTCTGGTGTTCCAGACGAAGCTGTAGCACAACTAACAGCAAGAGGGTGTCCATATAAAACCAGATCTGGAAAGATGGCACCGCTTTGCAGAAAAATATATTTTGTCCTAAAACTTGGATTCTGATACAGCAGACTGCAAAGTGCAATATCTGCCTCACTGAAATCCATTTAATAGTTACATTAACTTTTGTGTGTCCTCAATTAGCCCTAAACCAGCTCATTTCATAAACTGACAGATCTATTATTACAATACAATATTTGGATGCTAGAATATTTCCAAAGCATGATTAAAAAAACCCCAAACAACATATTTAGACCATTTAAAGTGAAATTTGGTATAATTTGTTATTAACTGTGTTGCAGTCATTAACATAAAATACATAAACCACTTTTCCCAGACAGAGGAACGTGTGTACCATGTATCATTTACTGCACAAGAGGGCTGTTATTAACTTTCCACAAATATGATTTTGGGAAGTTCTGTTCCTCTTACAAGCAAGTTCTGCTGATCAGCTGTGAAGTCTCACATGTTAAATAGAACAGTGTTAAAACCATGGATTGACTGGGGTCTGGCAACTGGAAAAGCCTTGTTTTATCTCAAGGCTAGTGGCTTGATTTATCCCAGGCCAGTGGTTGATGAACTTTGTTCCAGCTGTCACTGTCAGGGCCTGGGTGGGCTTGGATCAGGATTGGGGGATGTCATTAAAATCTAACATGAATCAGTATCCTGAAAACATACCCAAAATGATAAACCCCAAAGTATTAACCTATTGTTCCAAAGCAACAGGTTTCCAAGTTGTACTGAACTTGGATGAATGGGGGAGGAAGTTTCTGCTGTTTCAGGCTGTTTCATATCGTGCCACGTTTCTCTAAAAACAGAGCTTGTCCTTAAAAGGCCAGGAAAGATGATGACATTGATCCAGAAAGATGAAGCATGTTTCTACACCCACAGCCTTAGAAGCCAAGTCCAAAGCTGTACAAAGTCAACAGAGGAATTTCCATAGACTTCAAATGCCTTCACATCAGGCTCTGGGGAGCACACATGTCCCATGAGAGCCTGAGGAAAGAATCAAAGAGTCTAGAGATTCAGATGCTTCCACTTGGTTTATTTTATGACCACACCACACTATATCAGAGATTATCTCTGTGACTGGTGTAATTGTAATTTGTATAGGGCAGGGCTAACATCATCAGTGCCACAGCCTAAGCAGCCCCCATCCCAGAGCTGACATCTCACTTCATCAAACCCTGCTGAGACAGATTTTGTTTTCATTATTTTTTAAAATAGTAATAACTCAACCAGAAAATGTGAAACATGCCTTAACTTTTGATAGCCTTGTGCTGAGGTGTATTTGCATTAACTCCCCAGGCTAGAATATGAATTCAGGATTCAGTTGGTGGTCTCAACTAATTCCTACTTCACTGTCTACAGTCCTCAGGTTTTGAATATCGATGATTTCTAGGTTCATTATCTAAGATTGATCCTGTATTCCATTTCTTGGCCATTATAAACCATTTATGCCATACACCCATGCATGCAGGAAGGAAGGATTTTGTATCTGAATTTCTGAATCTTCATTTTGGCTAAAATATTTGCAAGATGTTACAATTCCCACAGTATCATGGCATCTGGTCAGTAATTCAGGCATTGAAAACAACCAGTGAGAAGCAGACAGTTCCTCTTAAATGAAGACTGCAAAGATGCTACAACCAAGACTTAAGAATCAGTAGTTGACCCTAGTCCCAAAGCTTGTAATCATGTGCATTATTTCCTCTCTCTGACTGGAAGGTGCTCTAACACTGAATCGTGTCTACTCGGACTGTTAGTTCAGTCCCAAGATGCCTGAAGCTTGGACAGACAGCTGAGCTTGGTTATCAGTGACAATGTCTGGGCATCTTTTCAAATGTTTAACTTTGTTAAGCTTTGTTTAGCTTTTGCAGACAGTTTTAAGACTTGCTACTGACGTACATCCCACTACGTTTTGCACTAAGCTAACTGCAGAGTAATTGGTAGCAGATGCAGGCCAATACTGCAACAAGCATGGTTGTCGTGTTATCGGTTCACATGACAGCAGATGATCCTTCCTGAGTTGGAAGCAAGAATCACTTTGAAATGATTACTAAACCAGCATGTGTCATGGCCATAGGGTGAGGCACACAATCTTGGGGATACTGGGCATGGTTAGGACTCAAACATAGTAAAGATGTTTGAGTTCAGCTCTCCACGCTTCCCCGTGGTAGTTCTCCTGGTTTTGTTTATTTATGGAGAAATAAAGAGTATAATGTGGAACAGTAAAGCTAATCTAAAACATCTCAGCTAGATGTGTTTTAGTTGGCAGGATAATAATAACTTAGTAATAACCTCACAACAGCACTAGGTGTATCACAGAACGAATACAGCCTGTGCTCATAAATGTCCAAGTGTTTATGGAGCAGGATAAATTTATTCCCAGAGTTCACCAGCTGCTACTGAGCAAGTTATCACTGTTCTGGTTCAGATTTTCTATAGATGTTGCTGGGGAGCTGTGCCTACTCACACACTTCAATCATCGGGATGCTGGGAGAAAGACACTACGTGCTGCTTGCAAAGACCCATCAAGTTGTCAGCCGTCGTACCACCTGACACTGTTTTTATTTTGTGTAGAATGTACACACCTACTCTTGTCAGTCTGGTGTTTGGGAGATGTTAGCACAGATACTCTGATTCTGTTTGAATTCCAAAGGCAATGCAGCTACAACAGGGGATGCCTGTAATCACATCTAGCCTCTGAGAAAGCAGTACTGCAGCGTGCCTTCTCTGTACTGTTGTTATTCTCTAACTTACATTGGAAGCAATGTTTGAATGTACAGCTGGTTGTAGATTGAGTAGCACCAAAGAGACATATTGTCATGGGATATCCTGATCAGTTCAACAGTAAAATTAACAAACTGGTTAAAACAGGGGAGGACTAATGACTTTCCTTGAGTTTCAGCTTCTCATGTTTCTTCTTTTTTCTAAACTCTTAAGGTTGGGTCTCAAAAGAGACAAAGGAGAGGAAGACCTCAATTTAGATGACTGTTTAAGTTGGCACATCCATCTCATCAATTTGCTAGAGCCTATGGTTGCTCTTAAAGAACATACAGCTCACATGCACCTGTGACCTCACTCTTTAATGCATGTTTAAAGCCCAGTGTTACCAGGTGAACTTTGTTTAAAAGCAATTTTAGTTTCAGATGTAATTTTTGTATTGACATCTTTGGCATCGCAAACGAACCCAAAATTGTAAATCTTAATTACAAACCCATGAAAAATGCAGTTCCTGTGTAGGTACCAAACAGCCATACTTGTGTTGGTGCAAATGAGGCTATCCTAACACAATAATCAAATGAGTTTCTCATAAACTCTTCTGTAATCCAATAAAGTCACAGCCTTTTTTTTTTTTTAACCTTTATCAATCTCAATCTGTAATATTTACATACATATCACAGATAGGGGATGAAAGGGAACTGGAATAACTGACAAGCAAACTGAGATAAATGAGAAATAACCAATCATTATGGCAAAGAAGCAAAAGGCAGCATTATGGAGAAACTTTATCGAGTAATTAATGATCTATCTGGGAATAATTACATATGACTCACTGCTTCCATTTTCTTAAATGGATTTTAAAGCTATTAAATATCCCCTTAACAGTAAACAGCATGTGAGATACTGCTTTGGCACTTTTGTCCACAAAATTTTATCTTAATCAGTGAATATGGATAGTCTTGAGGAGGAGGGGATGAGCAGATACAGCTGTCAGGTAGTGAGGGATGGGCATGCTTGCAAGAGAAAGGATGAGATAATGGATAAGAAGATACAGAGCCTTGCATATTAACAGTGTTAAAATCACCTACATTATGCAGATCCAAGTAGCAGACTATGTCTTTTTATGGCCAGCACAGTATGGGTAGGAAAGTTGCAGAGAATGCCTATCACAAACACTCTGTAACTGGCATTTCTGATGTGCAGACACAGAATGACGTTGGAGAAGGAAATCCCACCATGTGCATCAGTTTGAGTGAGCAAAATAATCTAAGGGGGATTTAACTGCAGAAGATGCTCTACAGAAACCCCTCCAAGAGTTTCAGGCCAACACTCATGGCATTGCACTGCATTTTTTATTGAAAAAAATAAATTCAAATGCTGATGAATGTAAACTAGAGAGAGATCCAAGAGGACCCAAACTAGGGAGAATCTCACCCAGGGAGAGTCTCAAATTCCACAGAACAGCCAGAAAATGCATTTTCATTCCCTTTTCCTATGCAAAACAATAAGGCATTACTCCAGTCTGTGGGTAGTGTGGGTTTGAAGAGAGTACTGCGTGTAGGTTTCTTATTGAGTACCCTGAAGAATAAATTATTATGGAAGTATTAGCTGCATTGTTTTAAAAATAAACCAATTCAACTGCTGTTTAAAGCACCCAATGCTTTCAGCAGCGACAGGGATGGAGGGAGCCTACCTGACAGAATAAACTGCTCAGGTTAGACAACTCTAGCAAGGAACACTTTGTTGCATGCTCTAATCTTCCATAAAGAATGTAGCAATCCAAAAGCAAAGAACATAAGCCCCAACACAAAAGCTATCCTCAAGGAGCAAAACTCTTGCAGCACACAGCTGTTTCACTTAATGGCTACAGCTGTTTTTTTTCTAAAGCTAAAATTTGCTTAAAATTGCACAGAAATTTCACTTGTGAGTCTGTTTGAATGCAATTCACACACAAACTGAACATCCCACCAAAAATAATTCCATCGAAACATCAGCAGCCTTTAAATGCTCTATTTCAAAAATCCCAGCCTTTGCCATTAAATTCTTCTTCTTTTTCACCAAAAATAGTGTATTATGCAGACATGGTAAGTATATGAGATGGGTTAATGTCATTATTGGTGTTCTGTATGAGCGCTAATGACCTTGCATAAAGCAGACATAAATTATTTTCACATACCATCCCTCGAGTAGCTTTATGAAAATGGATGTAGTGATTGTGTACTTAGCTCTTCAATTAAATGCCAGAGAAAAAGTGACTTTGGTATGGTTTTGCCACTCGATTTCATGGAATGATCATTCCCAAAAGTGACAGTAACCTACTTTTATGCTAAAGGGCAGTGATTTGAAGGACCATATTAACAAATCTTAGCTGTTGTATTTTGCATTTAATTTCAACTCAAAATGCAATTTAATTGGGAAGACGTTTATTTAAATATTGAAATGCAAGCAAAGACAATTTTTTAATCAGAAAGGAAGAAAAATGAATACTTCTGTATTCATCTCATACATGATTGTCCTGGTTTCAACCACAACGTTTATGACGTATATGAAATATGCAGAAAATACTTGTTAAAAACATGACTGAGTTTGATTTTGAAATGTAGTGCATAGATCAGTTTTGTAGCTATTGCCAAGCTCATACAATGAAGAAAAGACAGTTTTACACAGTTAGGTGCTTTGCATTCTACAAACTAAACCAGATGTATCAGTAAACACATCAGTTGAGATCAGCTTTAACTGCAACTTTTAGATGCAGATGTGACTTTCTGTTGCTGGGGCATTCACAGCTGCAGTGCAGGCTGTGACCATGTGCTAACCTTTCACTTGAGCTGCCAGTGTTAGAAAGTGGCCTAAAGAATACTCCTGATCTCACTCAGATAAGCTTCCTGGAAGTAACGTGCTGTGTTTAAAGGATTCTCAATCAATTAAACAGAAATGCAACACAACGCAGGCACATGTGTGCAATCCTGCTTGTGAAACTTCTGATTCCACAGATGTTAGTGGATTAAATTCTCCCACTGTCAGCGTTTTTTCTCAAAAACCCCTCAGATTTCTACATTGAGAAACAAATATGCAACAACTTGATATATATTGCTTTAACTGTTTCATATACCAGGATCAACAAGAGCATAAGAAGTGTAAGAAAGCAGCTGAATTAAACATTTTTCATAATAGGCAACATATTCTGGCATATCCTCACAAAAGTTAGTTTTCATCTTGTGTCTGCTTAGTTTGAAGCAGAGCAACCCTCCTTTGGAAATAACACCTGAGCTGAAGTTCAAGCAGCTTGTGAGCTTCATTAGCTCAACCTGCTGCTTATAACAACATGCAGTTAAAACCAATGCTACTCATAGACTGGGAATTAGCGTGTGGATAAACTTGAGACAGGGCAACACTTCATTTAAACTTCAGTTAATAGTGAGCAGCTAAGCTCCAGAAGACATGCCATGTGGGCTTAGGAGCAATGCACTGAATGCAGCCCACCTTGGCCAAATCTTCCAGCTTCAACTTGAACACCCAGCTCTCAGCTGATACAATAGATCACTCTGTTCCCAGTGCCAGCTTTTGCTAGCCAAGAAATGCATGCGGAATTGCATCATAAGTAAAATAGAACAGGGATTATTTCATTTTATTTCTGTTGCTCCTGAATTCATAGCTGAGCAATTGCACAGTGCAATGTATGAGCACCTAAATGTGTGTGCTTTTCTGTATGTAAGAGCTAAAATAACCAGCTTGGAACAGTGTCGCCTTTTCTGCTTCCCAGCATATAGGGAAAGTACGGCTAATTGTTATCTTTGGCCTCAGTATGACTTTATAAAAGCAATGCATAAAAAATGTGTTGACAGAAAGCTGAAGTGCCACGGTCTTTTCTTTTTGATCATCTCAACTTAAAATAGCTTTGACTCTATGTAATTCTTCCTTTCCATTTAATTCGCTGGTTGAAGACGTGAAAACAACTGTTTCCAGAGATAAACCCATGGAATTAAAATTATAGTGTCCGTTAGTTCCTTACTCCTATGCTGGTAAATTAATTCATAAATGGGAATATTAATACTTCTGATGAAAATACATCCTATAACTGCCTTGCCTAACAGATAAAGGCCCAAGAGAAAGACAAAGGGAAAAAATGTATTAAAGAAAATTAGTGTTTTCATTTTGGCCATGAAGTTTTGAGTTGCAAATGAAGATAAGGAAATGAACTGTATTTCCTGTTTATGTTACCGGGATTCTCATTAGGTGTCTACTCTTTGACCTGTGTTGTTATGAGAAAGAAACTAAGACAAGGAAGCTTATACTAATGAGAGGCAAGAATATCCCTGCATATTCACAATTAGAATAAATGTACTGGGGAGCCAGATGGGACCCTTAAAATCTTCCACAATTATATGCCTGCCACGGATAATGGCAAAGATTCCGCAATGGCTATTTAAAAGCAACAGTTAAATGAATAGATTAGCAGACTACTTTTGGTTTTTATTTGTCTTCTCCCCCCTTTGGTTGTGTTTTGATGTTTGGTGAGTTCTGGGGAAGAGAGAAGGGTGGGAGAGAGGTGAGAGGTGATTTACTGCAATGTTGTCATTTAAAATGGTACATTTCATACAGCCCAACTGGAAACAGTTATTTGCTTGGTAGAAAGACAGCTGAGGAGCTGAATAAATTTAGAAGGAAAAAAAAAGCCTATGGTGGCTTTCATAAGTAGCAACTAATTCTGTCATTTTTATCTAACTAAAACACCAGTGTCCTTGCTTCTACCACAGCTTGCGGTATTGCTTCTCTGCTTATAATCCCCCCTTTCCTCATGCGCCTTTCCTCTGAACCGTATCATTCTTGGGTTTTGGTCTTTCTCTGTATTGAGTGCCTTTTGCACGTGTGAATATGATTTTGTGCGCCTGCTTCTTGCTGATCAAAGAATACCCGTTTTTCTTCAGAATACACGTTTCCTGAATTGGTTATTCATGATGCTTCAAAAAAATCTGCTTGTGCTCAACTCTGTCACTTTTGTTTGGTGACTTCAGAGCAACTTGTACATTAGATATTAGCAATCCTGAAAATCAGACCCCTTCAAGGTATCTGTAACTGAACATGACCACATAAAGTGAAAAGAGAGGTTAATTCCTACAGAGACTGATCGACCATCTTTTAATTGCGTGGTCTAGTGTAGTTCAAACATGTATTTACAAACCCCAAAGACCCTGCTTGAGCTTCTGTCACAGACCCTGTGCCAAGAATTGGTGGGTGTGAGTGCGTTCGAATGCCCATGACGAGGAGAACACTCCATGCAAGGCATCTATCTCAGTATGAGTACAACAGAAAGCAGTGAAAAGCTTCTTGAAAATTTGAAAACCAGTTGTGCTTCACTTGATTTAAATCTGAAGATAATGCAGGAAGCAAATAACCAATACCAGTCTTAAATCTCTCTGTGGTATATGGACCATGGGTTTATTTAACTGCACCAAGTGCTGAAAACAGTCATTTAGGAAAACATATTTTGGCACCATAAACAAAGTCCAATTACTTCATTTTACTGTGGCATTCAACAAAATTACCAAATAAATAAAACCTTTGGCAAGGCTTTAAGATCCACAAGAGTATCCAGCAGTGCAACAAACAAAACAGTCTAGTTCTGACTGTTATAAAGTGGGTAATAGACACAGTGGGCCCAATTTTCCAAACCTTACAGTAATTTCAAGAGCCCTGCAGAGTGCTCGCTTTTCACTTGTTTGCCTCACCTCCTTCACTGGGGCTCGTAATGAATTTAAACTGTATAATTCAAGAACAGTCGATTCATTGTACAGTCAACTTTGTAGAGTTTCTAAATTATAGGTACGCTCATTGGAAATAATGATGGAAAACCTGAAATTGCAATTGTATCTGCCTTGGGTCACTTGCATTTGAATTCAGCATTGCTCGGTGAGCTTTACGCCAGCTCCCTTGGACCCAGGGCAGCAGACCGCTGACTGCGACACAAAGCACAGCCTGAGCCCATTAACTGTGAGGCTCAGTAGTGTAAATTAGCCTACAGAGAGCACCTGGTTGGCAAAGCTAGACTGCTGCCTTTTTTGGTGTACCCTCTATATACTGTCCAAAGATAGCCCGAGAGCACGCTGGCTTTCCATGGAGTAGAGCTAAGAAATGACCTGCCAGTAGGTGCTCCTCCCAGCCCCCTGCACCCCATCCTGCAACACAGCTTGTCACTCATAAATTGGTGGAGAAATAGGTTTGTTTCCTTCTCATAAGGGATGCTGTTTGTCTGAAACGCAGTGTTGCCTGTTGGTGGCCCTGCAGGTGAATAAGGGCTGTTTGCACAGAAGTCCACGCTGAGTGCTCAACAAATTTAGGGTTTGTCTAAACTTCAGAAGAATGGGGTACAATTTCAAGGCAATCAACATGAAAAGATTACTGCCAGTCAGCTAGGCTGCTTGCCCTGTGCATGTGTAGGCTGTCAGCCCCCCACAATTACAAGGCGAACCCTGCAACGGTGGTGGAATGGGAGCTTATAGACAAGAAATTATTGATGGTCAGCTGACGAATGGTAACTCATTAAGCCGTGGTAATATTATTGCTTGCAATGCTCCGTCCATACAGTTAATCAATTTTTCTAAGTGAATGAAACTGAATTAAGGCCGCTTTAATTCCAAATTAGAATGTTGACACAAGCAGTTAGTGAAGTTTGACTAATCCATTTAAAACAAACTTATATTTGTTTCAGTAGCCATATGTAGATAACTCTGGGATAGGTTCAACACAGCTACTTCAGGCTTAGTCCCTCTAAACAGCCCAACTTAATCCAGCCCTTACCCTGTAAAGATGGAAATCCCATACCATAAGATAAAGCTATAAAGCTGAATATCTTAGCTCAGTATCTACTTGGCTGTGATATATATTATATATGACAAATATTTAGGTACTTTTTATCAAGTGGATGATGAACAGGGCAAGATGAAACACTGAATGCAGAAAAAGAATATAAGCAATCACTACTTAAATCAGTTTATGCATTTACTCTTCATGTGTCATCAGCATCTTACCTCAAGCGTGCATGGACAAACAAAACCAAGTTGCAAGAACAAAGCAGATTTGGTTAAGAAATAATGCTGATAAACATACAGGAAACAACACATAGAAAAAACTTACTGCAAGTTTTTTCTGTCACTTAGGTATATTGGCCATTCAGTCTTCATTCATGACCACTCTTAGAAATGTGTGCAGCTTGTCTCATTTTTAACTGCACAGCAGTGGAAGAATAATAGTGATACTCAGAGTGTTAATGCCCTTTTAACTTCCATTATGCTTCGGAGTTAACAAGCCATCACAAGGAATTCTGCCATGTCTCATTTCTCTGAAAGCTTATTTCACCTTAACATCTTTTAGATACAGCTTCAAGCATCTGCCCTTCAATTTATATGTTGAAGATTTACTTCAAATCCGTTAGGCCTACAGACTTACTTTGCCTTCATGCTAGATGTTTTACTTTTTTATAGTAAAGAAGGTTTAGTATAGACCAATGGCTGTCATATCAAATAATTCACAGGAAACACTGGAAAAGTAAAAGCATTGGCACAGCGTGCCACACAGAAGAAATATCGCACCAAGACTTGAGAAGACACTGTTGCCTTCTTAAAGCTGATGAGAATTTTGCCACTGACTTAGTGGAGACAGGTTTACACCCACAGCATCTTGAAAGTGAATGCTTAGCCGCTGAAGCACGTGATGGCAGCCACCCCAGAAAAACACCAGCTTGCTGAATCATGACATATGCTGACTCAATGCAAAACTTGTTCTTAGCTCATGGACTGAGGTTTTGGCATGACTTTGTACCTGCTCTCATTTGATTTGCCACAGCATTACACAGGGATGGCATAAAGCTAAGTGAAGGAAATCTTCTAACAAACACAAAATGGAGATGACAGGATCACAGAATAGCCAAGACACTGAACAATGGCAGGACACAAGATGACTGGAAGCAACTGCTAAAGGAAATTAAGATTTATTTCCTGCCCTGAAATATGTGGAACAAAATCAATTTATTAAATTTTATTTCATCCCATGAGAAGATACATCTCTGAAATGCACCTCCTGTGTTCAAAATATTCTGAACACAGACTCAGGTTATTCTTCTCCATTTAGTTCCTTTCTATAGAAGCAGTTGTGTCACTCCCCTCTGTGTTCTGGTACGCAGAAAAGTCTGGTTAGGGATAGTTTTATTGTACTGACTGTTACGGGCTCCTCAAAACAGAATGAGACTTGGCCACTATCCTGTGTCTCACTAATGCCAAAGTTATCTCCCCAAGTTACACAGTCATTCCGTTGGGTTAATATGGATTTGTGTAACAAAAGTTATCAGATTATTTTAAATACTAACCTGCCTCCAAGGAGTAATTAGTCACAAAAGAATCAAGCACCTGAACACAACTGGGTATCTCTTATCTCTTCTTGTTCATCCCTATGGCCTGAAATAACAGCAAAATAAAGGGGAGCAAAGTCCTTAATTAGTTCTAAGCACTCTGCTGGTCCAACTCATAATGAATCTTTTAAGCCACTCAGAACAGAGTTGGTGCACCACAGTGAAAACTTTTTTGTACCTGCCTACCCAGGAATAGTGCAGTGCAAAAAGCCTGGAGTTCTGAAACTATCCTGAAGCCAAGTAAACAGACTTTTGCAATCAAAGAAAGTATTGTCCTGTGTGGACTGAAACAGCTCCAGCCCTGGGCAAAGAGGAAAGGTTTTCCTGAGAGCTATCTATAGCAAATGAGATGTAGTACAGAAATCTAGTAAGTGCCCTTCACACTGTTTTCTCTAAAGCAGTCTCCAATGAATACATTTCAGGCAGCCTTGTCAGTGCTCAATGTGAGATGGGCCAGAAGGTGAAAGACTGGTACTTCTTCAGTCCCCCGGGATTGCCAGCCCCTTAACAAAGACTATTCAAATCATCTAATTAACTAACAACCCTACTTCCAAAGATCCTTCCAGGTGCCCATAGAAAGACAGTTTCTGTTAGGTTGGCATCATTTCCATCTAATATTTTTTCCCTTAAAAGGAATTTTGCACAGTTGGCTGAAAGCTTTTCATCTTACCTGGGGATAAGAATCCTGAGTACTATAAATGTGGGGCTCAGCAATGTTCTTTCTACCTGCTGATGTTTGTTTCGACTATTGCTCACACAAGTAAAGATACCTAATTCTAGAAAATAACTGCAGTTTATTTGATACTGTGCATGAAATAAGCTTACATGTAGCTCATTACAGGCATGAGAGGGAGTCAGGTATTATGAAAGAACAGCATTTACTTTAAGGTGATGCATTTCTTTTTGGGCTAAGTATTTGGGCTAAACTCCATTCCCTTCTTGTTGGTTTGGATGCTAAGGAGCTATCCATCTCTGCACCTCTATAGCCTGAGTACATCCCTTTCCCAGGAAAGCCAATGTCATTGATTAAGAAGAGAACTGCCTAGTTAGCTACCTATCCATTCTTCGGCAGGGAGAGACTTGACCATGTGTTATATCCTAATCTCTAGCATTACAAACAGGTCCTGGTTTTCCTAGAATTAATGGTTACAGACGTATCGATCTAGGTGTGAGAAAGGTCACACTCCCAAAAGCCAGACACATAAATGAGAAAAATGGAAATGAAACAGCTTTACTCTTCCCGCTGTGTGTTAACAGCTGCTGAGCTGCAAAGCATCTTTCCAAAACTGTTTGTCTGCATACAGGGCTGAGACAGGGAGTTAAAATTTGCCTTAGCTACAGTGTCCCAGTTTACTATATCCTAGCTTGTGACATTCCGACTCGTACAAGCCTCACCATCATTACCAATACTGTGTTTTAATCACAGAGAATGTCACCTTCGTATTAAAATGATCCACGCAGTTTTCAGCGTATGTGATTCAGCAGAGTCCTCTGAGGCTGAAGTATGCCCATGATATTATTCATTGTTTTATACTGAATGAAGAGAGAAACTAATTCAGCGTCCTTTTGTACTGGGAATAGTATAATGCATGTGATTTTCCACTTTGAAAAGATATTTAATAATCCCATTTAATGTTGAGTTAAACATTTCATTGTTTGCCATGACTAATCCAGAGATTTGAAGGGAAAATTCCACTTTAAAGTGTAATGGAGCTTCTCTGTTCCTTCCCTTCTGAATTAGTACTAACACAATTTTGAGAGTAAGTACCAATTTGTGGAGCTATTTTGTAGCATGTGTCCTAACACACTTATCATGAGCACAGTGAAATAGAGGGTGCTTTGGATAACAAATGCAAATTCGGTCAGACTGGTAAAACCAGTGCAGTCTTCACTTAGAGAAACCTTCTAATGAAACGAATAAACTTATTCTGAAAGATGTTCAATGGAGGATGCAGAATAGGATTATTCTACTCCATCAAGCACCCTTTTGATGTTTAATGAAACTACAACAGCAGGTAAATTATGGGTTTGTGTTCACTGCACACTTTTTAATGAGATTATAAAGAAAAATCCAATATATTACAAGTGGGTCAAATATATTTTTGTGTCTCTGTCTTGAGAGAAAACCTCCAGAATGATCACTTAGAAGTATGCATCTGACTACTGACAGAACGTTTAAATAAACACAGTTATTAAAACATAAAACCAGTGAATGTTGCTATTTACTGACACTTTCAAGCATCAGAAAAGCATCAGAATGCTTTTGAGTCTGTCATGGCCAGTGAATACGCTCATAAAAGTATGTAAATATTTATGGGTACACAGTAATGCACTTTAATAACAAATTCTACTGTAGTATTTTAAAGAAACACAACTGCCCCAGCCACTGTTGATAGTGCTGTCATTTAAGAAAAAATAACACTGTATGTATGAGTGTGGAGGGGAAACAGACACTGAAGCATGTGCCACACTGCACGGGGTTACAGCCCTGTTAACATTTCCAAGTAAATGAGCCTTATTATTCAAATACCTCAATTACAGGAGCTCTTTGTCAATGTGAAGTAATTGTGTATGTCATACCTATATGTATGAAGGTGATACTGGTACAAAAGTGCTTTCTGTTTAACTAACCCTGCTCCTGGTGACAGCAAGCATCAAGCTCCTTTTAACTTCCAGAGGAGCCCAATTAGGCTGAACGAAAAGTGGAGCTCTGAAAGCTCCCACCTGGAATAAACCATGGCACCAAGCCACTGATGCACTTTTGTGTCTCATTTGCTCACTTAAACCAGCTCCCAGTGCTGTCCAAAGCACTGAGCTGCTTCAATCACGTTTGCAATGATTGCTTCTTTCTCCTGAGCAAAAGTTACACCGCCCTTTTGTCCAAAATGGGTCAGTGCCCACCTAAGGCCTGAAACAAACATAAAGATTTCATCACCTCTAATTCTGCTGTGAGGAGGAGCCTGCGGCGCTGGATCCTCCAGCCCAGTCGATGCGTGTGGGCTCAGGACCCATTCATCTGGCACTTCTGCAAGCCAGGCATTCTGTTTGCAAAACAAAGTCTTTCAGTCCTGGCCAAATGGCTAAATCACTCTTCTTCCACTTGTCAATGCTTCTGGTTGTAAAAAGACAAGTTGTCTGGGGAGGGCTGGATGCATGTCTCAGCAGTCTGAATTGGACATGAACTAATTGGAAGCTTCACTGGAGATGAACTAATATCACACGCGCTGTCTGCCAGGCAGGCAGCGGCTCTCAGTCGCTTTGCACCAGAAGTCAAAGGAGGGCCAGATTAAAAAGAATGATTTAACAGCACAGAATTCATGTTGCCTTTTCTCCTGAGATGACCGTGTTTGATGGCTCCAGTGCCACCTTTCAGGACCTGCTGGGAGTTGTGACGGGAGATGGACAAACTGACATTCACAGGCTCAGATTTGTGGAATTTGGGAAAACTTTCCCTTTTGCTTGCCCACTTCACTAAATCCTCCAGAGCTAAAGTCAAGATCGGTGTGACAGCCATGTGATGTAAACTGAGTAGCACATATATTCAGCATTTACAATTTTGATAGTAGGTTTCTTTTACTCAAGCGACTTACACATTTTGGCAGTAATACCAGTTCCAATGGTAAAAGCACATATCATACCATGAAACTTGCATCTTAGGGAAAAATTAACACTCCTTTTCACTGAACCAACAGGAAAAACATGATTACCGGGCTTGGCAATAATGGCTTAAAGCATGTTTTCTGTTTTTAGAAAAGAACAAGGTTATGCTTCAGATTCATCTACAGCCCACTCTACTGACTCTTTGCTGTCACTGCACGACAGCCCTCACAGGAAAGGTCTTTACATTTGCCTAATGTGAAGTAGTATTACTGCACCAGGGAATGTGACATACTGCAGTAATGTGAGAAGCCGCAAAATTTACAGTAATTGTTATAATGAAATGGAATGCCTTTACTTTAACTCCTCATTCAGATTTGATTAAAAGTTAGTCAGTGAGGTTTTATAGGCTTTGGCTTAGGTGTTAAGACCCATGAAGTCAATGAGATTGAGAAGGTGCTCAAATGTTTTGTTAACAGGCCTGGATTGAAGCACATATTTTATAGGTCTGCTGGTGCCTTTGGCTCTCATTACCAGGCTCTGTCAGGTTTAGCTGTGGCAGTTGTTCCTACCCCCAGCTGTCTGCTTTGTGTTGATGCCTATCGCTGCTGTTGCAGCAGAGGGTATGCGTCTGTACATCAGTGTAGCTCACACTTGTATTCCACACTCCCCTCATCAGTGCTTTAGGCTGAAATACCAGGCTGTGAACTGGGGCACTTGAAGTGCTGACACGTGTCCCATTCTGTCACCCTTCCAAAAGGACGCTGATGCTGGAAGGCAGTTATTAGGTGAACAGCTGGAGGTGGTCATGTCTTAAGCCACTGCAGCTAAATCTGCCAAATCTCATCTGTCAGAGCACGCAGTTTATATGTTTAGCTTGATGTGTATGGAACCTTTGGATTACCAAATTACTACTTTACATACAATGCATTACCCCAGATGAGATCAACTAAAGCGAAATGCAAGTAACAACTGGAACATCTGAATGCTTCAATAGAAAACACATTGTTAAGATAACTGAGAGAAAATACAGGATGCCTAAACTTTGGACATAATTTAATAATATTCTTTGGGAGAAAAACAAAAAGATGTTATCTGCTTGCTTGATAAATGCTTCAAACTTACAAAGGTCTGATCTTCATCTGTTTTAAGTCAGAGTGACTACACTTAAGTCATAGGAGCCATGAAAGTCAACAGCAGATGAAGAGCTGGCCCTAGTTTGCTATTCACTAATCTTCAGGGAAATCGGAAGATTATGGACAGAATAGTTTCTTTCTCCAAGATAAGGAAATATAATACCCCTACAGTGCCTCTTATCCACCCTCAAATTCAATCTGGAAAGTTTTTCCTATTTTCTGAGCTTTTTGTAGTATCTCTGTTCTATAAATGTAGCCTTTCCAAGTTTAGAGGCATTTTTAATGTGTTAAAGCTGTTGTTCCATTTCTGGCCACAGCTCCCTCTTCTCCTGATTCCTCTCAAAAAATTGAAACCTGTTCTTTTCCTGCTCCTTTCACTCTTCAGAAAAGTTTCTTCCTCTCTTTTGTGAAAGCAAATGCTTGCTCAAGTTACAATTCCCCTTGAGTCTCTCCATTGTGTCCCAGCTTTTGACCTTCTCAGTGCAATGTGCATGTGTTTGTGTCCATGCGTGGGACAGGGCAAACCAAACTGAGATCTCAGCATTGTTTGCTTCATGGTAATTCTCATCACCATCACACCTAATATGTTTATAAAAGTAAACTGGGTTATAGATGAACTCAGAGGCAGGAACTGAACTGTATTCTCCCGCTGTTTCTAGTGCTGTAGTGCCATCTAGTGAAGTATCTACAGTAATCATTCTAGCATGTGAATCAAGTCCATTTTTGCATTAATAGCACATTTAAATATAATGCTGAGTACATATACTACTGTTCTCTATGAGTGTGCAAAATTCCATACAAACAGTGATCAGAAAAAATCAACTTTTAACTCACGTAGCTTCTTAAAAGTACCTCAAAATGTGTTTCCAAGGCACTCAGGTTGCATGTAATCTAACATTCCATTGCACGCATAAAACTTGATTCTGAAGTCTTTGATAAAGCCATTCCAAGTAGAGACAAAGGAGCCAGTTGTACCCAGTTTGTAGACTAAACATCTAACTTGTATAACTGGTCTCAAAAAGCTGCTGACACTATTTGCCACATTTGCAACGGAATGTAAGGGCCTGTTATTTACCTACAGTATTTCCTTGAAATCTTCAATCCTGCACAGCTGCTTATTTGTATGAGATGCTCAAAACTGCCTAGAAAAGCAGCTCATGAGCCAGTGGCTTCAAATGGGAAATCTCACATGTAACCCTTCCCCATTCCTCCAGGTAGGATCCAGGATTTCTTTCATTAGTGTTTAACCTCCTTTGGGAGAGCAGCACTGTGAGTCAGGGCTTGGCACAGCACAGGCAACTGACTCAGTGCCCAGGACTCTGTCCAGCACAGCCCACAGGGGATTCCAAGATGTGCCCCTCTGCCAGCGATGGGCATCAGGGTAAGAGCTCTTGGTGTTACGCTGCAGCCACCAAGCACCCCTTGCAGCTGGCCTGCTTCATGTCCAGCTTCCTTCCAACCTGACCCTTTCCCCCACCATGGTACCACGAGCACTGCAGTCAGTATATGACAGAACTGGCACATGAGGTACCACTGCCATGGGGGGACTGGAACAAGGTAACGGGGGCAGCTGCAGGGTCTGTGTGAGGGACGAGCACCCCAGCGAGGATGTTGTGTGAGTCTCAGGAGCAATTTGTCAGCCTGGACAGATCTGTGTGTAGGTGACACTGCTATCCTTTAATCAGCGAAAGAGAGAAATGAATAGTCATTGTCCACCTGGTCCTGTTTGATTATGGATATCATTAGTCTCAAGTACAAATAGTTGATAATATGTCAGTGAAATCATACAAACATTGTTTTTAAAACTCCATCATTATGTCATCTTAGTCTACCTTAAAACTCCTGTAGAGAATTATCACATGATCAAAGGTGCTTTCTTTTATCTTATATGTTTCCATCTCACCTCTACTATTACTGCTTCTTATGGTACTGTAAAAGTCACGCTGGGCTTACAAACCATATACACTGTGTGATGGGCTGTCACAGATGGAGACAGCCTCTGCCCAGAGGATTGCAAATCACGGATCGGACCCAGAATCAGTTAATGAATGTCTTTTCACTGATCTCAGTGAGGTCTGGAGCAGGCCTAACAGCAAAGATGTTGTCCATTAAGTTGAATTTTCTTTTGGATGACATTTTGGAACTGTTAGCATAGTTCACATTTCAGTTTCCATTGTCTGCAACCATATGAACTTAATATTTTACAACAGTTTTACATACAGATTGTAAATCTGATTTCAGTTACTTCTACTGCTGCTTTATTTCATTTAAGGAAATTGGTATTAAATTGTTGGATATATTTACGTGTCCACATTTGTTACTATTTTAGCCTGTCTGAAGTACCCTGCAACCTACAATGCTTCATTCTCACCATTAATTAAAACCCTTGCAAAGTTAACACACCCAGGAAGGACTGGTGAGCGAGCATTGTGTAACACATGAACTCATATAAACTCTAAATGTGACTTAATTAGTTGATAATGGATCATTAATTACAAAGCCAGTGAAATGAAACATATTGTTGTGGGAACGCATAATGGAACTATTGAGAAAGAATAAATTTGTTTTTAGTGAGTACTTGTCTGCTAAGAAAACCACCTGTGCAAATAACTGGCTCAAATCAGATGACAAGCAGATTTTTTATTGCACAAGAAAGATTTTGGTTTCCATGACAATGCACTTAGGTCAAAGTAGCAAATTCTATCTTTTTCTGCAATAAACATCTCATTTACTCCAACAGGTTTAACTCGCAGGTTTATAATGTGTCTAAAATATATTTATTAGCTAGCAATTATTTAATACAGCAGCTTCTGCCCAGAAATTGCTGTCCAGCAACTAGGGATTCAGCTAGAAGTGTATGGGATCTATCCTAAGCCCTTTGGCATTTTCAACAAATGCTGTAATGCTGTTTGGCTCACAGTAACCTACTGTGAGCTCTGGGGAGAGCTAAGCAAACAGTTTAAATGTTACACAAAAGTTTTTATTCAATTGAATTCAAGCATTTATAAAATTATATGAAATTAGGTCATATTCATAGCTTGTCCAGTATTTAACATTTTCACCAGTAACTGCCTGTACATCTAATTTAAAATTTAATGACATTACTTAAAAAAAAAAGGTTTTGCTGATCTAAGGGCAAATATGCTTTATTTATAGGCTCTTTCTCAGACTGAGAATGGAAAGTACAAATGTGTTACTCATTAAGCCCCACGTTCTTACGTGGCTGGATGTCTAAATCACTGCTTCCCCAGGGTGCCTACACCAAAAAGTGCTGGAGTCAGCGAAAATAGAAAAATAGGTGTTCTCATTTCCAGTGTTCCCAATCAAAGAAACAATTAGTAACTCTCTGAAATAATGAGGGGTCTATTCACCAGAGCTGCCTGGAAGCAGCTCTGAACGCCGAGACCTGATGGAATTACATCTCAGCCGGCCAAACAACTGAATGGTGCTTCCATAGCAGGAGCTGATCCGAGCCCAGGATAGTCACCTTTGTGTTGACTTGGCAAGTCACTGAGTGCAGCACCGCTGTTTCCCTGCTTTCTGTACTGGTTTCTTCTGATTCTGGCCAACTCTGTGCAAGTGGTGAGTGTGCAAGGGCTCGCAGCCATGGCTGGGTGCAAAAGCCAAGGACATGCCATGTACTGGAACATATATTTGCATTAGGTGTGACATTTTGCCTTGCTAAGGACTAGTACCTAAAATACTCCCCTTCTCTTGGAAACACTGCTTCCTGCAGGGAGGAGGAGGAGGAGCCTCCACGAAGCTCCTCCAGCTTGTCCAAATGTGCTCTCTACAGTCTCCTCCCAGTACCTTTGGAAGTTCTTGGCTGGTTTCTGCCGTCCCTGGCAGATGGTGGAAGCACAGAAGACAACCCAGCTGTGGTGAAGGCTGGCGGGGGGCAGGAGCCTGGTGGCTGAGGAGCACATATGCAACTCTGGGCAAGCCCCAGCATGCTGGAATATTGCTTGGTGGATATGTCAGAGGGAGACAGGGAAGGCTCAGGCTTCTGCGACAGAGGGAGACAAAGGATTTAGGAAAATCCTTTAGGAAAAGGGGCTTTAAATTATAGAAAAATGGTTTGATTGGCTTTTCTGGCAGCAGGACAACCTTTTGTCTTTAATTTCATCAGCCCAGGCTACATAGTAAATAGAACACACCTCGTTCTATCTCGTGGGCACATAGTGACATTATTGGCATCCATAATTACAGACCACCTTTTGAAAAGTGTTTCTTTCACAAAGACTTTCTTCCCTTGTTTCAGTCTGAGCCATGTTCAAGAAAGGGGTAAGGCAGAGAGAGGTGCTGCAGTTCCAGCCTTAGTCTGGAGCTCTGTATGCACACCAGAGCCAGTTGATTTCTAGTGGCAGTTCTTTGTGTAGAAGGACACACTGGACCTTTTCTGTATTAAACAAGCTGGATCTAGGGATGAGTTAGCACAAAGGAGAATTCATGCAGCAGCAGCAGCGGGCAGGACAGCAGGGACTGGATTACAGCCACAGTTCTGGAGTAGAACAGTCTGAAGATACTTAACAGTATTTAATGGTCACTTTGGAAAATGAAGTGCAATAATCACCTTCGAGTCTGTCATTCAAAGGTAGATTGTGTTGTGCATGAAAAGAGGCAGCTGTATCAAACACCTTTCAATGACAGATTTTTTGGAGCAGAATCTCTGAAGACAGCCTGTGTAAACTCTGTTCCTCTTCCCTCAACTTTCAGCTAAAAGATGTTTAGAAAGACTTTTTTTTTCCCCCTTTCAGTTAACAGTACATAAATACAAGTCACACCCTACTGAGACTTCTTTAGGACAAAAACTGAGTATAAGGTTCTTAATAAAAGGTGGAGTATGTTTTACATAATTCTGCTCCCAATATCCACTATTCCCAAGTGAAGAAAGAATAACAAAGCTTATAAGGTGAGACTGAAAAAGAGCTAGTGAGGCAAGAGCTGGTGGAAGTTAGGAAAACTCCAGCATGCTCAAACATCAGAGATGTTGCTTCCCATCCTCAGAGCACATCTTTTAATCTGAACATCCCCTGCACACAATGAATGGCAGTTCAGTGTGGAAAATGTTCCTTGGATTAGCTATGCCCTACCCCTACCTCCGGTCCCGCCTATTTAAACATTGCACAAGCCAATGCAGACAGCTTATTCTGTTTCATCATCTTCTTTGATTAATATCTATAGCCAATGTGTTAATTACTATGCAAAATAAGAGTCAAATTCTGGGAGCAGTGACATGCAAATAATCAGAAGAACCAGAACACATCAATACAGGTTTCCAGAACTGGACACCAACTCTTGTGATAGCTGGCTGGACACGTTAGGTGTCCTTTTGTTTAGTTTTGGGGTTGTTTAGTTGTCAGCCTGGTCTGAGCTGAAGAGGTGACACCAGCTCTCCCCATGCACAGAGCAGGCTGGCACTAGATGGCTCCCGAGCGACAGGCTTGGTTGGGTTTTTTCTTAATAGAGCTTTCTAATAATATCTTCACTTTCTGGCTTAGAACTTTGCCCAAAACTTCTGTTCCCTCCTGTTCATACAGTGTTTTTTTGCAATTCAGCTTTACATTCATAAGCACCGTGCAGTTTGCTGCTTCTTGAAGCAGACAGGAGAAAATAGGACTCTGCCGTGCCCTTGGCATGGGGCTTAAGAAGAACTGGCTGGAACTGCCAGAGTTGCCGTCACAAGACATAGCTGTGGAAGCAGGAAGCATGTCCTGACTCCCACCAAAGCTTTCATGAAGACTTGCAGAACTAGCTAGGAGCCAGCTTAATTGGCACTAATTGGCTTCCCTTGGCTGGTCATGTCTCTTTGGAAGTGACTTCATGTTCCTTTTCACAGAGAAGCACGTACACCTGGGTCCTTCTGAGACAGTGACGGCGATCTCCCCATTTCAGGAGGCAAACAGCTACCATCAAGCTTAGGTTTTCAAAAGCAATGGACTTTGTAAGCAACTGAATGCTCTTGAATTCTTCTCCCTGATGTGCTGTGGTGATCACACAGAAGTTCAAGTTTTGACAGCAGCACAGCTCTGAGCTCCCCAGAAAGTCTACAAACTGAGAGATTTAGTAGCTTATCTCCAGTAAACAGAAATAAACAGAAACCTACTTTCCTCTCTGTGAAAACAGATAGAGGAGCATACTTTCTAAACACAGCACGCACTTACAGTCCTAAGGTAAAGCTTCCCATCTGGGGAATGTGTCATGGAAAAGTAGGTCAGTTTGCCTATCCCTGGATATGTATTCAGTGGCTTGGACACATGCACTAGTGATGCAGAAATGTTGGCGCAATACACTCTAGACCTCAAGCTCTCTAATGACAGGTTTCAGATGTAAGTAGAGTTTTATGAAGATTACAAGCACTGAGACCACTGCAGTTTCTAACCCATTTAATGATGGCTGTATGGCACAGTGGTTGGCCTTGGGGGCTGTTCTGCTCTTGGAGTATGACTGCTCCCACTGCTGAACCTCAGGCAGCGTCAGTGGTACCCAGGTGCCTATTTCTCTACTCCTACTCCCGTTTTCTCCTGGAAGGAAAGGTGCTTGTGTGGGCAGAAGGGGCCCAGGGGTGGTCTGACAGCAGGAATGCAGTGTACCAGCATGACCTATTCTTTTAATCTCTGCTATCAGGAATTGCTCTTTTGCAATTTCACAGTTCTCTGGGTAAGGAGAAGCGTGTCACTACCACCTCCTACAAGTACAATCATCCTCAAACTTCCTGGATGTGCGGAAAGGGTCTACTTTACAGATCAGGAAGGTTGCCTTAATAGTCTTGCAATCCTGTGCTGAGATGCAACCTACTGAACAGTCCAGTCCCTGCAGCTGCACTGTTCAAGAAAAGAACAAAGCACCAAACTGAGAGCATTACCTGCAAACATTTGTGGCATTGCCATCAACTTGAACATCATGTGGAGGCCCAATGTAGAAAATACCAATTTCTATCAAGTTCTTCACTTTTCCATTCCATATTAATGAACCACTTTATTGATGCTGGAACAAAGAAAAGTGGCACTTCCTTGTGCATATTGGATAGATTTTCTCAAGTCCATCCTCCCCATTAGATTAGGCAATGCCAGCATTTAAAGCTTTTAACCATTTGCATTTTGAGGGATGAGGCAGAGTAAAATGATCTTTTGATGCACACTAAACTTACCAAAGCACTGCTCAGTAAACCTATTGTGAGCTAGCAGCAGACAGGAAACACCTGGCCTTCTGTGGTAAAACATCACTGGGACTGCACTGTACATTTTGGAACAGATCATTTTGAATTGTTAATAAATATTCATCTTATTGCATTAAAACACTGTGTGTCCAGTGTATAAACACTGGTGGAGCTAAATTAAATATGTGCGATGTTAGTCATCTTGACTTCTTCCCCCTACAATGAATACTTGACTTCCCTTCCAAGAACATCCGAAGTTTTAAAACCTTAAAACCCCAGAAGATAGTTCTATCGGATATACAATTTAAATATCTCTGTTTCTGTTATTCTTTGTTAACACATTTCTCCCATCTTTTCTAAATGGCTCATTATAAAGCTAACTAAAATGAAGCCTTTGTTTCCTTTCCTGGGAAAAGCCCTGCACCTTGGCAAACACAGCCCTGTAGGCTCATACAGGAATTCGCTGCTGCTCCCCTAATGGTCTCAATTTGAAAAACAAATCTAGAGATGTCCCTAATTATGTGAAAGCCAAAGGGCAAATGGTATAGAAAATCCTCAGGCCTTTCCTCAAGAAAGACACAAAATGTGCGTATCTATTTCTGCTGCATTGGCATCACTTCTGCTTGTGATAAAGGCCTTCAGAATCACGCCCCAAATTGAGAAGGATTTCCCAGTTTCAGAAATGATTATTTAATTGTTGCAAATCAGCTCTGAACTGAATGAAGACCTGAACCTTCTGCTACAGCGTGTCACCTTGTGAAAATGGGGGTGATGTGGCTGCAGGGGACACAGCTGACAGAAGATCCAATTTGGACTCGGCTCCAAATCATAACATAGATCCATTAAAGGTCACAATAAACAAGTCTTGCATGCATCCAGCTGCAGATGCTTATACATAAGGCTAATCTTTGATAGATAATTTGCTCAGGTTTGGGGGCTGGTTCCGTGTTTCTCTTGCCTAACTATAATTCTTAAAGCATGCTTGCTGATAACTGTGTTTCCATGTCCTAACAGCTCTCATTGTTTAGGTTTAGCATAAGCATTCACCAATTTTCAACTAAAGTATATCGCCCATGGAAAATTAATATCTTTTTCTGTCTTTTCTCAAAGCATTTTAGTACTCAGGAAAACAAGATACCATAAATCTAAGGAAAGAAAAGCTGCTTTCAATTGAACAGGAAGAAAAAAGAAAAGGCAAAGTCTGTTGTGCATGTGTGTCAACAGCTTTCAAAGCTGCCATCTGAGCACAAAAAAGCAATCAGAAAAGTCATAGTGCTCATGCAAAAAAAATTTCCCTTGGTGAGAACTCCACAAGCACTGAAGCAGCCTTAAAACTTGGCTTATTGTGTCTGTCTGTAGCTCTGCGAAGAGGACTGCTTGTTTCTATTTTCTGAATGTGTTGAAAACTAGAACATGGCAGCTGTAATTCTGCTGTACAGCTCCCCCAAACAAACACCCAAACAACCCTGACCACCTGTTTTGAGCAGACTTCAGCTGTGGAAAATGCCTCTCCAAAGGGAAAGTGTTGGAGAATATTTGTCAGACCCTGAAAGCAAGTGGGTTCTAGCTGAGATTTATCTATATGCATAGCACCGTATTATTTATTAAATACGTATTGCTTTGTCCCTTCTGCCCCAGGGAGGTTATTTATTTGTGCTGTCGTCAGTGCTGTAAAGAGGAGTATTTCTTTACAGTGAGATGCATGATGTAGGTAGGACAGAAATTTCAGCCTCAGTCATTCCTGCTGTCCTATGGGGCACCGGAGCCCAGCACCCATCTGGCTGGATGAGAAGCTCAGTGCAGACCCTGCTGCTGGGTGGGTAGAGCATGCTGTGTTAGAGAGGACAGGAGCCCATTTAACAGTCAGCTCCTCCTGGAGCTGGCCCTTTGGCTGGGCACTTCATGTTTCTTTGCCTGGCCCAGGTAACCAGTGTAGTTTCCTTCATTCATATTTGCCTCTAGAGGGGATGAAGGTCATCTGGAATAGACAGCACTTTGGGGAGACCTAGGCACTGCTCACAGACTCCTCCTCCTTTTAAATACCAGTCACTTGCCCCATGGAGCATACCCTGTATGCTGTGGCAGTCACAAAATCAAGTACTATGGTAAATGAATGGAACCGTACTTAGTACAACATCTGCTCTGCAAATTGTCTCTGAACCATCTTTCTTTTTCGTGACATACACAGCAGTGATGTTTTTTAACTAGACCTTTACAGTGCTATGGTTAAAGAATGCCATAACCCTCCTGCCTGGCTCCATCAGCTGGCGCTGCCTGAGGAAAGCCATGGAGCTGCTCTGCACATAGCTCCTTACCGCTGCTGCTCCAGGCACCCTCCCAGCCATTGCCACTATCAATTTCCTGTTTTCTGTTCACACAAATAATCTTGCAAAATCAACAACATTTGGGAAGGCCATTGTGTTCAACAGGTATTAGTATTTCCATAAGGAATCAGGCAGGCTGGTGTTTAAATGACAGAATACAAACACAGTGAGACACCCAAAGCATTCAAATAAATTCTTATTAAAATGAGTGGTAAAAGAGGTAGAAAAGGTACATGCAAAGCATCCTGTGGAAGTTTGTAAACTTCTGTTTAGCAGCATTGCCTATAAAATAGTAGGGTAGAGTAATAAAACCAGATGCCAAATACTCAGCTTGAAGATGGACAGACAGGGTGGAAGGGCTTCTTAAGTGGATGAGATGCTATTCCCCAAGCCATCTAACCTGACGCAATTTGCATGCAATAAATAGATCACAGATCCTCTCATAGGAGGATTGTTTTTGCTAAGTGGTAGCTAAGCAAAGCATTCAGTAGCCTGCTTTTCTTTTTTTGTTTTGGCTGATCATGGCCAGTGTGACGGCAATGAAATGGATGTAATTGAAGATTAGCTCATCCACCTTGAACAGATTTAATAATCCTCATTATCTTTTTTATGCCAGCTCCCTCCTCTACTACAGAAGGAGAAGCTCCTATTACTAACAGGCCATCTGACTCCCAGCCCAGCAGTGCTGACTGTCCTCACTGCCAGGTATCCTCATGTTTTCCATCTACTGCCTAGAGGCTTCCAGGGCACTGAGGTGACTTCACCCCACCACAGACATTCATGTGGAGACTGATCTTTTTCCCTGCTATGTTCAAAACACTAATGGTCTTACTTGGTATCTGGAGACCTTTCATTTTAGAATTTACTCCAGCTGGACTGCAGAGCTGGATTGAGATTTCCTTGGTAGCCTTGCCCCACACTGCAATGCTGAGAAAAAGCTCAGCCTGTTCACAACCTCTCCTGCTCTCATGAATGGCTTGTTTGTATGGGTGGTTTTGCCACCAGGCTTGGTACTATGAACACTCTCACTGTTACTGTTTAACTACAGTAAATCAGTTAAAGACTAACTGTGGTGTTCCGGAGAAATATTTTATTTCATGCAATGAGACTGGCCTACAGTCATGTATCTGACTTCCAGACTGGAAAGACTATAAAGAACAATGATTTTGAACTTCGCTGCATTTTTTCAGTGACTTATACACACACAGAGTAAGGAAGAGAAGGACTTTGTGCTTTAGCAAGCTCAGATGTGAATACATCTTCCTTTTCCAATACCGTACTGGCAGAGAAAATATTCTACTGGGTCTGAAAAAAATTAGCAGATAGGTGTAACTGTGAATGTATTTTTAATGAAAGATTTCACTGTGCCTCTCTCTAGCTAACTAAATATGCACCAAAGAGCTAAAAGCAGATGTTATTATGATAACTCCTAAGTGACCAGTTCAAACATGCCCTGCCTGGCGGATGTTAGGGTAAATGCTTTTCCAATAAACTCTCCAGATTCTAAACTACAGCATTTCATTTTTCCAGAAGCCTCTCAAGTATGACCATGTGGATTTGCAATGGCAGAAACATCCTGCTCACAGCTGATGTTTTGTCAAGCTATTTGCTTCCCCAAGCCAAGTCAGGAGAAAAGACATAAATATTCTTACAAGCAGGTCACTTATTTTCCAGCTGACATGAGTTTTGCATGCCGCTATTTTCACTGTATTTTCCCTACACACACAGAGTCCATATTGTTATAGGGAAAGTTTATATGAGAAAATTGACCTGGCACAGTTTAAATTCTTCTGGCAAAACTGGAGTAAAAACCTGTGTGGACACTCTTTGCACTGGAGATTGGATATTTTCAGTTAATGAAAAGCTATTAGGAAAGGATTCAGATGAACTAAATGAGAAGATTTAATTTGAAAGATGGAGTTTGGCACCACTTAACCGTGTTTAAAAACAAACAAACAAACAAACAAACAGATTCAAACTGTACCATGGTGACTTTTCCATGCAGAAAACCCCTTAAATTCTCTATCATTTTGAGATCCTATGCTTTCTGCAACCAACCTGACCGGCTTTAGGACACAGAGAGGATGGTAAGTCTGTTTTGCATTACTCACCATCTGAATAGGGACTAATCCCACTAAAACATGTAGACATAAACCAGTGAGAGATGAAAATCAATGCAAACTGATAGGCAGCATGTAAGGAAAATCCGACATGCAAAATATTAGAGAAAATGAGTTTTAAATCCCTGTATGAACAGAATTAACTTGTGACATCTGAAACATGATTTAATACTACACCAGATGCTTGCGTTTTTAGAAAAGCATATGACAATTTTGCACAGAATTTTTGCTTTAATTATTAGTGTGTGAAAACAGCGTGAAGGAGGTGATCACAGTAAGTCTGAAGCTTTGCTCTGATTAACAAATTAGCCAGTTATAAACAGATCAACAGTTCTAAACAGTCAGAAAAGCTGATGACCCTTGAAAGCGGGCTTAAGCTTTCATTGGGCCACTTATTACAGACCACTTGCTTTGGATGCAAACAATATCAGGTGTGCCCCCTTGGACCAGAAAATCTCTTTTATTAAAAAATGAAAGAGCACTCAGTTTTCACTAGCTGCTTTGAAGTAATGGCAGTTATTCCTAGTAAGAGGGATTTTCAAGACCCAAAGGGTCTGTATTTAAAAAGAGACTGCTTACACTGGCATGCTCCAATTTAATTAACTCAGATTTGTAAATGGAAGATCTATGTTAGTTGTGTTTGTAATAGGAAATACAAAAGTAAAAAGAGTTTGTAATCAAATGAAACATATAGAAAGGGGGTAGTATTTTAGAAGTTAACACATCAGAAAATATGATGTTGAAATGAATTTCTCTTCTGACGCTGTGCTGTCATACACTGTAACATTAAGTCAATCACAGAATGGTTTGGGTTGGAAGGGACCTTGAAGATACTTAGTTCCAACCCCCTAACACCTTCACTAGACCAGGTTGCTCAGTCTTCATAACCGAGTTTGAAAATGCTCTTGTATTTTTCTTTGTCATGAAAGCAGTTTCAGTATTAACATGCAGCTCCTCTTTGATACTTTGAGCAAATGCAGGTCCTGACCTTGCAGGTACTTTTGCATGAGTAACTTTATGTATATAAACAAACGTATTGCACATACAGTGCTGGGAATCCAGAATTCCTTTCTCCAAGAAGAGAGGGTGGCTTGTCAGTACATCCCTTAACTACAGAAAGGTGACATCTGACAGAGCTACCATAGCTGAAAACACATCCATTTCTGTAGCCCACTCATTACAGAATGCACCCTATGACAGGCTAGCAACTCAATGGATTGGTGAGTTTATTCAGAGATAATGCTTAGACACACGGGTCCAGAACATACTTTCTCAGTGTCCAGGTTTCAAGCTGCTGGTTTCAGTTCCAAAGGATGACCTCGTCTAGCTTGGGAATTTTCACATGAAGGCTGTTAGTGCATCTGGTTTGATTTGTTTCTAATCAACCAGTGTGGATTTTTAAAATGCATTCCCTTGGGAAGTTGAGCTGATATTTTCAAGGAAAACAATAACGAAAATTCAGCTTTGACGTGCACATTTTTTCTGCTTATACAACAAAAACTTTTGCTTTCAAGTCTGTGGTGTTCCAGAGACGCTGGGGACCAGAACTATTTTCTTCATGCCAAAGTATGCATTTCTTTTCTAAGTAGATTATTTAAAGAAACCTGTCCTGTTAAATGGGACTTCACAGTGCATCAGTGCTTAAATGCAAATTGTATCAAAATCTGTATTAAACAACAACAATAATATTGCAGATCTATTTATTTTTATCACCTACTGAAATCACCTGTTGGAATGTGAGTTTTCTGTGAGTCAGACCTCTGCCCTGGTAGGGTGGAAGACCTAAGGAGGCACCGAGAGAGCAGACTCCAAACCTGGCTGCAGTGGACGCTGCTTACACTTATCCTACATCTGTGGCCCCTGTGGTGAGGCCTGATTCTCTCCTGCTTGCGTTTTCACTTGGCTTCAACATCAGAGTCTGCTGGTTTCCTGTTCTGTGTCATGTCCCAGTTCCCATTTTTGCCTGGATATTTATCATTCTACTAGTTGCCCTCCAGTGTCAGTTGACAACTGTAATTAATGGGTTTGATAGCTGTCTTGCTTCATCCCTACCACTTTCTGGACCACTAAAATTCAGCCCTTTGAAGCATTTACCAATGTCCCTATGCTTTGGTTGATGCTCGCCTGCAGAACATGCAGTGCTAAGTAGCACTTCCACCCTTCCTACCTTTAATATAGAAAAGTTAGGGAGGTTTCCAAACCAACAGTATTTCACAGAACCTAGTAAGATCAATCAGCCATGAGCATAATATCCCCAAGGAAGCTGTGGATTCCCCAACACTGGACACTTAAGATTTGGCTGGACAGGGTGCTGCAACATCTAGCCTAGGTCCTGCTTGCCTAGAAGGGTTGGACCAGATGATCCTTGAGGTCCCTTTCCAGCCCTTCTATGATTTATGTTCTTGTACATTATATATTTTAGTTGAGATTGGTAAAAATACCTGTAATTAGTCATCCCCAGCAGCTTTTCAGCCCATCTTTTCAGTTACTTGCGCTTCACCAGTTTTATGCAGGAGGCTGAAATGATCCATGCTGGATATCTGCTTCACATATAGTTTTGTGGAAAAAATTTCAAGCAAAAAAAAAATAAAGCTCAGCTGTTTCTGAGAATGAACATAGGGGGAAATGAGCTGTTTTGAACACAGTAAACATCAGGACATCAAACCTCTTACTTCTCAGGCGGGCTGTGGTGGCACACTGCTTTAGCAGGTAAGGTCACCACTAAGGCCGTGCTGGGTATAAGCTGCATCAGTGCTGCTGGTCCAGCACCAGGGAAAAGGAACTGGAAGGACATGTGCTGTATGAGAAACCAGGAAGACAGGGGATGATGATGGGAGAGGTTTTCTGGGAAGCGTTGCTGTACTGGTGTTCTGCAGATCACTCAAAATGAGCTTTCTGCAGGTGGCCACAAGCTGAATGTTCCCCAGAGTGTTAATGCCCAGCAGGAGGCCCCTCATGTGGCTGCTCTGCTGGAGTGCTGTCACCCCACAACCTCCCGCTACGGAGGTGTCCCTGCACTAAGCATTCAAAGTGATGCTGCAACTCTAAATACTCGAGAGATCAGGTCTAAGGTTTACAACCTGTCAAATCTGGCCTGTCACCCACCACAGGATGACTTTTTTCCCTGTACTTCAGGTTCCTACCTCTTAATATCATCTCACTTTGCAGTTGGGAAGATTAATTAATGTTTGTGAAAAAGACACGAAAAGGGACAACCGTGGCAAAATCAGCAAGTCTGTTCCTGAAGCAAAGTTCAGGCTGTGTCAGTAAGTCACCCATGTGAAACACCCCCTGAACAATGCGGGTAACACAAAAGTGCTGAAAAGCCGCTCATCCCACCCAGTGCCACTAGCTGTGTGCACTGAAGGGAGGTTTTGGGGACATGATGTGATCATAAGAATAGAGGAAAGAATATACAGCTGCCCTGGCTGTTGAGCCTTTCAATGTACAATTTCACAATCTTTTAATGCAGTCTGAATGTGTAACATGCGACACATGAATTCAAATGTGGAAGCTCTTTGTATGCAGCTCCTCGCTGTTTGCTTTAGAAATTCCTAACTGCCCGACTGATGCAGACCCGCACGTACAATAACCCTCAACAAATTGCTCTCGCTGATAATCGAGGTGGCAAGGGCCAAGGTCAGAGTTCAGCTCTTTCTGATGTCAAGGGCCTTCCACTAAAGCCCAAAGCAGCATGTGATGCAGGAGTGCTCTTTAATGCCTGCTGCCATTAAAGGCTGCGCTCCTTCACGCTTCGCTGGAAGCTGGCTGGGACACTTGCTTACATGAGTGGGTAGTTTAAAGCTCCTGTTGGTTAATCCCCCAAACAGCCCAGTGACTGCTTTCATGAAGTATACTGGGAAGATTAAAACTGCCTGGGTTTTTTCCCCTCCTGAAGTTCACAAGAAGCTGCCAGTTTAATTTGAAAAGCCTAAAAGAGCACCTGAAAATGCATTTGAAACAAAAACAGATGGATGAAGGGTATGGACATTAGAGTTTCATGGTTTCCAGACAAGCTTCAAGTGATTATTTAACACATTTTATACGAAGCATTAGAACAATATAGATTATATCTCTGTTATAGTTGGGGTAATGCTACAGACCTAGAGGGGGAAAGGTTAGTCTGATATTGAAAGCTTTTCTTCTCCTCAGTCAAGCTTTTATGTTCTCTAAGGAAAGCTGGCATGCCTAAACAGATTATAGGGGAATATCTGACACTTTTATTATTGCTTTTCAGGAAGAAGCCAATATTCAATATGAAACAATACTTTTAAAATTTAGAAACGTGAATGTTAACTGTTTATCATTCTAACCTCAGCAGCCAAAGTCAGGCTCACATTTATTACAAGGTGAAATCACAAGGAGCTGGAAGGCAGTGTGTCAGTGTTCAGCTCTTCTGAACGTTTAGGTGCTTATCTCTTCTTACTGTATTCAAAAGGGAGTTGGGTGCCTAATGTGGGGACCTGGATTTCATTAGGCAGCAAGGATCTTCAATAGGGGATATATATACATACACACATATATAGGAGCTCAGTTTTGCACCATTTTATGTCTATTTTTGGACCTAAAATGGAATTTAGCCATGGCATGATGATATTCCTTCTTGCCCCAAGGTTTTCTGTACTATGTATGTACTGTGTCTCCTCCTCTTTGGCCACATTCCACAGGAATTGGTTTTTTTCTGCTTTAAACATATGTAATTTTGGATAATCTTTTTTTTTTTCTGTGCAGATATGCATGTTTTTTCATATCACTGTTTCTTATGATGACCAAGAACCAACATCCCTTATTCTCACATTTAAATTCTCTAGATAATCCAAACACTTTCTGTTACTAAACCTGAAGGTAGAAGTAACTACAGGAAAAACACATTGTTGAACTTTCCATTCTTTGAAATCCTCTGCTTTCTTATGGCTCCAGTCAGTGGTGCAGCATGCAGAGTAAGTTAAGTTAGTACAAATCAAGATGTGTGATAATCTGCTTAATGAACTTCAAACTAATGGTCTCTACACTTCCCATCTGTGAGCTCTTAGTCCTTGCGCAGTCTGTTTTCTACTGTGGGGGTCTTCAGGCAGATCTGATGCAGAACATTGGAAAAACGTGTAATTTGAAGTGATACAACCAACTTGCAATTATCCTCCTCAGGACTGCTTGCTATGGTTTTTTTCTGGTGGTTCATGCTTTCATCTTACTGCTTGGGAACAGCATTTGAAGATTCAGCAGTAAAGCGCTACCACTGATCTGAACTGTAACTAACTGCCCAGGCTTGCTCCTCAGGGTTACTGTACTTCCTGTTATTTTGGGCATACACTTTCTTATGGGTTTAACAGCACACGCTGATGTTTCAATCCCAACGCCCTTTATAAGATGTGAAAGTGCAGCCTCGGAGTGCCGCTGTGCCTGTCTGCGTTGCAATGAATGGCTGGCTCCTTGACATGGAGCAATGGAAACTCCCTTGGAATCTGCGCCCTGTGCTGTTACTGGGTGTTTTGATGTGAGCTTGGAAATTTTACAACTTGCTTATTCATATTTGTAAATGGTCCAAAGCAATGAGCCAACTTCTTACCAACACACTGGCCATTCTTCTGGAAGTGTGAAAAGATGACAGCATTTTCTTCCATCTCAGTAGAAAATGTCTTTCCCAATGTAAATATTGGCTAATGAAATGCACTCCTCATTTCTACACCAGCATCTTTTTTCTTCTTCAGACTGCAACTTGAAGTATTTATAAGTTATGCTGATTATAAATAGCATATTTTTTTAGTTCCAAGGGAATTTTTTCACTCCCAGTCAACTGCTTTTATCACTTCGTACTCCATTAATACACTTACTTTGTACTAACTAGGAACGAAGAAGTCTGAAGGTATGCAGAACACATAAATGCAATCAGAAGGTAAAATAATGCTACTTTTTGTACTAAAATCTGTAACTAGTTACTCTAACAAAATCATATGGGAAGGCAATCTGATCCACATCTTGCCTGTTCAGAATTGTTTATGGTATGTGATTAGCCTTCAATAAGTCAAAGATGTGAATTTGTATTTTCTTTTGCACCCAGGCAAGGCAACAAGTAAATATTATATGACTTCAGAGGAATTTAGCATATGATAATAAAGCGGATCAAAAATCAAGCCAATTGCCTAGGCAAATAAACAGTTCCCATAACTCCACAGATCTTTAATTGGAGTTAGAAAGTAAATAGTTGTGGTGGGTTGACCCTGGCTGGATGCCATGTGCCCACCAAAGCTGCTCTGGCACTCCTCAGCTGGACAGGGGAGAGAAAATACAACTCAGGGCTCGTGGGTTGAGACAAGAACAGGGTGAGATCACCCACCAGTTAGTGTTATGGCCAAAACAGACTTGTAAATTAGTTTAATTTATTACTGATCAAATCAGGGTAGAATTATAAGAAATAAAAACTGAATCTTAAACTCCCTTCTCCTCACCCCTCCCTTCTTCCCAGGATTAACTTTATTCCTGATTTTCTCTACCTTCTCCCTGCCCGTGGTGCTGGGGGACAGGGAATGGGGGTTGCGGTCAGTGCATCCCACATTGTCTCTGTGGCTCCTTCCTCCTCAGGGGAGGGCTCCTCACACTCTTCTTGTGCTCCACCATGGATCTCCATGGGCTGCGGGGGCACTGCCTGCCTGACCACAGTCTGCTTCATGGGCCACAGGGGAATCTCTGCTCCAGTGGACCACCACTGTCACTGATGGGCTTGGCCTTTGCCAGCAGCAGATCTGCCTTGGAGCTGGCTGGCATTGGCTCTGGTGGACATGGGAGATACTTTCAGCAGCCTCTGACAGAAGCCACCCCTGTAGGCCCCCCACTACCAAAACAGCCACATAAACCCAACACAATAGTCAAGCAGCTTTCAAACAAATTCAACTGAGTAATATGAGACATGAGAAATCTCTTTTAATTTAGTTACAACAAAAAGGAAATGATGAAATGAAAACAAAAGAATAGGACTGATCTTTTGCTGTCAGTGTTCTTTTTTGGTTGAACACAAAAAGCAGTGATTTACATGAACTAAAAACCAAACCCATCATTTTTTAACTGACCATATTATTTTCCAGGAAACTGATGAGATGATGACAGCTTCTCCAGGCTTTCCCATAAATTGCATTCCTCAGAATTTTACTAACACAGCACTGAACTGCTACAGTATTTCATGTGTATGAATTAATCTCTGAATTAATGTTACGGCTGTGCTTTACTCATTTACTATTACTTACATGCACATATATGCCATGATTATTTATAAAGGAATAAAGTTCACATTTTCTACATAAATATATACTCTTTATGTCTCTCATGACTTACTCTCATTAGCTATATACTAAATGATGTTAGACATGAGACTGAGTATGTTGACTCTGGAATGCAGCAGTTACACGTGGTTGACTGGCCTCATTGCTAAGGTTTATAGTGTAGTTTCATAGTTCATAATACAGCCCATTTTTACAATATAACACCCCTGCTAATAAGTTTGTTACATAAGGCCACTACTAAATAATGAAACCACTATTATGTTTAATTTACCTATTAAATTCTCTGTAGCAGTAAATGCTCTTACGGAGTTTGTTATTAATGTGAATAACCTCAAGATTGCTGCCAACGCTTCAAACATAACATTTCTGTAAAGATGCTGCAATCAAATGATACAGTGCTTTACAACTTACTCCTTATTACAAAATCAGGGTGGGATTCCCTTTAATTATATGAGATCCCCAGAAATGTTATGGACTCAGTGGAATGGACCAAAGGGCATAAAGTTGTGCCCAACTGCTAGATCCTTTCAGGTGCCCCTTCCATAGGATTGCAGCATGCAGAGGAATATGTAACATTGCCATTTGTTTCTGGATTAACTCAGTTAAGTAATTTATGTAATTTATGTTGAGCTTTCAAGTATGCATGAAATGCAAGGAAGTATCACAACTGTGAAGATTTACTTTCAAACTTCCACTTATTTCCATTACGGACAGTAGAGGAGCTCTAGAGAAGATGTCAAAGGGGCTGTAAGTCCTCCTGAACACAAAGATGCAGTGACACCCTGGGGACAGCCCATTCACAGAATATAACCCTCTCTAGCCCCAGCCTGAACAGATGATGGATGACAAACAGCTTTTTGTTATAACAAAAAAGTACCTAACTGTAAAAACATAAATATTACTTACCATCATCATTAAGGAACTCTGAAATAAAAGCTTTTCAGAGTAATAAACTCCATAAATAACAGGTTTTGTTTTTCTAAAAGAAGTCAACTTTAACAAAGATCTGCCTTAATAAATCTGCACTGTGACCTCAGGATTCAGTTTTAACAAGTTGGTTTTAATCCTGTTAGTTTAAGATCAAAGAAAAAGATTCATGGGCAGGGTTAAATGGAGAAACATTGAAGGATTTAGAAAAATATGGCCAATGCCCACACCAGTCCTTCTGTCCTAATTAAGTTTATGTTTTTCTAAGTATTGCTGGCAGGAACTGATACTCAGAGACCTAAGCCAAAGTAGCTCACTTTAACCCGAGGGCATTTTTTCACTTACTTTGACTGTATTTTAGGTTTTCGAGATTGAAGTATTTAGCTTAGTTTCCTAATAGCTATCTTTTGGGTTTTCAAGCTACACTTCAGGGCAAGTTAAGTACTTGTTACTTCTCCATCTTATTTCTACTTTTGGCTGAGTAAAATCTTCCATTAACTTTCACTGATCTCATTCTATACAGTGGTCTGAACAAATGCTATAGGACTTGCACTTCTGATTGCCTCATGGATCACCTGAAGATGAATGATAGTTTCTGCTCTTAAATGACTTTCCTTGTCTTTTACACATTGTAGTACATGAAATGAGATTGCCCTGAGACAGAATGGAGAGGCCAAAATCTGCTTATCAAAGTTCTGGTGGTAAATTATGCAGTGTTGTCTCTGTGGCCTTTCTGGAAACCAGGCAATGAACAGTTAACTTGGGCCATCCATTTCTGCATCTGTATGTATACATGCAATGTACAGTCTTAATTAAAACCAATCTAACTGCTGAAGTGTAACATTACTGAGCATGACATGTATTCTGTCATGACTTCAAAATGCAAATATGCTTTTTGACTTGTTATGGAAGTCCTGCTTGCCACACATTTCTAAATAAAGCCCAAGAGACTGGATTTACATCTTCCCCCTCTTAACCCTTCTCTTAATCACTTCCCTCTAATTCCACTTTTTTTCTATGTGTGTGGCTTGAGCAAAGCCTCTTCTCTGTAATTGTCTTCTAAACTGGCAAAAGGACAGTGCAGGGTGTGACCCTCCTCCAGTTTTCTGTGCACAATTATATCCTCCTGGGCCCCATTCTCCTAGGAGCTCTCCCACGTCCCTGCTAAGTAGCCAAGATTGCACAAAGCAGTCAGATTCCTGTTTCACATCTGTGTCTTCCTACAGCAACTGGAGCCATAAAATGAGTTGTCATCACAGTATCTGATAATACTCTGAGCCAGAGGTATGTTCACATCTGCGAGTGAGTGGGCTCCCTCCTTTTAGGTACAAAGGATGGTACATCCCACTGCACTACACTTAGTGTTAAGTGGTACTCTTAGTGGTGAGAGATGCTGCAGAGAATTTCAGAGGAGCAGAGAAAGGTCCACACAAAAGAGGAGAGCACTGTCACCAGAGAAATACTGGAGTAAAGAGTTCCTCAAAATGCTTCTCTGGCAAAGATTCATTTTGAGCTATTACATTTACTGTGTATTTTGCAGCCACTCATAAGATTTCACTGAGTATAGGTGTCTCTCAGTTTATGTAAGCAGTGACAATGCTTTGTAGCACAGCAGTGCACAATAGGGCATGTATGAGTACACACCCTAGGTTGTACACTACCCTTGTTTACAAGTTAGTGTTACACAGTGTTACGTATAAGGATGCTACTCCTAGGCAGTCCTAGCTGGTACCCTCAGAAAAGACTGGAGAGAATGTGTGCTTAAACAACAGTCAATATTGTATTCCTGAAGACCTAAAGACCAATTTTATAGAAAAAAAACCCATACCTTGTATGTTAGTCTAACTTTACTGGTGTTACCTTAATTCTCTTCTGTTTGTTAAACACACATGGTTTTGCCACCCGTTATTCAACAGTGAGCTCGTCTGACAGCTCTTGGCATACAGTGATTTTTAATAACTACCATCCATTGGCAGACACTTACTTCTTTAATAAGTACCATCCACTAAGCACACATACCAGAGATATAAAATAGTTTTATTAAACTAAGCAGAGGCACAAACCATTAAAATTATTTTCTTACTAATAAAAGTCAAATGTTTACATTTATTAGCACTATATTGAGTTCAAACTGTATAAATGAGAGGCTATTTTGCAATACCTCCCACAACAGTTTTTATGGGGTTTTAGAATAAATCTTAAAAAAGACAGCATTTTCTTACAAAACATAGCATCTTCCAACATTTTGATTGTTCCTAGCTGCGTTGTCCTAATGAGGGAGCAGCAGCAGAAGCTGCCCATTCCACCCCCCTTGCTCCAGCATCGTTCTTTCTCTGGGACCAGATGTCAGTGTGTCACCTCCATCCCTCACGAGTCTTCTGCTGCGGAGCAGGAGCTGGGCTCACCATGGTGCAAACTCAGCAGCACTGAGTGCTCAAGCTACTCCGTCACCTGGACTACTCCTGATTCCATCTCCTGATAATCCAATTTATCACCTCAGTGACTGAAATTAACCGTCAACAGAAGCAAGCCAGCGTGAGCCGTGCCCTGCAGCCAATCCTAGCCATGCGAGACTGGTTCTCTGAGCCACCAAAGAAGCAAAACCTGTTACTTTTCCCCAGACTGATTCAGTTTCTGTGGACAGTCTTTTGTTCCTCTTTTGTGACCATCAGCAGAGAGGCCAGTTTGGTTTAACTGCTTTTAACTGGGTTTTAGTAGAGTAGTTTAGCATACTAGACCAACACAACCATACTGAGAGCTACCTTAATTGTCTGGGCTGTGCAAATCAGTGCAGGTGACCTAAAAGTGAATTTAAATGATAATGAAAAATCTATCTAGGCCCCTGGCTATTTAATTTGCTTTATGACACCACAACTGCAACATGAAAAGCTTCAGGCCTTCAAGACGCATAATGTAACTTAGCTTTATTTCTGTCCTTAATAGAAGCTTATAGAAAAATGGGAAAACATTCACTATTCACTGCACACTGAAGTAACAACTGTATCTGCTTTACATGGAAATTAGTATCACCAGCTATTGCACACTTTCCAGAAGAATCTCCTCAAAAGAACGAGCCAGGAAAGCATTCTTACTACGTGAACAGTCAATATATTATGCTAAGCTACAGTAACAAGCCATGTGTAATGTACCACGTAATAGTTAGAAATAATTGTTGTTAAAAGACAGCATTCCCAAATACTTCTGATTCTGACTGGTGTAGTTTGGTATTTAAGAGTCGACATAATGAGCAGGGACTGTTAGAGCCATGCTGACTTGTGCCCTGCTAGTAGGGGCACTTTTGAACAGTCTCAAGCAAAAGAAATCTCAGAATCTGCAAATGTCATTATTTTGGAATTGATCTCTGACCAATAATCCTAACCGCTCATATCTAACTCTCTCCCTTCTTCCTCACCCTTCTCCACCTCTTTGTAAGGTTTCTGAAGTACCAGGCAGAAACAGGGGAAGGACATGAGCCAGCAGATCCCCCAGCATCACTGACAAAAACATTTTCAGACTCAAGTATCACTGTAGTAAGAATGTTGTGAAATATACCATGAGTTCTCACTGGCACATCCCAGTTCCTCCATGCTGTGAAACAGCACTGTGCTCTGAACCACAATATATATGGTCATACAAAACACATCAAATATGTAGCACTTAAGTAATGCTGTGGATGCTGCCGCAATGTGGATGATGGTATACAGAAGCATGAAGCACTTTGGTACCTTCTACTGCATTTTTCTTCTGGTGTTCTGTTTGTTTCTTTTGGGTAACATGGAATCAGGTCAGCATCTCTATCATACTACATATCTCTATCGTACTGTATACTTATTAAAGTCATCAAAACATAAGATTTACTTGTAGGTGCTTGTACAACTGCAGCATTGTATCAACTACACAGAGTATCTGGAACTCCTTCTGATTTCTCAGATGTCTTTAATTTTCTGCAGTAATGTAGGTAAGATTCAATGCAAAGCCTGGCAAACAAACCTCTGGCATTGCAATAACTATCCATAGTTATTATATGGATAATAATCCATATTTCCAGAGAGAGATTGATTTTTTCTTATTATATTTATTATAATTTTCTTTATTATTTATTATAATGATATTTTCTTTATTATTATATAAATATATATTTATTATGCTAGAAGAATTTACAAAATGAGGGTTTATTTTCTCCCCAAACTCTTACACGATACTTACTAAGTTTCAGACTTACACCCCTATTTTGTGCAAGATGTTTCTGTACTAGAGAGTCCTATGGCAAGAGTCACCTGGTTCTCTCAAAGGATGCAGCAGTGTCATGGCTGCACACACATGCCTCCAGGGATGTACAAGCAGAGCTCCCAGGCTGTAGTTCCTGGGGAGAAAAAGCCTTGAACGTCCTGCCTCATGCCTCTGCAAAGATACTGCAGCGCAGGCTTGTTCTCAGGTGGTATCTCTTGCCGCTCATTTCCTTTTGCCAAAGAGGGAATGGGAAAAGAAGAAATGTGTTATTGTCTTCACTCAGCTAGTGTGAACTCAGGGAAATGCTGGGGTGAATTCCCAGCTGGTGTCAGTCCCACAGCCCTTGATGTCAGCAGATCTGCGTTGAAGAATTGCAAACTTGAGCATATTTGGATCACATGCTGTTTCTTTATGGTTCTATAGATGTGACAGATTTTCTGCTGAGTCCCAGCTGCTCTCACTTTCCTGTTTCATGCACCAGATCCTCAACTAGGGTAAAATCACGGATGACTGGGTCAAACCATGACTATGCCAGGTTACACAGCCTAACAGCTAAACTCCCTGGAAGTTGTTGTGCGAGTGTAAACAGCGCAGTGCCGCTGTGTACAAAACAGGCAGCAGATATTCTGGTCTTGGAAATGTCTGGAATGAGTCGCAGCGTGTAGATGGCTGGCTGGAGGAGGCTGTGGAGCCTGCAGAGTGCTTGGGCTGACTGTGATTTATGTTTGCTTCCAGGTGCATGTAAATTTTCCATCCCCCATATAGACTCCAGCACTGTGCTCCACAGTCACAGGAGATTAAAATTCCTGCACATTTTCTATAAGTATCAGCCGTGTTGAGAAAGCAGCACTGGGCAGCACCGTTTGTTTTATGCTCACAAGAATCCTCTGCAGATACATGTATTTTCTTAGCATTTCGTATTAGCATGAATTAAAATATTCCATTTGGGCAAAATGTTGTTTTAGTTAATTTCCTACAGACTTGTTTTCAGCCCGTTTCCAAGTGAATGGTGAATAGGTCTTCAGTTGAACACAGCGCTTTCAGAGCCTGCTGCTTAGAATAGCTCCCCGCTTCTCAAGTATTAATTGTATCTGGTTATGTTTAAATGTCATTAAAATATGCAGCAAGTGATCTATGGGGATTCATATTTCTACCAAAAATCGAGCCTGCACCTTAACTTCCCACTGCAGGAATCTGGGATGGGTTTTTCCCACTGTGCCTGTCGCAAACATCTGCCACTCCTGAACACTGACAAGAGAACTTGCAATCCAAATTTTCACATTGTAGCTGCATGCTTTTAAGACAGAATATTCCGATTTTATCCATAAACTGTTTCAAGAAAGGAAAGGGGGTAGAGGAGGCAAGGAAGTAAGCCAAAGCGCTTTGACTTGCTTTCTGTTTTCAAGTGTCTCAGTGAGCACAGTGCCAAGAAAAACAAAGTCCAGAGCAGTGAGCAGCGGGGAGATCCTGTTACAGCAGCCGAGCACCTCAGGAGACGGGGCTGCCTCCACCGAGGGGAAGGCAAAGAAGGGGAGAAATGGGGACCTGGCTGCCCATGAGCCCCAGCAGCTGCCTCCTTGGGTGGCGTAAGGACAGGGACCGCATCCTGCAGCCTGCCCTCACAGGATGGGGATCAGTGGGTTGTTCATGTGAGCAGGATAAGCGGAATCTGACCCTGGCTGGAGAAGAGCTTTCAGAAACGGGTAATGGGAGAGGGCTTATTATTATCAGAATAATAGTAAAAATAGGAGAAGTGTAAGCGAACATACATATGGGACTACTAACTGCTATCCAGCCAGTGTGGCCAGCTCTGGCTTTTACAGTTTCACCCATGACCTTACCGTAAGAGAATCAAAAAACAAAACCACTCCCTCCCCAGCATATGTATGTATTTTCTCGGTGTATTTGTTAAGTCTTATTTGAGACAGCCAGTATTTTTGTCTAGTTAGAGTATTGATGGTAGTGAATTGCTCTAGTAGAGTACTATTGTCCTCTAGTGAAGGGTAAGGCAGCAACTCACTTGTCTTATACATTAGTACAGGGAATTGGGACAAGCCTACAAAGCTCCTATTTATCACCCTTTTAAGAAGAAAGCAGGGCTGGTATTCCTTCCAGACAGGCAAAGAGGGAATGGGAAAAATGCACAGAGCACATAACATATCAGCATACAGACGGAGCCTTTTACTGCCACGGGTAAGTGCCAGACTGTCCCCCACCTTACTCAAGCTACACACGAAGCCTCAGTCTTTCACAGGGAAGATAGAAGAACAGAAGGAGCTAGCTGGCTAAGCAGAACCTGTGAAACTGTTACAGGCAGTTACACTGGACCTGCTGTCACCACACACTGTCACTGAAATGCGGCAGAGCTGCTGCCGCTGAGCACCAGGAGCTGAGCTGAACCTCGCGTGTTTCTAAAGTAGCATTATTTTATGAGGGGCAGCCTGTCAGGGCTGCAGCAGGTGGTGTGTGAACTTTCATGGTGGTGCAGTGACCTGCAACAACCCTGCTATTCCTGTCCTTTGCTTCTCCAAGGGGGAGCTGCCAGTCTCCTAGTGACACAGACTCTGCTGGGTTGTGAATGCCAGCAATGGCACAGGCCACTTGCAGAAAGACTGGCACCTTCAAGGAGTGTGCAAAACGAGGGACATCAAGGGCAGGAAAGCTGTGCTGCTACTTGACAGAAAGAGATGTGGCACTGTAAGGGTTCAACTGCAACAAATAACTCCAGATTTAGATTGTGATACACTTGAAAGCAGAATAGGGCCCCAGGGCCCTAAAGTCATCCTATCTGATCAACTAAAGGAGACCTTTGCCATACCCTGGGAAGCACAGGGACTGCCTGGGGCACCCAGAGGCCTTGATTGCCCTGAACAGCCTCACCTGGGTCACCCTGCCCACAGGCCCAGGAGTCCATTTAAGCTCAGCTGTGGTGGGTCAGGCTCTTCCTGTGCTGTGCTGTAGGGACGCCATTTGTGCCTGAGGTGTTTGGACTTTCTTGGCTTGACCATGGACCTGCCTCGCTGCCTTGGCTCTGCCTGGTGATCACTGAACTATAGGTAGGGCATGTTATTATTATTACTGAGCTTTTTCAATAATGTTTTTATTTTCAATGCAGTGTTTTACATTGCTATCAGTGTTGTGTTTAAGTTGTACTAGTTCAAGAACTGCGGCCTGTTACTGGTTTGATCCTTCTGGGTTTTGGCACTTTGCCTGCTATGCTGGTTGCATCCTAGTGAGCTCCTTTGCTAAGGCAAGCAGCAGGCATAAAAATGAACTGGGAAAGGCTGTGTTTCGCTGTGGATAAAAAAGGCTTATTTCTCTGATCCACTTCAAGAGCTATAGTTTAGGCCTTAGAAGCGCCTTTCTGGTAGGTGTTACTTCTTACAATGGAGACCCTCCTGGAGGAGGAGGCTAAACCGGCGCTTCCACGTGCTTTGGCTGGAAAGGCTGTTTGAGCTTCTGACAAAAACTTGGAGTAGCTCAGGTTTGCTCTAATTTGTGCCTTGCTGCCCAAGGTCCCAAGGGGCTGTTCAAGTTGCCAGAGATTACTGCGGAAGAATGAGTGATAATTTGCTTAAGGCATTTCCATGAGGCTTCAGTCTGCCAGCTGCCCCTTTGAAACTGCTCAAATCATCCTCTTCCTCTCTCCTGCTTGAACAAGGGGAACCATTATGTGTCCCTTGCCACTGGTTTACAGATGAACCACTATGTGGATGATACAATTACTGTCAGCGTTGCCAAATACTCCCTGGATCATCTAACTGGCATAACCCAGTCTGAATGCACAAGGCTCTTTATTGTGGTTTCCCTGCCATTACACTGTTAGATGTTGATACTTACTTGTGAACACACCAAAAATAGCCACTGCAACTTGAATGTATTTTGTAAAACTGACTTTGTTTACAACTAACCCTTTACATCTATATGGAGACAGAAGAAGCCAGTGTTTGGAGTGTAGAAATAAGATCAAATAAACTGGTTTTCTAATGCTGCCTTCTGTCCCTTCCATCATCCTCCCTACCAATAGATTTCCATCTGTAAAAACATGGCCACCTTTATAAATGGCTGAGATGTTCTGATGAAAAGGGGTTTTAACATATGAAAGACATTAATGCAATTGCATAGAGAGTAAAAGACATCAGCCAAACATCCAGCCTATGCCATGATCCAGGCAGCAATACAGTAAACTATAATTGCTCACTGCTGGCCTTCTCACAAAGTACTTTCCAAGACAAGGTACAAAACACTGCAAGAAAACCAGTCCAGAAACCTAAACCTGAACTCTGATTATCAAGGGAGAACCAGTTATTTTGAATTACAGAAGTTGATACACTTCAGGATCAGGTAAGTTAAAGATTGTTCTGACAGAAACCTGTAATCCAAAAGAGAAGTTCTTTTTTTTAAAAGGAGCTTTTCACATTCTAAAAACCTTGTATACAGTAGTGTGAGGAAAGCTTATTGTGTATACATGTGTGTGTGTATATATACTATCCAAATTCTGCTATCAATTACACTGATATGAATCTGGAACAATTCCAGTGCTATTTACATGTGTCTAAATTAGAACAGACTGTGGTTTGTTAATGAGGTATATACTTTCCATTGCTGTATACTGCTCTACGATAGCAGAGATTTGTTGAGATCAGCTTTTCATTTTCACTAGCGTTAGAAGTGCTTGAAGGATATCTTCTGCTCTATAGCAATGGGTACAGTTGTAGTAAATCTCTACTTTCTAATATTTAAAATGATCTCCTATGAAAACTCTTTGGTTGCTTGAATATAATATGATGACAAGATTTTGCATGTATAAACCTAATTTGGTGGTAATAGTAAATACTTTTATGAATTTTGTACTGATGCTCCTGTGTTAAGATTATTCATCCTGTTTCTTAGCCAACAAAGCAAGGTGTTGATTGTTTTGCAGAGTAAAACATTTCCTCACACTGGGTTTGCCTCTAAACCAGTGTAGTAGATTTTAGCCTATATATTGTTCAGTTAGGCAATTTTGACATTTGAATGATCTACCACTGGAAAAGACATCACCTGCTAAGTGCCTGAAAATTAATTTATCATCAAAATCCCAGTGCTACTTCTATTTTCATTCCTTACATTCAGCCAGTGCCAGCTGTGCTTTACGACATTCAGATGGTGCTCTTCATACTGCTAAAAAATATAGTTGGTGACCATGCAACAAGTTAGTGTAGTAACACTAAGACTATACAGCCATTTAGGTCAGGAAATGTAAAATAACATCTTATAAATAACTCACAACAATAATTCTTAGAGGTGGGGAGAAAGGAATTAATAAGGGCTTTAAGAATTACTGATTTATTTCTGCTAAAAAATAGCATTGTTAACTGTTTTCTTGAAAAGATGGAAATACATTATGGGTTAAGCTCTTTCACTGGTATGAAAAAGGAGCACCATTTCAGTCATGTAATGGTGAAACCAATTTAAAACTCTAGTTTTGTGCAACCTTGACTCAGTGTGTACTCTTTAGCACTGTGCATTTTGCCGTTTAATACTGTTCTAACAAATGATCTTGTGAAAGTCCGATGGTTTCAAATGAACTTTACTTTGTTCACTCAAACCCAGAGTTGAAATGCTTTGGGCTCGTTCACGCTGCTCATGACCTTTGTGTGAAGGTAGTCAATGGACTTTCATAGAGACCAGGACAAATGTTTACAACAACAGTTATACAAGCCAACAGCTCATAAATCACAGGAATGCACAAAATATAAATCAAAACCCTATTTTTAGAACAAGCTACATTGCAAATACTCTATGTTCATAAGCTTGCCATGCTGGCACAGGACTTGAGAGACCTGGGCTTACTTTACATGTCTACCACAGATTGCTTGGATAACCCTGAACAAGTCTGTGTATCTTGGTTTAAAATCTTTTGAAAGAGGGATAGAGTAACTCCCATTCTCTTGTCATGGACCAATACGAACACAGGAGGAGGTTTGGCTAGAGTACATGTATGGTGTCTAGCATAAGGGAAATGCAAGGAACTAGGGCGTACGTACAAATCTGACTGACATAGTGCAGAAAAATTGCCAACTAGACTATTTGCCTTCAGTCAAATAAGATACAGATTTTGAGTACGAACAATATCTTGCATCAGAAAATGTCTCCCAGTGCCAGTAGTGGAAAAGCCAAGAGTTGAATGGCAAGCTGCATCAAGTTCTACTCATGCAGAGCAGTAGGGTGGTTCAAAGTTTCCCTGCTACTAGTGAGTCTGAGGATAAACTGGATAAAATGGCATTTCTAGGGCTGTGAAGCTGGCCCCATAAGTAAAAAAATGAAAGACAAACTGATACAGGAGATAGGGGACACAATATCAGTGGAAAATGTGCACTTTCACAGCATGCATTTATACAATCTGTACCCCCGAAATGAGAAGAGGAAGTTGACAAAGCATGTTATGCTTAATAATCACACTTTGCTAATAGGCCTATCTTGTATGGTTTAGATACTGAAAGAAAAATAATTAGCATGTCAAGCAAGTGTTAATGGGCTTTGTCAGAACATAGACAACCACACATGCACTATTCAGGACATCACAGTACCATTTAATGGAGCTTTAAAAGTGTAATTTCAGAATATTTTAAGCTTTAAGCTGCAATGGTTTTTAAATAACAAGTTCACTAGAGATAAATGACAGTTGTTTCAAAACTAACAATGCAGATTCGTTCTTCAGTATGCTCAGTTTTCTGGCCTGTTTCTGAAAGGAAACATTATGCTCATTTAAAGACAGCAGCTGGTTTGCATTTAGAAAATTTGCATTATCTTTTCTTGGAACGGGATCATCAGCCTTGGGTTAGAAAATCTGGAAATATTTCAAGGAATATTTCTGAGCTGATTTCCGTCAGCATGTTTCCTCACTCCGACTTCAGGAGGAAGACTGACCATGTGGTCACAATTTATCCTTGATTTCCATTAGCAGAGGTGAATACTGAAACCAGGACTTCATGTGAAAAGTTTCAGGGCATAGTTCTTAAATATTAAACATGGTAGAAGTGTGCAAATTGCCTTAAGTGCCTTGTATCCCTACTAGAAAACACTGTATTGCCGTAGGCCGAAAGGATTAGTGTTTTTTTATTCACTTGTGGTTTTGCTGTAGGTTTTTGCCTTGTTTACAATTTTAACTTTACAGATTTCTGTGAGTAAGGTCCCTTTCCCCTCTTAATCTCTATTCCGAAGTCATGAATCAAATTATAATTGCCCCATTCATTCTTCCACTGATACAAGTTGCTCATTAGAAATACCAGTTATTACAGAAATACCCTGATCTCATCAGGCTGGAGCTGCAGGCCACATCTCCACCTAGTGTAAATCAGCCACGGGCTTACACTGAAATCAAAGCAGGTCTGTTTAATCAGAAGATAACTAGCCCCAGGAGATACATAACCATCAGGCTTGGCAGAAAGACTTAACAGTTGCAGTGGGTAAAGGTGCTTTTTCTGTACATTTTTTTCGTAGTTTGCCATTAGAGCAAAAATGAAACAAAAAGAAACATAAAAACCCTTTGGAAAATGAAATAACTAAAAATTAGGAGATTACTAGTTAAGGCTGAGAATGTACACTTGTATATCACTACTGTATCAATGTAAGCGTGGTCTGCTCTGAGCCATGGACTGAGAGGGCTTTTGTATAAGAACAGAACTCCATTCTTGACTCTGACCTTGTGCAAGTCACAGGGGTTAGTCTTCTGTAGGCTTCTGAATGTTGGAAGCAAAAACATTTACAGGGAGACATCAGAAACACAAATCAAGGTCTGTGTACTTCAGATCAGTTTTGTGCAAACACCTAGCATGTTAGTCAACATCAACTCTTAATAGTGACTTCATCAAGGCCCAAATGTGGTTTAGGACAGTCAAAGGTTATGCTGATGGCCATGCTGAACTTTGTCAATGGTCCCATTAAAACCTGGGGCTACATAAACCAGCAGAAGTGGGATTTTAACAGGCTACCATGATCAATAGATATTGAAAGTAAATACCCTCTCACATGCCAATACCGGTGTTATTTACCTGTGAGATTTAACAAACCCACTCCTCAGACTTCAGCTTTGAAGGCTGTTCTGATAGAGCAAATATGCTGTGATTAAATCCTAAGGTGTATACACGGCAAAAGCCAGACCCCTGCTCCTAAATGACTCTCTATTGGCACAAGTAACTAAGTGGACTTACAAAAAGCATCTCAGATCTTTGCTCAAAGTCCCAGGAGAGACAGTTGCAGTGATTATCCTCAATCTTGAGAAACTTCATAGCTGTTTTCTCAGTTTTAGGCCATATATTTGCTATGCACATGAATAACTTAAAATGAGAGGAATTCCTGATTTGCATTACGTGACTTAGAGTTTGAGATATTAGAAATGTTAAAGCAATCAGGATTTCTCCAAATGTCACTCTTGAAAACCTGAAATTGTTTGGATGAAATAATAAACACTGTTCATACATGTTTCAAAATAATAAATAATGACACATATAGGGGAGTATGTTGAGCCATCAGGGGGATGGGATACTATATATGTGGTAAGAGCTAGGTTGAAAGCACAGTATGTTAGGCAGTTAATGAGAGGCAAGACTGAAATCTGGCACTCCTTGTTGATCTTGGGTATCTACCTGGTGGAGTAAAACAATTTAATATTATATTTAGCCATATACCATGTGTAAATTGCTATTACAATTGGTAACCCTTTTTCTTTAATGCTAACAAGCAATTGTTGCATGGACCAGGTAGTATAATGCAGAGCCCAACTTGAACAGATGATAGCCTGGCCATTTACTCTCACAGAACTTGGATAAAAGCCATAAATTTTATTTCTGAAAGCATGCTGGCCGTGTCTTGATTGAGCCAAATGGAATGTTCTTACAGCAACAAACTCCCTTAAATATTTCAGCACAATTGGATTACAATTATTTCAGTGCGCTTAGCCCTGGAGACACTGATGTATCCATAACAAAGTTGAGTGCAATAAGATCCCAGAATAGGAAGGACCTTCTCAAAAATGTGGCATGATTATACATATCTTTTAAAACTCCTAAGGGTAAGATACTTCAAGTCTGCAGATGTATGCAGCTATTTTGGGAAAGTACTAAATCATAAAAACATTGTTCTGAAACTTGTGTTCAAGATGTATATACACACATGTATGTATTGTGTGTGTGTATATATTCAAAAGCTAATGCAATACATCTGGTGGTCAATAGCTGGCTTATCTAGGGACAGTCATTCAAGTATTTGAGGCACTGGAGCTTGACAATAACCAGACTAATCTTTAATAATACAGACCTAAACTTGCCTCATGTTATGGTTTTTCATGAGAAGCCAAGAGCGTAAACATTAGAAAGCTCATTGCTGTGCAGGTGGTATTTCCACAGAGCATTCTGGGTGCACAGTATTTGTGTCTTGGGGGTGTTTCTCCAACTGGCAACTTCTAAAGAGTGAAACATTAAATGGCTTTGCTTAAAGGGAATGTTAACAGTTGTTAGCAAGGAAGGGTTTGAATAATTTTGCCATACACCTGTCTGGATTAATTTTGTTTTCTGACGTATTTATTGGCTTAATCATTCAGTATTTTATACTTGTAAAATAGTACCATAATCTGCACCATGTAACAATAAGATAAACTTGGTGATTTTGTTGTGGTACTCCTTCTGCCTCAAACCCCTGATTGTTAGGTGTCTCTATCAGAGGTGCAGCTGTAAAAAGTATGTGGTTTTTGGTCAGTACAGTTCTAAAATCCTCTACACCTGAGGATCAACAAAACCCACATTGGACTGTTTCATTTAAAGCATTACTTTGCTGACCCACTGTGTAATTGTTCTGTGTGTGAAATCTGAGAGCTCAGTACTGCCTGCCTGGTGAATCTCAATGTAGTTGCCTCAGTCAAATGCACATGTCTGCAAATGGCATTTTCATGAATCGGAACACTGTTATGAACCAAAATCTTGGATGGTATTGCTGAGAGCCAAGCAGTTGCTCGCAAAAGACTCCTATTGCTCACAGTCTTTCATAATACTATATTGCTTTTTACGTGTCAGCTTTGTTTCTAACACTTTTTGGTAACTTCTGCTTATTTTAATAATAAAAAGGAGACTAATAATTAGAACACACTGAATGTTCTGGGTTATTAATGCAAGTATTCACGGCATTAGTCTAGCATGATAGAAAATATCGTAGTGTTATTCACCATGATATACTACAGTCAGCAAATGGATAAAGATAGTGACTGCAGATTGACTTGAATATCAGATTGTGTAGGCACACACAAAGTTTCACTGACTTCAACTGAAAATGATTTTGGTCCCTGCTTGTTGAGTGTGTGCATTTTCCAGTTCAGTGAATTTACTGTAAATAAGAAAAAATACTGTTCACACAGGACTCAAGAATTCCTTGCTCTTGAGGACAAGACTTGCTACATGGATTTTCCCGTAGATCTTTCCATCCTTTCCCTTTATTCTCCTGTAACACAGTATATATATTTTTCTTGGGTTCTGTGAACACAAAGTTGTGCATATATTTTAATCAAGCTTAAATGTCTCAGTGGAAAGGTGTACAGCATCATTTCTTGCTCCCACACCTTCTTTTTGGTGCCTATATGAAAATCCTGAACTTCATTACAGCCTGTACCCTTTGGTAGATGGCAACCCAAGAGAATGAGCACAACACATGCCTGCTGTGCACTGTGACAGTGGCAGCCTGCCCTGTAATGTTACTGTATCTGTATTAGAGAGGTTCATGGGGTGTACTGCACTTTGCTCACACATTTCTGACCTGTGGGCTGAGCAGGAGACACTGTCAGACAATGGCACAATTCTGCCATTAGAACTAGAGAGCTGCTGTAACATTCTTGGAGGAGAATCAAGGAATAACCAATTATCATCTTTGCCAGAGAAAGTGATGCGATTTTATGCTTTGGTTCATTACTTTGCTGGATGATGCAGTCAGTTATTGTTCCATTATTTTGAGGAAAAAACCAGTTTCTGAGTCTACTAAGAACCTTTCTATACTTGCTGAGTGGTTAGGACTTTTCATTGGCTAGGCTACTGCCTAGGACTGTTAACAAATCCTCTATCACCAACTTCAGTAGATACATCTATTTCCAGCCTAATCAAAGTCAGTGGGGATAATCAGAGTCAGAAATTGCTCAACATCAGTAAGAGCAGCATGAACTGTGCCCTAGGTACTCATGAACTGTGCTGTCTTTTTACTGAATCATGCCTTAAATGTGAATTTAAAAGCAAGATGTATTTTCTATATTCATTAATACTTTTTGTTCTCTAAGGACACACTGTGTATGTACGCATACTTAAGTACAGACATGCATCTTTTGTGCCAGGATGGTTTCTATTCTACCTCAGAGTGCTCAGACACTTCTTTCCATAAAGCACAAATAGAATATTTAATTATAGAGGCTCCAACCAGACATATGCTAATAAAAAACAAAACATAATTCTTCTCCTTTTGCATTGGTTTTATATTGTCATAGATGTCTTGAAGCTTGGCGTTATACTAGCATAAACTTGTGGAATTAATAGAAAATTATCAAATACTTGCAATTGAATAATATCTAGTGTTGTGAACTATTATGCCAATCAGAGTCGTGTTCTGTAAAACTTCATGCAGTGATTTACACTAATGTTGCCTAGAAAGGGCTGTGCAGATGCCTCTATGGCTTTTGAGGATAGCAAAGAACAATAAATCAGGCTACTTTGGATTTGATATTACAACTGGAAAAGATTATGCTGATCTTTACAAAAAGGAGAGGCTAGCATTCTGATGCACAGCATTTGATGGTTACCACTCATTTTTGTCATGAAGAAAGGAGCAACTTGTGCATATGCTTTTAAATAGTACTGTCAACATACTGTATTTCTAAATCAGCTTAATCCATTTTGCTATAAATGGAAACCATGCTTTCAGAATTTCTGGTGGGAATTAGTTAACTAAGTGCTACAATTTGCCAAACTGCATTTTATATAGAAAAGGAGCTTCATGAATCAAAAGCAGTGTTTGGCTGTATATAAATAGGCTTCCAGAAAAACGTATGCCTTGTAATCACATCTTGATAGTCTAATACCTTGTATAAAATCCAGAAACTATTTTCTGCATCTGACAATGTTTACAACATGGAGCCTGAAGTCTGCCCTCCTATAGTTCTATTTCATAGAACTTTGTGGCAAAACACTGAACTGTCTTCCTATTTACAGCTTGGAGGATATTTATCTGTCAGGTGAGCACAAAGTTCTTAATTCCAGTCACACTTTGTGTGAAACAGGATGCAAGAAAAAATGTAAGCCAAAGTAGAATGTAAATTGTCAAATAGTTATGAACTTGCATCAGGCTTAGCAGGCAGTCCCACAGGGTTTAGACCTTCTCTGCAAGGACAAAGCTATGTTTATTCCAGCGTTGCCTTCTTTTATGGCTGCGGAGGCAGAGACTGCCTGAAACCACATCAGCAATCTCAGCTGCACATCAGCAGACGCTGTGTTTTACTGCATTACCTGAAGCGAGAAGGCAAAGTAAATGCCAGGGAGGGTGGTGGAATTAAGTTTTAAGAGACTGGATAAAGTGTTCCCATTTGAGGAGAACTTGAGACATAAGAAGGGATGCTCACGTGATCTGGACTTGGCTGGAGAGAGCACCCTGGTGTTCCAACCTTTAGATTCCCTCTGGTTATTTTGGCCTGATATGCTGCAGGTATATTTATATCCTGCAGGGTTTTCAGTGGATTATCAGGTGCTTGTTTTGCTTTCAGCTAGAGAGGCCCTTCTGGGGGAAGATACCTTTTACTATCTGCTTGACAGCAGTAGATTTGATGGATGTGATTTACAAAGGGGGGGGGGGGGAAATGGAGTAAGTGCTTGGAGATGATTGACAGGCGCAATAAATGTAACCCAGTCTTTGAAGATAAATAATGAATGGTGGTGCAGATGCAGGATTATCCTTTCCCTCTCTATAAAGGCATTTCAGCTTGTGACTAGTGCCCTTACTTTTTCATGTGTTGTTGAAAACCGAACATATGGTTATGCTCAATGAAAACAAGGCAGAATCACTGTCAGATGAACACAGATTAAAACCATAAGAGAAATCTGACCCACTCAGATGCTGTGGCATTAATGCCCTCCCACTCAGCTGTAAGCACCACCATCACTAAATGCCTAGTTCCTTCTTGCAGGCTTTGCTGGAAGCACCCTCGCAGCAGCATAACAGGAGAAAGTCATGTTGTTGATGATGCATGATTATCAAACACTTTCCAAAAGAAAGACCTTGGTATCTGTGATTATTTGCTGTGAAGAACATGCTATCACTGCATGTAGATACCGAACCTTTGTAAGAAGACATGGGCCTGGCACGTACTCGATACTTCAGAAATCAGTAGCCTAAGTTCTGCAGCACTCCTGATAAAGCAGTAAACCCTATGTAATGCAGTTTGAGTCCCCTCTTTCACTGCTTTCTTTCCTAAGACTAACCTTTCCCCTCTGAGTGCTCAGCCAGCCTTCCCTGTAGTTCAGAGCTCCTCCTGCCAAATGCATTAGGTGGGAAAGCTGACTCTTCTTATTCATATTCCAATTCCTCTGCCAGAAATGGAAGTCAGGTGTGTTTTACACGACAAAGTCAAGACTGGCAGCGAACAGCGAGCCTCTGGAAACCTGCAAAATTCTTCCTTGGCAAGGATTATTTTAAACAGGGGAATACAGGGATCCTATGTCTGATATTAGCAGTTGGCCATCCAGTGACTGCAGCTTTTGTCTAGGTGCTAAGCTTTCTAGACACATCTTGAATTTGCTGGGACAGCCACAGCTCCTAAATCCCACAGGAAGGCTGCTTCAGGTTTTCAGGGTAGGTTGAGACCAGCCTCTGACAGGCTGCTGCCCCTGCTTTCCCATGGGACCAACCCAAATGAACCCGATCTGTAATAATAAACATATATGGAGATGACTGCATCACAAGCAGAAAGACTCATGGGTGCAGTGCTTTTGAATTATTACTGTAAAATATTCAGAAAAAAAGCTTGCTTTGTACGTGTGCAGTAGATTATGGGTTGTAAAATACTTGATAATTCTGCATTCTGCTATGGCAGATAGCAAGTAGTGGCCAAGATTATTAGTATACCAGTTCAGTGCCTGTATATGGGTTGATATCACCATCTGATGCCTTTCCTGTCTCTGATTTCGATGAGTCTGTGATATGTGATATGCATCATGCTTTACTGTGTTAGATCATATGTTAGAGGTCTGTTGCAACATTTGTCAGCATCTTTGTAGAGGAAAAAGAAACCCTAGGAAATGTACTGATTCATTACTAATGTTTAGCCAAACATGCAAAGCTGGTATATTTAGCAAGCACTGCTCCAAAATCCAGAGGAAAGCAGTGTAGTTGGTAGCAAATCTGCTTCAGTAGCTTGCTTTTCAAGAGAAATATGAATTCCCATTTACAAGAACCAAATCTTAAAACTTTTCTTCTGTTTGTCCAAAGGTTTATTTGTTGGAAGTGTAGTGATACTTATCTAAAACACCCCAAAACTATCAATGATTTAACAGAGCAAAGAAGGACCATCACTGTTTAAAGAGGAGACTCCCAAGAAGAGCTGAAAAGCATGACTTTTTCTACACAACTTCACTTAAAAGGAGTTATTTAGTGAAGCAGTTGAAATCCTTTGAGTAAAAGTATCTAGTGCTGTTCTGCGCAACACTCTTAAAGGTTAAGTTGTTAGCTGTCAGTGTTCAGTTCCACACTGTACTGCTGCTGGGGGAAGGGAGCACTAACTATTTTTCCAGCTCTGCAGCCAGACTCTCTCTAAACAATTTCCTGCACTGGGTTCATGTAAGAGACTATATTGTTTCTAATACAAGGAATGTAGTTAACCACAACTGATAGACAAATACCTTTTCTTATCACTAATGGATTACAACACTTGACTGCAAGAGTAATTTAAACCTTACAAATGGCACATTGAAACCGGTAACAGCAGTTATGCAGGGAGAATTGTTGTTATAACAGCTTTTCATTGTGTCTTTCAATGTTTGTACTGACAAGTAATTATTTTTTTAAATCGGCAATATAGCTTTGCTTTTATCCACTGTGTCTCTGAAAATGACAGCTGCATTAGAATATTCTGTTGGTCTTCAAGCTGTGGGCAATATTTCATGCTTAGCAGTCCATAGTGACAAAGAAATGATAGCTCAACAGTTTATATGTTTAGAGCAGGGGAAAAAAGTTCATTGTGTTTATTAAAACATGAGAGACCTCAGCAAGATTAGGGGCCCAACTTCATAAATCTTACGGGTAAGAAACTGCAAATGTGGATATACGTAACTAATCCCCAAACACATGCAAGTTGCACAGACAAACTGTGATTTGCCTGATGTTACTTAGCTCAGGGAACTGGGGCATAGAAAGATGAACAGCAGATTCAGACCACAAAGCTCTCCTCTGTCATGGACTATGCACCTAGAGGTAGGCAGCAGAATTAGTCCTTCCTCCTCCTCTTCTGGGCCTGTCATTCGTATTCCTGTGAAAGTCCTTTGTTTCCAATGGACAGATTTTCCACTTTTTGGATAAAGAAACCCCTAAGTTTCTTCACTGCATTTTTGGAATATCTATACTATGATGACAATGAAGCTATTGATGCTTACTTCTGCCTGCTGAACTCCCCAGCATCCCAGCCCATAGGGCATGCTTCATGTACAAAGATGAGATCCACCTGGGTACTGACCTGCCTAATGCGTAAACTCTGTGCAGGTCCAGGATTCTCTAACATTACACACCACTTCCTGGAGGTGCCAGTGGGAGCTGATGCTCGGGTAGACCCTCAGAATAACCTTTCTGAATTGCTCTGGAGGCCTTAGGTGCATGAACTCTCCATCTCCCACTCACCAAAGCAGACTCTGAATCTTACTCCGTGAGACTGGCTCAGGCTTATGCATTCACAGCCCCCTTCTAGTTCATGTTTCCCTTTTAAAGCTCACATCTAGGAATCATTGTCGTAAGTGAGAACATCAGTCTTCACACTAAAATTGTTAGCTCTTGGACAGAGGCTTGAAACTGAAATGTAAGTTCAAAGGAAAATTCTCACATTCTTGTTAGAGCATTTCTGATCTCGAGTCAACCTCGTGACTTTCTACCATGCTTCAACAACAGGCTCAAACAAAATGGTTAAGTGATTCTTGCATGCATGTCAAACACTGTCTTAGAAACATTCAGTCACACTGGGAGATATTTTTAGCTTCCCAGCGACTTTGTGAACAGTGTGTGTGAAATGAATGAAGGAATGATCCTGTGATGAGCAGACAGGCCAGGCTGTGTCCATTCCTTGCAGTGGCAGCACCTGCATGTGGTTTCCTTCAGGCACTGTGGATTCCAGTGTGAATCACTGGATATAAGGACATGTGGTAAGCTCTGGGAATTTTCTGGTATTAATTAAGCCCTGTTTTTGTGTTGCTCTATACTCGCCCTACTCAAAATCCTAATTACTAACAGGTCAGTTCAGCCACATAATTGCATCAGTTTTACTGTAAATCTCCTATAATTTTTATGTATGCAAATCAATACTTCCTAACATAAAGCACAAACATGTTTTCCATCTATCTTCCTATTATTTGTAATTTATATATTCTCTACAACGTTATACCTGGCATAAGTCAACTCCCTACACTGAAACATGTTATTCAAGCTAGTGGACAGTTGCCCTGTTTTCCCTTTTCATGTACCAGGAGACCAAGTGGCACTGCCTTTGCTAATCCTATGCTTGAAGGACTGAAGATGGGGCTGCTACTACTACCAGGCTATAAAACTCCTCACTGAAAGTTAGTATCTGGAGATATAATTAAAAGCAATTATGTTACTGTAAGTTACTTAACAAATAGCCATATCTCAGCAAAATGATGGCAACTTCCTGTATGTGCACTCTCTACATTCACCATGTGGAAGCACACTGAGCCAAAATCATCCTGGAAATGATGATTTCAGCACAATGGGGAAATACACCCTGAACTTTTAATGTGAATTTGTCATCTCAAATGTCTATTCAATGACTCACTAATATTTTTTGGTGAAATGAATTGGAAAGATCTGAATATAATTATACTACTAGAGTAATTAAATTACTTAAAATATAAAATAATTTTTATCAGAAAATATCTGGGGATTCCAGAACTCAGTTCAGTTTACATTCCTATTTCTGACTGCCTTTATGGCTTGGAGAAATCCACCCTCAGTTGCCTAGAACCTGACCCTCTGTTTGGTAACATTGTTCCTGGGAATGCTCTTTCTCACAGGTTACTTCTGTGACCCTGCAGCAGCTGTGCCTCTTTCCCCTGAAACAGCCTGCAAGAGTCTGCCTGTTGCAGATGACTTCTGCATCTTTCGATGGCTTTGAGTTTTGTAATGGAGAGTATTGGGTCACCCTCTCTGCCTGCTGCTGTCCTACAAAGACAGATGGTGTGGCTGCAGGCTGCGACCTGCCCACAGGGCAGGAGAGGGGACCTGCAAGGATTGAGTACATATAGGGTTTTCCCATGGGGTTTTGGCAGGTTGCTATGGAGCCGGCCCTAGGGCTCTCACAGCAGGCCATACAACAGGTAAATCTACCTGGAGGTTGCTCTAAGGCTGCCATTTGTACTAAGGCTGCCATCTGTAACCAGTACAACTGAAAGCATAAATAATACATCACTTTTTAAAAGTCAGAATGCCTTGATTAGGATGGCACTTCCTGGTGTTGTGAAGGAATAAGTCTGAAAGTTTTATCTTGTTGTATATACAGATCTTTACAGCTATTATAACTAGCTCCAGCAGCGCTATTAGGAGTAGGCAGACTGCAGTACTGAGTCAGCTCCCCAGGCTTTCTAGTTAAGAGACTCAAGTCAAAACACTGTTTAACAATGTTTTTCCTGTGTTGCAAAACAGCATGAGTGTGAATCATGGGGTTTTGGTGGGAAGATGAGTGCGAAGTGAGCAGAGCATCCAGGGGCAGAAAGTAGGAAATCGACGAACAACTTTTCTCTACACAAAAGCCTAGAAACACTGGGACTCCTTCTCTCCTACCCTGTACCCTGTGCAGTCATAGTTAAATTACAGTGAGTGTGAAACGCTACAAGTGCGAACAACAGTGTCTTACATGCTTTGCATGTTAAATAAAATGAGCACACAAGGGAAAGGTAATGGAGAATATGGCCCACTGGAGAACTTATCTCAAGTAACAGTTTCTTCCGAGTTTGAAAATCATTATGTGTATAGCACTGAGATGGTCTGAGAGTTAATGTTTGATTTAGTGACTCCTGGACTTGTTAGGAGTGTGTGGTCTGGATCTCTATTTTCCTGCTTTCCAGAACCTGCATTAGCATCCCAGAATATGGGGCTAGTTATGAGCTTCGGGTCCCAGAGTCATATGCATTTTAGCTATCACTTTATCACTCTTCTGCAAGTCATCTTCTCCAGTATAGATAATACATATTCAGTAACTGTACCACCTTCAGTTAAAACCAGCAGTGTGGCAGTGCTATAGATGGTGTATGAGCAGATCCTTCTTGCGTAATGGTTTAGTGTTTATACCTTTCCAAATATATTTTCTGAAAACATTTTAATGTTATTTTATTTCACACTGTAAAAACTCGGGTTTCTACACAAATGTCAGGAGTAACAACAATGAGATCCTTAAATAAACAGTCTTTTGGGGCAGTTCTGTTAGAAGTATGTGCTTCAGAAGTGGGTGCCATTTGTTGAAGCTTGCCCTGAACCGTCAGCATACCTTTTCAATCAAAGCAACAGCTGCCAGACTGATATAGTCCTGCACCAGAATGAGAACCCTTCAGAGTTTACATGCCCTTGTCTTATCTCACAAGTCTGTAGCTGCTGATACCGAATCACTAAAAATGGCAGCAGAAACAGTATTTCAAAGCTAATCTAGTATCATGGGCTGAAGGGAAGCTGCAGTCCACCTCACCCTACATTCCTTGAACACCCAAATGTCCCTCTGGGAGTCTTAGGTATACAAAGAATAAATGCTTTATCTGTAAACTGATTCACATTTCATTCCTTTTGAAAAGGAATAGTATTAATTGCTGTTAGAAATAGTTAAATATATCAAGCTGGTGTTGAAGACAGAATTCATGGATAAAATATTTTTTGTTAAAACTGGAATTTTAAGCAGCTATTATCACTTCTATGGATGCTTCCTATACATGAAAGTGCAGGTACAGCTTGTTCATAGGGTATGTAACTGCAGGAGATGTAGCTACAGCTTAAGAAGCATTTTAACAGTTTAAGTCTTCATTTTCAGGACTTTTTGTGAAGAGATTTCCATTTTATCTCATACGTCTATTTTAGTTTCAAGGTAACAGAATTGTTTGGAGGATTAGTAAAATTCCACAAAGTGTTTTGGTTATTAATGGAGTGATATTTTGCCTAATTTTGTATCTTGGTAATCTTTCTGTCACTTTATGCTGCTGCTTTAGTTCCAGTGACTGCAGCTTTCAGGACTGGTTAGCTAGTTTTTTCCAGCATGACAAACAAAATGTGGTTGTAGGTGTGGTATACACTTTAATATAGGTCCAGTTGGTTACATCAGGAGTGATGCTTCCCGAGTCTTTTTGACTAGCTCAGCATATTTTCATTGTCTTGTCAACTCATCTTTAAAATGTTATGTATTAAATTTTGAGTATTTTCTATCTAAGTCTTAGTCTAGACAGAAGCATTGCGATGCTACCACAGATTTCCATCAGCACATGACTATAAAGGTTTAGCACTAAAGCAACCTGGAGCTGAGGACTGCAATTGTCTGGGTTTACTCAGCTCTCCAGAGAAGCAGGCTACCTTTGTGGTTAAGTAACTCGATGGTCTAAAAGGTCTGGGCTCCATACCCAGCTTAGCCATGGAATTGGGTAAATGAAGCTCCTGTGCCTTGATTCCCTGATGACAGTGATCAGACATTGTCACGAGGGAACTTGACTTTGTCCTTCTGTACATTTTGTACATTTGCATGTTTTTTGAGACAGGCACTACCATCAGTGGGGATTCAATTTCCATCAGGCCCCCCAGGCACTACTAGAGTAGTAATAAGACCCAAAGCTTTGGAGTTCATGTAGCTTTTGTGTTGTGGGTTAGAGGTGAAGTAAGACAGAAGGTGTCTACCCTCTTCAGTATGAGCACAAAAGCATTAGCCCCATCTGATTATGATGTGTGAAATAAGCCCATGAAGTCCATATGAGCCCCTACCTTAATGGGCAGCCTCACTTTGTATCTGGTATGCTGCTTAAATAAACCTTTGAGTTCTTTCTGTGATAGCTGAACAAGTAAAAAAACCTCTCAGATGCTCAAGTGGCATTAATACAGACTCACAGTTTCTTAGCACATCCTCCAGGCATGAGTAGTTCTAAGGATGTGAGAAAGCCAGAAATGGAAAGAGCAAATGCTCTTTATTCCAATGCAACAGTTGTCAGAAATAACAAGCCAGTTGTAAAACTGTCAAATATTTGATGCTTATGTAAAGCACTATGTAATTTACCTTCTGTTGCTAAAGTCTGTTCTGCCCTATTCATGCCACTCAGATCATTTCTCCATTTAGTACTGGCAGTAGTAATACTAAATTAACTTTAGTATGTTCTTATTATTACCAGTATTTGATCATTTTCATTAGGCTTTCTACCTCCTACCACTGGAAAAATAGTGTCAGTATGACTCCATACTAACTGCAGCAGGGAACTTGTAGGAGCTGAAAATATTCCATGAAGGCATTGCTATGTGGACTATTACTTAAATAAGTACAACTCATTTTTGATAAGGATTTCAGGCTTGGGCTCTATGGATTTCGGAACTGCCAGTGGACATGGCGAGAAAGCCACAAGACCTTCCCATGGGGCAATTTCTGATGCTATTTGCTCTACTTAAAAATAGAAATGCTTCAGACCATTCTGATACTGCAGAGCTGAGAGGCATCCTTAGGTCAGTTTTTAGGCCACAGTTGTAGTCTTACTGGGGCCCAAATCTAGGCCCATCCAGAGGAACAATAAGGACAACAGGTATGGGAGCAGACCTTAGAAAATCACACAATATCGTACCAGTCCATGAAATAAATTGATACTGGTTTAATGTAAGTATAAGAAAGTTCATGCAAGACCTTGATAACAGTCTGTGTCTAGCTGTACAATGTGATGGCTCATCCAGCTCTATTATCAGGAATCCTTTAACTGCATAAATACAAGCTGAACATCTTTAAAGTGGAAAGAACTTTTATGCACGGGCTTGAATAGAAGTATAAGCAAGATGTGTTATTGGGCTGCTCCTGAGTATTACATTAGATATTTGTTTGCTCATTCATTTTTAAGCAGAAAGAACAGAAATAACAGTTGCCCTGACTGCTTATTTTAAAAAGCCTATAAAAACTATGAACACAACTTACTGAAACTCCTATCTAACTCAGTAAGAAATAACTGATGCAGCTAAAATGAAGATCTTGGAAAGACTACAACTTTTATGCACTGCATTTTGACTCTAACCACCTGTTGCAAGGATTCAAAAAATAGTTTCCAGTGTCTTTCCACATGCCAGGGCTCTGTAAAAGAGGTCTCTAAAAGGGGCATCTGAAACAATAACAGTCCCCACCTGGAAAGGAAAGTTAGTGTCAGTCTTTGCAGCAGCCTGGCAGCTGCTGATGTGAAATTCTTCCTTTACTGATGGGGAGGGGAAAATGGCCATTTTTACTTAAACTGAAATCTTACTTAGGTTTAAGCATATGAAGTGAGAAAGCTCTCCCTGGCACCTGTCAAAATGTATCAGACATCACTTTGCTTCATTGAGCCTATCAGCCTTTGCAGTCTAATAACAGATTATATTGGTAGAAAACAACCCCTACAAGAACATCTGTTTACCAAGAAAACTTTCAGTTCTATCTCTAAGAAGAATCAGCTTTGCCTTTCTCCCTCAAACATCCCTTGTGTCCCCTGCAGCTGTTCTCCCCTGAAACAACAGATCGATTCAGACTTGCCCCAAAAGATCATAACCAAAAATTTCATCCCTCTCAGGTTTACCAAAGCAAGGGGACTCTCACTTCTTGCTGCTGCAGCACACAGAACAGGTTTTTACATAAATGGAGATGTATCTGCTTGGCCTTGTGCACTTGTGCTGTTGGACTCCCAGGTGATTGAGAGTGAGATAGAAATGTTTGGGAATAAAAGGTTTTAGGCCCCTCTATGTAAATTCTTGTAAAATGTTATCACAGAAGCTGAAAGCCAGACTAATCACAGTGATGTGTTGCCCTTGTCTCTGGACAGTATTCAAAGTAAAGTTAAACTTAAGCTGACAGCTTTTTAATTTCTTTAAATGATAAGTTTTTCACTACACTAAATGCCCTAAACCAATTGTGATAATGCTCTACGTTGAGTTTAGTAATCCATAACAAGCTGCAGCTTTACAATCAGATTCTACTATTTTGAGAAAATCCCCATAGACAACAGCAAAATTAACTCACAGGATGATTTTACAGAGGAATGAATCAGATACGTATGAAATACACTGCACAATACTCCAAAGTAAACCAGCTTATTTAAGGATGATTCTAAATAAAGCTGTTACATGATATTATGGTATATTATTATAAATAGATAAAAAGCTGGAAGTTAATTTTAAATACAACTTCATTCTTTTCAGCAGCACAGCAGCTGCTTCACACTAATTTGTCTATAGCAGTTTGTGAAAATGTTCACTTACATCAGGTACTCGACCACTGGCTTATCTGCAGTACTTGTATTTACATGGCCTGGCATATCTCCCTACATGCTTGCATTGATGCCTTCAGTTGAAAAATCCCAATTCTTACCCCTTTGCATTAATTTGCTCAATTTCTGTTAATCTTTTCATACTTGCTTAACACTATTATAGAACTTCCTATAAGTATTATTGCTTGCTGCATGCCTGAATTGAAGATGTTTTCAAGTTTTAGAGGGAGGACTAGGAATACAGTTTTTAATTGTATGCAATGCAGCGAAAGCTACATCTATTCTTTGCTAACTTCCAGATTTTATCCAAAAGAAATACTTCCTAGCTAAATTGCTTGTTCAAGAAGAACTAAAGAAATCTCGTCCCTTGCTTTCCTTTATAAAAAAGCCTCTTCTGGAGATGTGCATGTTTCTTTTTCTTTCCCTTCCTTATATATTCACTTATTTTATCCCCTATACAATAAAGGAATTATATAAACCAACATCTGAATATACACAGCTTTTATAGAAAGGTGATAAGTGTATAAAATTACATTAGGTCTGTTAGGAAGTCTTTAAATGCCTGTCTAATAGCTTTCCCCTAAGTGGCTCCTTTAGCTTTATGTTTTCTTACATGTGAAGCTGTTCCAAGTACCAAACTACTAACAGAATGGAATCATATTTTATTGTTCTTTTAATTTTTGACTGAGTTTTACCTATTTGTTTGTTGCTGGTCTATAGCTATTTTGTTTCTTTAGAATTTCAATTTGGCTCAAGCTCTCAGCCTTCTCCAAGTAGGTGGTCTGTAACATTAAACCATCAAGCAATCAGTTTTATGCTTTCCTTTCTAACTTGAGCCCCAGCTTTCTTTTCACAAACAACAGTAGGAAATCCTCTGTCTGACACAGTACAGCATAAAGCAAAACAAAAATCAGGCTCGTTTGTGGTTTAGAGACACTTAGTGCTCTTAATGCCTAAAATGCCATGTGTTTTGATAGTATACTTTAATCCAAAGGCTATTTAAAGAATAGACAAAGTAATGACTGGGAGAGAACAACAATGACAATAGGAAACTGTAGCTTTAAATTGACCTTGATCTAGAATTTAATTTGTACGTCCATCCAAAGGAAATTTTTAACTGTGGAGTTGAACTACAAACTACTATAGAGTAAATTTATTTAGATCATAATGCAAGAAAATTATATTCAGAGAAGAAAAGTAATTTTTAATAACATGCATGCTTGATAATAATGCAAAGTATGATGTCTCTAAATTGGAAAGAGTGGTAGAAGTCAATGTGTTTCAGTTGCAAGTCATTCCAGGTTCCAAGCCTGTCTCTACTCTGCAATTAATGGTAGGAATAGAAATCGGCAATAGAAAATGAGTGCAGTGTAACAAAAATAATGGGAATATTCTGAAAAGGTAAAAATAACAAACCAACATTTTTTTCATTGTCAAACAAAGCCAATCCTGAGTTTCAGTTTCTTAGAAACAAAATACATAGTAATCCAATGTAACACATGGTGGTTCACTATCTTGTGTAAAATTTAGTTTGTCAGGAGAATAAAAGCAGGTAGTAACAAGGGTGTTACAAACTGAAGAAAGTAGAAATCGGGCAGTTTACAACTGAGCTGTTATGAAGTTGGACTGAACGGAAAATCTGTTATTGTTTTCCATAAAGTTCTTCTCAGGTGTCCAATTCCACAATTTGGATTGTTCAATGACTGGTTAAGGTTTTACATACTCAAAGGAAACGTAAAATGAATCGGTGTTTTCCACAGATCAGCGGATATGCCATTTGTGGATTATTTTCACATGCTTATAGACTCTGACACTCACTAGTAGTACCCAAGACCTCAGTTTTTCTTATTCTAATGCATATACTTAAAAAGATGAGTATTCCCTTTGGCTTTAGTAAAACAAATTCCATACTTAAGCACATGTTTTATATTTTCAGGCTTCTTCTCCCCTGTAACAGTCATCTTATGGTAACACTACTTCCTTTCAGGACAGCTTTATCCAAAGGGTCTCCTGCTCACCTACAAATCGTACTATAGGCTTGTATGGAACTTAGAATAACAATTAAAATTAAGAGTTTTAAATTTACTTTTGTAATCATTGTATTAGAACAGATTTTACAAATGTGGCCATCAGGTCTCAAAACTCACTGTGAAATCCTCACTGCTGGTTTTTAGCTCAGCAAGATTTCTGCCCTAGCAGATACCAAATTAATCAGACACTGCTCATTACTTCAGGTCAGGATTTGTCTTTCCGTTCTTAGCAGCTTTCAAAATACTGTTCTACTGTCCTTGGCTACTTGCTTCCTCAAAGACAAGTTCCTTTGAGAAAGGGCTTGCATGGTTTGAAATGTCATGGTTCGCAGTTAACAACAGGTCATTGATTAACACATCAAGGACAGATACAAAGACACTTATTCTTGAAGCATGTCTGACACATACTTATTTCCATATCCTTTTTTCCCTTGCAAAATATGATGAACATAATCTGATTGTGTGAGAATATGGATGACTTGGTGTGATTATTAGTCTGGTAGCAAAAAGCAGTCAAGACCTTTCCCAAGACCTCCATTTATAGCCTTCATTTGCATTCTTCTACAAGGAAAAGTAAATTCTCCCATGGTTTATTGCTTCATTGACAACTCACTTTAATTAAGCAACCACGATAATTGCATTTCTTCCTGAGACTGCAGGAAAGCACTTTCTAAGCAGCTAAAAGCTTTTGGGCCTTATTTTTTCCACCCAGAGGTTTTCAAAGGAGTGGAATGAAATGGTTGCAATCAAGACACAAGTAGCAAGGGAGAGACTGCAATCCTTGTTCATACTGAACAGAACCTCAGGCTATGAAATAAACAAATGGAAAGCAAATTATTTTTAGGGTAAGTTATTACTCGGGACAAAAGGGACAGAGTTAGCAACAAGTGTATCATCCTAGTTCAGACTGTGGGCTTTGGTCCCTTTGTTTAGTAAATCTATTCAAATTATAACAGTATTCAAAAGTAAGCATAAAGTCTAAGTAATAGACTAACAGCACATCACTCAAATCTGAAGGACTGACACGACCACTATTTTGCCCTTAGATTATGCATGAAATTAATTTCATCCTTAAAAACTATACAGCATCTTCTTAACCCCCAAACTCCTCCCTATTTCTGCCTGAGACACGTTACTAAAATGCTTCTTGTTAATCTAATGAGTTTGGGTGTCTAACAAAGAACTGCAGCAGAGCATCTGGTGAAGGCAAGCTGGGAAAGTGTGCTAAAATGCACAGTGTCAGCCCAGTGAAAGTAGCCTTCAATAGTCTATAAAGCTTGGAGATTTGCTAGACCTGACAAGAGGCTAATGTATTAGCTATTGTGCTCTTTGACATCTTTGCTAATTCCTGTGTTTATTACTTGCTTCTAAAGTAGGCTGCAAGTCTGCAAAAACCTTCTGCAATAAGAAATCTGCAAAGTGGGTAAATAACCTTGCTTTTTGGTAAACTTAGAAGGAGAGAAAGGGAGAGAACATTTTCATTAGCAGCAGGAGGCAAAACTGGCTAAAACTGAAGGAAAAGGTTCTAGTTGCTAGAGAAAGGTTTGTAATAGAAACAGTCAGCAATTCCCCTGCTGCAGAGGAAACTTTGCCTACACAGCTTTTAGGAGGAAAGAGGGAGGCCAAAATGAAGGGAAAACAATGAAAGGTTATATTAAAAAAGAGCATCGGTATGTACTGGCTCCTTCAAGCACAGGAAGGAATCAGAGCAGGCTGTGTGAACTTTAAATTAAAACAAGAGTTGCTAGCAGGACACTGCATCTGAAGACAGTTCATTGCTTTATGTTTCAAGTTGTTTGATGCTTACCACTGCTAAAGGCAGGCTGTGAGAGGCCTTTCTCTTTAGCCTACAGCATGAAAGGTGCCAAACTTTTACTCCAAAATGAGAGCTGGGGATTCTTGACAAGCTAGCAGGAAAAGGAGAGTAATACTAGCAGAGAGAATGGGAAAATGCTAAAAGTACAAATTACTTAATTGGAAACCTGTGGTTGAGAACTTCCTCAAATAAGGGAAATGAACTTGGTGCAAACCAGTGACAGTGCCCCAGTAAGTGTGGCTCTCAGGGCTTTCTCATATGCCAACATGCTCATTATGTTAGCAGCATTTCTTATTCCATGATGCTACCATTACCTGGCTTTTGTTTGTTTGGATTTGGGATGAATTAAACTTTAAAAAGTTTATTACATATTTTTCCCAAAGAACACTGAATGACTTAAGAATTATTCCTACCTATAGGGTGAGATTTCTTTAAGATTTACAATCTGTGAATATTAGTCTTGATTCTGAATGAGCTACAAGGGAGACATAAATAAACACGCAGCCAGTGGGGTCTCCTCATTAAGCAAAGATTATTTCTTTCTTTGCAAGAAATCTGTCAGGGAAAAGCACTGTACAGAAAAGAGGTTTATTTATTCTTAGGTTTCAGCAAATGACTGTGAACTTCCACACATAGTACACATTCACTGAGTTCATCAAATGTTTCTTCCAAAAAAGAGCTTAAAGAGAACTGCGGTAAAAGGAAGTAACTGTGATAATGTAAGTTAACAGCCATGGGGTCTGCCCTAGCAGTCACTCTGGTCAGGGGACAGGCTGCTCTGTGCAGGATTCCTGGTGGCTCTGGTTTAAAGCCATGCCCTTAGCCATGTTTAATTCAACAGGTTAGACTGCATCTTCATGTAGAACAACATGCCATCTGCTTACAGATCAATCCCACCTTTGTCTTTTACAGTAGGTAGTACTTTTTCTGCATCAGCAACATTGTGTTGCTGCTCAGACTCAGCATTTAGGGGAGAAAAATGAGCCAGAAAGCAATGGTGCATCTCCACACGCCACATGAGAAGGATAATTTTAACTTCCATCTGCTCTGTGTTTGCAGATCAGGTTAGATACTCTGGGATTTCCAGTGAATTAAATGGGACCTGGTCTGAGCCAGCAGTCTGTTCAGTTTAAAGTACTATGGCCATAAGGGTCCTTCCTTTCTCACCATGACCTTCTCTTTATCATAACACAACCTATCTCTATCCAAATGCATACTCTCAGAAATCAGCAACAAATGATTTCTTGGGTTATCTTAACTATCTTTTGGCCATGATGTGGCTTCTTACTGATAAACACTAACAAAGTTTTAAGTAGCAAAAAATAAAACCAATCACCCTCTTCACTTAACTCACAAAAGCTCTACCTAGAGCCTATTGCTATTAATAAGCAGATTTTGGTCTTAAAAAGAGAAGATTGTTAAAAGAAAGCAGAAAACTATTTTTATTTTGAAATTAGGTTAGAGAAAAACACTTTGGAGAATGCTGTGAGGGTGGAGATCAGATGAACTTTTTGTGTGTTTCCTTTGGAGGAAAAAGAAGTTATGCAATTCCAAGCAGTCATGTGGTATGGCAGCTGCTAAAGTTACTGCTAATTTTTATTAGAGCTGGCCAGAGCCAGAAAAAGGTCTGCTTTATAAGCAAGACCTTTCAAGAAATAAACTAAATCTTCCTGAGCTCAGAGGCCAGCAGAACTGAAAGAAGAAAAAATAGCACTGAAGTTTGCTTTCCTTTCCCTGTCTCCCCCAAATGCTTCAGGAAACATTTTCACTCTCCCTTCCTGTTGCTGGCTTCTTTCTTGTATTTGTCCAATCAAACATACATAATATTTACTAGATTTCAGTTCAAATTCCTGCTAAACCCATGGCCCAAAAGGACTATTTACATTCACAATGTGTATGTGTACACCCAAGGCAGAAATGTGATCATGTGCTACAGGCTTTAGTTGACCTTGCTGTGAAGATGGGTGATAGACTGGATGGTCTCCAGAGGTCCTCTCCAACCTGTGCCATTTGGTGATCCTGTGAAGCATTTAATAACTTTATTTGTTATACCTGAAGATGGGATTTTGAAATTGCCGATATCCTTGTGGAATTTTACAGGACTGTGCACCTGTCTTTGAAAATCTGTGCCTAAATAAAATTAAACTGGGTTCTAAACTTGATTACCAAAGCTTGGTGATCTTGATTACTTGCTTCCAGTGTTGCACATCTTTGAGCACTTCAAATGTGGACAATGGTAAAAAAAAAGATGAAGGCAAGTACTTCCAGATAAAATTCCCTACATTACAGATCATTCATTACTCTTCATGTATCATCTAATCTCAGATTAAACAGGATTAATTCTGTACTGCTGTGAAATGGAGCATATAATTAGGCTGTGGATCCTATACGGATGCTATAGATAACTATGTCAGTGTAAAATGGTATAAAAGAGCCTGCTGTAGGGTGTACTCTTCCTGAGATCCACAGGTCAAGTCCTCAATAAATTAATAATTTTAATTTGAAGATTATTTTAACACCAGGCTTCAGTAAATGATTAAAAAGGGGCTTGCACCAATGAAAGATACTGGTTTCCATATTCTGACCTGCTTCATACAATGAGGTACATTTAAAGGGTAATTTAAGTTACGGATAAGATGCTTGTACTATCTGGGAATTAAATGGCCCAAAGTACAGCCGCATCACCTAGTCTTTCACAAAAGGAATGCCTCTTGTCATGTACAGAGGGATTGGGTGTATGTCTCTACCATCTGCTGATCTACCCACACAGCCCATTTGTACCACTCCTACTTCCACTCACAACAATTTCTGAACTTTCCTTTTTTTTGAAGTATTATTCCCTCACCCGGTCTTTAAAACCCAAATTCCACTTTCAGAAGTAGATTCTCTTCAGAGATGTAAGACTTCATAGACACAACCTTCTTTAATAATTTTACACTGTTATAAAAGAGTTAACGTAATACAAATTTACTTTGGATACTAAAATGCATAATGAAGTCTTAAAAGCAACTTAAAATACTATTCCCATTTAAAAGCCCCAGTACTGAAGCAAAAACTTCTCCATTACTATTACTGGCAGCCCAGTACCATTTGTATTTACAAGTATCTAAAAACTTTACAAGTCCTGTAGTTGCACTTCGTAGTGCAACATGAAATAGTGAAGCTATACTGGTTTAAAATGTATCCAAACATGATGCATAAAGGAGCAGTCAACAATGCTGGAATTATTTCACAATGTTGATAAGTTGTCACCTCTTAGTGTTTAAGGCACAGAACTGCAGTTAATTGTGAATGGCTTCCAGTTTTTCATAGTGTCAAAAATTATTTAATCGGGCAAAGGAAAAAGCCTTATGTATGAGGAAAGAATGATTCTAACGCCTTTATTGCTATACAATTTGAGGTAATAAATTGGACCAACTTCTCAGCACTCTCACTTTCCATGTTTTTCTGCCTGTAATGTTTCATGTCCCATCATAAACTTGGCAATTTAGAAACAAAACAAACTCCAGACAACCCCATGCCTGATACTGAAATTATTTTGTTCACTCTCAAGCAGTAAGACCTGATCCGCCTTAAGACCTACAAACACCACTGACCAAAAGTGACTTTGTATTATCCATCTTACTGGAACAGAATCCAGGATTTAATTTCAGCTTCTGTATTTTGCGTGCGGAAAAACAGTGTTGGGAAGAAAGCAGAACTAAGGTGCTTGTGCCAAGCAAGTCTGCATAGCATGCTCTTGTTGTGAAGAAAAATCCCACCACCAGAACAAACCAGGTTTGAGCTGCAGGATCAGGATTCGGGATCGCCAGGAAGATGTGGTCACCCACACATCAGTATTCTTCACATTTGTTGAATAAATTACATTTTTAATTCCAAATGAGAAGTTATGCAAATTTTCCTCAAGTGTATTTTGAATAGCAATGGTCTGAGCTTCCCTTTTTGCCAGTTAATTTGCACTTGCTTTATGCATATCTTTTAGTACAACTGGCATGGTAATGTACTGCATATGTACTAAATTGAGGATGATTGTGCCTGATTGCCCACTTATTATGACACAAACAAAATGTGTGAAAACAGTTGGTAGGACTTTCTGTGTGTTTTCTCTAAAAAGGCTCAGCACATCCAAAAATCTAAAAATAAAAGCTAACAGTTAATCATAATGGTTTGGCTTTCAAATGTGGAAAACCAAACAGATGACTTTAAAATGCAAGGAATTGTGCCACATGTGAAAAGAAGATTAAATTGTTCTCTTATATGCTCTGCATGCATCTTCTTTAAAAGAAGTATGTTAGTCTGGCACGTTTCTCTCTGATTAGGTACAGAGAATACGGAACAGCTATTTTTCACTTCTTTGAAGAGCAATAATTCATAAAACCAAACTGTGAGTTTCTCAGGTGGTTTGTGTTTTCTCTTCATCAGGAGTGTCACAGCCATGGGCTGATGTGCAGCATTGTGACTGCTCCTGGAGCCCACAAGGCAACACACCAGGCTTGTCTTCCAGCACAGGACCACCTCCCCACCTCGCTGTTCAAAGGAGGGAACAAACTGATTCCCCCACCACTGCACAGCCTGGCAAAAGGCAGGCTAGGCACTCACCAAAGCCTGCTTTATCAAGATAATTAGCATGGATTGGTTTACCAGAAAATAGTAAACACAGCTGAAGGAGAACAGATGAGAATTCATGAGCTATGTGATCAAGTAATACATGAGTCAACTGAGTGACTCCCTTGCTTAATGTGAGATTTGACAGGCATGGAAATTATCAAAGTGGTTTGCATTTCCTTTCCAAGTCCTGTTCCTTGTAGTACCAAACAAGTTACTAACCACACCAAAGAGAAAAAGCTTTTGGGGACATGACATATGCTACATGTTCAGTGACTTTCACTGGGTTTTAAAGCAATATAAAATGCTGTCCTATCAGCAGAACTTTTCTTCTGCTTTTTCATGCCCATAGTCATGAAAAGTTTGATGCAAGAGAACCTGACCTCGAAAGTATATTCCCCTTAATCATGTATTTTTCTCAAGCACTTTCCTGTTTAACTGTGCAATTCCACACAAACTTGAATGATGCTATTTAACTTCTCTGCAAGCACAGTGGATGCTACGTTTCAGCTGCAGAGCCGCTCGGGCTTACACCCTCTGTAGCCATTTCCCTATAGCAGGGATGTCAAAGGGTTCCCATAGCTAACAGCTGTCTGTAGCACATGAGAAGAAGAGGGATTTGTCCTGTGTTCAAGATTGTAGATTATTCCCAGAGGAAAAAGGAAAATGGGGCTGTCAGGAGAAAATGCCGATGATGTGAAGATGTGCTAGAGGTTGGATGTGACTGAACAACCTGGTCTAGTGGAAGGTGTCCCTGCCTGCGGGGAGCTTTAAGGTCCTTTCCAACCCTAAATCACTCTATGACTGTATGATTCCAAAGCACAAGAGCAAAGTCACAGATTAAATATTCAGGAAAGCTGAGCAGCTCTGGAGACTGCCAGCAGGTAGAGGGAAGAGGGAAGTGCAGCATGAAGGGCTATATGCAGGGGGAGAGGGGAGAGACAACATTAATTCCATTAATTTCAGCAGTCTTACACAGATGGGATCTATACCTGAGTTGAGAGAGCTTTTTTTTTGATGATTCAATTCTCTGTTTTTCATTCAGCATGCCCTTGAGCAATATTCTAAGTTTTCACAGATTCCAAATACCCACATTATATTTAGGGTCAACATGCTGTGGACTTTTGTTAAGAAGAAAGAATAAGACGGTGTGGAAATGTGAGGGGAACCCATGCAGAACCTTTTCAAGAGTTGCAGCACGGAATGTGCTTATAACTTGAGCTCTTCAGTTTATTTATCAGTGAAGAAGCAGAGACTGTAGGTCCGTAATACTAAAACTGACACTGCTTTCTTTGTTTGCAACACTTACATTTTGATCCCATCCAACATATTTTCCTTTTTTGTTTGCGGGAAGGACATTAGTACAGTATTTAGTGTAAAAATACTCTGTTTTCTGGCTCATCCCCCTGCTTCCCCTCCTCCCTGCCACCGCATAAGCTGTAGTGCTGGTATGAAATCAGGCAAATAAATTTATGAGAGGAAAAAATGCAGCGATAACCGAGTCTGCCTGGTTTCATTTACATTTTCCTCTTAAGGTTGTTATTATTCCCTTTTGACCAAGCTGTGGGATCCGTGTTTTAGCACAGGCATGATGCTGCTTTGTAAGATACCATTAACAGATACGGACAAAGGGCTTGGAAAGTTTTCTAGGAGTATAAACTAAAAAAAGCTGACTCTGCTGTAGCTGTACTTACTGCCCCGTTGGGCTCGCTCTCCTCAAATACTCTAATGTGCTTGCGTGTCCTGGCAGGAACTTAAACAGCCAATTCTTAGTTACTGTCTGAAACAGTTTTCTTCTAGAAAATCAGTTCCTAAGTGTATGTAGCTGCACTGTAAATCTTGTTTGCAGAGCTGAACTCTTCCATTCATGACAATGAAAATATTCTGTTTAACCTATGTGCTTGTCAGAGTTCAGCGTCTGCTGTAAGTGCTTGCAGGAAGTTTCCTGCAAGTAGCTATTGGCTTAGGTTTATCCTGCTGAAGTGGGCATACGCTTAAAAAGCACTCACCAGTGAATGAGGAACTGAAGGCTGTGTTCAGTTAATGATTTTATTTACTGATTATTTGTGGGAGTTTCCTGTGAGCTGTCTGAGTATTGGTGAGTGAACAGGGCACACAGGATAGGGACAACTGCATGCTGACAAGAAAGCCAGAGCAGCAATACACTGAATCCTTTCAGCCCAGAGACTCAGTCTTGTGGAAAAACTAGACCCCATCACGCACCAGCAGACCACATGAAATGTTTCTTCATTTATTCATTCACTCGGTTTTAAAGCCATCCTTCCCTCAGCAGCAGATCTTTCTTAGTACATTATTGACAGGGAAAGGTATGCCAAGTGCCTGCTAGAGCATCCTTTCTTGCCTTTCCTGCATGGCTTACATAGTTTCTCTGTGCCGATTCTACTTTCAGGGGCTGCGTTGTTAACAGAGCTACCAAATTAATTTTGCTAAAATCTACCTTAGCCACCTCATGTGTGCTGCAGCACACTGACTGCAGAGTGAACAGGGAACACACAGTGAATTTTGTACATACACAGATTTACTAAAATGTTTCACTGTTCTTATGTGCAACCTGTGAAGAAGCCCACATAACAGAAAAGCAGCCTACAATTTGTAGTATGTAAGTGTGCTTTGGGGAAAATCAATCAAATGCACTAAGGCATGTTCTCAGCTCCTAAACTAATGATCCTTCCTGTGAGCAGCATGAAACACTGCGCAAGTCCCAGGTGGCATAAATCCTCAAGGTTTCAGTGGAGCTGCAACAGTTTGTACTACTTCAACAGTACCCTAATTGTTCTTAAACTTTACGGTGGCAAGCAGTCAGCATTTCAAGGGTCTCCTTCTTTCTAAGCATTCCTGAAGCTAAACAAACAAGTTTTCCAGTTAGTGAGAAGAGAATGCCATATTTAATTTATAATCTTGCAGAGCTGATGTGCTCTGAAAATCTAATTTTGTCTTAAGAAATGCCAAGCAGCTGCGTAGAGGCGGCTTTCATGGCTGGGAGTCGAACCAACTTCTGTTAAGAGAGGAAATTAGGACCATTTTGTTACCCTGACAAAAATGAAATCTATGAGAACAGTAATTCCTTTGCATAAAAATCGATAGGTTCAGCATGTTCTTAACATGGCAATTTGCTAGAGAGCATCTTAACAGTAATTCAGTAAATCACTAGCGTTGCATTAAATCAGCTGCTCGCTTTGAATGTGTAAGTACAGAGCTGCATGAAAAACGTAGTCAAATCAGAGAAAATCTAATTGTACCATTAATTCCTCACTTCTAAAGTAATTGGGAAAGATCTGAGAACAGGTATAGGTTAAGAAGCATTGGTTTACATAGAACAGTTACAAACAGATCCAAGATCCAAGCCTTCAACCCTAAACTGACGGGAATGTCTAGAAGCTATTTCTCTGTATACCTCAGATTACCCATTTGGAAAGTCTGGATAGTATTATTGAGCAGTGAGGGGGAATTAATAAGCAGTTAACAGCCATAACATGATCTGCATAGTCCTACAGAAACACTGAATATCATTATTATTTAACAGATTCTGTGAAACAAAGTACAAGGAAAAAAGGCTATTTCTCTGTATTAGTGCTACATGCTGCTTTGAAGACTGAGTAGCACAGAGCATGCAACATTCATCTTAATGTATGTCATTTAGTAGTAGAAACATGTACTTCACCATGGCATTACTTAAGTCAGTGATATGCAAAGGGCTAAGAAACCACTTTTACAGAAACTTCAAGATAATTCTAAAGACTGATTAACTTTATATATAACCTTCTAAAAATGCAGAACAGGAAATCCAAACCCCATAAGGAAAATATGTTTAAAAATTATCTCTGACATAACTCAGAGTTTATCTCTGTATCCATTTGTCAGGGGATAGAATTTGCAAGTAAATATGAATATAATAATGCATTTGCTAGCAGCTATAAACATTCCTGTGTCTGTCTAATCCCTGCTCAGTAATTAGAGTTGTGACAATTCTGAAAATGAGAAATGATGCTCTTCTTTTCTGTATGTGATCCAAACCACATCCATCAGAAGGTCCACAGCAAAGAAACATTTTCCAAAAGGAAATCAAATAATTCATGTTTTACTTCATTGTAAATTCTCTGTGATGGATGCTGGGATTAATTTTGAAGATGTTACACTCAGCAGTTTATATTGGAATGTATTCTTTGAAAGAGTACTTACAATCATGCTAGTGATACATAAAACCTTAGTATCGAATGAACAAGTCAAAGAAGTTTGAGATAGCAAAATTCAGTTCTAGACAGTTAAGTGACCATCTTTCTTTACCATCTTTCATGCTTCTGAAAGCAAAAGTGACCCGCTACAATGCTCAACTCCTTATGCCAAGTTCCATCTGAATCCTCCAGCTGTGTCCTGCCAGTTACTGCTAAGTCTGTAAATGAGTTTTCGGCCAAACTGCCAAATAAAAACTTTGGTTGTGTAAAGGTTATTAGCAAAATTTGCCTCTAGAAGGCCACTATTACTGGATATTACCTTATTCCCATCTAGATAATCTACAGGGTATTTCAAGTATCTAAGATAACTGGAGATTAGTATCATAAAGCTCATTTAGATGTCTCAATTCAGGAGGTGTCCCCTTTCTTCTTTAACCCAGACTAGGGTTAGATACAGCACACTAAATATAAATCACACAGAATATGGAACCACACAGTTGTTTTCAGGAGCTGATGTCCACACTACACGTACTTTGAGGGCTCTGTGTTAGAGCACTCAAGCCTAGTTCTGTGAACTGGATGCCTGCAGTGGCTGGGTTGCATTAATTGCATTAATATCTGAAATAAAACCCCAGTGAGCCCGCTTGGGGACTGCTCCACAGTGGGAACTGAACTGCATTAGCTGGGCACCATTCAGAGACTTGCTTCAAAAGGACACGCCTAATCGAAAGTCAGATGCTGATGTGGAGGCACCCAAAGTCAACTCTTGGCAAACTATGTGCCAAATTTTCATCACTATTGTATGTATTTATGTATATATTTAGAGGTGAAAAGAGTGAATATGAAAATGAGTTTGTGGTCAGCCCAGTAAGAGTTGTCAACACATGGGTTGCTGCTACCCTTGGTGTGTTATAAGTACAACTAATTGCTCTAGTGTCTTTATTCTGGGGTTTTCTTTTATGTGAAAACATAATTTGAGCTGTGGAGAAGACTCTGCACAAACATGCAGCATCCAGTATAATGGTATTTAGTTGCTTAGCCTGGCCTGTGCTAACACTGCCAAATGCTAAACTTGTGGAGAAACGGAGCAGTGAGGAGGGAGTTAAAAGCGGGGAGAAAAATAAAAGCAGTAATGAAGAAGGTTGCTGGATACAGAGAGCTGATGCTGCAGAGTCCATGGAAGTTAGCTGCCCCTGTGCCACTAGTGAGGGTGACTTCTATGACTTCTACAGACAAATGCCGTATGACTGCAACTACAGACCAAGTTACAGTGCTTACACTCAAGGAGACTGAACCGAGTTTGCAGAGAGAGACCAGGACATTTCCTAACTTTGGAGTATTTGGTTTTCCAAAGTTTTGGTTTTCATGAAGTTGTTTGCTTTATGTGACTATGCACTACTTCAGAAACGGATGTCAGCTTTTCAAATATGTTTTGGGGAAATACAGGCTTATGGGAAAATGTTCACTTCCAACAAAACTGCACCGTTCTCACAAAGTTGTCCAGACCTTTTCCCAGTTATGTTACATCATATAAAAAGTTGAAGCAACTCTGGATCATTTCACAGCTCAGCTTCTTATCTTTTTATAGTTCTGCTACTGTGGTTCCATTCTTTCCCATATGAAGAAACTTCATTATTATTTTATATCCTTACTAAATTGTGAATACCATTTACCGTAACAGTACAGAAAATAGCAAATACACACTGTCCCCTGCCAACAGAAAATCCTTAACAGCTGTTTATTGCTCATTTGCAAAACATAAGAGCAATGGAATTCAATTACTTAGAGAAACTGGCTGTTCCATGATACCCTTGGCAACAAACACCGCACTTATCTTTTTGAACAATAGAGTCTTAAAGTTTCTCCAGCTTACAAAAATAAGACAGTGAAAAATACTTTTTCTTAACTGCAAAATGCTAAACAATGGAAACTGACTCACGATCAGCTGCCTTTTGTTTCACTAAAACAAACCTTTTTGTCTCTCTCTTCCCCCCAAAAAAGAAATCTACTCACTGCAAACTGCAAGAAACATTTCAAGCAACCACCTCTTTCACAGGAAGGACTTTTTATTGAGGTCAAGACTTTGGCAAAATGAGAAGAAATTCAGACTGCAATATGAGCAATGTAAGAACTTACAAACAACATCTAGGGAGTTTAGACAGGTTTATAATAAACCATGCAGAAAATGCAGAGCAGCATGTTTTCTAGCTGTTCAAAACTTGATCTTAAATACCAAGAAAAATAAAGTCATGGTTTACACTACAGATATTTCATATATGCTTTTAACTAAATAAATTAGAAGTTTCCAATAGCTTTAAAAAGAGATATCTACAGCATACCAGATAGATGCTAGCTCCTCAAAGTCAGGACATCCACATGCCATCCATAATCTGGTTTCTATATTTAGGTAAGAACTACACCTAAAACCATGAAGGTCAGCACTGAATCAAGTCAAGCATATTTTAACAGACGTGTCTTCTAGACAGTGTTTACCACGGTACATTTCTTCCAAACCCACGCTAAACATCATGCCACTTGAAGACCAGAGATGGAATCTGCACTATTAAAAGACAGTGTATTCACATACCTCAATAATCCTGTCATGAATCTGTAGCCCTCCTTCCTTAGCTGCAGGCCCCGTGTCAACTATTTTTGATACAAAAATTCCTTCGCTAGATGAACCATCTTGATTATCCTTTAAGGATGAAAAGAAAAATACATTATTGTACCTTGAACTAACTCTAATTTGCCCTCAGCTTAAAGTTGTCCATGTCACAATGGTGCATGTGATTTGAAATAAATATTACTATTGATATTTTAATATGGAATTACTTTGTGCTGATGAGACCACTTGATACTCCTATTTTGAAAGCATAAACAACCTGGAATGGACTTCCATTAGGCACATTAGTTGCATGATAATGTCTCTCCTCTGACTTAGGCCAGCTCAGTAGTACCTGTCATTGAAATTATTCTTAACATAAAATCCAGTGAGATGGCAGCCTGCTTGCACAGCAAACATAAGATAACAGTGCACTTTTCATTTTAGTTGCACAGCTCTTCCTCTGAAGGCTTAAAAATAAAACCATGAAAACCAACATATATGAAAATATCTAACAAGATACTTTCGTACCCATTTCATACAACATTTTGTGTCATCAGCTTCTACCAGTGCAGACGGTGTTTCAATGAAAAACTCTAACTATAAATAAAGAATAACTTTCAAGTGAATTTACTAGGAATAAATCATGATTAATGTCAGATTTCCAAGCGGCCAAGAAGTAGTTCTGAATGCTTTCTAAATTACTAGGACAAGGTATAATCCATTCCTTGATCTAATTAAAGTCATATGCAGCAGCTCCAGCCAACAAGCATCCAGAAAAAATACATTAGTGAGTGTATGGTGCAGGAAACATCTGTTGAAATCACAGAAGTCAGAAGTAGGTTGTTTAAGTTCCATCCCTTCACCTGCACAGAGGGCTGCTTAATCTCTGGTGGAAAGGAGAATAAGTAACGTTTTCTTAATGAACTGTAAGGGACCTAAAGCTGTGGGCCCTGAACTCATGCAACACCTTCAAAGCAGTAATGGTCTGAGAAAGAGATACCATGCTTTCACCATTCTGGGAGTGATGCTGCACCAGTATTAGTGTTGCTGTAATGATGTGCAAGAATACACACACTGTGAGAGAAAAGACAGTGTAGTTAACAGACATCCAATACAAATCTGAATACAAGATCTGCTCTGAAGGAATCCCAAGAGACCCAAATGCTTGTCAGCAGCATTTTTCCTTTAAGTGTTGACCTACATGCTTTTCCCAACTGGAAAGGGCAAACATATTTTAACAATTAACATACCACGCATGGTCGGCCACCAATAATATTAAATCCAAGAGAGCCAGAGTCACGATGAAGGATGAGTGTCAGTGCTTTAGTTTCTTCACCCTACAAAGAACAGATAAACATATTCAAAACATTTGTGTGCTTTGGTGGGTTCGACAGCTAAAAACACCTATCCAGGTTTGTCGGGCTGATTGTAGTTTAGAGAAGAATGTTCAGAACAGCTTTGCAGGAGCAAAGTCAGCAGCTCCCAGCCACCCCACTGTTCTCCAGAAGTGCTTCTCTGTGAAACCCACCCTGTAAGATTTATGTGCATTTTTTATTGAGATCTACAGTGAGACACTTAACAGCAACAGAAGAGTTTTACATGTAATACTGATTCCTGCAACTACTTGACCTAGTCATATGTGATGTGTTATGTAAAATACCCCACGTTTCCGGTAGTCAAATTCTTGACTTTTCCAGTGCTGGAGGGTGACTGAATCTTAGGACTGCATTTTTATGTTGCTTCTCTCTAGTGCTAACTGCATGGCATTGTTTAAACAGTATCAAACATAGTGTTATACAACAGAAATTCCCTGGTGAGTTTTAGAAAACAGCATTAAACAAAACTGCTATGACTTCTGCAAAAGGCCTAGGGTGCCAATTGCTATTCACAGCGCCTGGCACAAAGAGGTTTTTTCTTTGGAATTTTAATACTAGCAAACCAGAAATCTTCTATCATTGAAAATCCTTACGTTAATTTCTTAAAATACGAAGTTCTGCAGTGAACAGTTCTGACTGTATAAAAAAAATGTACAACAAAGATAGATTGGATGGACCTATAGTATCCAGAAGACTGTGTAAACATGGTGTTTTCTTGTCCTCTTACCTCAGCTTGTTCCTAACTACAAACTATACCAAAATGTCCTTTATGACACCGTGATGTTACTTAAGTCTGTACTTTCATTAAGACAGAAAGTGTGCGTACTGTAAAGACAACTAAATCCTCACAATGTACTAACTATAATCTCAATCAAGCAGGTGTTCTTTACAGCACAACATTACAAAACTGTAAAAGACACAACAGCATAACACTACAAAAAGCCATCTGAATAACAACTATAGGGTTGGTATGTTGTGCAGCTATAGATATATACGAACCTTGCCTCCTGCCAAGATCTTTTTGTTTTATCCAAAGGGTGAAAAAGTTATGAACACAAAAAAAGTTTGAGGAAGTTATCTTACAAGTCTGGTTTTCATAACCAATTAATGACAAAAAATTACAAGTTACATTGTAATTCGATGCAGATGGTTTTAGTTTGTGCATTTTTCTTCTAACATGTCAATTTGAAGTTGTCAATCACACATTAATGTCTATTAAACTCATAAAAAATGTCAAAGTAATCCTGGATTACTGAATTACTCCTACAGGTTTGGGATGGTAACAAAGCCCAGTTCCCTGCCAGTGTAAACTGGCAGAGCTCCACCGACAGCATGCTCAGAGCTCTACCACAGGGGAGCTGCACAACATACTCCACCTGGAAATCTGGTTTACAATCTTAGTGTCAGTTTGTGACCACTATCTTTCCTGCCGGTTGATAATAAATAGACTTGGACCTGATACAGAGAAACCTGGATGAAGTCTGACTGATGTTATCTGAATTTGCCTGTAGTTGGCATCAGTTAAGAATCAGGTACCCAGAAGTGGACTGAAAAATGAAATAAAGGCTATTTCCCTGCAAGCCTTCGGACCCAGACCTCAGACAGGATTTCAAGGAACAAATTTCCAGTCCTGTGAGACCATTTTCAGGGACTGATGATTCAGGATTTGAAAGACAAAGACATACTATTGCCACTGTGTACTTCCCCTATTATGCCTTAAGAAGGCAAATCAAAAAGAACAATGAAGAAACAGTTATGACATTGCTCTCAAAACACTTCCAGTAATTAAAGTTGAATGTTTTCATTAAAGCTACCTTACATGACTATGATATGATGCTTTTTATACCCAGCTGAACAAGTACTAAAGCAGGTGGGTTTGAATGAGTCAGAAGTTGTGTGTATGTGTGGAAACTAATGCAGTTTTTAGTGGGTAGTCCCTGAAAAATATCCATGAGGGCTTTAAAGAAGCTGCCTAGCCAGTTCAGATGGATTTGTACACTGTCTCCATCTTGGAAGCAGCAATGTTATAGAGCACACGTGCAGCTGCAGAGCACTAATCCCCCCACCTGTGCTAAACTGCCCCAGCACCAGGGAGGCTGCAGTGCGTTGCTTTAACACTTGGTTACTTTTGCAGATTCATATCTTGAGTCTTAACAATTTCTTTAACAATCTTCTTTGCTTCATAAGGAGTCCACAATGCAAATGTTTTTTCCAGGGCTCTGCCTTTTTCTCTCCCTCTAACGTGTCCCACGTTCCAGAGAAACAATCATCAAACAGCGAGGTAACTGCGGAAATGCAGTGGCCAGCATCCAGCCCTGCCCCGTCACCTGGTTCAGCAGCAGACTTGATGGTTGCTGGCATGTTGTATTCCCACAGCTGAACAGAACTCTTACACATAATTCTTGAAATTACTGTACTTCCCAGCTGAGCAATGTGGAGCTAATGGACTGCCTTTCCCTGTAGATATTGCAAGTCTCTAATTTCTTTGGTAGTGCTGTGGCTAAGGTCTGTCATCATTACAGGAGGTACTTCGCCTCCTCATTTACCAGCAAAAGGGCTGCCAGGGCCAGTCCAGTGGATCCTGCCTGGGGACAGCCTGAGAAAAAAGTATCATCTTATTGTAAAGGACTTCATCTGGCTTTAATGGAATTAAAACTTGTTACCACTTCCACAGAGGTATTAAACCAGAGGTCCTGGATACCAGATCATAAACTGGTCCCTGTATGTGTGATACATTTACTGAAAGTTCAGCCCTGCTTTTGGTTGTCAGGGCAGCAGAAGGGCTTCCACTGCTGGCTGCAGCCAACACAGAACTGCTTCCAATTCTCCCTTACTCTTTTCTTCCTAAAGGACTTTGATGGCTGTGTACATAAAGGAAGGACCAGATCAGCTTATCAATAGGTGTGAACAGTGGTATGTTTCAGCAAGGATTAAGCATTGTTTGAATAGCATAAGGTTTTCCTTGACTATTTAGACTTTGATGTTTCAGGGCTGTTTTCAGTGTCTGATCAAAAGAAATACTAATTTCAGGTAAGACACACCACCTTCCCTACCACTCCTTCCTCAAGCTTGTCCACAATAAGCCTCACCTCTTCTCAATGAGGAATGAATAGTCGCACTCTGAATAAACCTTCAGATTTGGCTTTTGATCAGACATCTAGTAAATACACAGTGAAATTAAAGTCAGTAGCAAACAAGACATATGGAGAACACTGGAGTCACGGCACATCTATCTTTTAAGGGACTTACAAAACTGTGAGGTATTTACAGATGACTGTATAAAATACGTATTTTATGTATATCTTCTCTCAATACAGTCCTGGCAGTGTTAGAAAACTTACTTCAGAAATGGGGATCAAAGTGCAGGACAACTGTGTGTTCAACAAGTATCACAAGGGAAGTCTATACTAAGGCAAACCCAGACCTGGGTCTCCAAAGCTGCTGAAGAAGTTCGTGTCAGCCAAAAAACATATTTCTGGGTCTTTCACGAATCGCCTAATGTCACTCAACATTTCACTAAGCATTTACACAGAACTATACGTGTTTCTTCTGTTTTGACCAGAGGATGTCATCTGTTTTATTCTAGATTGGTTCTACATCTGTAGCAACAAGCAGTCATCAGGCAGGGAAGTCACACAATCCTTCTTCTTCATCTGCTGAGGAGCCAGAACATCCTATGGTGAGTTTTGCAATCACATCTAACCTATGAACCCAGTCTGTTACTGCTAGATGCACTTGAGTTTTCACATAGCCTGAACCATCACATCTTATAACAAAATTCATGAGATATGACTAATGATCGTAATTAATGATAGCAAAGGTGCTGCCTGCTTTGAATATACAATTGCTTCTGAAATTGAAATTGACATTAGTTATTCCACATTACCATATGTGTAATCCGTGTGCTCAGGGACCTAATCCTTGGGCAAGTATGTATGCCCTGCCGAGTGTTACAAGTCTGTGCTGCACAGTGCAGAGTCCCTGCTAGAAAATAACCCCAGAGTACAAACTTGGAAGCATGCCACAACCCCAAATTGGGAAAGCATCTCCTGCACAGGGGTCTTTTAAAAAAAAACCTCTCTAGTGCACAAAGATGCATGTTTCCACATTGTACTTCTCTCGGAGCTGGGCAGAGGAGAGCTGTTGGTATTGGAAAGCTGCCCAAAATGCTGTGAAAGACATGTAATTGATTGACCACTAGACCACAAGTCTGTGGTGACATGACACCTTCCAGCTTTCTTCAGATTCGGCGCCGCTTCAGAAAACTGCATAACAGGCTTTTGTAATAGGTCTGAAAATGAGCACAGTTGTCTCAGCCAGCTGTATCCATACATTTGATAAAAAGTATCGCTGGAAACTACACACCGTGCACATTTACAACTATGTGAAGTAGTACCTTTCACGCTAATAGCAGCTCACTACACTGTAGAGAGTTAAATAAAGCAGAAACAGCATTATCAATACCAGCCACAAAGAAATGAAGGAGGGGCAGTGTGAGAATAAATGTGTGCTGTTTAGGAGCAGATCACAGACGAGGAGGTCGAGGTTTAGTGAGATGATTTCCGACGGCAGGACTGTTTGGACGGGTTTCCTATCAGCAGCGATGCGAGAGGGAGCAGAGGCAGCTGTGGGCTAAGCTGCGAGAGCAGAAGGCTCTGCAGCATGCCATTGTACAGGGGCTGCAGGAAAAGGAAGGTTCACAACTGACATGAACGTGAACCCCCAATTTCTTTTAATAACTGTACTAAGATTTTAACTACCACCATGTCCAGTATTGCCAGAAGTGGAACCAGTACATTCAGTATTAAAATACTCTTTGTGTTTTGGGTTAGCAGAACATAGTAGGTTGTTTTGCTCTGATTTTTTTTTTTTAAGAAAAACGGGAAAAAGAAGAGACTAACACAAAGTTTTGTTTCATTTACACAGCTTTTAGAGCCTTAACGTTACTAAAGGTGTGAATATAGGTGTTTGACAGTTTTGAACAGTTTAATACTGCTGTGTCTGTGGTAGCACATTCCAGGTCACAGGGAGGACTCTGAATGTCTTCATTTAAAAGATAATTGGTTTCTAGGGCTTCCCTCGCTGGGGAGCCTCATTCCAATTAAAACTTAGGGATTGTTGTAGCTCTGGCTTTTGATTCTGGTCATTTCACAAATGGTCTCATTCTGAGGGGCTGAAGTCAAGTTAATTTTTTCTTCCTAAACTGAGCTCTTAAAAGGACCCAGTGCTGCTCTGGAAAAAAAAACATGCAGGTCTGCAGCTGAGGTCTTGTATTTGGACGTTACAAAGATGATGGCTTCAGATCATGAAACAGCTGCTGGCAAGGTGTCCGAGCTGTGTAATAGTTAATCCTAAACATCGCATTTTGTAGCAAGCCGTATTGTGGGACGCGAGGTGAGCTACGGGTCTGGAAATCATTGGGTCACAACAGCCTTTCCAACTCACTCTGCTTTGTGTTACTCTTGGGAGTCTATTTCTGGTGGTTTAATACCATTTCCAGCCCTGGAAATTCCATTTTTGCTGTTCAGAGTTTTCTTTGGGGAGAGAACCAAGGCGAAAAAAAGTAACAATACCGAGACCTCGGTATTTTGATGTGTGAGCTGCCATCTGGGGTCCAGATAGTGATGATGGTCACATTAGCAAACATACACATATGGAAACCGGCACATGCCGGCTACTACACCCCACAGCTCAGACGTTCCAAGGGCGCGGGGCCGGACGGCTCCTCGGCACGTCTCCCGCGTACCGACAGCGGGTCCCGGTCACCCCTCCCGGGGCCGAGCGCGCCGCGGGGTCCCTCCTCCACAGGGACACCACGGAGAGGCGTCCCGAGGTGCTCGCCCCGCGAGTGGGGAGCCTTCTCCCGGGAACCCCCCTTACCTTGCCGGGGGAGGCGGCGCGGGCGCGGGCCAGGGCGTCGAGGCGGGCGCTGTACTGCGTAAAGCGCTTCTGGTATCGCAGCGCCGTCACCTGCAACTCCAGCTGCGCTGCCGCCAGTCGCGACAGCAGCGACTGCTCGCGCTTGCCGGCGCGCAGCGCCTCCTTCTTCAGCGCCTTCTCCAGCGCCGCCGCCCGCGCCTGCAGCGCGGCTCCGTGGGCTCGCAGGGCGCGCAGGCAGCCGTGCCCGCCGGCCCGGCGCTCGCCGTGGGTAAGCATCAAGCCGCAGCCCTGGTCGCAGAGACCGGCGGGTCGCGCCTCGCAGCGCTCCCGCATGTGCGCCTCCACGTCGCGGAGATTGAGCACCTGGCGGCAGCCGCGGTTGCGGCATTTGGCCGGGGAGAAGTCGCAGGTCTCGGCGTGCTCGCCCAAGTGCTGGAGCGGCACCACCGCCTCGCAGCCCCGAGCGTGGTTGTCGCACTTGATGTCCAGTTTGAGGATGAGGCTCTTGAGCGGCAGGACGTGGTTGAGCTCCTTGGTGGAGATGCGCTGGCAGTTGACGGGGCAGCTGCCCTGCTGCACCACCCAGGGCAGCACGCAGCCGGCGCAGAAGACGTGGCCGCAGGGGGTGGTCAGCGGGTCCTCCAGAACTTTGTTGCACAGGTTGCATTTGAAGTCGGGATCCACGTCCCCGCTGAAGCGATCCAGCTCGAACCCCATCCTCCTTCCGCTCCGCCAAAAACAAGCGGAAAAGAGGAAAAAGAAAAAAAAAAAATATATATATATATAAAAGCCCAACCAAAGTAACTGAAGTGCGGACCTGGGACGGGAAAAGGCGAAAACAGCAATAAACAATATCCGCGGGGTACCGAGGGAAGGAGCCCGGCTCTCCGCCCGGCCCCGCCGCCGCCGCGGGCTGCTCTCCCCGCCGCCCCTGCGCACAGCGCCGCCGCCCGCCCCGGCACAGCCCGGCCCCGCCCACCCCGGGGGTCGCCCGTGAGGGACAAGGGGGTGAAGAAGGCGGGGAGCGGGCTGGGCTCCGGCCTGTCAACCCCTGCGGTGGCAGGTAACCGGGAGCCCAGGAACGGGGCGTGCCTCAGGAGATGCGAGTGCCCGGCCCGGCCCGGCCCGGGGGGAGAGGAGAGGAGGGGGAAGCGGAGGGGAGGGCGGGCGGTGGGTGAGGAGGAGGACGAGGAGGGCCGGGTGTGAGGTGAGGCAGGGAGGAAGGAGGGGCGTAGTCTGCCCGCTGATGTACCGCGCAGCTGGGAACAGCGGGGTGCTCGGGAGGGGTTGGGGCAGCGCGGCCAGAACGGGGACTCTGAAGGGGAGGAGGAGGAGGCTACTGAGAGACCGGGCTGGGTGTTCTGCCCCTCAGCGGGACATCCTCACCGGGCAAGTGAGGGGCGGTGCGGGCAGGAAGGTCTGCCCGCACTGCCGCTGTCCTCAGGGAGAAGGGAAACCGTTCTCTGCGTGCATCGCCTGTTAATGCCACGTGGATGTAAGTGAGGGTGACCAGAGAACGTTACCACTTCTGATAGCTGTTCCTGCGGGGAGATGATTTAAAAGCGCTCCAGAATATGCTATAAAAAGCTAGCCAGACCACACCTGAAGTACCAGACATAGCATTAGGCAAAACCAATTTCTCTTACAAGGCAGATATTCGAGCGCTGAAATAAAAAAAAAAAAGGCAATAAAAGCGAACACCTTTGTTCATTGTGGATGGTAGAGCAGAACTCACATGCACTGAAGCCCCACACCAGATCAATTGTTCTTTTAATAATGCGTTTTGCTTTGTGGCAAAAAAAAAGCCCAACTAGAAACTTTAGTTTCAAATGACCTTTAGTATATGCCTATTATATCATGGTAAAATGATTCTCCGAACGTCTGGGATGATTATTTGTTAGTGACCTTTACGAGGCAATGGACTGGTGCTTACACAACTGTGTTCCCAGTTCAGTCTCGGGCAAGTAGATTTTAGCATTAAGGGTTTTCACTTTTCAATATGAATTCCATCTGTAGTGCTCATTTCATTCTGGTTATTAATGTTCCATAAAGCTTAAGGTTGCTCTTGGCTGTGTAGCATAGACCCACTGAAGAAAGTGTGCAGCACATATTTAGGGCTATATACCTAGCTAAGGAATTTTTTGTGTTTTTCTTTAGGAATTTTCTCAGGATTCCTCTCTTCACCAGTCTCTCTTTTCTCTAACCACCCTAACCTCCAGCCATACGAGCTGCTGATTCTCTATGCTCAGTATGGAATGTCAGTACACTTCACTAGTAGGACACTGTTGTCTCAGTGTGTCACAAAAGCTTGGTTAGCTGTTGCTAATCACAGCATCTATTTTTCCATGGGCATTTTGTCTGAGATAAAACTTCAGATTAGTGGTCTGGGGATGCACATGGTACAAATGAGCAATGAGGGATCGTTTTCACTTTCACAGCTGCTGTATCAGACTACATCCAATGGGGAAATCCATCAGTGCAACTGACCAGGAGTTTATAAAGTGCTTCATGCATTGAGGATGTTTGTAAATAGAAATAGAAATACATTACTTCCTTCAACCATAGGTATAAGCAGTTTTGGTTTAGTTTCAAAGCATTCAGTTTCAAAGATGTTGCTACAGGATGGTCAGGGCCATTCCTGTTGAAGCCAGAGGCAGAGCTTTTATTGATATCCACGAGGATGATGTCGGTACCAGGTTCCTTGAGCTATTTGAAACTATACAAATATTTGGATGGAAAATATGGGCAAGAACTTGAATAACAGTTTCATTTGGAGTCATGGCTGGGCAGATGGTGTGCTGAGTTCTGCGATATACTTTAATGTGGCATTTATGTACGAATAGATTCTTTATTTATAAATGAAAACTTTTGAAGGCCACTGCAGTCTTGCATTGAGACTACACTTTGGAGTGCTGACAGGGAACTGAAGTTCCTGTCTCCCTGCTGCTGTTATCCACAGGAGAAGGCACGAATGGAGCTTTTCCTACTGGAGACACATTTCAGTTCTCCCTTGAAAAAAAGTGTTTACAAAGCAGCCTCTCAACATGAGCCTTTAATGTTATTTTCAAAGCCTGAGGTTGGAAACTGAAAAGAGGTTTGCTTTCCAGATATTGCCACCAGGGCTGAAATTACATTGCCACAGCTGAGGAAGGTCCTTTTTATTTAGTCAGTTCTCTCCTCATCAGAGATCGTGTACTGGGGTGGGACCATTACTGAGCTGTTTGGGCTTTGTCATTTAACTTTGCTGTTCTGTCATAAGAGGGGTGAGAGCATGTCAGTTTGTGCTTTGGGATGCAGCACAGACAAAGTGCCAAGTTCTTTGCGAGAAACTGTATGGGGTTTTTACGTCATTTACTTGCCTTTAAGACAGTAGAAACCATTAGGTAAAGCAGAGAAAAAGTTGTATCCCTCTCCATGGCAATGATCTGTGTCATTCTTCTACCTTACTTGGTTCTAACAAAACCCCTAAGGTTAAGAGGGCACATCCAATGTAACATGGTCTTCCTCATGCACCTAGTTCATGAGTTGGAGCTGCTTGGAAACCAAAGCTCACAATGGTCCTGGGCATATTTAAAATATGTTTAGTGTACTTGGAATAGAATCCAAATCACAGAATGGTTTTGGTTGGAAAGGACCTTAAAGATCATCTAGTTCCAACAATATGTGCAGTGTATTTAAAACGTATCTAAAAAGTCAAGCTCTTCTCAGCATTCAGTTCGTTGCCAAGCACTGAAGCAATGTACAGTTATACATTTGAAAGATTCTGTATTCTATGACATTTTATGACCTTTCTTATACTATATAGGTTTTACGTGTTTTTCTTAATCTGTGTAGCTCCCATCATTAAAATTCAAGGGAACTTGCCTCAATCCTTTATTTCTACTGCTGGTAGAAATACAAGTTTGCAGTAATAGAAGATATACAAAAGAGCTGGCACATGTGGACAAAATGAAATGTCAGTCTTGTAATGGTAGAGCATCATCTGTATCAACCACAGTAGAGATGCTTCATAATGATAATGGTTTATATGACATTTATATTAAGTATTTTGCAAAAGGTTAGACTCTGGCTTGGCAGTTGAGCTAGGGTTTCTGGGGTTTATGTGTATGAGTAGAAGGTCAATGCAATATTAAAGTGGATGCTTAGGAGTAAATTTTATATTAGCAATAGAACAAGCTGCATCAAAAATTTAAATCAAATCCCTCTGTTTCAGAAGAAACACATAAGTAAGAAGTAGATGGCACATGAGCATCCTTTCTTGATCCATACATATTTTTGTATAGTTGCTGAAGAGCTATTCCATTGCCTGAGCAATCTAGCTGTTTTCAGACACATGCTTGAAGGACTGGCATCATTTGAGCCTACTTCATAACTGCCTTCCTTCTCTTCATCTCTTCACACAACTAAAGTCATAGTGAAGTTTATATTTTATTTATGTATAATTGAGACATAAGGTTCCCAAGAATTTTGGTTCCAAATACACTTTTCCTTATTAATATGATTAAAGAAAAATATAGAATAATGCTCTTATTTCTGGGGCTTTTTATGAAATTTGATCAGTCAGCTGTGTTGAATTGAATAGTTGCATTAATTCACTACTACAACATCTGAGAGTTGAAGTTATTTATTATGCATTTTATTATGAACAAACTCTTTGTGGTAAGGGAGAATTAGCCATATTTTAAAGCTGGGCTTAATGAAACTTGGGGTAATGGAAGTGCCCATTGTAATTCAGTAAGTCTTTAGCTGAGTGCTAGAAATTGAATTCTGCTTTTCCTGAGCCGTTCTTCAGTTGATATTGGAGCCAGTTTTTGTGAGCAGTTGCTTTTTATGAGTAAAGCTGTGATTTGAGTACAAGACTGAGGCCCAAATCTGACCACTGCTTGCCCAAAACTACTCAAGGATTCCAAATTTCAGTGGAGGCTACATCCCAGAAAGCACTCAGTATCCAGTGCTATGACCACAAATGCTGCATCTTGAATTTCTTGAGCAACACAAAACGTGCAGTAGATATTGAATTATGCTGTAGACACCACATTCTGTACTATGTAATTTCTTTGTCTTTTCCTCCTTTATTTAAACAATTTTGAGAGAGAGAACTGACATTATATATGCCTAATTCCCTTTCACACATCTTGCACGTTGTAAGTAATGATAATGTTTAAATCCAGACTGCAGTTAACTCAATGGTAATGGGTGGGACATAAAATGCAAGCCATAATTTAGAGGCATATTCTGTAGGAGCTTGTACGGTGAATTCAATAATAGTGGAGGTCAGTCTGTGTCTCAGGAAAGAGAGCGAGCTTAGTGAACACAAATTGCTGTGAGTCTTTTCCCCATTTTCCGTGCATATGGATGTTGCAGACCTTCCAGATAGTATTCACACAGATAGCATGTTGCATGGTTAGGTGTTTGGGATTGTATTTAGCTGACAAATCTGAGAGCCTTTGGATTGCCCTTAATTGACAGTCTGGCCCCATGAAAAAAGAGGTGAAGCTGTATTTATACGTGACTGTGTGTTCATATATAAGCATTTCCAAAAGTGTTTAAGTCTAACCCTTTTCTCTTAAAATGTGAAAGATATTCCTGTTTTCAAGAACAGGAATGGAAATTTGTTCACTTTTCATACTGTCAGGATGATTGTGAATAATGTGGAATGTTCTGGTTTTTTCCACTCTTTTATCTCAGGATGCTTTTGTACCATTTCCAAATGGAACAGTTCTTAATACTTGCACAAGGTGTATTTGACAAGCAGGCTTTTGTGATCATCCACTATTTCTTAGGAAAACAGTTGTCCTGCTTATATATTTAAAGCACTGTTGAAATTTTTCTAAACTAAGGGAAAATTCCCTATTCAAACATATGTCTTAGTTCAAAACCAGAAGCCTTGTGGAAAGCCCAGTCTGTTAGGTAAAAAAGTCTTAACTTCTGGGTCAGGTGAGCCCTGAGATAGAAGGGTAGGAGAATGCTGCTTTGCCTGATGAGTGCGGCAGCAGGATGTTGTAGAGACCACAGCTGTATGTGGGCTCAGACATCTTTGGATGGTAAGTCCAGCTGTTGCTGCTGACCTCTGCCTCTGGAACTATCTAAATTACTGATTGCCAGAAGCTAGGAGGGAATCACTGCAAACAGACGGTGCCATTATCTGTGCAAGATGAGTATCCCCAACTGATTGCTCTTAGAGACAGGATTCTGGGCCTTGTTGACCTTTAATTAGATCCTAATTGAGCTTTTGCCTTTTTTGTTTTTTTGATAGCCAAGGTATTTTGGAAACATTTTCATTTTGGTGCTCTTGGCTTTTCTGTGGAATTTATTGCTTTAAAACACAAGTTTTTAAAAAGTGAGTTGTAGTACTTAGAAATAGTAAGCTCAGATTTCAAAGAGTTATTTCTTTATTTCTAGTTGCAAAGGGAGTGGGGACAAAATGAAGCTGTGGGTAGAGAGGTGTAGCAGGGATCTGTGAAGTTGAAGCAGGGACATGACAAAATCTGCCTGTTGAAAAGAAGTAAATATGGTGAGTGTGTGAAATGTGCCACTTGAAAAACGTTGTGTGCAGGTTTAGAAAATTAATAATAATTAGTATATTTGATTTTCAATGCTGCAGTAAGTTTAATCCTTTTAAAATAAACTTGTATGATGAGGCTAGGATAAGCATCAAAGTGGGTATGCAGGTCAAAAATGGCTTGTTGTGGTCTGGACTTCGATGGGAAACGTTAAGAATGTTTTGCATGTGTGCTCTTCCTTCAATTCCTTTTTGGAGTTAATATACTTTATATACATCAAGTGTTAAAAGATTTCATATAGGAGGATTTTACATCAGCGTTCTGCTTGGTGTGTTGAGATTGTTTATCCCAGCCTACGCAGAGATGTGCAATAACATCCCGGTGATGTTTTGGAGAAATTGTGAGCTTGGAAGATCCCAGATTCACTGTGCAACAGAAAGTAAAGATGTCTGTAGGAAATTTCAGCATCAGAAAACCATACAGCTGGAGAGCTCATCCCCAAAAACTTCATGTTTATATTTCAGGGATCCTAACTCAGTGACATTCTTGCCAGGGAAGTGCTATCATCAGGGAACTGTTAAGCCACTGTTAAGTGTGCAAACCTCTTGATGCAAGTTAAAGTTTTCATTAATATTAATGATCAAAGATCTTAGGAATTTAGTCCCCACTGAATTCGACAGTCAGCAGATTAGTAAGTCATATGCTAAGAAGCTTACACTAGGTCAGGCCATTGTTTTTCTTATTAATATGCATCAATGTTTACTCTTAATTCAAACTGGTGCAAGGGGTGGGAGTTGTGTGTGTTCTGGAAACCAGGCTTTCAGTTTAGAGAAAGAAAGAAGGTACATCCTAGCTATTCAACAAGCCCAGTTTTGCTATTAAGAGACAAAAGGTGGGTTTTTTAAACATGAGGATGTTTGGTTTTTTTTTCTCTTAAAAGGAAGAGAACTCACACTTGTAGTTACGAAGACTCTTTCTCTTTGCATGAGCAGAGTCCTTTGGGAACTCTAAATCTCTTTAGGAGTCATGGCTGAGTAGGTACAAAGACCCCAAGGCCTCTCTGCTGTGGCTGGTTTGTGTAACTTTCCAGTTGTGCAATGATGTGGAGAGTCAGGAGCTTTAAAATCTGCTTGTGCTCTGAGCTTGAGTGTTGTACTGCACAAGATGCTGCACCAGATCCATTCAGATTACATTGTTAAATATTAATATTCATTGCTATCTTGCTGTAGTGAAAAACATTTTGTGGCGCTCTCAGAACTGTTTCAGGTTTAGGCTTATTTTTGTTTCTCAGATATCTTGATGTGGGCAGCTTCCGTCTCCTTTTCCTTTTCTTTCTTTTTTTCTTTCTTTTTTTCCTATTATGGTTTTCTGCTACTAAGTCTACTTGAAATTTCATGAACATTTTAGGCATTGAATGAAAAAGTACAGGTGGTGTTCATAAGGTCTCCTCTGAACTTTGACAAAGGTTTCAAAATGAAGAAAAGTCGCTATCTTTGTATTTTGCCAGTCTCTGCTACATTTACAGTGACAGAATGTGAGCCACTCAGCAAAACAGGTTTTAAGGTAAATACTAGATCTGACTGAAAAAAATAAAAGTAGAATTTTCTGAAAATTCCTTGAAATGTCAAATTTGTTGTCACTGTCAAAATTCTGAAATAGATCATTGTAAGGAAATATTGTCCTCTTTTTTTTTTCCCTACAATTTCTAAGTAGAAAATGTAAATTTTCTGTTCCATTTTTCAATTGTACTGAAATAGATGCTTACATTTTTTATTTCTGAAGTAAGTAGGTTTGAAAAAGCAAACGTTTTGTTCACCAGGATGCCACATAAAAAATGCCAGGAAAATGAGTTATCTGAAAAATTAGCAAAGTAATGGTGATGATACAGTTAATGCTTGCTCTTAATTTAAAAACAGTTTATTTTCAAATATACCGATATAAAAACGGTCATAACTTTTTCAATCAAGTCTAATAATACAAAGGACAAGCCACCAAGAACATGAAGGAGTCTGTTTCTTACTTCTTTTTAGGACTTAATAATGAGGCTGAAACTTCAGATTCCAGACAACAGAGGATGGTTTGGAACAGGGAGCAGTGTGGATTTTCATGTAAGTCAAGTTTGAATGAGGATTGTGCTCCATGTTCGGCTTATGGCTGATTTTCCCTCTTTGGGGCATACATCTGTGAGGAGGATTGGCAGCTTTGATCATGTGGGGAATAGAGATAGAGATGGAGATTTCTGTCAGGAAATGCTGTCAGTGTCATATAGACAAGAGAAGGAAACAAATGGAGGCCCCAGAGGGAGCGGTTGACATCCTCCAGGAGGTGAGGAGACTCCTATGGAGAACAAAGCCGGTCCCATGTGGGAGCTGTGATGTGTTTGTGTCCTCTGAGATCTGTGTTTGTATCTGGATTAAATGGTTTCAGGGACACCCACAAGGTCACAAACTCCACTATTTAAGGTTGTTCTTTTTCACTTGTTTTTCTTACTTTTACTAATTAGTGTCCTACACAGTTTGTTCCCAAACCTAGTATATCTGTAAAGGAGTAGAGACACTTGCAGGACCTGAAGATAGGCTAAGATAACTAACAGACACGTGTCAGAAACTGAGCTGAGGTCCATGATCTAAACATGCCAGTCTCCCAGGCCCACTCTGTGGCTCCTTTTGACCAAGCCAAGGAAATGGCTGGGAGAGGATCAGGAATCCTTCTAATGTCATATCCCTATTTTTTCCAAAAAGAGGTGTTGCTATGGCTTGCTCCAGAACTCATCAGAATTGCTCCATGAACATTGCAATGGGAATAATATTTTGAAAATGACCTGAATAGCAGTTCCCCAGGTATTGCTTCTCCTCTCTCAATGCAGCTCATGTTTTTCACTGTGTAGCTATAATAGGAGGCTGAAATTGTAGCAATTTATTTAGGATGAAGGCTTTCTCCCAAATTGCAAAGCAGAGAATCCTGCTAAACATCAGGAGAAGATTTGACTAGTAACTAGTACAGGGTGTTAATGTGTTTGGTAACAAGTCCCTTTCTGTAGCTGTTTTCTGCTGCAGGCTATTTTAGGAATATGATTGTTTCGGTATAATGGCTTACACTGTATGTTTGCACATTGCTTTGTAACAATGAGGACATTATGAGATTGCTCCCATACCTACTCTTTGTGTTCTGCTAATTCGTTTTCCATTAGACAGCATTTATAAAGACTACATATTTTTCCATACTCCAATTAAAATACCTGTTCTTTGTAGAAGGACCTTGTGCCATAAAGTTAGGGAGACCACCTGTAGTACATAAGGGCAACACAAAACCTTCCTGCCATTTGCAAACGATGACTATGACTGCTCCCAGCATCCTGCATGTTCAGAAACTTGGTGCAAGGACCTTCTTCTACTTAAAGAGCTGCATTTGGGGATCAGAGGTGCTTTTCTTACCCAGTCTGTTGTTTGATCATTGGAACTGTAACTAAAAGACATGCTGAGGAGAGCAGACTGGCTGTGTCTCCCTGGGACATGTTCATGTAAGACACTGGCTGCTCTGTGCTGTGTCTCTGGCTATATGCAGTCAGAGTGGATATGTGCTACTATAGCCCCAAGTAACTCCAGCTCCAAAGCCTGTCCCCTTAGCCCTGTCTCTGAAGACTGATTTATTTGGTTCTGAAGGCAGGTATCACCTAAAGATGTGGAGTTTATTCTGCAATAGCTTTATGTCTTTCAGTACTTTTTTCATTAGCCACTGTGGAAATTGATTTTTCCCTCTTAATGTAAGAGAAATTCTGTAAGATTTGTAAAGGAAACTGGGCTGAAAAATCATAAAAAACCGTGGTATAAATAGTTGGTTTATAGATTATTGAAGCTTGATGAAGTAGGGTCTAGTGACTGATTTAAGTCATTGAATAACAAGATAGAAAGTCATGGAAAAAGCCAAAGGTAACAGCCTTGATGGTAGAGTTAAATGATTTATCTGACCATAGCTATTCTAAAGGCAAAGGTTAGCGTACGGAACTGCTGTTAGGAATTATTCCAGGAGGCATGCAAAGCTCTTTCAAGTTGCTGAAATGTGTTTTAAGTTGTACATTTGCCATTCTCTTAGTATTAGCCTCAGTTATCGTAAGAGTACAGCACTGACCTTTACAGTGTAAAGTTAGCATGTAGGCAGTTATCAGGAATTTATTGAAGACAAACAGGTTGAAATAGGACAGCACCAATGGCAACAGTAAAGGTAAAAACTGTAGGTAATAATGGTAAGGTCACAGTTTTTTATATTTAATATATATAGTGAAGTACTATGATTCATACTTTCATATTTTTCCAGCAGATCCCAACAGCTCAGTTACCTCTGATGGAGGCAAAATACCACAGCTAGCAGTAATTTGGTCCTAACACCCATTTTTCTTCATTTTGCGCTGGCACCTGCCTTCCTTTGCTTTCCTGTATCAGCCTGCTTGTCCTAGCTTTTTCAAACTGCCCAAGTCACTTCTCTCCCTGTTGTTGCTTTTTGTGTTTCTTCTTTCATTTCTCCAGTCGTTTCCTTGTATTCTCCTTGTTTTCTCATCTCACACTGTCTACCACTGTGACTTCCATTCCATATCTTTCCAGCCCACGGCATCTGGTTTTACTTGGCTGTCCTTGGCAGGCCTTTTATATTGCTCAAGGGGTTGGCTTCTTACTGGAATATACACCCTTCTGGGGCCTTGGCTGGTAAATGTTAATGCTCAAACTGTGCCTGCACGCTGTTGGTGGCATTTTGCAGAGTTCTTGGTCTCTGGAGTCAAGTCTGTCACAAGGAGAAAGACTGTGTTCTCAAACACTGAGGTTTGCTGTGTTGCACAGAAGGGCAACATCTAAGTGATATAGAGGAGGCTGCAAGGTATGATCTACATACCTTGAAAAGTAATGAACCTATGGAGACAACTTTAAAATAGTAAAATAGAAAGTGGTGGAGGCAGGTGCTGTGTTGGGGAAGATGCTTCTCTCTTTTGGTTAGAAACATTGTCCCACATGGGGCAGGACAGGGGGAGAGGAGTGTATAATCCTACTTAAAATAGCTGTGAAATAAAAATATCCCAAGTAATAACATCTGAAGAGAGAACTACAGCTCTAGTGAATATAAAATGCTTAAACGCTGCTCAGTTCTGCACAACAGAATCCATGCTGTTTTCCTTAAAGCAGTGCATGAATTGTTGAAAATTCACAAAAGGTGAGCAAAGGTAATGAAGGTAATTTCTCCCAAGAGGGAGAAAGATAAGAGAATGGCAGATTTCTTGAAATGTGTGGACACATTGATGCCTCTCATCTGCTGGAATCTAGCAACTTGGTGGGAGTAGTAATGAATGGAACTGATCATAGAAATAACACGCAACTTAGCCTTGCACTCTCCTAGCAAGAAATTTTGTTGCGCACAGGGTATTTCCGCTCTAGCACTGATTTATCTGGGGGATAAATTAGCCTCTTTATTATTTGTTGTTGATTTTTTTCACATGGCTCTACTGCTTGACTGTTATTTTCCCATAACATTTGCCCAGCATGCCTTCAGAAGTACCAGATAATGCTCACAAACACTCCAGAAAAGTGCCAACTAAATATTCCAAAAAGTACTTGAAGATCTTGTGCAATGTATCCCCTGCTTTTTCCCAGCTGTTTTTTAGCATTGATTTAATATTTCCCCTGTGAGCAATTAGCATTTTTGTGACATTAAACACAGTGGGGAGGTTGTGTTTCCACATATGAGTAAAGTGACCACTCTGATTTTTCAGAATAAAATAAATGTTCAGTGTTCCTCCTCACCAGAAATTGCTGCTCCAGAGTGCTTCTGAAGGATTTGGTTTCTTACAGTCTGTTGGGGTTGTCTGTGGCTTCTCCAAAGGAAATAAGGTACTTTTAGTATTACAATTCAGACTACTCAAAATACATAGTTTATGACACTTTGGTTTTCTACTGGCATCAATAGGCTTTGCATCAGGCTCTTAATATTCCATGTAACATCTAAAGAGATTACCTGATGTATTTTTCAGTCTACCTGTGTGCTTCTAAAGAAGAGATATCTATGCCAGCTGTCTAGAGCGTAAGGAATTTAGGTTATATAGATGCAGAGCTATGCAAATCTTACCTGTCTCATGGAACAGTTTTCATTCACTTCAGCAACAGTTCTTTTCTCTTTACTTCCCTAGAAATTGTTCTAAGCAACATAACCCAAAGAAAGACTGATGAAACTTAGTAAATACAAGTTTTGTGCTGTTTGTTTACTGCTGATTGTTCCATTATGAATCCAGTCCTGACTCATACCAGGACTGCAGCATTGCTTATAACCTGTTTATTTGAAGCCTGTGACTTTGGGAAGCACAAGAATCATTATGCAGAATCAGGCCTCTAATTAGACTGGTAACATCTCAGTAATGCGGGGTTGCTTTAGCAGGGCAGGCAAAACACAGTGTGATTTGCAAAGCACGTTGTCTTTTGAGGATAAACATTTCTGGAGCGTATTGCAGGCTCTTAAAATCCCATCCTCTGTGAATACAGTTGATAGAAATCAACTTTACCATTCTTTATAGAGATAGTGGATGTCATAACAATGTTCCAGGTAGATCTCAATATGATCTTAATGCAATATTGAAAGGAACTGTCTCTTATCAGATATAATGAGCTCTTCCTTTCTTCTGCTTCACTCAAAAAATGACATTTAGACTTGGACTATACAGATATGAAATAGATAAAGTCTCTATGGACAGGGCATTCAGCACTCTCATGTCTGCTGAATGGCCACTTTTCATGAGACATTTGAACTATGACAGTTAAAGTCATGACAGTATTTCAAGCATTCAATACATTGCCTATTAGGAACATTTTCTGTCACCAGTAAATTCTACATTAGTTATGTTATTAAGCTCTGTGATGGATTTCTAGGCAAATACTTATTAGTCCAACATCACACTGTGCAGGAGAAGCTGCTCTATGCACTCTGCATACTCAACTGAAATTCATGATTCCTGAAGTCTAAAAGATACATCTGTGCTCAGACAACTGTGCTCAATCTATCACCTACCACCAAAGGTAGCAGCTTTCCCTTCAGATAACCAATGAACTATTTTCTAGCTTATTTTCTACATTTCTGAGGTGGGAGGAACTGGAAATCTAATACATTGATGCTCACTGTGGGTTTTGGATGGAAGTGCAGGTAAATACAGTAATATGTTCTCGATCTTGCTATACGGAAGATGCATTTTAGGTTTAATGAGTTTTTTTAAATGATGAAGGAAATTTTATTGATTCTGTCCAAGATTTGGCAAATAAAAACTCTTGCTACTCTTACTAGTGTTAGTGAAAAGCTGCTGCTGCTCTTCTCCCTCTTTCACTGTACTTCCTCTGCTGTTGCTTTTGCTTGTGACAAGTTACCATGTTTATGGGTATTCTGAGGAGTATTGTGTGAATTTCAGCTTACATTAGGATGGAGGCATATAGGCAGAAATTATATTTATTATCTTCTTATTGCTTATCGGAATGCCTGTGAGCTGTTTCTGAGGAGAAACCCCTATTACCTCTTTATCAGTCAAAGCACCCAGAATATGGGACATTTTGTAAATCCAAATGATGCTTTAGTAAGGATCTTGTCATACTCTAAGACGTGTATTGCAGAAGTGCTTTCATGACCATTTAGAATGTTTCTTTTACCTCGGAGCCCACTGATAACATCAAGCTCCGTGGCAGACTTTATTGTTGCCTTTGGGCTTGTCATGTCACTGGTTCAGGCAGAGCGCTCAGTTTGATGTTATTTAACTTTGCTTCCAGCTCCCAGTATGTTCACTTTATCTGTCCTGAAAATAAGACCCTCTCCACTAGCAGAGTTACACAATTTGTGAAGAACTTTCCCTTGCAAAAGGCAAACAGATAGGTGCTTGGTTTATTCAACAAGATAGATTCTGCTTAGAAGAGAAGTCAGCTTTAGCCTATGCAACATACATGGTATTGCACTTGTGCTTGGATAAAAAACAAGGCAAATAAGTCAGCCTTTTTTTAAATGTAACTCTTAGTTGCAAGACTTTTCTTAAGTCATTTTTAGGATTAAAAGATATTGTATTGGAAAAGACACCAACAGCCCCAGAACACATCAAGACAAGTCATCGCAGGCATTTCTTTTCAGCTACAGCAGGTCCTTCTACAACTGACAGGCCTATTCAAAATTATAACAAATGGGTGTCTGACATTTTAATCTATAACTATTAGTTTCATATTTCATATGAACAGATTTCATATTTTCTTCTAAGAAAACCAAAATAATGACAAATACAGAAAGGCATCATTATTATTATCCATTTTCAAAATGAGCAGCAGACGCTGCGTGTCAGCTTTCACAGATTTCAACTTCAGTGCCCAGCTTTTAACTAGAAAGCAGCTTTTTGTGCAAGGTGTATGAAATGACTTCTGGAATCGGACAGCAGTTGAGTGGAACAGCTTAGTTAAGTCCCAGGTTGCTCATGTCTAGTCTTGTACTTTTGCCATTTAATCACATTATCCCTAACTTTACCAAGAAAATGTAGACCTAGTAGACAAAAACATTAAAGGCAGAAATGGTAGACAGCACTTTCCTTGATAACTTCTGCAGCCTACATCTAGAAATGCCCAGTTTCAGGAACTAGCACTAAAACCTGACATTACTATTTTCAGCAATAGTATCACATGAGTGAACATGGAGTTTGAGTTAATGACTTATACCTGAGGTGCATACTGTACCTCTAGAACAGGACTGCAGTGGTCGTACTGGGTAACAATAATACATAGCAATGTTTCTGTATTAGTAAGAATATATGTATAAAAGTCATAAGAAAATATAATACTATAAAAAGTACATACATAGAATAAGAACATGTAAGAGAAAGGCAGAGAGAACAGAGTTAATAAATAGGGACTCAAAAATTACAAACTGTTGTAACTGTAATGCCATACTTAAAACAAAATGAGAGGTCAGGGGTCAATCCCTGGCTGTAAGTAGTATCTGCAAACTTGTGCAAAATCTTTATGAAGAATGATTACTGTTGACTTTAAAAATGACTGGTACTGACTCATGCTGCTTTTGAAGTCTCTTTTTTTCCTGTGATTTGCTTATTTATTTTCAGTACTGATTAATTGAGAGAAACCATAATAAGGCGGGCTTCAAGGCTCAGCTTTTGAGTTCCTTAATTCAATCTAGAGAGATCATTGCTCCAAATAAAACTAGCTGTACAAATATGCCATTGTGTAAATGTTTGAGAGATACTATTGGACTGGAACAATACCCAGACATTATTGCTAAGATTTATTGTCTGGGAATCTGAATAATATTCTGTAGAATCTCTATTATCAGTATCAGGCCATGATCCGTGTTACTTTAATTGGCTGGCAACATACACTGCAGCTTGTTATTCTTGCTATCTACTTAATCCTAGCAAGAGTAAACTAGTCTCTGGAAACAGCAGTCTTATGAAAGAAAATATCAGACTTTATATAAACCAGACTTAGGGTTCATAGAGAGGAGAGCCCTTGTCCTCACTAGACTAAGTAGTTGTTGCATGAATAACCCATGCAGGCATATGGAGCACCTTTGTTTTCTTTGTTCTGTGATGAGTTGAAATGAGATGTCAAAGTTAATTCATCTCCTGTTGTGCTCAAGCCAAGGAAAGAAGCACCTTTCTGTGCTACTGGCGATAATTGAATGTCCCTGGGCTTTAAGGAGCACACTATGTTCGGCAGCAGTCACTGTGCATTTCTTGTTCAAGGTTGATTTAGTCCAGTTTAGTTTGCTGTTTGCATGTTTTGACTTTTTAATTTAGTCATTGCGAACATACAGCTGAGAAAGAGATCCAGGTTGCAGATGACATTGGGATGCCTAAATAAGAAGACAAACTGTTCCGTAATGCTGCAGGGCGATGGCAACTATGTGAGTTCACAGTTGGTTTTCACATTTCACATACATGAGTTTACATTTAGATCCTTCCGCAAGGAACTGTTTGGCATCCTTGTGTAAACAGTGAGGCCTTCCTTGCCAGAACAGGCTTCTATCCCAACCTCAGCAGGCATCTTACAAAATCTGAGGAAGTCTGAACCGTCCATGTGAAAGACCTGCATCCCTGCATAGCTCTGCTTTCCTTGCCTACAGCAGAATGGCTTTACTGTCATTTGTGCTGCTGCCACAACTCCTGAAAGGTTTCAGTGCCAGGACTTGTCCAAAAGCAGTAGAGGAACCCCTGCTGCTCCCAGGCATGCTCCCATCTGGAAACACCTTCAGGGTGGTGAGAGCAGGCTGCAGAACACTGCAGATCCTGCTGTCTTGTTAGCTCCATTCTCTACCACTGCTTTGGTAGTGAGCTGTTTGGGGCTACTTGTCCTCGCACAGAGCACATGGCTGTATCTTCTCATTGCGTGTTAACCATGAATACATAGGAAACTAAATGATGACTGGTGATGGGTCAGAGTTCCTCTAACTAGTTAGGCAATTTAGTTACTTAATAATTAACTGGCTAGACTTGCCCTAAGGAAAAAAAAACCTTTATGACTATTTTTTTTAATGGAAAAAGGTATGGTTGCCAGGTAACAATAGCATTAGTTTGATGGGGTTTGACCTAAGCAGATTTATTTTAGGTGGATTTAAAAGGGGGAGGCAGGTAGGAGGATAAGGAAAAGTGAGTTAGTACAGTACACAGTGCACAAATTATGTTATTTCAGAATCAGTGCAGAGGTCTGTAAGTGGTTAGCCTGTGTAATGCTTGTCACCAAAGACTGAAGGAACAGTTCTACATATGTGAAATCCTGGGGCTTTTGGCATAAGGTCTGTTTGGGTCAGGACTCTGCACAGTGTGTCTTGTTCTTAATACTAGTCAAACAAGAGTTTTACATGACAAATGCAGAGTATTTTGATTTGGACTCAGAACCATTTTGTTCATAGGCTGGGTAGCAAGCCACAACAGACACCTCTGAATTCAGTAGAAACTTCTCATTAAAACTTTTCCAAGAAATAATTTTCCACTGGACCTGCTTGTGGTTGCTAATGATTGCACCAACTGAGCTTAGGTGTTCATAATGCAATTCAGGTCCTGCTTCACCAGTGGAAACACGTGCATTGTCATTTATCAAAGGCAACAGTCCGCGTAATTGCTACTTCTGAGTGCACTCACGGAGATGTTCTGGGCTTTGCAAATCACTTAGAAACCACATATGTTCTGAGTATCTTGTCCAGTGGTTATATCCAAGCTCTGTGTAGATACACATGGATTCCTTCCAGAACTGTTTGCAGTGTGGTAGGGTTGAATGTTTGGGTTGAATGTTGTATCATTGTCCAAAAAGCAGTGTGTTTGGAGTGGCAAAATCTTTTCAGACCAAGTAATTTTTTGTCTTTTTAGACAAAGTAATTTTCCATCTGTTATTAGAGCAAATGATTTAGTCAGAAAGAGCACAGAGTCTTCTGGCACTCAAGCCATTTTTAACAGCTTTTGTGGGATTCTTCAATGACACGAAGAGCAAATTATATACTTCAAATTTATGCATTTTTTCGCTGTATCATTTAGTCTACTAAACGTTATTGCATCTTACAGACCTTGCCTCCCTTGTACTCTTGGAAACATTGCGATTTGAACTCAGAAACCTCCACTTGGGAATTACAAAACCTCGCATTACGTATCTTACTCATTGCAGAACTTGAAAGGAATCCCTGGAGTCTTACTTGCCACGTTTTCATTAGGTTTAAATCTGATTTGCTGTAAAATTCGACAGAGCTTAATTGAAAGAGTTTTAAATTGGATGGAGAGAAGATCCAGGGATTTATCTTTAAATATATTGTGGAAGTTGCTTTCTTAGTTATAAGTAAATTGTGGTTGGACGTGAGCCTGAGCTCTCAAACAGCAGTGCCTTCAGCTGGGTCTTGTAACAAGTTTCTGAGCTGGTGTTTAGTGACCATGGTAATTAGAGATAGTGTGAAAGATCAACTTGATTTTCCAATTTTTTTTTTAATTCCCTGTATGATGCTTAAAAATCTCTCCTGGAAGAGCATTTTTTAATCTTTTCAAGTCTTTTTCAGTAATTGGAAACTTTTTTGGACTCAGAGTTACTCTGGTGTCTGGGTTCATGCTTATGGGTGAAACCCTAATGTGAAACTGGCTTGAAAAACTGATTTATTTCCAGCAGTCATCCCTCTCACCTGTTTGAAAGGGTGTTTCAATCCAAATCAAATTGATACATTTTCATTTGGGGGAAGAAAAAAAGGAAGATTCAGGAACATAATTTTCCAAATAAAATATTGCGGTATTGTAAAACGAATGTGAGAATAAGATTTCTTGTTCTTAAGCTATTTTGATAGTTTAGAAAATTCAGGCTTTTAAAAAATAAAAAATCAAACCTGAAACATAACATTTTGTTGTATTTTTTCTCTGAAAACAGTGAAGTTTTGTTATTTGACTGCATTTGTAAGTAGAAAATAGCCCGGAAATGGAAAAGTCAGTGTCCTGCCCATCTTAGGGTTCCCTGGAGGATTTCTGTTCCTCGTCTGCTAGTGGAAGTCTGACTACTTCTCTGGAATCATGACGCTAGACAGCGATAGCATAAAAATGAATGGTCACATTCTGGTTTTCCTTCAGGGTATCCAAGAAAACAATTTATATCCATTGCTGTGTCAGAAGGGGAGCAGCCACAAGTGTCAAATTCACTTGCAAGGGACTTGGTAATGATGAGATCTGCCTATGGTTGTGTTCTGGATAGTTAGGAACAGTTAATTGTGTTATTTTCTTTAGTCTCACAATCTACCTTTAGATAAAGCTGTAGCAAGGCTATATGCACTGAGAATACACACAAGTATTGTGCTTTTAAAGCATATTGCTTGCTAGAAGCACTAATACCAGGATCAACATTGCCTATGATAGTGCACAGATCCATCTCACCATGCAGTTTATCTCAAAGGGATCCAGTTAAATGGTTGAGTAAAAATCAATTTTCTATGAAGTGGAACCAGGTTACATTAGAGTGGACAAAGTCATTATGCTCAGAAATTTTCCTTTACAAAACCCCATGCAACAGGTGAATGCTGAGATGGATCATAGATGTGTAAAGAATCATAGAATCATAGAATGCTTTGGGTTGGAAGGGACCTTAAAGATCAGCCAGTTCCAGCCCAAGAACATGAAATGATGTGTGGAAATTTATTGCATTTTATGTTGGCTGTGTGACATTTTACTGCATTAAAATATCCTTGTGGCTTCCCCCCCCCCCCCCCCTTGTTTTAATGTGAGACAAATGTGTGTGCCATACTGCTGTGGCCACGCAGCTCCCAGAAAAGCTGTCAGCCATCTCCCAAGCTACTAATGCTAGAGGAAAGCTGGAATTACAGGGATATTTAGGGACATTCCTTTTCAAAATAGTAGGACACTGAATGGAATTGATCTGCAGAAGTAACTTAATAAATTCTTAGAGAACTTTCTTCACATCAGAAAAGCGCATGTATGTGGGCACAGAAGTGTGCTACACGGTATAGAGTAGAGAGTTTGCACCCTGGTATTTCATTTACTAGTGAGCTGATGATTATATATGTCCTGCTAATTTCCTCTTGAGCTATGTGGAATACCAGAAGCCTAACTGAGATCTGAAAAATGTAGCAGTACTTTAAGAAAGCTTCAATTTTACCCTTCTTTGTTGCTTGGTAACAATAATTGTAGCCCAAATAAAACTTGAGTTTTTTTAGTCTTATTGTTTTTTAATCAGAAAAAAGTTCAGCCTAAAAATAGTCCAAACCTCTTTGCATAACCTCATCAGTTTCCCCCAAATGCTGCAGGGAAAAAAAGCTTTGTCCCTGGCCTGTTCCAGTGGAAAAAGTTTGTGGAGTTTGCATGGGATGTAAATTAAAGCAGGAGAAAGTCATAGGAAAGCTGACAGCAACTTGGTCTGTTTTAAAGAAAACAAAGTGAAAGTCAGTGGGAGCCTGGCTGCCCTGGAATGCCTGCCCCAGTTGTGAACTGCGGAATCCAGATGGTTTTCCTCCCTGCACGGGGAGCGCTGCCGCAGCCTGGCCAGGCCGCAGCTCACCAGCAGTTATACCTGCGTCCCACGCCACATCCTTGGCAGAAGGGTGGGTTTGTTCCATATCCGTACTGCTGGACTGCTGCAGAGAGGCCCTGGCTGTGCGTGGAGTCCCAGGGGGGTTCAGCAGTGTGCAGCAGCCGTGCCTGCTTCTCCTGGTGAGGAGGAGGAGTGTGATGCTGCAGCTGAGCTTTGGCACACAGGGACAGCACATTTCAGTCAGTGCCCCATACATTGGGCTTTTAAAAGCTGCTACATTGAAATATTCCAGATATTTAATAGATGAAAATGTCCTGTGCTGTTCAGAGACTATTTCTGTTCAGTAGCAATATAAACTTTCCAGTGCTGCCAGTATGATTAAACTTACTTGGACATTAACATGTAAGAGGAGATGATTCAGATTTCTCCAGTATCAGGAACTGGATTATAGTCATGTTGTTTACTTTGGCCGTGGCTAAGCCGACATCGCTCCAAGTGGAGAATCTCCTAGTCAGAATCACCGAGTTCCAGGGATGGATGGGCAGAAGGACTGGAGTATGCTGCACATAGGGATCTCTGGATCCTTAGTGGCAAACTGCACTTTACTTATAATTGGGAAATAAATATGTCATTGTTTTCAGGCACATGTTAAATCCAAGTATATGCCTCCTTTATGAAAGGGTGTGGGAAAGAAGGAAGTAGCGTCCTAATTTTGGAACCCTCTAAAATATTAATGGTGCCCATATCATAACTACAGATTAAAGAATGTGCCTAGAGCATGCACTGCATTCTGCAATTGCCATGGGCCACGGTACTGCAAGGTCACATCTGATGCTGGGGATTTTCCAGTATTTTTTCAGAGGTATTGATGTTAATCAGCTTTCAAAGGCAGGGTGGCATGTTTAATGATGATGGAAGTGTCTATCACTAGTGCTTTTGCTAGCTATCTCTTGCATGCCTTACTTCCAACACATCCATCAAGATTAACTAGAATTTACTATGTTCATCTTCCTTTCAAGAGGTGTCATTAGAGGTATGTAACCATTTGTAAGATTTATTCTTTCACCTCGAGGATCCTGCACACAGGAAAGGTGTGCAAGCTCAAGGAAAGCACACATAACTTGATTTGGGATGAGGTGAAGGCTTCACCTTATCAGAAAAATTGCTTAATGAAGAATAAATATCAGCCCAGGGTACAGTTCTACCTGACATCAGTTTCCCTCCAAGGCAGGTGCTGTCTGGTCCTGATGTAACTGTTTATGTGGCTGCTTTTAAAGTAAATTTGGTTGCCACCAGGATGCTCAGAATACCCCCAGTGCTGCCAGCAGCATGTCTTTAACTCTTCCATGATGAATCACTTCTCAGTACTTGATGTGCCATCTCCCTGACCTGACTAGCTTGCACACCAGGAGCGATGCAGAATCCCAGAAACATCTCTGGTTCATTTCGGTAGTGAACATATGCCAGAACTGATGCTTCTGTAAATGTTAGGCTTATGATATACAGTGTGCTACAGAGATGATTTGCACATGCTCGATAAATCCATCAGTATCCGTTTACCCACACATACATCATAGCCTGGCAGTCCCAGAGGCACGGCACTCATTGCAGGTGCATGGTAGAGTTGATCCATATGTGGTCAGGCAGAGCTGCTTGACATCTGGAAGTGCCAGACTAATTTACAGAACCCTCAGTTTTTTTCCCCAGTGACATTTATGGGTGGGAAGGTGAGATGTTGCCTCATTCATTCATTCATTCATTCATTCACTCATTCATTCGTACCTACGCTTGTAAGTAAGCCTAAGGAGCCAAATGCTAAAATCTGTCTTACTCTAATGCTATAATTTCTGAAGTATTTCAAAGAGGGAAATTCCTTTGAAGGGAATTAAGGAAATGGAGTATTAGTAGCTGCTTCCTTTGTTTCCAAAATTTTATAGAGGTCTGAATTTAATACAGGATGCTTGAGTAACATAGTGACTTCTTAGCTCTGTTAAGGAACTGCAAGTAAAATGTGGGGAAATCCTGGTGTGCTGAATGTCTGCATGGCTGATTGCTGCATTCTCTCATTACATTCGCGTTCTTCAAACCACATCATGGCGTTGGGCAAATTAACTCAGGCCCTTAGTGATGCTGCTGATATTCCCGAGTCCGAAAATCCGCATACCTGAGTAAAATTTTGGAAAACCTAAATAGTGCCTGCATCAAGGCAACCTCAAGGAGGTTGCTTGGAGCCCATATGTAATTTATTAAATACTACATGTAATGGAACCCAATATTCTTGGAACATGAAGCAGCAGCTAAATGGAAACTTTGGCTATCCCCTTATTGATGTTTCGTACTGAAATATTTTCAAGATCAAAGTTCTGTTATTAAAACAATGGGCATAAAAATAACAAAATTACTTTTTGTAAAACAAACAGATTCTTTGTATCTGAGAGGCTTTTCACAGAAATCTTTATTTTGAAGCCGTAATACGTTACAGATTTCTGGGCTGTGCTACTTTGATTCATTCATTACAATATTTTTAATTCTGGCATGTTGCAAAGGTCTAAATAAAAGCATTTTAGTTACATAAATACAGACTCTGTGGACTCAACAGTAATATAGTACGTTTGGAAAACTGTCATTTACTCTGAAAATATACAAAGACCCAACCCCAGGCAGAATTTTCTGCACATTGTAAACATTCTCACAGTATGGGTATAAATATCCCTTTTTTGATTCATTGCATGCCAGGTCTTCAAGTAAAGAGATAGAAAAAGAAGCTCAAGAAAAGGGATTATAAATTTGCAGAGACACTTAAAGGCAGTGAAAGCCAAACAAGAAAAGAGCTTACAAAGTTTTAAGACACTGTGTACAGACAGGACCATAAAATTCTAATAACAATACTAGATAATATAATCTCATACTTATATCGCTTCCATCTGCCAAGATCCACACAAGCTGTGGTGTGTTTAAGAAGTTGTTGTGGAGGTTGTATGCAGTGCTCACTGTGTCTGGTGGGTCCTGGGCAGAGCTGGGCCAGTGTTTGATCTCAGGGGGAAGTTTAAAAACAATTTAACGTGGTCAGTGAAAAACTCTCTCCAGTTCGGTGCAGGGAGCATGTGTGTGTTTGCAGCATGAAATGTTTCAATACCAGCTTACCAATTCTCCTCATTACTTCCAGAGCAAAGGTTCCTCCCTCCTCCCTTTCAAAGTCTTTGCTGCATCAATTTCTTTCTTTGGTTTATGAACCGTTTTGTTCAATATCCTTCCTCTGACAGTGCAAAGCATCTCTTGCTTTACAGGGAAGGAAACCCACCAGTGGGCAATGATATAGTGTGTTTCTGAAGCAGAAGATTTTCCTAACTTGGTTGTGTGGCAAGCAGCAGGAAGCATGAGCACTTACAACACGACTGCGTTGGGCCTATCTAATGTAGTGGCAGATGGTCTCACTCTGGACCCATGTCCAGTTGCTGATTTGCAACTGTTAATATATCTAATTTTGCAATATCTTGCAGCAAAGAAATTGGTGTTCAGTATCCAGAAGTACTTAATTTTGTTGGTAAGGGTTGATGAGCGCATGTAGATTCCCCCTCCTATAAACCACATCCTTTTTTAAGGAGAAGGTAAAGATATGGGCAGTTCTCCTCCCCCCCCTCCCCGGGCCACACCAGCAGAAGCTGCCCAGTGGCTTCCCCAGCCCTGCCCAGGGAAGAAGAGGAAGGAAGGTCCCGGGGCCATGGGGAGGAGGTGGCTGAGGGCCCTGGCTCCCTGCGGGGCTGCAAGACAGGGGACCTGGATAATGCTTCATTTTGCATGTAAATGTATGTAAATTTTTGTGGCTCTAAAGTAAATTTAGACCTCAGAAACTAACGATTTTGGCACATTTTTTTTTTTCCTTTTAAAAGCATGTTTTAATTGTCTTTTAAACATGCATTTAAAAACACACCATTTCATGCCCAGTAGAGTAAATCCTGAAGCCTTTCTCAAGCTGAGCTCCTCTTAGGAGACTTGTTTGCTCGCTTCCTGGCAGAGTTCCCAAAGCCTTGATAGCAGTTTTATGTGAGTAAAGCCCTGCGTATTTGCATGACACTGAAGAGCTAAAATTATCTCTAAATGGAGCAAAAAAATTGCCAGTATGTATTGTTCTGAGAAAGATTGCTCTTTGGTTGGCCCAGAGGGGACATATTGTAAATATGATTTAAACATGTCTCTGCGACTACTGTCTGATCTTATCATCAGATGTTGCTGTGGAATTTGTCTGCGCGGACCCTAGAAAGGAAAACCAGATTGAGAGCATTAGCTTGTGCTGTGAGAAAATATCTTCAGCTTGCTTTGTCTGGCACAAAACCCCCCAGCCAACCAACCCTGCATTAGAAATATGCTATAAAAAAGGAAACAAACATTAAAATGCTGTCTGTCTACTTTGATCGCTCTGAACTTAAAATGTAAGTGCTGCTTATTGATTCTTTGATGTCAGGAAAGTGACATTTTTCTCCAGTCCTGTCTGACTGTTGTGATGAACTTCAGGTTTTCATCTGTCATCCTGACACTAACGGTACAACATGGCTCTGAGCAGAATCACTGCCTGGAATCCAATTACAATAGAGAAGAAGAAAGCGCTTTTCAGGGTTCTGTATGTTAAAAATCTTGTATTTGTCCAATAAATCATTAGTCATCTCACAGATTGGTCTGAGAGGCTGACTTCATGTCAGAAGAGGGTTTTCTCGGCACGAGCCAGCAGCGTATGTCTATATGCTTATAAATGTCTGAAATTAAATGCAGTTTAAGAACTTGAGTGTCTTATCAGGCAGAGGTCACAATTAGTTTTGTAGAGCCAAAGCTTTTTATGTTTTGTCATTTTCTAACCACTGAAACATAAGGTAGCCCTGGAAAGTGCTGTGTGTTGAGAATAATGGTTGCATTTTCAAATTGGTTTAGATGTATCTAAGAAAGATAGGAAGATGATTAGGCATAAAGGAGTATTTACAGTAATCTGACAAGATTAATAGCATGTTTTCTATTTAATTCATACCTAGGGTATCTTTCTAGATACCAAAGATATGATTTCATAGGTAGAGTACCTAGGACAGGTAACATAATTTATATGGGTCACAGCAGCATCGAATGCAGGACGGTGAAAATTTCAGTACAGACATGCTCTGGATCTGTGGGTGAGCTCAGAGAGCCAATACACATGAAAGACCACTCTCATATCTTCATATTACATGGCCTAGCTGTGTGTCAACACTAACATGAGTTTGCCTATACTTGTCTGCAGTCAAACCTTCTGCTGGAGTAGAGCCATCCTATTGGGGAAGCGACTGAAATCTCCCCTGAAGGCCAGTTACAATAAAGCATCTAATGAAGATAAATGGAGAAAAAAAATGGCCATTTTTCTAGTTCTTTTTGCATTGAAGGGTACATGGTGGTCACTTCCCTCCACAGCCTGTGTGTTGAACAGCTGTGCATAATGCAAAGAATCTTGTTGCTCAAAACATGCCAGCCAGGCAAATACTCTGCTTGGAATAGGGACTAGTGACCCTAAAAGTTAAGTCTGGAACCCAGGTCCTGGATATATTCTCAACTTTGCCACTTGCCAGCTGGGTGGCCACTGGGATTAACTAGCTTGGGTCTACATGTTCTTCAAGCTCATTTTGTGGTTCTGGCATGGATAACAACTGAGAGAGAAGACAAATAACTTGGCCGTGTCTTCCTCATTGGTTATCTGTTTCAAAGATACCAGTTTAGTGCAAAGTGTTGCCTCTCCATACCATCATTCTCATAATTCCCATGGTTGCATAGTCTTACTGAAAGAAACCTCATCAGTCAAGTCAGCAACCAACAATAATATCAGAGTATACAGTACACAGAGAAGAGACTGAACTCACTGCATGAGCTCTGCAGATACACTTCTAAGTGCTTTGCAAGGCAGTCGCGGGGGGGGGGGGGGGGGGGGCAGCATGTAGGCTTGGGACAGATGTGGGAAGGAATGAAGACACAGGCTGGAACAGTCTACAGTTTAGACTTTAGACTTCAAACTGCATGACAGGAGAGGTTACAAGGAGCTTCCATGAGCAGATTTGCAGACTTTAGGAAAATGCTTAGCAGAAGTTGGAGTGGTTATTAAAAAAACAAATTTTACCTACAGGAGCTCTGAGTAAGACTATAATCAAAACTAGATCTGAAGGTACACTGTGTGTGGAACAATAAATGAATGAGTAAGCCCTTACAGATTCTATGTAGTCCTTATATTTTTATAGAAAAATATTTATGGTCAAAGGAGTCTCACACTTGTGTAAACAGAAACTTCCATATAGTAAGAATCCTGAAAAGGAGGGAGATTTGTCTATTTGGTAATATCTCTGCTACTTTTTTTGCTTCTTTAGCTGCTGCTGCTACATTCTGTAACTCATCTTTTTTGTCTGACTTGATTCAGAGACAAAGATGGGGTGCAGCCAGTGCATTATAAGGAGGAAACTGTTTTTGGAGCACTTCCTAAAAGTGCTGTTATTTTCAGCAAAACTTGTATGATCAAATATTTGGAAAAAAATCTATCACCCTAACGCATACCACATTTTGGTAATGCATCTAATCTGCTGCTTCTCACATTTTCACTGTTTTATTTCAGGAAAATGTTAGAAATCGGTGAAGTTGTTATTATTTCCTCCCAGAGAATAATCAAACAGACTAAATGGCAATGGTGAGAAAATTTCATATACAGCAACAATTGATACAATGGCATTAGATTAAAGGGTTGGGGTTTTTTTTTCCTAAATTCTGATTTTAAATTCTGAAGTTCTTTTATTTCTCTAAAGGAAGAATAAGAATAAATTTAAGTTTATCCCCACTGGGAGTAGTTTTGAAGTCAGTCATAGTCAGTAGCTGTATGTACCTACTCTCTTTTAGTCTGACTATTTTGTGTATTTTGGAATGCAGAGTTTTTGTATAGTGTATCTCAATAAATGCCATTAGAAATGTCCTTTCTTTTACCCTGGTGCCTGTTTTGGAGCAGACTGGAGAATACCAGGGGTAGGGATGTGTTATTTTGCCTTTTGTTTTATCTGACTATTTGAATTCCAAGTAGAACATGACAAGGGCAAACTAGACTTTTGAACTCTGACCTCTACTTTAAATTGAATGTGAAGTCTAAATATCTTCCTCTTTGACTGTATCCAAAGAGAGGTTTGTCAGAGACATCTTATAACCTTGTGGCTGCAAGGGTATCCTCTATTAATTAAAAGAAGTTTTCTGAAGAAGTTCTGGCTGGGGAGAATAGACAGGGGGCAAATGTGGAGAAGAAAGGCACATTGTTCCAGGAGACAAAGAGAGGGGATCCATTTTCATAAATCTGCATTCCCAAGACAACTGTTCGAATCTGGTAAAAGGTCCATTTCTTTGAACTTACATACCAGAAAGCTTTTATTCCTCTGCTCTGCAGCAGACAAGAGTACAGGTTAACTGTGTCTCATCAGTAGTTTGCTTTAGATGATTCAGTGAGGAATTCTTTAGTTTAATGATGGAAGGTACTACCTAGTTCAAGAAAAAAATCAAAAGGAGAAAGAATCAAAGGGTTACCTGTGGTGCCAGACAACGTTTTAGAAGATTCAGTTTCTCTGAGTTTTCAAAGCCCAGCTTTAAGCTTTATGGTTTTCAATTCCTAGATGTTATAATTAAGGATTTAACGTTACTAAAAAGTTGCTTATTTATTCCTGGAATAACGCATACCAAAATTCTGACCATGAATGTCCACCCTAGGCTGAAATCTTTCGGTTTGGAGTTCTCATTGCTATTTCTTCTCCCTTTGAGACTAAATGGTAGTATAAAATGGCCATTATTTAACCACAGCATAAACCAGACACAGAGCCTCAGCTCCTGTTATTTGTACTGCGGTATGAAGCTATCTTTCACTGCTAACACCAAATCCACACCAGTTACAAGTTCTCAGCAGCACTGGATCAGAATTATGTGCTCGGCTACTCATGCAGAATAAGCATATTTCACCAATTATTCCCAGTGCTTCTGAAATAAAAAGATTTACCTCAGTATTTTCTCCAGTAATTTTAAGATGTTTTACGTATTTTTGTCAGAAGAGCCTCTAGTGAAAAGAGGCCTGAGGTACCTGTGTTCACATAAGAAAAGCAGCGCCTACATAATCTGAAAAATGCCAATCTGAAACAAAGTGAACCAAGAGTGGAAGAAAACAGATTATGAAGGTGGAGAAATTACTACTGCTGCAGTAATATGCAGTGAAGTCCTGAAGCCCTTGTGCTTCTGTTCCCTACTAGTTTTCAGTCCTTAATGTTTTCAAGCATTTTGCCACCACCAGAAGGGCTACTATACTTTTGTACTTTCCTAAAAATGGTAAGAGTCCTGGCACAATCCCAGCACTTCCATGACTGGGACTAGAAGACAGAAAATCCATCAAGATTAGAGCTGTAATTGAGATCTCTAGATACAAGTTTGTCACTGTCAGGACAGAAAAATGCCATAAGCTATGCTAAGGTTCATAGGACAAAGAGGCAAGCAGAGCCTAACTAGAAGTTAGAACACCAAGAACTTAATTTGACACTAAGAAATGAATTTATGCGTTTCCTGGTCTGAGTTTACAGGCTGCAGAAATACTTGCTTAAAGGGGATGCAACCTGTGAAAGAAAAACCTGCTGAGATTTAAAAATATAAATGTTTTCCTTACTTCTCCTGTTCTCTTCCTTAGCTACTTGTCAACCCTATGAGCTTTCTCGTCAGCTATTCGGATGATGGTTCAGCCATCTGTAATGTTTGTCTTGAGAACCTGGAAGAACCTGATATTGCATCACCTTTGGATCTGCTGATAGGTGTGTGCACCTCAAAATGTCCTTTTCTTGTACAGCTACAGACAGCTACACCAAGTAAAATGTTTCATGGTTTTTAGACCTGTTTAAATGAAGACAAAATCATATCCAGCTTCTTTTGAAATGAGTGTAGAGGAGAAACCAGCATGCCAACTCATTTTTAATCACAGTGTCTGTCTGTGGGAATACATAAACATATGTGCACTTATGATTTAAAGACAGTTTGATAAATAGAGTAGCTGATCAGAGTCTTTACTGTTTTAAACAGGAGTGGTTTCTTTGAATTAGTGAAGTTTTGACCAGTCACAGGATTAGCTAATTAAATCCTGTGTCCATAAAATGGTCTGCAATCAGTAATAGTTAGACTCTGTGTATTCCTGTATAGCTGTCCCGCATTGTTGGTAATTGCAAATGCTTTTTTTCCGAGGATAAAAGGGCACGTTAGTAGAGTGTAGCTAAAATTACACTTCTCACCACTTTAGCTGGTTGTCCTTTGATCCTTGTATCATCACAGACTTTTGCACAGCACTTTGAGGAGTCATAGTAATTCTCAGAAATTATTCTTGGGCACTTATTCTTCTGCTTTTTCATATACATTTTAAGGTTTCTTTCATCATACCCTATCACTGTCTTACAGCCTCTGCTCGTCTAAAATATCTAAAGAAACATTGAGGGATAAAATCTGTTCTTTGTCATGTAGTCTGCACACTGGTGCTCTAATTTTTGCCCTTGCTCCCATTGACTTTGGTGAGGTCTAAGCTATTTGAAGTCTTGCACAGGATACTCAGCAATTATTGCAACCTAAATAGACTGTCAGTTCAGAAGGATCATAGTTTCTTTAGAAAGAAATTTAAGCATTTTAATTTAAGAAATTAAAAAACCTCAGGAAGACGATAGCCCAGGTAATGTCTGGATGATGGAAAGTATTTGGAATATTCCACAGGAAAGAAGAAACTCCAAAGCAGAGGATTTATATTGTCTGACTGAAGTGTATGTGGAATTATTATAAATGTTTTTTATCAATAGGAAGAGTTGAAATATAGGATTAACTCCTAATGAATTGGAGAAGGGTATGCTCTCCCAACTGGGGAATATAACCTAAGTTACAGTGGCCCTTTAATCTTCAGGTTCATAAAATAAGTAATGTGTTCCTGACTTCACATACTAGGTCATCTGAAAGGCAATGATTATTATGTTTTTCATTAGGAAAGAATGAGGGAGATAAAGACTAAGTGAGATAAAGGAGATTCATAGGCCTTGTAGGCTTTAAACAAACACGTAACTGATTTGTTAAGGGAATATCTTTTTTTTTCTGAACAAAGCAATAAAACTGCAGGTAAGGAAAAGGAAGCACTGGTCTTGGAAAGTATAAGATGTGTGAAATGGGAAGGTTTCCAGTATAAGAAGGTGAAAGATAAGGGTGTGCATGGTTGCCAATTATTTTAATGTGCTATTGGATTTCATTATGTGTTACACTATATATAATAGGTACTGATGGGTTATTAAAGTAGCAGGAGGCTTGCTGGCAGATCTAGGCTATATTTATGGTGTGGGTTTCAGAGAGAAGGACCTAGATAAGGTGCGGTAAATAACAGATAAATTAGATTGTAAGAAAGAAAGGTCATTCGTGTATTGTTGCCCAAGGATTTAGTGTAAATGGATGGCCAGGGCTGGCACTGCTCAAGACACAAAGGGGAGAGCTGGGGAGAAGTTAAAGCAAGGCTCCAGGCTGCTTGGGGAGTGTGGGAAACCCAGAGGTCTGGAACAAAGGCTCTTACGAGTGTCACAGGAACTGTTTGTGTAGTTTGTGCTCACTGTATTTGGTGGGGAGGGTCAGTTCAGGGCTCGCATAGCTGGTTACAGATTTTATCCTTCACCCACACACAGTTTGCTGGGCAGAAGTCCCAGGATCTTTGTGATTTCTCAGTGAAGTGTGAGCCCACTGGCTGAAGGCTGTGCAGAGCTCACAGGAGAATGCACTGGTAACTCTGTATGTCCTCATGGGCTGGTGTGAGCTTAGCAGGGTCAGATTTAGTGCACATCTTCCCTTTCCTATTGCCACTCCCTGCTGCTCCCTCTGACATTGCGGTTCTGAATATGGGAACTGCCTGGCAAACAAAGCCTTTTGGGCAAACAGAGATCCACCATTGTCTTCCTGAGGCCAATACATCATGAGTATGTTGAGAGGGTCAGGGAGTCTGCTTCAAGACAGACACAATTGAAATGTTGAAGGCTTGTTAGGAAACCTCTTGGGTCTCTAGTACAGCCCTCTCTTCTGGGCCAGAAGTGACTATAAATATCTGTGTCTGACACATACAAGTCGTGTTAGAATGGCAGCTGTAAACAGGAACATAAAATTTGATTTCAAGGAGAGTTCTGTTCTGGGAGGTCTGTTGGAATCCCACTGAACCCATGCTCAGCACACACCCTACAGAAGGGTCATTTGAAATTTGAGATGCTTTTAATATGAGGGAGAAAAGAACTTGAGGGAGTTGATTTGGTTTTTATCTTTGAAAATGAGAGCCACAGTTTTTGGTGTTGAATATTTGCTTGCAGCTGTTGTTAAGGAAGGGAAACTGAGGCACATTGTGAGTTAAGGGCACAGGTGGCTGTTGTCTCTCAAGCTAAGCATCCATTAGAAGTCTGTGGTGAAGGCATAGCTTTGATTCCTGAATGCTCAACAGCATGATGGATTGGGAAAGCAAAGAAATAACTATGGTAGTAAAGAGACTTGATGGAGAAGGGTTAGTGTATGAGTAAAAGAAAGGAGAAACTGGGTTGATGTAGAAGTGTCTATTTATCTATTGATGTAAGGGCCAATCACACTTTGGTCACGTGTATCAGTTCAGAACTGACTGTCAACTCAATGCAAGTATCTGTCAACAGTGGAGTCCTCTTTGTTCCACCACACTGAACTACAGCTAGGACTGCTATTAGCAGCCTGTGCTGGCTGATGAAAAGGGTCCATTCAGATCTCCATTATCACTTACATTTATGGAATTAACTTATAAGAGATATTTATCACAGACGATTCAGGTTATCATATTCTCATTAAAAATGCTTAATACTTACCAGAATTATTAACATTTGCAGAGTGAGAGTTATGAAATTCCATGTATTTTTCAAGTGAGGCTTCCTTGGCATGATTTTGAAGCTACACTTTCCATGTTTACAGAGAACTTAAGTTTTAGAAAGTGATTTCATAATTCCCAAGGAGAACAACAACATCACGCTTCTGTCCAAGGGGAAATGGATCAAAGCGGTTTTGTTTAGAGAGCAGTCACATTTCCTCACATCACTTCCAGTTGTTGCAGGGCTGTTGTTGCCACATCATCACTCCTAGATGTGCATCAGGCTTGGAATGTCATTAAACTTTGTGTTGTGGCTTGCAAAAATGTATTTTACTTTCTACTCTGTGTGAAGGGAAGGAGGGAATTTTTCTGGAACCATTAAAAATAGGCCCAAAATGATATGAAGGGGTTTTCAAAAGGAAATGTTTATACAGAAGTGAAAAGCTGAGTGGCTTCTTTCTGTCTGTCTTAGGTGTCAAAGCTTCACATTTCCCTGAAATAGGGCAAATCTAACTGCTGTGTGAAATCTACCTAAGTGATGTACAAACGCTTTCTTCTGCAGAGGTGTTAGAGAAACCCTGAAGGAAATGCTAACTGTGTAGCCCTCTTCTTCTGCCCCAGTTCCAGACCATTAGTCACAGGAGTGGTATGCAGCTTGCAGGGGGAGCTGGACTGGCTGCATCTGCATAACCACAGTCTTTGGCCTGCCTGTGGCTTTTCTGTCTCAAGTACATACTGGCAGCTTGTGCCAGCCAATTCTGGAGCCAGCTTGGAGTCCCAGCTGTAAGAACTGGGAGTCTTCTTCAATTGGTGTGAAGCTGTGCTGGACTCGAGTGGTCGGAAGGCTTTGGATCAGGTTTTGCCCTCTGCAATTTGTTCCAGAGACCAAGTGAGCCGAGCAGAAACACTGCCAAGGCTGCAGGCCTGCCTTATGTGCTCGCTCCATAGGAATTTCAGAGCAGCAGCAGCAGTGCTGGCTTTGGCTGCTTTCTTCACAAAACCCCCACGCTTTACAAGGCTGTATCTCCAGTTACGGAGGGATTCTGGGTGGTAGGTGAGCTAGAGAGTCGCCTGTCTGTAGAGGGGCTGGAGGCTGCCTGCGCTCCACTGACTGCAACTAAACAACCTAAGCAAAACCAATATTTATCCTGTAAAGGCTGTGAATAGGTTTAGTAGAAGTTGCAAGGAACATTCAGATTATGTGAAACAGGATAACCCTTGAGGTCATGCATTGGCCTGAGCTTTGCTGTGAGTGCAGTAAAAGCATGGTTTTTGAAATGAAAAAATGATGATTTCTACATTTATCATCAATGGAAAAATTGTTTTAAAACTGGACAACAGTACGTTTTGTTTGCTGCTTGTTTCACTAAACCTTAGACTATTTTGGGAGGCCAATAAAGATTCACTGACGTCAAAATGGAATATTAAAGGCAGATGTTTCTGGTTAGCTTATTTATCCTGACCAGTTTTCCTGATTTTTCTTTTTTTTTGGGAGATAAGTCTAGACTCTACAGAGCACATTTCCAAAGTGCTTTTGAGCTGATTAGTTGTTTATTCAAGTTTCTGGAATAAGATGATCAATTTTATCTCCTCTACCTAGTGTCATTACTAATTAAATTAGTATGTTGTATTTTGATAAGCCAACAATATTAATGTGCTTGATCCAGAAAAGAAGTCTCTTTCGTAGCAGCAATTATCAGTAACATTATTAGATGCAGATGCAATGTGCCACCAGTATGAAAAATCAAACATCTGGGGAAGATGGATGTTCAGGTAAGTGATACAAACGAGCTTTAAGATTTAGATAAAGCCACAAGATTAATATATATGAAGAACTTTGTCTCTGTGAACTATTTTTGGTTCATTCCCTACCATAACCCCAAATGTATTGTACACAGATTAGTTTCTCAGAGGAGGCAAACTCAGGGTTGGATGTAACAGCAATGTTGCTTCAGATGAGGGTGGGGAAAGTTGTGGAGCAGCATGACACGACACTGCTCTGCCACAGGATCCAGACTCTGCGGCAGCCAGTGCTGATAGAAGAAGAAATATTGCTCCATTAGCTCTCATGTTAAATATGCTCTGGATCGGGAGAGCAATAAATATAAATACAGACATTGGTTGCTGGAACCAGTCTGGTCCACTTGCAGAAGTAAAAGCTCTCAAGGCTGCTTCCAGTTATGCCACCTTTTTTTAGGCAGCTGGTATGGCCCTGTCTACATTTCTTTCCACCAGAATACGGGTGTTGCCTCCAGCAGAGGTTACAAGAGATTAAGGCAGCAGACGGAGGGATGACAGGCTGCATACTTCCCCTTGCTTGAGGAGATGAAGATCAGCTGTTGCAGTTGTACCACTGCCTCTGCTGTCCTGTTATACAGCCCTTCCCTCTGCTGGGAGACCACTTTAGGGACCCAGGACAGCCATGGTCCCCAGGCAGTGGGAAGAGCTGTTGCTTCGTCAGAGGGGGATGGTAGGGGAAGGAAGTGGAGGATGGAAAGAAAGCGCAAAAGAGACAGGCATGTCCTCACTATCCTCATGCTCCAGACAGTCTGAAACACATCAGACTCTTCATGGTCTTCTTTGCCATCCTTTCCTCCTCAGTGCCTTTCCTTAACTACATCCCCAGCCCCTCCACCTACTTCAAATCTCACTGGTCTCTCCCAGACTTTCTTACCCCTTCCACCTTCCTCAGGAAAACCAGTGTCAGCCAGACTTTGTGATCCCTTCCCTCAAGCTCCTTTATACCCACCTCCCACCACAGAAATTGGTATGAATTTTGCCTGTATTGCTCAGCAGCCTCAGCACTGCTCCTCTTCTCCGATGCCCATTGCTTACACTCAGCCTGACTTCACTCACAACCTTCTAACACTTCCCATTTCTCAGCTGCTCCTGCCCATCTTCATCTCCTTCAGTTCCTGCTGGCTCTTTACTGTCTCTTCTTCTCTCTCCTGCTGTCCACAGACTTGATCTGTGACCAGCACAAGATTAAACTTAGCCAATATTTCTGGGAAGCCTTTAATTAGATCTGGGAATAGAAACAACAGTGTCAACCTCAGACTAGCAAAGCATCCTTCTGCACTTGGCTCTAGCACTGCTCGCCTTGCCAGTGTGCTACAAGAGCACCCCGGATTTGGCTGAGGATATGGCTTGGTTATGGGGCTTTTGACCTTTCTTCCTTCCTAGCTTAATTCTATTTTTAAAACTCAGCCAGGATTTTCTCTCTTGACAGCTGGATTTGGCTCAGTATTTCTGTACGATTCCATAACATCATTTTACAGTCTTATCGTATTACTTATTTTCATTTTTAGCCTAGGGCTTCATTTGAGGGCGCTGAAGGAGTCATTGTAATAACTAACATTCCACCAGATGTGTAGCACAATAGCCAATAGCTTCAGACAAATCTTTTTATGGTTTTTCTATAATAAACAATAAACCTTCAGTTTATGTGAAGACACATTAATGCAACTTTCCACATGTAATTCAGCTTATAAGAATCCAGAAAATAATGCCTAAGTAGATTAGCATGAGCCTTACTGGACATTTAAGGGAATATATTTATTAAAATCTGCTTTGGTCATAAGAATTTGCTTGACTTTAATCAAGTAATTGAAACTATATCGAACTGGACCCTGCCAGCCTTGCACTGTTGGACTGTGCCTTATTCTAACTGAAAACAAGAGGTCACTTCTGGAGTCTGTGACCATTTTATCTGAATTTGGGTGCCAGAACTGGGCACATTCTTACTAAGAATTATTTGATTATGTGGAGTGTAAGCAGTTGTGTCTAGACATGACCTATGTAATTCAGGTGATGCTATGTTCTCACAGGGTTTACTCATTGCTTTCCTACAGGCTCTTTGTATGGGGGCTCTGCTATCCCATGAGCAAACTGGGAATCAGGCTGTGGCTCTCAGTCCCAAGTGTTGTCCAATTTTCCCTTCTCCAAGTGTGCATCTGCTGGTTTAGGAGTGGGTAATACACATCACCTTCCCATCCATTGGTGCATTTTACTCCTTAAGTACTAGAAATTCCCCTAGTATCAAAACCTGCTACTTTACAGCCCTAGAGATCCTCTGCTCCTTAGCTGTATTGCTCACTCCATGCAGTGCTCAGGTTGGACAGTGCCCATTTGGCATGCCCTTCACTGTTGCTGAGATCTTTTTTTTCTCTGAAAGTAAGGGGGAGAAAGGGATGAAAACAAGGATCTCAGAGACCACTTTGCCCTGTCTATTTTATATGACAGTAAGAAACCACTGTATCACTGCAGTCTGGTCCCATGGTCCTGCATCATATGGGTGAAAACTGGGGATTTTTGACCTCTAGAACTGAGAGCTGTTGAGAAGGGGTAGCGTTATGAGTTACAGAAACCTGATGGGAATGTCTTTGTAAGGTAGATGACTTAAAAGGTCAACTGGAGTGCTAATACTAAATAGCAAATATACTTTTTCTAGGGTCCCTGACTGCTCACTATCATCAATCCCATCTAAATAGCCCCACTAAGTGTATATTCCAACTTCAGAAATAAATGCTTTAAAAAGCATAATGTGAGAGCAATGTTAAAAGTTTCCCCGTGATCCATGCTTCTCTGTTCTCTGGGGATGTCTATGGAGTTAGTGTTCATGTGAGAAAATGGCAGGTGGATCTAGGGCTAAATTCCTGCTAAAATACTCTGCATATACGAAGACAGAACCTGAAGGACGAAATCCTATTTATCTCCCTCAATATCTTTTGATAGTCTAAATCTTCTTGAATTAAAGAGATCTTCCTAACCCAGTAGGGTTCATTTGCATGGAGCCAGGCTTTATCTTTAACCAGCAACTGGTCTGAATATGTAACAGCCCATTTTCTTCTTTCCCATTATGCTATTAGCTAACTGTTGAGTTTTTAGCTTCATGATGTAGCAAATGCAAAATGTACGTATAGAGTCATGCTAGTCTGAGGTTTATCTTTAACTAGTGTATTATCTGTAGATGAGAAAACATTGCTGATGTTATGCTCTATATAAATGCTTTGATACTTTTCTTGGGGTCTTTAATTTCACCTTTTCTATGTCTCAGAACAAAGAGATTACTTACAATTATGCAGCAGGCAGGATTGTGGTTCTGTATGCAGAAGCAGTGCTGGTAGTGTGCATCTGAGTTGTTGTAGTAGTATATACTTCACTCCTGCACCTGTATCATTTTAACTTCTCTTGATCCCCCAGTCAAAGAGGCTGGCTCTGCTCAACCAGTACCTTCCTTTCCTTTCCTTTCCAGTATTACTTCAATCTTGTAGTTCTTTATCTTCATATTAGGAATGCCAGAATCTGCAAACAGTCTACTGTTAACTGGAACAGCAAAGAAGTTTTGATTGCAGTAAAGCTTGGGCAAAATATATAGCATGAAATTATGGGATGATCCAAATAAGTGGGAATTTTGCCATTGGCTCCAGCAGAGCAAAGATTTCATGCTTGTTTAAGTTTGAAATCTGAAAAGCTGAAGGAAGTGAAAATGCCATGAAAACTACTGGGAGAAAAAAAAAACCCGAAACCTACACAAACCACTTAAAAAGGGCTAATTTTCTTTGAAGCTCATTTCTTAATAGCTAAACTGGGCCTTGGATAAGCACCAGGGTCTCCAAGTAAGTAGAAGTTGGACTTGATGGCAGAAGAGTCTTCCAGCAAACATAAAAGAACTTGGAGAGCCAAACATGGACATTTCTACTCCTTCATCTGTTGATCATTCATGGTTTCAGTGAACCCCATTTTCTTACTTCGAGCTCTTCTAGAAGGACCAAATGTCAAAGGTTAGTGCCTGTGAAAAAAATACTGTAAATGTACAGTTGCTCCACTGAAATCCAATACATTCCTTCACATTTCTGGTGATTTCCTTGAGAGCAGAATTTGGTTTTACTTTCTAATCCATCATGTCAAATTCTTTGGCATTCACACATAAATAATGACTCCCAGGCAGTTGTTGAAGTGGGCACTGCACGAAATACTTGTTTATCCAATACTTCCACAGAGCCTTCTATTCAGCTGTAAATTATTAGGGAAGAAGAATGGATGTGATTAGCTATGATAGCCATTTCTGCTCAGTTGCTGCTGTTACTTCAGATAGTCTTGCTCACTCTTCAAAATCTAAAGGCCCTTCAGCTTCTTGGCTGCTTTGTACAGCTTGTCCTCATGGTTTTTCATCCATCTCTTTTACTGCTGGTAGTTCAGATTAGGAAACTGTATGTTGTTTTTCAGTTATCTGCAGAATGCTTCATCGGCTTTGAAACACCTTAGAAAAGCTCTTCCAGTTTGTATTCAGCCATCTAACGCATAGTCTCCCAGGTTCTTTAGTGTGGGAGGTGAGGCTGAATCCAGGGAAGACATGCTGTAATGCTTGAATTCCTTAAATCAGTTATGTTTGGGCTGTGTTCCCAGCCTGGGCCTTTGCTCAGGCTCAGCTTTTCAGGTAGAACTGTTCAACAGGAGCTGCAGACTGGATGATATTGAAGCATGAGGAGACATCTCTTTTGTCTGACAGTCTCATTTCAGGAAGGGACCATGTGTGGATAACCCAGCTTACATTCAGCAGCTACTCTGGTAGCTTTGATTCCTTCTGTGCAAACTGATTTTGGTGTAGGCTGTTTGATACACCTTTGTCAGAAAGTGGTTTACCTGGCTGGATTGAAACTGGGAGAGATTTTACACTTCCCTCTTCCACCCTCAGTTATGCAAAATGAAAGAGAAATTTTGGGGGTCTGTTTTCTGGATAATTTAAAAAAAAAATCTTCCCTATGTGCTTCCCTTTTCAGTGTGATAAATCTCTCGGGTTTATCATGAAAATTATTTGGTATGTTTGGGTGGGTACTCCTTATCCCCAAATTTGCCTGTTTGATGATTCTTTAAAATCTGCTATATTCTCTCTGCTTTCTCCAATCCCATCTGTTCTGTGTATTCCTATTTCCACTGTAAACTTTATCACCATCCACCCTGTCCCAGCTTTGCTCATTCTGGGACGGCCTTGGTCTACAGTAGCAGGAAGAACTTATGTCTCTTCCCAGGCCAGCAAAGGGATATACAGCTTCTGCCCAATTCCCTTCTTCGTCTTTCAAACCAGGATGGAGAGAAGAGGGAAGCAGGGTGTTGAGGATAGAGGGGGAGTCCATAGGAGCTACTCCCTGTGCTTGAAAGCTGATCCTATGTATCTGCTGATATTTCCCATCTCTGTTCTTCCTCCTTCCTTCCAGACTCTTACTAAGTTACTGATGGGAGTGAAGAGGCATTGCCTGCTTTGAGGACCATTGCAATTGCTTCAATCCTGGGAAGCAGATATGAGGATAAACAGCTTGTCGAAAGGTTGGCTGAAGTTTCCCTTAACTTGGCTAAAGTTGGAGGCTCTCATATGATGGGGAGAACAGATTCTCCCCCTGGCCAAAACCCACCACTTGCCAAAACTCCATAAGACTTGGCAACCTGGACACAAGTGTTAAAAGCATGAAGGCTGGTACTGTGTTACACATGTGTTGAGTCTATATGGTCCCTTTCTGGCTTTGAAATCCAGGAGTTGCTGGGTAATTGCAAGGACACAGCTGTGTTTGTGAGCATGGCTAATGCTCACTTGTGCTCTCAGGTTAAAGCCAGCAGAGTGTGAGGAGCAAACCTGGGGCAGAAATGTCTCCAGACCCTCAGACCTCTGGGGTTTTAACACTGCCATTGTCTGTAGCTTTAAAATACCTTCCATAATTAACTATCTAGCACTCTCATATAGATACCATATCCATGAATCTACAGTTTTATCAGTATTTCAGACCAGCTGGCCTGTTCTCCACTGTACATTCTGTTCCAGTTGTGAATTTAACTGAAAGCCATGAAGCTGTGCTGGAACAGGGGGTTCCATTTCTCAGGAGTTTACTGTGATTTCCAATTACTTTCTATTCCAAAATGAGGATGTAACACAGTTTTGAATTCTTGTGGCATGAGCTTTTGGGGGAAAAATTATTTTAAGACAACAGAAACTTTTAGGTTTAATATAATTTTAGTCTGAAATGGATTTTTCTGTTTTATATTGTGTAATGTAAGATTAAAAGGATTGAAAAAAGCCATATTTCAAAACAAAGAAGTTCCACTCGAAGGAAGTCTGAATGTTCAGTCTCAACCTAAGCCCCGTTCCAGCATTTTTCAAAACACAATGTCACTGAAACTGACAGATTTCTGCAAACATTTTGCATTCAAGGAAACCAAATTTCCTCCTGGAAGAATATCCTGCTGGTAAACTCACAATCTCCATCTCGCATTACTTGGCAGATTTCACATTAGACACTGCTTGTTTCCCTGGCCTTATTTAATACTTTTCTTGGAAGTATTGCCAGTTTTTCAACCCAAATGTGGAGAACCGTGGCCTGTGATGAAATACACATCAATACTGCTCAATAAAAACCTCCTGAATGCAGTTTGTCTGTGGCAAGTCACAGCTGAGAGGCTGGAGCTCTATATTCAGGCAGTTGAAGGCAGGAGTCTGCTTCATGCTCCACAACACCCCCAAGGTGTGCGTTTTATGGCACAACAGGATGTGCTCCACTGTATTTTGAGTACTGCTCGTTGTGCAAGTAATTCTTCCAAACGTGTCCTTGCGAGGAGGCTTATAGGACATTTAGAATAACATTAAACTCTGGAGAGCCCTTAGAAGATATTGCAGCAATACAGATACTTCAGCTCAGAGAGTTGGTAAACCAGTGACTAGATCTAGTCACCCTGTAATAGCAGCAGCCCCAGTGCTCTTGGGATGTAGTTTGTTGGTTGTTCTCTTCACCTGTGTTTTTTCCCCATCATTAATCTGTTTTTGTCTTATGTAACAATTCAACTTAAGCCTTCACAGTAAGCCACCCATCATAAACTAAAGTTGATCCCCATCATTGCAGTAAAGATTACACTCTCTGCAAAGATGCCTGTACTTGTGTGAGAAAGCATTCTTCCTCCTTCATACCAAGTTGGACATGTGAAATGAGCAGAGGTGAACAGGGAAGTCTGCTTTTCCCTGGTCTAGGGTAAATCCAGCATGCACATGTGGACTTCAGTCTGCAGGAGAAATCATCCTGCTCATGTGATCATCTCAGCACAATGTCTCTTTCTAGATGTGCATTCCCCACAGTCACCTCTGCCCTGGCTCCTGCAGCCACTCTCTCATCACAAGGAGAGGCCTTCTTTGACTGTGGTGGTCTCTGCATATCCCTTCAAAATTCAAATCAGCTGGCACTGCTCAAGCATGCCGTTAACACACACAAGCTATGAAAGATTAAAGGGAACTCACGTTCCTCCTCTCCACATGAAAAGGGTTTGTAAACGCTTTCAGTGCTTTTTTTTTTTATACTCATGGTAAGGAAATAAAGCTGAGTCAAACAGTTTTCCAAGATCTAAGAAAGAGGGCTCAGGGTTATTTTGTACCCTGCCTCGGGTAACATAGCTAATAACTCTGATCTCACAATACGTGGTGTTAGGAGGGATCCAAAGACAGCTGTTGTCAGAGAAGTGCAAAGAAATACAGGAGACTTCAAGAGACACCTTGGAGCACAGCTGTGAGCTTCTCAGCTGCTTCTTAGCAGCGCTGGGAGTGAAATTCTGCTGTGAGTGTTAATGTCATCACCTCCACAGACTTTGCATATTGTAAAGTGACACTTCCTGGAGCACTGGGTATAGTTGTCTGCCTCCATTTGGGTTTTTAGATGTTTGCTTTCTGGTTTTTTCTTCAGCTTTGAAGTCTCATTTTTGATAGCTGATATATTTTGGAGGCCTTTGGGTGAGCGGGACCAAGCCAGAACAGACCTTGCAAGGCCTCTCTAAACTGCTAGATATGAAATATAACCTCCAATATGCCTGTGTGAGCACAGGCTGTATCCAAGCTCTGAGACATTTCAGATGGGCATGTCTTGGGGGTAGACATGTAGCATCCACCTCTGTGCCAGTAGTTGAATGCCCATTGGATCCGCAGCCCTGTCCACATTAGCAAGTGCTCCCCTGCAAATCAACATGATGGGATGTGCTGAGCCTTCAGCTGCAAACACAGCATCGGGAGTCATAAAACCAAGAGCAGCTTCGGGGCATGTCAGCAGCTTGTGTACATTCGCTGTGATTTTGCTCATGGGCCATGGTACGCACAAGGATTTGTGGCTGAAGGGCCACTGCTGTAAATCCTCTTCTGCAGGCACAGCCTAGGTGTGAACGTGCTCCTCAGACCTCTCTTTAGATCCAAACTGGAGCTAACATCTGAACTTCAAAGCTAAACACAGGGTGTCTTGTTTAAAGGAAACTTTTCAAGTTGATTGTGAAGCAAAATTAATCCCCTCACTGTGTCTTTTTGTGGGTTGAAACCAAAGGCTCCTGAATCAGAATGGCTGAAGTTTGTGATCCCGTCTTAGAAAAGTAACCTTTATTTTAGACTAAAGAAACAAAAAAAAAAGCAAAAGCAAAAGAGGAAATGTAAGATGATTAAACAGGATTCTGCTGTTCCCCCGGTGTTCAACATTTGCTGTTTCTGTTAGGTCATCAGCCACCATGAAACCAACATTTAACTTACAGACTGATTGCAGCAGCTGCCTGAAGCCCTGCTCATAACCTCAGAAACCAAACTAGAAAAAACCGTATCCAGATGAACTTAGTTTAATTTGCTCAGTATATTTGTAATGGAACATGGTATTGCAGATGGGCATTGAAGTTCGAGATTTCATCTGCGTTAGATAAGGGAAGAAAGTGCTACTTTATACAACAGAAACTATTCTGGGTTTAATTCAATAAATTGTAATCATGTGCAGTATACTGTGTTCACAACAAACGTCCCACATATCCTGGAGAGAAAAACATGAAAGGCTCCATGTCTTTAGCTCTGGAGTTGTTAATCTTTTTGAATTCGTTTGGTTTCCCTTAGTGCAGCACTTGCTGTATTTAGAGCATGACAGTTGGTTCAGTGAGCGTGACTGTTGGGTCACAGCAAACAGTGTTTGCCTCGTTTTAACAAAAATCCCATCTATCCCTGGAATACAGGTTCTGCCCAGTGAGGAAGGAAAAAAAGCCCTCTTCTAGCTTGTGTTGGTGCAAGTCTCCTAGATCTTAGTACATATGTCTGTAGATGGATCATTTTGTCATTGTAGTTTCTGAGCACCTCTGTGTTTATTTTAACAAAACTGTACTGAAACACAACTGAAACACTGATTGAAGCAGGCAGTGGTGGGGCACTGAGGTGGAGGGGGGCGTTGCAGGAGGCGTGTATGTGACCCACTGAGGGTTTAAATCCTGGCCTGAACTGCTGCTGATGGGCTGCTGGACTGTTTTGTTTCTTCCTGTGGCTCGGCAAAATCAAGTGGTGATCTGTTGTTACTCATCTTGAAAGGGGGGGATGGAGCTGGAGGAGACGGATGGGAACTTTCTCTGTATTATTCCAGGAGAGTAAAAATATACAGGCTCTTTTCCTGTGTGCTGGCTGTTGGACAGGTGCCACCAAAAAGACTTAGCAAGTCCCTAAAATGTGTCCCTGTCTTACTGATGTTTTCCAGGAGACCGATCTAGTGAGATTATCCTTTGCCACACATCCTTGCAACTCATGCAGGAGGGTTATGCAGGGGAAAGACCACACTGTGGACAGAGAAATGCTGGGCTTTAGTAGCTGTGGTCCAGTTTGCAGAGCCAGCAGAGTCCTGGCAGCCTAAGCTCCCCATCCCACAGATCCCAGTGCTTCACCCCTACTGAGGCTGAAGGGAAGCTGATGTGGGTGCAGTGTGGGTGGGGAGGGAGCAAGGATCAGAGCGCATGGGAAGAGATCCCCCGATCTCTGCTACTGAGGCTCAGCATCGAGGATCTGCTGCTGAGACTTGCTGCATGCTGCACACCCTTGAGTAGCTACAAGAGCTGTCTTGGAAATCTCCTCCGAGGACTCTTCCTGCCCTGGCTCTGTTACAGACTGAGGTCAGTGCTGGGCTCCTGGACTCTCTGTCTCTTTCCATAAAGTGAAGATTTCTGTAATTAGGATGATTCCAAGAATTTCTATTTGCCTCATGTGCTTTTCATTATTTGTTGTTTATTTTCCTGCATGAAATTGTTAAGCTGCTCATGGCAGGAAACATTTGCATGAACAAATATTTTGCTGGTTGTGCTCCGATCAGGAAGTCACCCAGCAGGGACATTGTTTATAGTTGCTCTCACTCTCCCTTTTTAAAAACTATAGCAGAGCATAGTTACCCTGCATGGGGTACCCATCACTGGCATTTCAGTGTGAAATCTGTGATGATAACTGAGTAGCAGTTGGCTTTCTATTGAAAGTCATTGAAACATCCCACCTGTCACAGCAAATTTACACATTCATATGCTAAAAAGCTCTGAATCAGCTGGTGTTATGTTTCCTTTCTGAGCCAGATTGTTTGCCTCTTACTCTCACTGAGCAGCAGATAGGTCCTCCAGTATTTCCACTAGGGTAAATCCAAGCGGGTGAGCGAGCACTTACAAGCTGGTCCTCAGTGATTTGGTCTTTCAAATGTGACATGAAGCAGAAGTTCACCACCTGGACATGGTGTGCTATGGCAGAAGGGAAAATACTAGTGTTTCTCTGCAAACCCTGGATCCAGTGCTGATTTGAGGACTGATTGAGCCAGATGGTGAGGTCTCTGTGCTCATGCAGTTCAGGTTTTCAAGAATTCCTAGGCACTGGTCCACTTGCAGTTGCAAAGCTTAATTGTCTTAGAAACATGCATCTGATTTTCAGAAGGTGTTCCTGAGTCTGGCAGGTTAAGACACTGCACCCTTCACGCCGTGCAAAAGCACCTGCCTCAGCTCCCTGCGCATCCTGAAGCGGTTGGGGTAGCTTGATGGTTGCTGCCACAATAATGCATTTTCCCCCTATGCCATGCTGATTACCTCTGGTGAGGCACCTTTCAGTGCAGCCACAGGCTGTCCAGGCTGGAGCTGGCCTCTGGCTAAGCTGGGGTATTGGCAGAGGACATCCCTGTCTGTCTGCACCCCGCAGAGTAGTCAAAACTTACTTGAGCTGGGTTTGAGCCTCCAGGGCTTTGGGAGGCTGCAATGCTTCTACCGTAACTAAACTGCGTCACAACTTTGAGCCCATCAGCCTTTCTCTTGACACTGCAGGATCAGATGCTGTCTAACACCAGGGACATTACTGCCACTCACATTGTGATGTGACCGAAGGCTGAAGTGGTCCTGTTGGGCACAGGACATTGTTGTTCTGTAATTCATCTGCTTTACTCTGAAAAACCTCAGCACAGAGAAGCAGAGAAACTGGTGTTGGAGACTGCCCAGGGCCTGTGGGTCCCCATCTCCCCAGTACGGTGTGAGTGATTTAGGTTTTTTTAACAAAACAGCTAATTCAGTATTAAGGATTTTGGCTGTAGCCACCTGATGGAGGACGGGCGCATGACATGAATGAGGACTAATTAGGCGGCGGATGTGTAATTTGTCATTATTAAAGCTGCATTTGTGCTGGCAGCTGCTGTTTGGAGGCTCGGCTGAGGCTGAAGGCGATGGTGGATCCAACAGTGCCACCTTCTGATAACGCAGCAGAAAGGTACGTGTAGGTTCAACTCCTGGCCGTGACAGACCCTGAAGATCCAAGCTGGGACACACAAGGGGAGCTTACGGGAGCTGCTCTGCCTGCTCTCATGGGACGGCAGCTGCTCTGCCTGCTCTCATGGGACGGCAGCGTTCCTACAGTTCCCCAGGTCAGGCATTACCTCTCTTAAGTCCTGTGTCAGCCTGCACATACGCTTAGTGCTAGCTTGTGAGGAAAAGTATCAGTTTTAAGCTGTTAGGTGATAAGAATAGACATACCTTTCAAATGTTTCTGTTGAAGAACTGTATCAGGAGATACTGCTGATACACAAAACCTAGTTCCACATATAAATCAGTTTATCTTGTATTGGAAAGTCACTGGATAATGCAAAACAATTAGAATGCAGATTTGAAATAGTTTTAAGTGGGAATTTTTCATCAATTTACGTGCACTGTTGAGATAAATTGGTCTGTTGGTCTAAGGCACACTGAGCAGTGGCTGATATTTCTTTGGGCTGAATTTTAGCATCAGATAAAAAGGACCAACTGAGAAATGTTTGGGCCTCAATAGATAATACAGCCTGGAAAGCATTCTTGTTGCATCCTAAGTGATGTAGGTTGGTAAACTGAGGAGAGGTTGAATGTACTGTTAGTGCTGATAGATCCTCAAAGAAGGTGTCCTCTGAGGAACTGTGAGAGTTTGGAATAAGGAGCTTCTGATGTGATGCTGGCCTGAGAAATGCTGACATGATAAGTGTTAACCTGCATTGGCTTCCATGTGTGTGAGGCCTCTGAAGAGGTGGTTGTACATACGTGCTTTTGCAAATGGATCTGCTAATCTAAAGATCCCTATGCAACCATTAGCACTTGAGAGTGTGTGTAAATTTATGACATTCCCCAAGAGATTTTGGTTCTATAAAATTAAAATACTGGCAGGCTGGGACAAATATAATCCAGGTTCCATGTGTTTCCTGGTATATAAAAAAGAAAATAAACATATTTTCTCTACACCGGCATATGAAAATTCAAGCCACTAAAACATCTCTTTTCCATTTGAAAAACAGCAATTCATTTGATACCTTAACATCAGGCTTCTGGGATGAGCAGATCTAGCACGGCGTTAGCTGGTCCTTAAGTCTATAAACAAGATGAGAACAGTAAGCAAAATAGGGAAGAGGATGAAGTGGTATCTTTGTGTTGCACAGTTATCTTTCCAGACTTCTTGCAGTGACTCAAAGGATAACGCTCCCTTTCTTCCCGAGAAAGAGTCCTCTTCCTTTCAGACCTCTCTTCAGTTCCTCCCCTAACCTTCCCACTCTGTGTTAGCTTTAGACCTTGTCTGATTGCACAGTGAATTCCTTCAGTCTTGTATATTGTTTCTGATGAGTAGCAAAGTTCCTTCCATGCTGTCTGCACATAGGGAAGAAGAGAAGAAGTGATAGCAGGACTCTCCCTTTTCAGACAAAATAAGCTATTTATCCATTTATAAGCCTGAAATAAAACAGCACCCTCATCAGTTTTCTTTCATGTTGCATTTTGTTTATTTTTCCCTGACCCTCTGGTACTGCATCACCCTCTGCCTTGTCCTTCTATTAACATCCATTCACCAAGGTCCCTTTCTCTGTCGTATCACCTACAAACATCTTGGCTTTGCTTACACAGTGCTACTGAGACCTGTTGTAGCCTGTCCGGTTGGTCATACCTCTGTGCTTGCCAAAAGGCTGACTTGCAAATGCATATGGCCCACGGTGCCCATCTCCATCCCACATTGATTAGATTCACACTTGCATTGCCCTCATGGAAGGAACTTTTCTTGCACATTGACAAAGTGCGTATGTTCCTTCAAAACTTCCATAAAACTCCCTGTGGTGGTTTGATACTCATCAAAAATCTGCAGATTACAATGAGGCACAGCTTGGCTGGATGATCACGGTTACCTTGAATGCCCTGCTGGCTCGCCTGTATCCCTGGATTGTCTTTCATCTTGTTTTAATTGCAAATTGCTTCAGGGTGGGTTTTATCTCCATTATCTTTGTACAGTAGGTCAAAGCACTTGACCAGAGCTCATGGGTCCTGCGGTAGTAGGACTAATAAGAACATTCTGGAGGCCTGACAATATTTAAGAGGGTCTCTTTGGATACAAAACATCACTAAAATTGTTTTCAGATCAGCAGGATTTTGCCTCTCATGTTTGCTTTTATATCATTAAGTTCTTTTGAAATATTTACTGTGTTTTGGTGTGATTAAACAAAAAGATTTTGTTTGAAGCCGTTTTTCTCTTTGAAGCATTGTGTTATTAAAGCTGCTTGTGTATAAGGCCAGACATTGCTATTGAGGAAGGCAGTGCAGAGCTCAGTTAGCCAAGCAGAGCCATTACACATTGCATCTCCATCCTGAACTGCTCTAAGGTGAGCGTGAAGCTCAGTAGCTGACTCTTGGGTCTGTGCTTTAAGAGATGGTTCATCCTTGTAGTTTAAAAAGGGTTCAGCTACATTTTTCACCAGTCTGGAAAGGAAGGCTGCAATGCCTTCCCATAACTATAGCCTTCAAAGTTTACGTAATATGAAGCAATATTAGCAAAGCCAATGTGATGTCAACACTATAATCTTGTTGGGGTTTGCATTTTCATATTTTCTGGTATTCTGATGCTAGAAAATAGGCACTTAATGACTCTGTGGGAGTATGAGGAAGACTCTGGGGCTGGGAGGGTGAAATGTTTATCCTAAGCTGAATTGCCCAAGCGCAAGGGAGTACTCTGGTCTCTACCCACTAGGCAGTGGTCTCAGAAAGACTGTCTGTCTGCAACTGGAGAGGTTGATTGCTTTTGGCTATTGAGAATCAGTCTCAATACAAGAGAACTGGTCAGTGAGAGAGCCTTGCTGGTGTGTGTGTCTCTCATGGCATCAGTGCTGTGAAAAGCTCTTAGGAAGTTATATGTCTTTGAGTATGTTTATGTGAGTCAGATATACACAATCCTTATAAATACTTATTCCATACTTGTGCAACACGTACATTTTTAGTTGAAGCAAAACATTTGTTCTTTTCACACAGAATTTTCAAGCCCTGCAGTGAAGGTGCAGATTGCTGTAATCTTTTTTGCTAAACAAGACATGTCTGCTACAGAGTAAGATGGGGTTAGAAAGTGAATACACCCTAATGTTTGCTGCACCAGCAGTTATGACCAGCCATCCGCCAAGGGCTGCCCTCCAGCTTCTCCATGGATTTGAAATTCAAATCGTTTGGATGGCCTTTACTGCTGTTATTCATCCCAAAACCTCAAAACCCCCAATCTGCATCTATCCATCTTTGAAATGATGAAGGGTGTATTGGTCTGGGAAGGGGAAAGAAATACCCTGAAATAGCCCTGAAGGGAGTTGTTATGTGCGGCGGGTAGAGCCAGGATATTTGCTGCTCACCCTCTGTCCTCAGCTCACCTCCCGTGGAGGGCTCTGAGCATCAGTGACAGGAAAGGGCAGCATGTTTTTGAAATGAGTGGCTTTTGCTGTGTTGCCATTCCTGGGCCCAGTTACTGTGGCTCATCAGATGATCTGCTATGGAGGAGCATGTTTCTCCTAAAAAGAAGTTTGTGTAGCTACAGCTGAACACACTTGCTGGCCCAAGCCAAATGCAAAAAGATATTTAAAAGCATGAGACTTATGCACTGAGATTGGGCCTAACTGTTGCTTTGGGTCTTTAAAAATTTGACCTGAGTTTCTAAGGCACTTGGGCATTATTGAAGACATTCCCTTGGAGATGTATGAATTCTATTTCTGGCCAGCTTTGTATTTAATTATCAGATGGTGGTTAGAACATATATTACCATGACCTGGAAAAAGAGAATTGCATTAAGTAGTGATGGGGGCACTGGGGCTATTTTTCTTGCTGTATGCCAGAAGGTGTTTGAATAAATAGACAGCATATTTTCTTATTGTTCTTCATCTTGATTTATTACCATTCTTGAACATTCCCCCTTTGGAGAATCCAGTTACAGTTCTTTTTCCTCCAGAGCTGTACAGGGAGAGCCAGCTTTCTATGAGTGGTCTGTAAATATATGTCAGCAGATTGAATCACTTTTTTTCTTCTATTTGTTTGCAACAGATAAGACAAAGAGAGCTTACTCTGAAACACTCAGTTTTGGAAAGAGAAGGGGAACAAATTTAGGACAAAGACCACCCAAAATATTTTCAAGTTCAAGATTCCAGTGAAAACAAATACAACAAAAATTATGTGCTTCTGATTAGTTACATGTATTAGCTGGTATTGTTCCTCTTTCCAGGCCAAATGATTTATTGTTTTCTCTCACACAATGTTAAATGTAAATTGGAGATGTGTAAAATTACATTTGACTGCAGAGCACAGTGTGTACGCAGTGGGTAAGCAAAGTTAGCCCCATATGTTCTATACATTAAGAGTACATAGTTACAGTGTTATGGCAAGAAATGCCAGCTGTTAGGTCATGATATGAATGATTTGCAGATTGAGAGCTATCAAATGTATGAATCTGTGACAACTGCATAATGAACATATTGAAAAGATTGTGACATTAGTAGACCAGCTGTAGAGTGCCCAACTGCTCAGTTTTCCTTTTTGCTGCATAATAAAAGTGAGTTATATTCCTGACTTCAGAAAGAATAGGGTCAGATCTGCAAAATAAAGGAAACTTTGCAGGGGGAGGGATTGGCACCAAAATGCAGAGTGGGACCCCCAAGTCTTCTGCACACCCTCCTGCAAACCTGAACAACCTAGGCTTTTGCAGCTTCTGCTCTTGGCTCAGGGTTGAAAGGGTGATCAATGCCAGTTCTTTTCCTTCCCACGCTGTGTGTGTTGGGAAGGGGAGAGAGGGCAGCTCGGAGAACAGCTTGGCCAAGAAAAGCATTATGTTGCTTGGTTTGTGAATCCAGATTGGCCTTAGGATGTAGGGAAGTTTGCCTGTAGGAGTTAGGATGTAGCCTAGTTCATGAAAGGCTTCAGCCAGTTCCCACTGGAGTGAAAGTGGGGCTCTGCTGTGTGAAACAGACTTTCACACACTACTTGAAGCAATTCAAACAGGAAGAGGGCACATGGAAAAGTGAAATTCATTGCTCAGGATGCAGCTGTCACAGTTTAACTTCATTTTTCTCCCATATTTTAGCGCAAACCACTGTGACTACGACTGAGGCAGTCATCTTGTACCACCTATTCTTCTCTTTGTTTAACACTGAACATCAGGATTTCTTGGTCTAGTGTTATTGTGTGTGTGCATGCATACATACACATACATATGAAATTGTGTGTACATTTGTCAGTGGTAGCTGAGCAAGTCCTGCTGTTACAGCAGGACTGCACACCTGCATTTATGCAGAACGTTTACTGATTGATGACAGTTTTCAAAACATTTCTCTTTCCCATGTATTGGATTTGTGCTGTATGTATTTATTTATTATATAATTTGTGCCTCTTCCAATTCATTCTGTCTCATGTTTTCCTTACCAGTGTCAGTTGTAGTCAATTACTTGTGTAAAAAGATTGAGAACCTAATTTATGGCATGATGACATACAGTAGATACACTGCTCCCATTAGAACCTGATGAAACCTGTCCATTTGTCTTCTCAGTGTGCCAAGTCAAGTCACAGAGGGTAGACCTTTGACGAAGAAAGCATATTTTCTTACTTAGCTCCGTTCCTAACTAGCTCAACTTCTAGAAATAACATTGGTTGGCCAATGAAAATGCTTCTTTGATAGTGGTAGGAATTTAAGATAAAAAGCAGCTGGGTAAGTTTTTTTAGACGAAAGGAAACAACTTTGAACTCTGCAGACAATGTAGTTTAAACCCAAACAGATGTGGTTTAATCTTGGTTTTGATCCTCTTGTAGATTTTCTTTTAAAATGCGTGCATGTGCACAGAAATGATGACTTTCAGATGTCTCAACATAATTTGTTAAGAGTATCACCTTGGTGCGTAAATCTTCTGTGCCAAATACTTCACGTCTTTGAACATCGACTGAAAGGTACCAGAGAGAATTTATGTTGGTCTTTTGGTGCTATCCTGCAACTGCGTAATACGAACGTAAAGTCTGTAAAATGAGAAACTCAGATGTGTTTTTCTGGTTCCCAATAAATCTTTTTACCGTGAGGGCCTAAAGTAACTCCAAGACGGAAAAGACAATATCAGGCTTATCCAAATTAGCAAACCCCTTTGATCTGAGCCCAGCCCTGTCTTACTTTGATAGCTATTAGTTACATCTGGCATTTTCATATGCTAATTTCCCTCTCCCTTCCCCATATATTAATAGAAGTGGAAGTAAACATATAAACAAACTTCTTTTCAATAGATAATCAACTTTTGATATAAATGTGGTGGTGACACTGTCTTTCAGCATATGTTCCAATCACCATTAAACTTCAAAGCACTGTGCAATCAAGACCTGCTTCTTCCCTACAACCAAATCAGGGGATTGAATACAGGAGGGCTGGCTAGAGATGTGACTCTGCACAGATGTGAGCATCTCTTTCTCCCCATCCCCTTTCCTTACTCAAATCAGGGATGTGGGAAGGAAAAAAATCAGAGCTGCAGGAGGAAAAGAACAGGAAGCAGCCAGCATCAAGAACAACCTCTTTTCTGCTTGGCAGAAGTGAAGAGCACTTAGAAAAAAATAGTGATGCTACCATAAACTGAGGTTTGAAAGCTGAAGCAAGTCCCAGTGGTAGCTGAGGAGAAACTTACAGGTATTTTTGCAGATGGGTATGTAGTTTTAGCAAGTCTTATATTTAGCCTAAGGTCTCAAAAATATTTAGGCCTTTCACACACATTGAAACTAAGGAGAATTAGTCATTCAAATGTGTTTGTAGTATTTGAACCTTGCTGTGTTTTCCTTAAATCTCTGTTTCTGGGATGAAGATGTTATGTGACACTCAGCAAGGGAAGATTTTATTTTGCTTATCTTTAGGGTGGTAGGGAATATGTTGAATATGTAATGGAAATGTGTCATAAAAACAGACCAAGAAACAGACACCACCCCCACCACCACCACCCCCCCCCCCCCCCCCCCCCCCCCCCCCCCCCCCCCCAGTTCATTATCTTAAAACATACAAATTTTCTGATTTCTTTTGAGGAGGTTGATTTATGATTTTAGAAGAGAATGCAAATGCTGTGCGTTTCCCATGTCTTCATCATGTTGTAGTAAGTACTTCTACAAATGACCTTTACTGCTGAGCCTGAGAGAGCTCGAGGCTTGCCCTGTGCCTGGGATGTGTTGTGCCACCCTGTTGGCAGAGCTCTGAAATTAGCCAGGCTTTTCCTGCCTTACCTCCTCTAACACACTTGCTTCAAGTGCAGGGACCTGGAGGTAAGTCTTTTTAAAGCTAGAGATAAAGCCATCACATGATTTCTTATAAGATTAAAAACATAGCTTGTAATAGAATAAATACAGCCAGATATCCTGGCTTTTTACCATGACCTAAGCAACTGTTGTTTTAGCAGATAGCAGGAAGCTGTTAGTAACCTGTTCTCAGTGCCTGGTGGAAAAAAGGGTAAAGCTGCTGTAGATCTGACTTTTGAAGCTCATCTGGACTCATATGTTATTATCTATGTTGCCAGAGGAGGCACCTGCTACTGCTCAATTTCTTTACTAATCTTCAGGGTGGGAATGTATTTTGTCAATACTTCCATTTTCTTCTTATTTATTTGTTTCTCTATAAGTAGTAAGAGTTTATGGTACATAAATGGATTTATTTTAAGCGGCCTTTTAAAATGAATCTGCTGGTCCTTTTTTACAAAGATCTTTGCCTTATTGCTACACACGGTAGGAGTTATGAAAGGAAATACTCACCATAGAGAGCTGACAGTCCAGGCAACCAAATGGCACCAATTGCCTTCTGTGCATAGACATGAAAACACTTGGTGCATGGGATCTGGTGAAGAAAGCACTCCAGAGTCACTGAACAAGCTGGTACTATAGCTGTACTTTGTAAAGCATGGCCCTGTTTTGTGTGTGTGAGGCTGCCAACTACCCTTGAATCAGCAAGAGCTGGGTCTTGAAAAGGATATGGCTCTGTGCCTTGTGTGCATGAAAAGCATTGTGTTTAATAATCCTGTGTAGATCTAGTCATCCTTTTTACTTTCTGTACCTGCAAATATGAGAGCAGATGTGCAAAGCGCTGAAGATGTGTTGGGCTTTCTGACTTCCTGCTTATAGTCTGTTCATCCTGCGCAGCAGCAGTGTGTTGCGTTACGTACTTTTCACAGCATCTTCCTGAAGTGCCAAAACCCCAGTGAGTATCGTGCATCCCAAGTGGCAGCATCACACACCTGAGAGGCTACAGAGCTGTTGTGTGGGCCCCTCTGCTTGTGCTTTCATTTGAGCTCCATCACTCCACAAGCAGCACAGAACTGAAATGTTATTTTGGCATCCCCATGAAGGGCTGATTGACAGGCAGGTGGAAAAGGAGGCAGTAATGAATGGCAAGAGCAGTCATTTGCACAGATGACTACAGAAAACCCGTAATCAATTAATAATTTGCATGTTCAGAATAAAGATGAGTTGAGGAGTAAATTATTAGCTGCAGTCTAATAGCTCCAGCTAGATGATAGCAGATAATTTGCTATGCTTACATTAGCAAATAACTGAGGTAGTCAGCATACATCAAAATCCAAAACTGTTGCAGTGGAATCTGAAATGTACCTATTCAGCTTGAATAAACCTTCTCTATCGGTGTGCCTTTTAAAGAAAAAGATCTTTTCCATTAAAGAAAGTTTTTTGCCCACTATTTATCTTTTACAAAAGGTTCTTGTATTTGAGAAGAAGGAAAAGCCAGAACCCATCAGACATCCTCCCTCTTCTCTGCTCCCCCAAAAGGCAAAATAAAAACCTATAGTATTTGAATTTTGATAACCGCTCCCTGGAATTTTCCTAATGAGTTCTTTAAACCTCCTGTTATGTGTTTCATACATATATATGGTAAGGTGCCACTACACTTGACAGTTGCATCTGTAAAACATCCTGCCATGCCCGTCTTAAAAGTCTGGAATAAATCTTGAGTGGACATCAGTGAGACCATGCCTAGACCTTTCATTTTATTGGAGGTGGCCAAGTTCTGCAGCAACTGTTATCTAGTAGCACGAATACAACCAGTGGGGGTTTTCTATTAAAAGCTGTGTATAAATTGCAGGAGGTGTAATTTTATGGCAAGTGTGAAAAGTCAATGAATATATTTTAGGTGAGTAAGGAACAGGATTTTGAATAATGGATTTTCTTTTCCCATTTTTTTTTACATTTTCAGGGTGATTTCCCTTATTCTCCTGGTTTGGGGTAACTTAGTTTTGTGAGGCACACTGTAAAAGCATAAAAATTGGGATTTATGAAGTAATCTGAAGCATTTAACTATTAAGCAGCTGCTGACTCTATATGGCAACATTAAGTACATGAAGGAAGCCGCTTGGTCAGTGTTCTAAATGACATGCTTATGACTTGTAATTTATGCATCACATCCACTTAAAATTGGTGCTTTAAAGCTTGTCTCCTTGTATGCAGGCAGCACCTACCTTCTGCATTGGGTTCTTCAGTTTTTTAATTGTTACCCAATGTTATGATAGTGATACTCAGAGATGCTGGAATGGTTTGAGCAGCCAGATGGTGAGATTGGTGAATAAAATCCTGGGACTGGGATGCAATCATCCAGTGCTTTTCTGATAACAAGTATTTATCCTGCAATGCTTTGCTTTTAATTCAGCTGTTCCTTGCCAGCTAATCAGAGACAGCAGTAGACATCCTCTCTGCTATAATGGGCATCAGGAATTGCATTTCATGGGTGAATGTTTCTCTAGCAGAACTTTCCAGTCTCTGCCATGCCCTCAAGGAGCTTTGCTGCTGCAATATGTGGCCCAGACATCATGTTGTAGTCGCCTTAGGATAATTCTTGGCTGCATTGAGAGCTGAGCTTGCCATTACTCTTCATAACTGGTTAAAAAGTGTGTTTGTGTGTGTATATATACACACACGCATATATAAATGTATATATATATGCATCCTCATTTTCAGATGGATGATTATGTTACTGAGCCAGAAGTCCAGATTCATCCTTTTCCTACTTTTAATCATTCTGAAAGACATGAGCTTTAGTCCTCCTCATCCGTCATTTGCAGACTTCTTTCTCTTAGAAATGCTTTCTAGACTGTATTGGCATGGGTAGACTTGCTGCAACCTTGGAGATGCAAGCCATAGCAGGCCTGCTTATTTTTAAAGGTATGTAGCTGCCCTTTGTGTGTAAATGTTGAGGGAAGTTCTGTAATTTTATGGAATTGTTCTTGATTTGTATCACTGTTAGCTAAACAAGCAAGCTCGCCGTCTCACATCACCTTGTCTTCTTGTTGTGTGCTGGTTCACATTGCCTTGCATGACACATTTGGCCTGGGCATCATTCCTGCTGCTGGCTGATAGCACAGAGCACCTGGAAAACCGTCTCGCCAGGATCTTTGCAATCTCCACCATCCCTGGGTGACACAATGCTGGCACTGTGGGCTGCAGTCTCCTGCTGGGCTTCCCCAGCTTGAGGTGCTCAATGAATGGGCCCTGCAGGGGCTCGGCTGGGCCGGTGTCTGTTCCTGGAAACCTGGCTTGCTCCAGTGGATAGCTGCAGTGGGGCTGGAGGACTTGTGTGTGTCCAGTGCAGCTGTGCTATTGGTAAAATGGGAGAGGAAGAGCAGTGTTACAGGAACAGTATTTCCTGTGCTTAGGAGTCAGCTTGCAGCTGCAGGGATTTGTAAATTTAAAGGCCTTTGATGATGATGGTGTTAGATTGAGTTAGAGAGCAAGTCTGAGAGGCCTGCTTGGTAATGGCCATGTGTTTGCATGCTTCTTTGTGGTGCATTTTATGCTGTGTATGAGATGTTGTTTCTCTCTTATTTCCTACTTGTTGGTAAAAATATTTTTTGACAGGAAGCTATAAAAGAGGTTCAGGATGTACAATTGGTTTTAGCTCAGGTTTTTCTTATGATTCAGACAAGTTTGGAAGTAAAGTAAGATTTTAATAAGCTTCTAAGCGACTTAGGAGACTAAATGGTGTTCTGATAGTCACTGCATCTCGTTTTAGGGTGCTGCTTATGCCACGTACTCCCACTGCAATCAGCAGAGCAGTCACTGTGAAACTATCTTCTTCATGAGTGCTGTCACAGTGTATATGTGCAAGATACATTTCCCTGCTCTCTGATATTTAGTATTTAATGGTTTATTATCTTACCAGATTGACAAGAATGTCATACTCTGGAAAGGTTTGTTCCAGATGTTAAAGCAATGAAGTTTTATTGTTTTACTTTTAGTGGTAACATTTGACACGATTTTATGTTGTGCTAAGGAATGCCAAGGAATTACTTGCTGCCATGGTGATAATATTTGTGAAAATGCTAATAATATTATATATAATCCAATAGGCTTCATGATGTTTCTTTCTCTCTATGGAAACTATGGGATTTTTTTCCTATACTCAAATTTGTTTTTCTAGAAATATGTAGTCAAAATTGTTTGTAGTTACACTGCTATGGGTCCTAGTTGATGTTTTAAATAGCAGATGTTCCAACACACCTCTGGAGGTACAGGTGTAAACCCACTTACCACCTTTGCATGAACACAGTTGTTTCTAGGGCAACAACACAGATCCATTTTGCTGTTGGAAACTTTGAACACACGACATACTTTGGATGTAAATGTGCTTAGTGACAAAGATCTGGAGTCTCTTAGTCCACAACTGTCCCCTAGGGACAATGCTAGTATTCCATTTTGGAGGGACATGAGGAGTAAGTGTAGAGAGGGTGCACTCATTTCTCTGCACTAGGAGGGCCACACAGCTCAGGACCCAGAGTTAACTCAAAACCAGTAAAAGGTAGGGTTAAATATCCAGAGATTTGAGATGCAGCCCTACAGCACTGGGCTCAGTTTCTGGTCTCCCAGTCTTGTGACATAACCGCTGGAAACAGTGCTGCCTGACTGTGGGGAAGTTAATTCAATTGGTTACAGTCAACATGTTTTTTAAAAGCAGCAAAAGGTTAAATCATAAAGTGTTGGGAGACCATCAAAGTGGATTTTAGGGGAAACAGAGGAGTCTAAATGCAATGGGGTGAGAGTCACTGAGGACTCAAAAACAGAGCCAAGGCTTCTCACAGGAGCCCTGCCTCACAGCCAGCTGCTATGTGGCAACAGTCACTTAGCGTGAAGGAACATCAAATCATGTTCATTAGGCTGGAGCATGAACTCAGGCACTCTTCCACTTGCTTGTCCTGTGATTAGTGAGTGTAATTAGAAAGTCTGTGCTCACTGGAAGGAAACCGCTTTGGCCTGTGCTCTGGTATGGATTAAACGGCAAACCAAAACATCATCATGTTTTGACTAATTGCTGTTGAAACTTTTCAGCAAAATGTCAAAACTTGAAGCGAGGCCACATCTGAAAATGAAAGTACAGTAAGTACATGGCTGGTATTTAAAAAAACATCAAATTGGATGGATAGATCTAAGGGAAAATAAATTGCCTGGGCTCCATCAAATGAAATTCAAGTTCCATATATTTAAAGACATGTGGACTGTATTTGGAAACATCCTATACAAAGGCCTCACAGCAAAAATGGAAAAGATGTGGCTGCAGATAAGCAGTCATGTTGAGAATAGAGCGTAGATCATGGATCAAGCATGAAGAAGGAAAACTAAAGGCAGGATCAAGTGTTTGATATACTTTAGTAGGTTTCAGAGATCTTGTGGAGTATTTCTTCCCAAACTTGGTGAAGGAATGGTTCCTGTCAGCCTCCATGGACTTTAATTCAGAACTACACTGGAGGATTATGGGAGAGGTGGTTGTAATTCTCAGATTCTGCTAATTCAGAGATTCCAGAGCTGACTGTCAGCAAAAGATACCTGGGCAACATTTTCTGGTTGCAGTAGTGAGTCAGGCAGTTAAAAGTCTTGAGTTTTGATTGCCAGCTGGAGTGGAGACACGATACTTCCTCTTACTGGTCTGCGTAGATGGTATATGGTGGTACATACCCTAAACCAAAGCTCTGATTTTGGTTGGTCTCTCTGCAGATCAGGCTTTCAAAAGCTAATCAGGACCCTACAAATGAAGGCAGAAACATAGTGGTTTTGAAAATATATACCCTACTTGGGTACTAGGTGGGTACCAGAGTTTATCGTGGGCAGTTGTATTGTACCTTATTAAAGACTAGTGAAACAGCCTTAAGTATAACCAACAGTTTAATGTGAAACAATTGGAGGGAATTGTGATTGACTGTCTGCTGGAGACAGGGAAGGGCATTTCAAATGGTCTTTTCTGCTGAAGGCTGGTCTCTGGGGATGCTCTCTGTTAGCCCTTTGTTCACAGTCCTCTTCTCCAATATCTCCCATGACGGCTGGTATTTTTCATTCCTCTGCTTTACACCTGTTTTGTGTTAACAACCAGCAAAAGCTGAAGCGTGACAAAGAGAATTTGTCATATTATTGTGGCTCTGACACAGCTGGGGTGGGATGCTGATCAATCATGTACGGGTGGCTGGCTCATCAGGTAGCACAGTCCATGCACACAGATCTTGTTGCTGAAAGCAAGTCAAAATCATCATTGATTTGCAGGTGGATTAAGGGATGTAATAGCATTGCCTTGCTGAAAGCTAGAATGTGGTCCATTAGCAAATGTGGTTGGATGGTTTCAGTGGGCTTTTTTCAATGTCTCTGTTCCTTTTGTTTTTATAACTTGAGGAAGGGAAGAACATTTTGGGTACCACTTGGGACTTTCACTTAGATTTAGGTCAGGAAGTAGGCACTGTTGTAAAACAAGGTTGCACTGGTCACAGTATTTCCAAAGGAGGATATTCCCAAACAAACAGAAACAGTTCCTGCTGCTTGTTTCGTCCTTAAAAAGCATATTTTCTTAAAGACTTCATCCAGTACTACCCATCAGATAAGAGCTGACCCTGCTCATGCTGATATTGTCTGCAAATTACATCATTTTAATAATACTGTATACAGTACTTGTGTTTCTCACAAATGAACTGTTGTCACTGGATGACTGAAAAGCAAATAGGAAATGTAAGGGAAGGACTCAGTGCCAGTTTAGTTTTATTTATAAGTCAGCAGGATTTCCATCTGATGTGAATTACATCCTACGCTTTATATGTCTTTGTTCTAAACTAGCAGCACTAAAAAAGTTTGGTTTTGGCAGATTCTTATCTTATTTTTGTCCGCGTGCATTGTAGTCTTCCATTTAATGAAGGAAACCTAGAAGGATTTAAAGAAAATTGTTTAAAAGGGAATAAATAATGTTCATGAGTTGCCTTCTGTCCTGCAGAGGACAGGTCCTGCAAATGCCAAAATTCCAGGCCAGCTCTCAGAAGTAACTTATGAGCATCACAGCCTGCTTTGCAAATCAGTTCTGCAGCAACTGAAAATGGGAGCAACAAGAATGGGAACTGCTGTAGTAAGGGACAGAACAGGTATTTGGAGGTTTTTGCTTCAGAAGCAGTGGTGTGCATTGGGCTGTGCTGCTGAATTTGAGTCACAGCTGAGCATTTGTTGCACTGTTTAAATTACATCAGTGGCACTTACCAAGTTTTAGTGTTTTTACCCATCTACCCGAACACTTGTACTTTGAAAGTGATAGACTTCTGAAACCTTTTTGTTGCCATCTGTGTTCAAGTCCTACATATTCTTCCTGGTACAAATCAGAAAGAGTACTTCAAATCTTAACCACTTTATCATGTTCAGAATACAGAATATCAGCAACTGATTCCGAGCTGGGAAAAAACTTGAAATGTTAATAACTGTCACAGAATACAAGGGTCACAATGCCTTATAGAGAGCTGAAACCCCAGTGCTGTGACCCCTGTAGCTGCATGCCAAGCTCCTTGGGTACACTGAGTTTCTGTGAGCCACTCCCCAAAAGGAGAGGTGCTGGGTAGTGGATCCCCAGGTCTGCTTGGCATGGGGATGTGCTCAGCTGGTGGGTACAATGAGATAATTGCCTGCAGGTGCTGAGGCTCACAGCTGCAGGGGATGATTAGGAGCTGGCCCAGCCACCACTGGTGCTTTCTGGAGCTGTATGGTTGCAGTGTGAGCTGCTTGGGGGTTTCTTTGTCCTGTTGGAGGGTGCTGTAAAAGTGTAATGCTTATTTCTGCCTCCAGTATGGCAGGGTTATTTTCTTCCTGGATGCTGCCCATGTTTTTGTCCGTGTGGCTAGGTGAGTACAAGGCTTTTGTGTGTGGTGGGTGCTGTGTGTGCAGGCTGCTTTGGGGTTTATAGGTGCTAGTGTGAGAGTGACTGTGGCTTTGTTTTAAGATGAAAAAGGCCTCAGATGGCTTCAAGTGTTAATTCTACTGTAAGCCTAGCTTTGACTTCAGTTGTGCAGAATATATTCTTACAGATCTGGGAGAGATAAGCTTACTAATTAATGTTTAAGTACCCACCTCCACGAGTACTCTGAAATTGCTCTTTCAGCACAGGCTGAGTAATTCCAGGATTCAGTATCTGAAGGCCTTCCAGCTCTATTAGTAATAATACTAACAGGGGCTCTTTCCTTTCTTTGACAGGTAATTAAAGGTGAAATTTCTGAGATTAGAGTTGAGAATCTCTTATTAGTGCAGCCTGAAATCTGACTGTTCTTGGTCTTAAGCTGGTGCAGGTTTTTTTTTGGGGGGGAAATACCTTTTCTATTCAGTGGAAACTACTGTTTTTCTCTGGGGAAAATGGGAATAATTTTCTTTTTGTGCTGAACTGATCTGGAGTGTTTGAGCCCTAAACACAATCAGAAAGCATTTAACATCTAATCTCTATAAAAACATAATTATCAGCTTTAGAGTAGTATTTCATGCTACCCAGGTGGATGGTGATGTAAACGGAAAGGACTGGTCCAGAAGAATGGGGGATTTATTTAAAACGGTTTTAGATTTAGCACTATTAAATATGGCTCTCTGTCCCACTGCAGTGCTCGGGGGTGCTCACAGCTGGCTCGTTTGGAGGCAGTGCGGACAAGAAGGGCTTGTGTTCACTCTTTAATGATTTCTCACCAGAGATGTGGACCCTGGAGAACTGGAGAGGAGCTGTAACTTGCTGTGATTTTTCTGGAAAATCAAATAGTGTGGCTGTAGGGAAGTACTGAATAGTGTGGCTGTAGGGAGGTACTGAATAGTTTGTTTTGGACCAAAAGGTTTTCTCATCCTGTCCCAGCCCATCTCATCCTGTGGTGTCTTATCTCCCAAACAGCCCGTCTCCCTCCAATCCTTCTGGCCCCATGCAACACAATTAGTTGATATCAAATCTGCAGGCTTCTCTTATCTCTTGCTGTGTCCCCTTCTCTCCCTCCATCCTCTTGCCACGCTTTTTCCACACCGCTGCAGAAGACCCTGCCAAGGGAGGGAGCCGTAATCCCTCTGAGTGGTGGGTCTGGAGGCAAAGGACCCTGAGGCTCTTACTTCTTGGGGACAAGTCTTGATCAATGTTATTGCAGTTGGTTAAGGAAACAGGTCAGGTCTCGGTTCATGGGTTTGGAATTGTGTTTGCAAGGAGCAGTATTTGGGTATATTGTCTGTTACAATTACTGGTGTCATCTGGACAGATGATCTTAGGTGTGACCTTGAACTTTAGCCCGTTGGGAGGGAGCAGAATTCAGTGAAAAATGATGCACTTGGAGGCAGTGCTTGGATTTAAGACCAAAGGGGTTATGGAAGTGCAAGTATTTAACTGGAGTTTCTTCTGTAGAAGAGGGAGGCAGAATGATAGAAGTGTGGACCACAGACTTTGTTATTTTCCTGAAGTGTAAGGGAATACAGGTTGTCATTATCACTTGTCAATCCTGAGTTGATAAGGCTTGGAAAAAATGTTACTAGCTAAAATGCATCTCTTTATCCAACACACTCAGGTGGCTTTCTCGGAATGACATGCAGAACTGAGTAACACTGTGTATGTCTTATTGAGAGAAATCTAAAGAACCACACCTGGAAATCTGGACGATCCATCAGTGGAGGAAAAATCTATTCTTTGGTTTGCTGGTATTCTTGGATTTAATTGTTACAAAGAGTAATAAGCAGTGCAAAACCTGCTTCTGCTTCTCCGCTCTTGGCTGAGAAGCAAGAGCTGTGGCATGCAAAGATTAGAGCTTGCAAATGTATTGAAATCGAAAAGATATTCTGTCCAGACCTGAAGAAACATTTGGCTGCATTTAGCAATTTCTGCATTCTTTAGCATGACCACACAAGCTATCCTGTCACTTAAACTCTGAGCGTGGAGCTGGGACCCTGCTACTGCTGTACCTGAAACAGAGGGTGCTATAAATAGAAAGACACTGCTGTTATTCTGGTGGCCAACACCAATGTAAACATGGGAGGTGTAGACAAGAAGATGATAAGGTACCAGGAAGCCTTTTCAAATTGAAATGCCACGATACTTTTGCCTGCTAGCTATGCTGTGTGTACAGCTAATGAGAATTCAGTCCTGTCTACTTTCAGCCCAATTAGGGAGACAGGGGTAGAACAGATGGTCGGAGCTCAGGTGTGCCACAGGCAGAAGGAGCAGGGGACAGGGGATGAAGCCAGGCAGTACTGGTGTTGATGGCACCCAGTTGAGAGCAGCTGGGTGTGGGTACATGTGAGTGTCAGGGCTCTGGAGGAGCATGAAGTTTGGGAGAGGGTTTCTGACCTGTGTTTACAGCTTGCTGTGACATGCTGTTATGGGTGCTCTGCTCTGTGAGAACAGAGCAGTGACAACTGTGTTATTCTGGCTCAAATACTGCTGATCCTAAGAGCGTCTTGGCATCATTGTTGTTATTGCTGTTATTCTGTTATTTCCTCCCTGTGGCTCTGTGACAGCAAACTTCTGTCATGCAGCTTTTCAGTGTGGGAACCATCTTCTCAACTAGAGCAAGTAGGGAGGAGCGAACACAGTGCTGCCACAGCGGGGTTCTGCTGCTTGCAGTCTCTCAAAACCATGATATGTAATGCAGTAAGAACTTACAGAAAGCTTGGTGAAGGCGGAGAGGAGCTTTCCTGTTCCTTTGTTGTTGACCTCTGTCAGGAAGCTCACAAGCACTTGAGCTAGGCTGGCTCCCTGGTATCTCCTGCGCAAGCCATGGCTTTTCCTCCAGGCCTCTCCCACCTGAAACGTGCTCTTTTCTGGGTCTGCTGTTTTCCTTGCACTTCAAGGTGCTGACTCTTCCTAGTTTGTTTGCTGCTCTTCTCCAGCTTTGGTCCCTTTTTAGTGCAAGAATCCTCCCCGTGTGAGAGGAGTTAACAGCAGCATTGTACAACTGCCACACAGTTTGGTTTCTTGTGTTCTTGTTAAAGAGGAGACACAGGCTTGTAAATATTCATCTCTGAGGTATGATTATGCCTTAGACCACAGTGACTACAGACATCTTCCTGTAATATATTTTGTCTGGGCTAGGTTGATTAATGAAGCTGGAAGCATGAGAAGGAAAACTCTGGGCAACTCCGATGCTGCACTTAAAATATCCCATGTAAATTAATATTTATGAAGCATGTTGTCTGCTTTAAATTTAGGCCCAGGGGAGAAAATATGCTGATATATATGAGTAGTCTGATTTCCTTCCCAAGCTCAGCAAGACTCTGTGCCAGAAAAGGGCAGCAAGAAGCTTTGAACAAAGAAAATGGAGCCTTAATGTTTCTAGCTGTTGAATGAAAGATCTGGGCCGTGACAGAAATGACGGAAGGACGGACTATCGGCTTCTCGGAAGCCCTTCAGCATTTCCTAATCCTGTCCCTTTAAGAAGTGCTGTGTTGATGTAATGAGTTCTTGAGGTAATGACCCTTTAATAAATTTAGGGGAAACATGACCACCCTGATGAGCTGTACTTTATTTTCAGAAGCAGTTATGATTACTGATGTGTTGCAATTGCTCAGTTCTGTGGCCAAGGTAGTGCAGGCCTGCTACAACGCCAGTAATTTTAGTGTTAGGCCTCACAATTTGTTTCTCATTTGAGGCAATTTGGTAACTGAACCACGGGTAAACATACTGATGCATATCTTCCTAGTGGAATCAATGACCCAGTAGCTTCAGTGCAAAGACCGTGAGATCCTCTATCTGATACTGGCTATTGGGCTGGGAAAGGGCATGCTGTGAGCACTGAGGAGGCCAAGGCACGCCGTTATGTTGGTGCTGGGACTATGGTCGATGGCCCTGCTTCTGCAGTGTCCCATTGTCCATCCCTGTTAGCCGTACTGACTGATGTGTCCCTGCGGCTGTGCAGCCTGAAAACCTGAACTGAAAAAAGCTGCTCTTGTTTGTTAGTGTTGTTTTCCTTTTTCCCCTGGTTGGATCGCTTTGGAGGTCCTGTTTGCCGTGAGAATTTATGTAAGAATTTCAAGTAAGAATTCATGTGGGAAAAATCCCCTCAGAAGCTGTGTAACGTATTTGTGGGGGAACCTATGCAGCAGCCTCAGGCTCAAGGAGAAGTGCAGTGGAGCATGTTCTCTCTTAATTTGCTTGAGTCACTCTGCAGAAACTTTTCAGTGAAGTGCTGTTGAGCTACAAATACCGCTAAACTTCAGTTCTAAAACTGGCCCCTGCATCATTATTTGAAGATGTTTGCTACTTCTGTGATCAATATGAGCTGTATTTCTCATGAGCCTCCATGCTCTCAGAACTGAGTGTGGTGCTGGGTTGTGTATTTCGTTGTCAGTCTCCTTTAACTCATTTTGTGTTCTCCAGCATTAATCTTTTCTTGTCAATGTTTACTGAATCTAATCCAGCACAGCTTCTGGAAAATAAAACAATTGTTTAAATTGATGGGTTTGAACAAAACAAATCATAAATGAGTACATAAGCTTTGAAACCTCTTTTCATCTGGGAAGTTGGGTTTATTTATCCCTGGAATGTGATTATGGAGCACAGATTAGAGATCTGCAAGAAGACCGTGCCACCTGCAGGTGCTGGTAAGGGGTGCATTTCTGCATTCCCCAGCAGTGTCCGGTGCTGGAAAACCTGCAGAGCTGCTTCTCGCTCTGGTCTGCAGGGGGTCAAAATAAACGTGCTCAGTTTTCTTCCATGCTTCAGTGAGAGGAAGGCATGGAATATAATAGAGATGGTTCTTCTAGAATCCCCATATTAATCAGTCTTGACTGAGTGTAATTAAAATGGCTCAGATGATGTGGGGTCATCAGAGAGTAGCTTTTCCTTCTTGTTGCCTTCACAGAAAACAGCCTGTGCAGCTCTAGGCCTGAGGTCCCCCATGGCCAGAACCCTGATGCTTTGTTGTATTGGCTTATGTATTAACTGATGTTCTTCTATTACTAGGAGGCTGATGTCTTGCAGTTAGGCTGGGAGGTAGAAAGATGAAGCTGTATTTCTGCTAAGGGTGCACTGGTACATAGCTCAGTGAAGCCAGTCAGATTTCTTACTGCTCACTGTCAAATTTTCAGCTATCTGGGACTACACTCAGTCTGAACCCAAATGCGTCAGGTTGCAAAACCAGCACAGTGGTGTTGTTGGAAGCCAAGCTGCCTTTCAAGCTTGAAGCCTCTTACAAATAAATGTTGAAAACACTGGAAAAGAGCATGGATGGGAAATGATATAAGGAGAACAAAACAAAGTAATGGAAGACAGCATGTGTTGCTAATTACCTGCCACTCTGATTTCTGAAGTCATTTTTCATCCATGAGCTACGTGGTCAAATACAGCAGCAAACTAGGAGTGTATGTTCTAGCTTGTGGGCATGTTAAATACTGGAATTGACATTATGTCATTGCTGTTACAGGTCTTCTATTTAGAATCGTTTTGCTGTAGCTTGGGGAGTGCTGCTGGAGCTGGGTAGTTCATCATAAGTTGTAATTGCATAAAGATGATCTGCAGTAGCTCCCCAGACTCTATTTCCACTTGTAATTGGCAGATGAAAGAAGACTCTGAACAATTATCTGATATTAATTATATCAAAGACTTTTTGGATTCTCCTTGTCTTAAAAGTCTCAATTTTTGACATGACCAGAGAGCTTTGTGCGGGGCAAGGGGGAGCGAGAGGGTAATTCTTTCAGCAGCCTTAGTCAGAAGCTGACCTGTGCACCAGCCATCATAGAGCATCCTTCAGGAGCTTTAGCTCTGGCAGTCTCGTGATCTCCATATATCCCAGTGGTGTATTAGGTCAGCAATTATCTGGGCCTGAAGGTTGACACTGGACTTTCTGGAGGAGAAAGCACAGGGCTTAGAGCTGAGCTCAGTGTGCCCTGCTAGGTGTTCACAGACTTCAGTGTAGTCCTGCCTGCTTATACCTGTAAGAAAATGTCATCTTTTCATTTAAACATTTTATGCAGAGTGGGCTGAAAACTAATAGCAGGTACTGAAAATTCAACCCCTGAAACAAAGTAGTGGTTCCATACCTACTGCAACGAAAGAGGAACGTTCCACAACTAAGACTTTTATTGGATAATATATGCTGTGAGGAGAAGGGAGATGTGGTGTTGGTATGAACACCTCAAGTATGCCCAAAACTTTGCATCCTAATTTTGCAGAAAAAGTATTTATAAAGTTATAGCTACTTTTGTGGGTAAGACTGGACAGTAATGCAAACCTTGTTTTGGCAGCATGCTTTCATAATGTCTGAGAACGTTAAGGAGGAGAAATTCTAACATAACCATGCCCTGATAGTACACCTCCTCTTGCTCTTGGCCATCCTGTCTGCTGTTAGAGCTGTGTGTGCTGGGAGGCAGTGAAGAGTTCTGTTAATTCCAGAGAAATTCTGGATCAGATAGGTCTCTGTTGGAGGTATGTTATGAGTAAAATGTGCTTTTTATCTGCTGGGCTTGTGTGGACTGTTCTTGTACTCTGACAGTCCTGATTTCTTTTTTAACTTGCCCTCTCTGATGTCTAGTTTTGTAGCAGCTGTGTTACAGAATGGCATGGGAAAATGTGAATTAATAGTCCCTATGCTAAGGAACTAATCTGCAGTCTGTGAAGGCCAAAGAATGATTTCTGTCTTGTTCCAGAGGGTATAAAGCCTGCGGGAGGGTATCGGTTGTTTTATGTAAACCTGGAGTAAGCCTGCAGCCAAAAATGGACACTAATGGATGGAAGTTACAAACTGAGTTTTCTTGGATTTTTTTCACCCTATGGTTCAGTCTGTAGCAAATGTAAGGACAGAGCTGGTGCTTCAGCCTCACAGCATGAGGGGCATCAAATTTAGTTGCTTTCATTTCTTGATCCCAATTTTCATGAATGCTATCAGCATGTAGTATATTTGCCACCTCTACTTCTCCTTCAGGTTTACTGGAATCAAGGCAGAGGCTTGCATGCTAGTGGAAGAGGACAGAGAGATGCACAATGTGTTCAAATATAAACCTTGTTTTCACAGGAATCCAGGCAGGGAAAGTAGCAGTCAAATATAAATGCATACGTCACTTGCATTGCTTCTGCTTGATCAAGCATCCCAGTGTCTGTGGGACTTCAGAGGGAAGCTGTCCACTGAGGGTAGCATGAATAATGGCCCTCGCACCTTTTTCTAGAGGGGTAATAATATGCAATATTTATTGTATTTGCTTGAATGCTCAAAGCTTGTTTTGCCTGACTGCTATACCCGGCCTGGCCCCTGGAGGGCACCAACAGCCAACAGTACATCTTTTTTCACTTCCCAGCTATTACCCGCTGACATAGAGCACTATGAAGATGGCAAATATAATGCCACGTATAGATTAAAATGAACTTGCTTTGCCTTGCATAATTTGGAGATGCAAAAGACCAATTTCTTAGTGTGATTAAAACCTGCTACATTTCAGGCTTATTCATTGAATCGGTATTTCCAGTTAGAACTCAAATTAATCTTTCTACCTTTAAACAAGGTAACAACGGTGTAGTTATATTTATTCAGCCTTTAAACAACTGGGTTCAGTGTAGTTGTATATGATTAACTACACGTACACAATTGCAGAAGGTTAGGTCGGGCATGACTCAAGTCGGAAGGGAAATTCATCTCATAAGGCTGAAAATCTGAACCGACAGTTCAACACTCAGCCTAATGCTCGGGCCCCTCCAGAAGGGAAAAGTAAAAAGGAAGAGGAGAAAGGCAAAAAGACCGGCTCAGTATTAGAGCCATGTTGGATTGTGTATGCTTCCCTCTGGATTTATTTAGCCTGTACTCATCCTGCTTTAAGGTTGCATTAAAGCAGCTACTGAATTACTTCCATCACCTGTTAAAAAAGAGACATGATGTCTGAGTGTGTTTGTGGAGCACATCTGTGTGTCTGGATTCTGTGTGCAGCACTCAGATGGAAACACAAGTTATAGGTTTGTGAATGGAAACATTCAGCTGGAGCACACAGTGCTCTGCATCAGATGCATCTGATGTGGTGGGTACATTGGTAAAGATCCCTAATCCTGTGAAATACCAATAGATGGGTGTTGAGAGCTCACCTCTATAAATAGAAGGCTAAGGGATAATTTGACCGATATCACCCTAAATTCAGGTACCTGAGACTTTATGTGGACTCAGTTGGTCTTTGGAGGGGCTTGGACTGATTCTTCTAGTCATAGATTGTGAAATGAAATGATCATGCTTTGGTAATAGAAGGCTTTCCTGTCTCACTAGTACAAGGCTCAGTGGCCAAATGCCAAAACCTGACAAATCTGCAGAAAATGAAGCAAGGAAGCAGCTGATAGAGGTTTTGGTGAAGTGTGCATGACTGACCATGTCCAAGTGGAGATCAGATACCTTTGTGAAATCTCAGCTCTAATTCCAGGATTAATTCTGGGAATCCCATTCTTCCCTGTGCTATACAGGAGGTCACTATGAAGAATGTGATACATTTTTACTGCATTACTATGAAAGGGAAACTGGCAAGGTTGCATCGGGCAGGCTGCTACAGGGAAGCAGATGACTTGATGGTTCAGCTGGCAATGGCCATTTTGCAGAATGTGAGATGTTTCAGGGGATTTTTGATTCTTATTTCTGGGAATGGCAGGAAGTGAAAAGATTCTCAGTTGGAATGGTTGATGCTCAAACTAGCACAGCTGAACTGCAGCAGGCTTGTGCTCTATGACAGAGTGCCTATAATATGTGTGAGCTGATGCTCTTTCATTGCTGGTGAGCCTAAGTTGTGTTTCCTTGCATTTGCAGTAGTCTAAGCCTGTGCACGTAGGCAGCTGGTGCACAGTAACTGCTTAAGCAGGGCTTACTTGATTTGTGTATGAGCGTGAGGTTGCATACACGAGGCACCCTTCAAAATGGTGTTAATTGCTAGTTGTTTTATCATCATGAACAACAGCCGTACAGAGATACCCTGAGGTGGGGTCATAGGTGTGTTTTAAGTTGTGCTGTCACAACTTAGCTGAATCTGGCCTGCCAGCTGGCTGCTGCCAGGCAAAAGGCAGTTTTTTTCTAGGCAAAAAGCCTTTTTTTTTCTAGGCAAAAGGCTTCTGCTTTGTGCCCTATCAAGCAATCTATGGCTTGTGCTTCATTAACTCAAACTTGCATTCTACTTATACTTGTGCAAGAAGTGAATACTCAATTTTACATGTGTTTCTATTTAAACACCAGTTTAAACACTCTAAAGAAGGTTGAAGTATTTCTTTGTTGGCTGCTCTGCTAATTGTCCTCGCTGTCATTCATTTTCAGGTTTGGGCTGAATTACTTCTGCATCCGTCAGCAAGCACAAGACAGGATGGCATGCCGATTATTTTTGTTTGCGCTGAGGACTGTCTTTGACTCCCTGAATAAGAAAGCATCTTTACTCCCTGCCTCTAATGAGCCGAGAGCTCCTGGTTTCCAGCTCTGCAGTGCATGTGTGAAATTGGCCAGCAGGATCCAAGCTGGGCCTCAAGGTAAGTGTGAGCAAGTCTGTAATGAACTCATTACGTTTATGTAGGTTGTTCTTTGTTCAGCAGCTCAAATTGGACCACAGGCTTGATATTTCAAGTAGTACCATTACTCTGCTGTTGAAATACATGGTGATGTTGGGTGGGACTTGCCAGTCCTGTGTCTTCACTTTGGGCCATGAGTCTGTCTGTGGTTTGGGTATGAGAAAGAGGCAGGGATAGAATTTGCTTGAACAACCCCACAAGCAGTCTTTGTGCGGCTTAAAACTTGTGGGGACTAAGTGGGCAGTCACCTGTTTCTAACCTGTCCCCTGAATTACTCCACTCTGCCCAGCATAATCTGAAAAGAGATGAGGTTTGTCCTAATATACTTTTCTTGAAAGACTAGCAATTGAGCTTGCTGTGTGAAATCCTCCCCTTTAGTTACTAAGAGATTTTATTCTGGATAGCACCCTGCATATGTTTTTCAGTCACAGCCAGATGTAATTCTGGGGAAGCTGCTTTGCTCTGTTGCCTAATTAATAATACATCACTTAAAAAAAAAAATAATAAAAAAATCAATGCATATTTAACTGATAAGCTAGAGTAGCTTCAAAAGCACTGTTTCAGTCCATGAGCTGCATAATACAGTGCTGTGTGTCTCTCAAAATCCTAACTAGAACAAAACTTTGGATGTGTGAGTTTGCATTATGCTTCTGAAGTAGCTGGATGGTTTAATGTGTTGACTTTTCATGACTTTCCCCCTGCCCTTGGAAAGAAAGGATGGAAAATACAAAGCACAGTAGCTTAGCGAGCTAAGTGAGCTAGCAGAGGTAAAAACCTCCTTCTGAAAGGGATTTGTAACTAAGATGAAACCTGAAGCAGAGAAGTGAAGTCATAAAGCCATTACCCAGCATTACTTCTCCCTCAACCAGCTGTTAGTCAACAAGCTACTCTGGAAAGCAGATTATGCGACTGTTCCCTTCTGCTGAGGAATGCAGGGAAAAATAAGGTGTAAAACTAGGATTTAGGAAAGGATTTTTATCTACTGCTGTCACTGTACAGCAGTGGCCAGTGCTTTTCACTGTGTACTTTCTCATAATGAGGTAAGAATTTGGCTCTTAGTGTGAACTTTGCCATGGTCACTGAAGCTGATTGTAGTAAAAGCTGCTGATGCCTTTATTTGTAATACTGAGGGAGAAGAAAAAGTCATTATTACAAAGACCAAGTAATTGTATAAAGCCAGGTTGCAAGTTCTTTAATTCGCTCATGGCAGTTATTCCTTACCAACACAGACTTTGAAGAGGAAATGACATGGGTGCAGAGTCCTAATGTGAGCATCCACACTACACAGTTTCCTCTTGTTTGTGGATGTTGTGGGACTTTTTTGTGTATGTGGTTTTGATTTTGGTTTGGTTGGGGTTTTGTGTGGTTGGTTGTTGAGGTTTTTTTTGACCAGTCTGCTTCTTGCTCATTATTGTGTCAGGGAAAGGAAAAGTCTTTAGGTTTGTTTTCCTCTGGAATCTTGTTTTCAAAATCAGAAGCTTCCTTGATTTCTAGAAGCCTTTTGCAGAGGTGATGGAAAGGAGCTACTTGTTTGCCTGCCTCTGCCATGCTCCCTGGCTGCCCAGCCTGGCACCCTGTGTCTGTTTCCCAACCTCTTGTTCCAAAGAGGTATGCCTCCAAACTCCCAGGGCACAGGGGATATCCTGTGTTCTCTGTTTTTCGCATGAATCAAGGAATAGCAACAAACAGCTGTCTTCTCTGATACTCAAGAGTGTACTTCAGGAGATAGCTGTAAACAGGTGAGCAATACCAGGTACTACTTGTGGCTAAGTGGTGTTGGTGTTAGAGTTTCAAGGCTTGGGCTATGATGAGATCAAAATACAGATCTTGCAACAACAAGGATTGTTTTGATGAAAGCTGATGCTTTAAGTTATTTTGCATGGGATCTAGAGGAGTGGCCTGTGTGATCAAAACATCCTGCATTGTAAGTAGGCTCACAGAGAGACTGAGCAATGCCAAGTGAGAGGAGCTCACGGCCAAGACCTAATCCTTAACCCATAGTGGGACTGTGCAGGGCATGATGCTGGCAGTGCAAGCAGTTTTTCATCTTCTGGTCTTCAATCATGAGCTTTGAAAGCCTGTGGACAGTTCAGCTCTGTTATATTTTTGCTTGAGGGTGGAGGTGGTGGAGATGTAACTAAATGCCATTGAAGATATAGAAATCTCATGTGGTGCTGTATAGACCTCTGGAGCAGAAGAACTGCTTTGATGTGGCTGTACATGAAGTGCTCTCACGGGCTATAACAATGGAAGTCAATTCTAGCCTCAGTTAACAAACAAAACTCGCTCATCCTGAGGATGTCCAAAAGGGAATGTATTACAGACACAGAGGCCATAGATTCAGGAAACTCTAAAACCCATCTCTTCCCAGTGTCTGACAGATTTAAGAGAGTTCAGGTTGCAGATGTTCAGAAGCACCAGTGGTCAGTGCATACACATGACAAGAATCATTAGGAGGATAGAGTCTTTAAAGTTATTACCAGTGCTTTCTAGAATACTTTTCTTGGGCAAATGACTCCTACAAGCAGAGATAATTTTTATTTAAATGATACTAAATCTTCCTATTGCTGTGAACCTGATCTCAAAAATGCTGAAGATTCTGTTTTTCAGTAATCTGGTTCAAGGGAGCCTTCTGGCTGCATTAAAGGTGTTAATAACTTACTTGGCCAGGAAATTAATTGATCCTTACGGGTCCCTTCCAGCTCAAGATATTCTGTGATTCTATATTAAGCAAGAATGATTTGGGAGCCTTGCCAGTAAATGACTTGGAGGAGATCTTGCATGTAAGTTCTCCGAAATGGTGTTTAAACTCTGTATTTGTTTCGCCGATATCTCCCAAGTTGGGTATCAAGCTGTGTTAGTTAAACCTTTATCACTTCTGTGAAAATTAAGTCTTTCAAGGGGACAGCTTTAAAGATCTCTGCATTTCAAGAGTGCTTTTAACAGATATAACTTTGTGAAATGCTCCTTAGCACAATTGCAACACAGTTAATCTGCCACTCTTCAGAGCTGGCTTCCAAGCTGAGTAATAGAAATTACCTCAACCTCTGTGTATGTTTGCAGCTACCTAAAGATGGTGATTGCAACAGCAGGGAAACCAATAGCTCTGTGCTACCTGAAAATTAGTTTTATCTTGTACCAGCTGTGAGTTCCTAAAGAATCTCTGAAACAGCATTTTCAGTTATTAAATCCAGTTCCTGATTTTGTGAGCAACTGCATAACAGAATCGTGGTGAAATAATCTGGAAGGACATCAGAGAGGTCATGTAACACATCCATCAGCCCCAAGGCAGGATCAACTATATATTAATCCTGACAAATATTTATTCAATGTGTTCTGAAAGATCTCCAATGGTAGCGAGATGCTCAGCTAATCTATTCTGTCTCCTCATCTCTGCCGTTAGAAAGGTTTTATTGAAGTTTACTCTGAATTGTTCTTGTAATTAGAATAACTGAGTAACTTGTCTTGTATGTCCCAGGTATGGGGTAAAGATTCTGTTCTACTCTGTATCTGAAGCCTTTGAGGTACCCCCTTGAGTTGTCTTCTTTTTAGGGTACACAACCCTTAATGGTTTTAATCTTCCTTCAGGTTATGCTTTGCAGATCTCTGATTAGCCTCATTGCACTCCTTTTACTCTTTCCAGTCTGTACCTCTCTTGATCTAGAATATATTTTTCTAGTGCCTAAAATAGTATCCATCACCTGCTTTTGATTCATTAAGAGTGTTTGAAATATGTTTGGTATCAAGCTTGAAATAGACATGTATTATGACTTAAATATTACCTGGGAGATTGGTCTTCCACAGTGCAAGAAGTCCTGGATAAAATTAGACCTAATACTAAATATTACTTTAGAAATAAATGTGTATTTGGAAATGAATGTGCATTTAGAAATTAAATTGGGGTTCTAATCCAGGCTTTAGCAATATCCAATCTTGGTACTTTGCTACAGTAATCTGGACCCAAACAAGCTCCAGTGCCAGTTGAAACTGACATTTCCCTACCCCCACAACTTGTTTGTTTGTCTGTCATGTCATGGTTTAAGCCCATCTGTAAATCAGAACCATGTAGTCTCAATCTCATTCCCCTCTTTCCCCCCACCCTGCTCCTGGAGGGATGGGGAGTAGAGACTCAAAAGAATGTAACTCCCAGGGGTTGAGACAAGAGCAGTCCAGTAACTAAGGTATAACACAAATCACTGCTGCTACCACCAATAATAATAATGATAAGGGAAATAACAAGGGAAGAGAATACAACTGCTCACCACCCACCAGCTGATACCCAGCCTGACCGAGCAGTGATCTCACCCTTCCAGGTAACTGCCCCCAATTCTACATCCTGGGCATGCCATGCTGTGGTATGGAATACCTCTTTGGCTAGTTTGGGTCAGGTGTCCTGTCTCTGCTTCCTCCCGGCTTCTGCTCCTCCCTGGCAGAGCCTGAGACTCACAAAGTCCTTGGTCAGAGTAAGCATGACTGAACAGCAACTAAAAACATTGGTGTTATCGGTGCTGTTCCAGGTTGAAAGTCAAAAACAGCACTGCACCAGCTACTAAGAAGGAGAAAAATGACTGCTACTGCTGAACCCAGGACATGTCAATACCCTGTTTCAGTTGTGATGGCTGTGTGTGTGTGTGTTTCAATTCTTTGAAACAAGTTCCAGATCTTGCAGCCAGTGTGCAAGCACTTTCTTGTTGTGGAAGATACTCATCTGCACACACTCTATGGTATGACAGCTTATTTCCTGAGAAATCACATTTGTTGCTGATTTTGCCTCATGAAACTTCTGAAGTCTTTTTTTCCCCTCCTCCTGCAATTAAAGCCTGCATCTTAGTTACTGCCTTTTGTTTCCTTTGAACTCATCAGGGGAAGAATATAATCAGATAATATTTGAAATTACAATCTTGGCTAAGAGAAAACATAAAAATATGAGGTAGTCATCACCTTAGATTAGCATTTCAAAGCTGATAAGTAGACAGGCCAAATAATCTGCACTCATTTCTGAGCAACAATTTAGGATCCTGGGGAATCAGATACTGCACTAAGCAGCTTTGAGGAATATAAGACTCAGTTAATCAAGGCAGGAGAATAAAGCTGCAACAGCAGAAGCTGGAGCGATTTACCAGTCACTCACAGCCAAGGAATGCATGTATTCTGCATACTGCTAGAAAATTAGGGGTGTGCAGCGATAGAAATGGCAATGATAACATGGAGGTAAAAATCTGGGACTAAAGGAGACCATTTGATCCGTTAAAACCAGTCCAGAAGGCTTCAAAACCTCTGGCTCTCCCCCAGTAAGCCTCACCACACGCCCAGCTTGGGCACGGTAACAAACTCCAGACCTTCAGTGGCAGTGGAAAAAATTGTGATGTGCCAGAGGGAAGCAAGAAATAGGAAGCTCTTCCTGATCTCTTGAACTACTGAATGAGCAGCAAATTTGTTAGCTAAAAAAAAATCCAGCTTGTGCTAAGAAACGAGTTGCTTTCCCAACTTCAAAGCCTCTACCAGGCTGTACAGGGAGGATAATTCCTTCTACGAGCAGTCCATTTAACTCCTGGGTGTGTGAGCGAGATGGACTAGGGGAGCTCCTAATAGAGGTTCTGGGCTTTTTTTGTCTCCCAAAAAATGTTTAGCAGTTCAGGCTTAAGGTGAGAGAATACCTTTTTGAAAGGTTTTCATGGAAATTGCTTCCGTGACATGGCCAGAGATAAATCTTTCTGTGCTGTGGCTGCAGAAGAAATCAACCGTGTGAGTTATAGCTGAAGGAAATGTACTTTATTACCTAAACCATAGTCATTTTCTCAGAAACTTTGTTCTTCAGGATGCATGATGGACCTTCTAGAAAAGGTTTTCACTTGCAAGCACAGCTTGATCTTGGCAAATCTCTCCTATTGTGGGCCTGTTGCCAAGGAGGGACAGTGGAGTTTAATTAAGCAGGTTACAAAGATGTGTGTTGCACTGAAGTGGACAAGGGAGAGCCAATTCGTAGGGTGACTTGGGCTTAGAGTCTTGTGTTTATTATTCCTGCTTTGAGCATGAGAACATGCTCAAAGGTGCTGAAGTCAGTGAAGTTTTGGCTCAGTTTTGTAGCAGTGTAACTTCCAAAATTGCCTCATCTTTATGCAAGCTGGCTTTCTGAAGCGTTGGCACTCTGTGACATTCTGCGTGCTGTGCTAAATTTGGCAGGGTTTTTTCATGTTGCATTGGAGCTACAGTAGTTTTGGAGGTCTGTGACTTGTTTCAGTTATTTACTCTGCAAAAAGATTTTTATAAATCCTCCTTTCCCTTTCATATTATTAACTTTCTTGTCAAACTTTTATTTAAACTGCAGAGACAAAGATGGATCTTTTCTTTATAGCTCTGCAAAGTTAGATTTACTTCTTTGACGTGTGATTGAAAGCTAATCTGTCTCCTTTTTATTGGCTTTCGGTAAAGCATGTATTTCTTTGTTTCCCTTTTTCATTCTGTATTGTCTTGTGAAAATATGTAACTGTACTTCAGGCTGTAAAAAAATTATCCTCCTACAGGAAAGAAAAAAATGACAGCCCTTTATCCAATCCAGAGAAGGTTTATGTCTTTAATTAGCACCTTGGATTGTATTCGTGTATGATTCAGAGTGAACTAAGAGCAGTAATAAAGGTCCTGTGGTTACCTCTGACCTTGTAGAGAAGAATGCTAAAGCCGGAAAGCTTTTTTGGCTCAACATCAGTGACAACTACTTGAATTTGTCTGTCTTTGGAGCTAACTTTTTGCCATAAAAAGCATGTAGAGTGCTCCCACTGCAGTTAACTTGCTTGGCGAAGGGCATGGTTTGGTTTGTGGGTTGTTAACGCCAAAGACTGACATTTTAAATGGTGTTGGACTCCACTTTATAATTGGTCCTTTCAGTGCTCTAATCCTGCAGTGTATGTTTCCAACCCCTCTGCAAGAGTTATTTCCTGTTGTTTTTTTAATGCACTTGAGGGCATAATAATGGCTTTTGTGTTATGCCACAGTTTTAAAGATAATATTACTATTTATAGAGGTTGTTAATGTTTTGCCTTACTCAAGCACATGATCTTGTGATCATAGAATCATAGAAAGGTTTGGATTGGGAAGGACCTTAAGATCATCCAGTTCCACCCCCCCTTGCCATGGGCAGGGATGCCTCACACCAGAGACCATGTTGTCCAAGGCTCTGTCCATCCTGGCCTTGAACACTACCAGGGATGGAGCATTTACCATTTCTTTGGGCAACTGGTGCCTCACCACCCTCATGGTGAAGAACTTCTTCCCTCTATCTAACCTGAACTTCCCCTGTTTCAGTTTAAACCAATTACACTTTGATCGTCTGTAGTATTATATTAGGCAGAGAAAATTTTTCCCCATATCTATGTCATTCTTCTTGACCCCTAAAGAGCTGAATGAGCATGAGGGTTATATCCAGGAATGTTGATCCTGGGACTGATGTTGATAGAGAGTGCTGACTCACAGCAGGCACCCAAAGTTGATCCATGTTTCCTGATGCAAGGAGCATCTCTGGTCTCTCTAGCAAGTTCCTGACCCTCTACAGCGGGGCTGGCACTTCAAAGGCATGTTGCCAGACTTAATGTATTTGCTATTTGCAATGTTTTTGCAGAGTTGCAGGTAGGGAGCACCAATAAAACCACATTTGCTACATGCAGTAGCTAAATTTATGAAGGTGTTTTGCTACGTTTTCTATTCAATGGCTCTCATTACATCAGAGTGTAAATAAATACTGTAGCCACTTTTTGCTTGTCTTCAGGGATGAAATACTGTTTCACTGGCATGAAAGGGGAGGTTCAGGTGCCTGATAGAGCAGGGCAGTGTATAGCTAATGTTCACTGCTGCTCTGCTGCTGAATGTGTGGAATTGCATTAAATACAACAGAATTGCAAACAGAGGAGACCAAATGCTGCTAAAATTAGCAGCTGTTCAACTTGCCAGTTAGTGACAGAAAAAAAATCTTCAGAAGACCTGTGCTTCACAGGGTTTTGAATATGGTCATTGAGTTCTGTACTTCCTATTTTTGGGCTGAAAACATATGAGTGCGTATTTTCACTGATGTGTCTGTACATTCTTTAGATGTGTTTTGTTCTGGTGTTACTGAGGTTTAATCATGCAGTCCTGATGTCTATTAAATACATACTTTTTTTTATATGGGCTTTTAAAAATAGTTGCAAATTGCAAAGTAATAATGTTTGTTTATCACCTTCACCTTGTTTATGAAATCATGATGTATTTTAGTACATTTGTTAGTGCTGTCTACCTGCAAAACTGTATTGCAGTCGCCTGTTGTGCAAAAAGCCTACCAACAAATCTCACAGAATCACAGATCTCAACCAAATCTTGACCAAAAAACCCCCAAACCCCCTGTTTAAACCAGGCGTATTGATGTAGAAAGCACCAGAGTACTACAGTAACCTCCACCCTGCAATCAAATGGCTAGATAACATAACCTTGAGGAGCTGAAAAATATTTCGGAGCACAGATGCGCATTTCCAAATGAGAAGTTGGGTTCAGAAAGCAGTTATGACAAACTTCAGCATCCAAGGTTAATTCATGAATGTTGAGACAATTGTGGGGCGAGTGGAAATTTCAGCCTTGTGAAATGGAAGGCTAAGGAAATAAAGCAAAGAGGGAAACTGGTCAGAAATGGATGAGAGAAGAACATAAATATTAAACAATAGAGAGGAATGTGTGTGGACTAAAGCTACAAAGGGAATTCAGCATTTTATTGGTTTAAAAGCCCAACCAACAGAATTATTTTCTGCACTCCTTATCTAGCTGTGGAATAGCAGTGATCATTCGCATACTTTATTAGGCCAAGTGTTAATTTGTGCTCTGCCTCCACTCAGGCAGTTTACCACCAAAAATGAAAATGCCTATTGGAAAAATTCCCTGATTAAAAACCTGGTCCTTCCTCAGAATGATGGCAAAATTTGCTTGGTGATGCACTGGGAGCATACTGAGAGCATAAATACCTGTATTTGTTGTGAGGTAAGGATGCACATTTGTGTGTTAATGAATATATTATAGGGGTTGCACCCAGAAATTGATGTGGTTAGTACTAATGGGCTTTGGAGAAAGGTTGAAGTGATGTGGGTAGTGATTTGAGGGCATGAGTTCATTCTTGTTTTCCATAAGGCCCCTAATGTGATATGAGCTTTGCTGCTTCTAAGCTGCATACCCACCTCTTTTTCTTATGTCTGTGCCTGTCTTGTTAATGCTTAATGCCTCTGGGTGAAGGAGGACACAGCTAGTAAAGATTTGGGGTTACTTGTCAGAGTTGATCAGGGTTATTTTAATTAATTTATGGGCTGGGACTCAACAATGCCAAGTGCCACATAAAGACACAACACTAAGAAAAAGCAATAATTGGGTATTGTTTAGGACAGAAAAACTAAAAACCAGTGCAATACTTAGAGTCATGATGAAATTTCAGCATCCTAAACATCACCTTCTCTACACAGAAGAGTTTTGCATGGAAGGAAGTCCAAATAAAGTTGGTACTTTGTCGCATGAACATGGCTCCTAATTAATAGATTCCAAAGACAACCTGATGACTGACTAAAGCATCGCACATTAGGGACTGACTGTCAAAGGGCTTGAAAATTGCCTCTATTGGCAGATGCTGTTTCAGAAGGTTTGCTTCAGCTTAGGGCTGCTTTTAAAAGAGGGGGAACTCTTATCTCGGTGGCACATGTTAATTGAGCAATGTGTGTGTGGGCAAACTAAATCTTTGAATTCAGGAAGGAAAGGCTTTACTGTAATTCTCATGAATTAAGGGGGATAATGCCTAGTGATTACTGAGGCTGAGTGACAGTCAGTTATATTAATAGGTAAAAAACAGTTTTACTGACTAACCTCTGCCTTTCTGTATAGTGTGCATTGCACTGAAGTCAGATCAGTGGCACATTGACTAGTATAACCTGGAATTGCCTTGGCTTTTTTTTTCTTTTGGTAACAAAAAATAACATATATTAAAAAAAAAGGCTGACTCGGAAGAGTAAATAAAGAAAATGAATGCAGCCGGATATAGCAAGTCTTTGATCATAGATTACAAAGATTATTTCAGTGCGTATAAATGTAAAGCGTAATGATGTCTTTGAAGAGTTTGTAACACAAAAGTCTGTGTGCATCACAAAATACAAAGAATCGTGAAGGGTAACGTATTGAGAAAGGGAAAGATAAGACCTCGTGCATCATTAATGAAAGATGAGTAACAGACAAATGAAAAATCTCACTGCATAGAATGGCGACTTTGATTCTTTTACTGATCTGTTTGCATAACACAGCACAAGGATTTAAGGAGGACAAAAGCACAAAACTACTGTATGTGTATTACAAAGCATAAAGAAACGGTGGCAACTGTTTCCAATGTGAAAAGGAGCCTAGAACAACCTATTAAATTGTGATGCATCTAAAGCGAACCATGAATTGGAGCTGAAATCAGATTGTGTTACAGGAAAGCGAGTAAAGCAAGTGGTCGTGGTGGGCTCTGCTTTATGGCTGCTTTCCCAAGTGGGAAGGGCAAAGGGGAGGCTTGGCTTAGTGTATTTGCTGGCATGGTCTGCCTGGGGGTTGTGAGATCCACATATCTACCAGGAAGATGCCTGCTGGCAGCAGGTGTGTTGGAGAGGGGGAGCTCGTGTTCCTTGTTTCTGGGAAAATCCTGATCTGCAGCACTGTGGTGCCTCACGGCTGCTGCCAGACCCAGGGCTCACCTGGTAATGCTCCTAGAGCAGCCTTTTCCTTACTCCCACAGTTTTGTGTTCCCTGACAGAAAGTTTCTAGACGTAGTTATCTCTGCTTGTTTTTTGCTTCACTGTCAAAAGTAACACACACTAGAGCAGAAGGCCTGCCACTTGCTTTTATTATTCAGTATATTCCCAACCCACTGTTTCAGTTGTATTACGTTACTACATTGCAGAGATCATGTCCAGATGATTATTTAGCAGCGGCTGTGGGCTCCTATGCCCTATATGATGTGTTGCCTTAGAAATATATTTACTTTTCAGTTATTTCACAGCAAGTATTTTCCTGTCTCTCAGGCAACTTTGTAAAAGATGATTTGATGAATTTTGCTGGCTGTTTATTGCCAGCTCTAATCTCTTCTCTGAGGAGCTTTATTGCTCCTGTTTGAGCTAGGCAATGGGGGAAGGAAGTCTCTTTTTAATCTGTAGACTATGAATCATTGGCAGAATCAATAGAATTTAATCCAAAACTTCTGCTGAAGGTTTTAAGGAGTCTATAAAACATATACAATGTGCAAAAAAAGGCACCAAGACCCCTCTCACTGCCTGAGATATGAAGTGGACTATGTTGCCAGCTCCATCTGAGACAGTGGCTGCTCCAAGCCAGTGCCGAGTAGAGGCTGAGTTGAATTCTGGTCAGCTTCTCCAGCTCACACAAGACCAGAGAGAGCTCCATCAGGGTCAAGTAATGTGACGTCTGTGTAAGTAGCTTTGCACCAATTAATCTCTCATTTCCTTATAGCAAAGGAGAAGGTGGGGAAGGGAATGGTTGTTCATGTACAGGGTATTCTGGTCTGGTAGATGCCTGCATGGGCTGAAAGCATCATTGTTGGGGTATTGTTACCTCGCAATGTAGGCTTGGATCAGGCAGCTTACTGCTCTACGTTCTCCTGGGAGATACTGTCTGGTTGAAGCTTTAAGTAATCATCAGAGGGCTCAAATTTTCAGAATATGGAGTTCACAGCATAACAAATGAGTAGCCTTAATAACTACTTTCTGCTTTTAATATCTAGCACCTGGAAGCTTAAGTCCATAGTAACGTGAGCTATTCTATATAGCTGTTAGGAGATTTAGGAACACATATGGCTAAGCTGGCTGTAGGCACTGAATTAAAGGAGTTGTGAAATGCCATCTGCCTGTTTGTATTGTGTATTCTAAACTGGCAAGCAGCTTGTGCTTGGCTTTGCTGAGGTCTTTATCTCATTGTTATGGATCTTTTTTCTTCTTAGATAGTTTTATTTTTAAGTCTGTCTTCAAGTTTTGCTCTCAGCATTGGTCTTGGTTGTATCTAAAAGCAAGCATTAAAGGTGTGTGGACAAGACACTGCCTTTTATTTTCTCCATTGTACTTTGAAATTGTTTTTAAATACAATCCATGACAAAAGTTTTGCTGTGAAACATGAATCAAAATTAGTATCTTTTGTACAGAAACTTCTGAGTTGCATAAAAGTCGTACAACTGTGCTGCATTGCTTCAGCACGTATGTTTTGTGAATTGAAAAGTATACTTTCTGTGATGATCTCCCATCTGCTGCTACCTCTGATAAATTGAATGCTGGCTTCTGAATACTGAAACACTGGGATACTTTACTCTGGCCTGTGCTTGACAAGTAGTCTCTCAGGCTGACCCTCTTGTGGATGGCTACTGATGAAATATGGAAACGACAGGAGGTTTGGTGAAGTTAAGCAAGGGAAAGGCAACATGGTTTATCTGTAGCTTTAAAAAACCCAAGACCACAGAACCTCCCACTTTTACTGTTAGCCTATTAATGTCTCTCCTGTTATTAATTTATTTTAAAGTGAATTTCTCAGCAGCCTGATAGGTAAATGATAAAGTTGCCATTGAGTCACTGCAGAGATACCTCATACAAGTGATGAGGGTAATCTGTTCCCCACAGATTTTATGGGTGTCTGGTCCAGCTCCTGGCACTGGGCTAAGGGGAGAGAAGGATGCACTGACAAATCCTGGAGAGGAGACTGGAACCAGTGTGGAACTGTGCTGGAACTAGTCCTACTTCTGGGACACACTTCAATGCTGGTGTATAACCCAGCCCATGGGAGACACCTCAGTGCTGGCAGGAGAAGCTCCAGTATTTCTGTCACTGGGTTGCAAAGTGTTCTGGGGAGATTGATGCTTCCATTCTGGGCAATGCTTTATTCAAGAACAGCAACTGTCCTAAAAAGTCTCTGATCTATGATGGTGAAGAAAATCCACTGATATTCTTCACTTCTAAAAGCTGAGTGGTTTACTCCTACAAATGTACTTAAGCATTGAAAACGCCAGTTCTCAGGACACGGCTGAATCAAGCCTATCATGTCATTGTATCTCTCTTTCCTTGCTTCTCCATTGTCATGCGCTTTTGCAGTCATTTAATACCTTGTAGGCTGATTGTAAAGTGATTGTAAAATAGAACAAGCAGGTGGTTCACATGGCACTTTGCACTCATTTTAAGCTCTCTTCTTGTAGCTGCAAATGAGCAAAGTACAAAGTGGAGCTGAATCGGGGCCCCAATCATGTATTTTATTAGAAGAGTTTATTTTTAATGTGTATCTAAAGAAAAGTATTTGTGTATCATAGTAGTACTGAAAATCCCTCTAGTGCAATGAACAGCAGAATAACTAATTCAGGAATGTTCAGAGTATTTAAGACACCCCCATTATTGTTCTGTAGCATTTTTTCTCTCTTTAAAATGCTACCCAAAAGTGCCTCCACAGGGTCCACGTTGACCTCCAAGTCGGAGCAAACAGGAATGAACTGTAATGCCAGTGAAAAAGAATGTGAGGAGAGCAATTTTCCTCTCAAATATTCCACTTGATGTGCACAGAAAAGGTGAATTAGAACCTCAAGATGTGCAGCATATCATCATAAACACATGGATTGTTTTCTTGTTGCCTGGAGATGGCGTTTTGAAAGCTGTAGCTGAAAATAGCTTAGGGCAAAGCCATAGGAGTTACTAAGTCCAGTGGGGTTGGTTTTGGGTTTTTTGGGTGTTTTTTTTTTTTTGTTTGGTTTGTTTGCTTGGATTTTTTTAAAGTAATTATAATTGTCAGGATAAACCAGAGAATAAAAAGGTTCCCTTTAAACTTTCAACTCTTATTATGTGGGAATCATCAAAGTAAAGAAATCCTTATGAACAAGTGTTGTCCTGTCTATGTCAATATCTCCAAACGTTATTGTCTATAGCTGTTTGACTAGAAATGTATACAGAAGCAGTGGAGTGCTGGATACACAAAATTACTTTGCCTTCAGCAGCTCTAAGATCAGTAAACAGAAAATAGCCATTTGGGAAGTACAGATAAGGTGAAAATACTGAACAACTGGTAAATCTCTACCAGTGGAACTGAAACACTAAAAAAGCTCTACAATACCTTCCTTTCCTGCAATTATGATGATAGCCTGGGGCAAGCACATAGCTTAAGGGAAGTTCATCTAAGATTTTAATCCTGGGCAGCCATCAATAAAACCAGGAGTTTCATGTGCTTTGAAGGAGTAACTTTAAGAAAGATTATCTTCCTAATAGACTTATCTTACCATGCGATAAAGTGTGCAGAGGGGACAAAGGTTGTAACTCAGACAGCATGGGAGCCCAGATTATTACCTTTCAAAACATTTAGGCTGTCTCTACTACAGAGTTCCTGTTGATGCAGCTGTCTGATGCAGGTACGATATTTGCTACCAAATGTTATCTGTTTATCTCTTCCTTCATGGTTTTATTCATGCAGTTTGAAAAGATAAAGAAATTTTCATACAGTTATATCAGTGGTCTTGTCAGTACAGTCTTAACTGTGCTTATGGGTATCTGGTTTTTCTCCATGAGGCAGTAGGGGGTGCAGCCACCTGGTAGAGCTCGGTAATGAAGACTTAAGCCCTAGGTACCAGTGGCATATGGTATTTGGGTCAGCTATAATAGGCATATCTGTGAGATGGGTGTATGGTTCCATCTATCTTATAGAAGATACCTACGTGATATTTGCAAAGCTAGGCAACTGAGCAGTATCTAAATAAACTCAAAAGCTTGTAACAGGTAGCTGGTCTTTGTACATGAAAATGCCCAGTATGGTTTTTGAATGCTCAGAAGTACTGCTGAAGGTGAGGTGTGAGACATGTTTCACTGGGCTTGGGGAGAATTTCAGATAAGACTTAAAAAAGTAAAGAAGTCCTATCAGAAAGAAGGCGATGCTGGGTAACCATATGGATAATCCACCATGACTGCTTCAGTTTGGTGTGAACTGGTGGGAATCTGCAGAGGTGAGTAGAGACTGGAAGCTGGGAAGGGGCAATTATTTTAACTAAAAGAGTTTAGCAATAGTCTTGAGTTGAGGGTACCATTAGTATTACCTTTTGCCATCCAAACAGGTCTTATTTTGCTGATTTCACCGTTCCCTTTTCTTCCAGCCACTATGTAAGTGAACTGTATTTTAGAAAGGCAACTGGGAGAACTGGGTGCTAAAATGTTCCAAGCTGGGTTTCAAATGATGGAGCACCTACAACAGGCCTTTTTTTTTAAAAAAAAAAAAAAAAAGATTTAAAAAAGAGAAAATCCCTCTGATAATTTTACTGCAAAATGGATACTTCATCTCTATAGAGAATAAAAGTGTCATTGATCTGTATGATAAATTGTATCAACAGACCTTGTTTTTTTCATTATAAGAATGACCTTGCCTCTATTGTAAATCAAAAACAACCAGGGATTTGTAGCTCTTACAAGGTCTACAGGGGGTGGAAAAAATTACTCTGAAGCTACAGCCCATTTTGGAGGTAAGGGCAGAGCTCCTCAGTTACATCAGGCTTACACGGGGATAGATTTCACTCTCTGTTGGATGGATGCTGTGTACTGCCCACTTTCAAAAGTATGAGATGAAAAGACAAGCAACATGGGAGAGTTTGGTCTCTGGCCGGGAGGGGTGGTAGAGACGTGATGATTCTTCCTTAATAAGAAGAATTTCTAGAAACATTCTTTGTTTCTTTTAGGCTTTGAATTAAAACTGAACACTAGTACTTTATTTCTTCTGATAAATGGAAAAAAAAACCACATAAAGTCTTAAGAATTAAATGGCTTTGAGTTGTAGCAAATTTCAGAGCACAACCCCCTTTGCCCAAAACTGATGCTAGAGGGGCCATGGAGATCACACTTTGAACTGGAGCCCTAATTGGAAAACCAGCCTGCATGTGTTAAATAATGTTAACTATTTTACTTGCCAGTTTCCGATCAGTTATCTCTGATTTCAACCAAGAAGTGTTTTGCCTGTCCTCTTTCTTAAATGGAGAAACTAAAGCAAAGAGACTCCATCCTAGAGATGGATGGTGGTTAGAGCTGGGATGAGTTTACAGACCAGTGAGTCCTCCTGCTGCCACAGGACAGTGGTTTAGTGGATACTTTAGGTCTGGCTTGGAAGTGCTTGTGTAAGGAATGGTAAGGACAAAACAATCTTGAAAACAATTTTCATCATTGGGAAGAAGCTTCTGGTCTAAAAAAATACTGTCAGGAGAGTAAAACCTTCACGAGTTTCAACCAGAACAGAAATGCCTACTGAGTGTGAGACTCGCAGCTATGGAGGCAGCAACAGAGACAAAAAAGGCTGAGGTTTTTCCTTTAATCTCTTTCCTGGGAAGCTAGGAATCTTTCATACAACCAGATAAACCTTTTCCCTGGTCTCAGGTAGTATAATGTTGTTTGGTGTATGATGGAGTCCTTCATATTGTGCACCATCCAGACACAGTCTTGTTAGTTGTTTTTAGAGTTAAGTCCCAGTAGATAATTGAAGTTTAAGTAAGGGAAGAGTTAGCACTGGCCAGTCGTCTATACCTACCCCTGTTCACATCTGGTCCCTTTGAGATGGATAAGGTTTGAGCTAGTGTCAAGCTAGCAGGTAGCAGGTCAGGTAGTCGCTTCCTATTAGTAGGTTAGACATGAATTAGACTGGTTTGAGAGGACACCAGTGCCTGTACATGTTTCCCCTTCATAAAAGGCATTAAAAAAATGTAAATCCCCCAAAAATGCAACTCCCAAAGTTTGAAATGTTTTACTTTGCTCCCTTGATCTCTGTGAAGACAAATTCACTCTGGTGCTGAATTGCCTTATTCATGAGACCAACTTTTTGCTTCCCTTGCGTTCCTCCTCTTGTCATTTGTAAGGATTTCCCATTTCTATGATATAAAATGGTCCTACAGACATCAGTCCTCATCCATCCCATGTGCTGAATAAGGCAGGATCTTAAAATTGAAAATCCTGTTCATGTAATTAAACACATATCATTATGCAGAGGCACAAGGGAGCAAATTAAGGTTGCACAGTCAATTTTGATTCTGGCATTTCCAACTTCTGAGAGAATGTGATTTCTGCTACTTTGTCCACTGTATTCTCTTACCCAAGTTAGAGGACAAGTTTGAATTGGCTAATAAACCCTGAGCTGGTAGCATTTTGCAGGGAAGTCGTAAGGTAACTTTGCAACATAATACTCTCAAAATAAACCTTTGCTGCTTTTTTTGAGGGTTCGGTTCCAGCTACCTGCCCCCCCAGAGGCAATGCATGTGCCCTTTCTTTACTACTATTGGCTTGTAAGCTGTCCTGGCTAGTTGTTTGCTTCAGTTATTAAAATCCTTGCATCAGGAATGCTTACTGCTTGTGCCATTACTGTTTCAGAAGTTATTTATGTTTTTCAGTAGTCTTCAAAGCTACCAAAATACTTCTGTGTAGTTTTAGTAAGAGAGGAACAAAGATGCAGTGAACCTCGATTTTGGCAGCTTCCCATCAGGAACCTACAACATGCCTCAGTTAAAGGGGAAAAATACGTCCCAGGCTACACCAGAAAGCATGGAGAGCTTTTCAAACAGTTTGGGTGGTTATGCTGTGCCCACTATTGCTATAATATTACTAATATCGCTTCATAGTCTGGACAAGCACTGTCCCTAGAAAAGAAATGGGGTTTTGCCCACTGCTGCATTGTTGTTAGCAGGAAGGTTGCTGTTGGCATTGCAGGAGGATGTGGCTGGCTCATATCAGCTCCTTGTATGAGATGCCCTCCACTAAGTGCAGGGAGTGGGGGTACTCATGTCTAAATCACTCAGTATCACACCTGCCTAGAGACAGGCTATTTCTACTGCTACATGCATGTCCAAGGTTTGTTCATGGATTCAAACCTGAAATGCAGAATGTCTAAAGAGAAACAATGGTACTTTATATTCAGCAGGCATTTTTATTTCTTTTTCAATATGCTTCTGAGCTGGAAGGTTGGGTTGTACCAAGAATCTTGGCAAAGACCTCAGAGCAGAAATGGCTCATCATTTTACAGAGCATGACTGCAGCAAAGGTGTTAAAAGTGCTGGGAAAGGCGAATGGCAGTCCAGGGCAAAATGCATTCCAGTCATTAACTCTGTTTATAAAGAAGACTAAATCACTGTTCTTTGAGAGTGGTATCATGTATCACAATAAAAAGAGTAACAGTTGAACAGGAAGCCCTTTCCTTGACAGTTGATGGTGTAATCTGGAAAACTAAACCTGTTGCATTGAAAAGACCAGAAGAGTCAGGAGTTGGAGGAGTCTGTCTGTTATTAAGCTGGTTACTGTTACCAAGACACATATTGTTCAGACGCAGATCACAAACTTTATATCTTGAATGAGAGGAAGGCAAGCCGGTGCTTCCCTTGCGAATGATCCAAGTCCTTTCATCCAGCAGTTAGCTCTGTGCAGGGTGAATTCCCTGCTTCCAGTCAAGATGCAGGACTGGCAGTACTGTGTGAATATTTGTTCAGGGTGTTGTTGAGGGGTGAACAAATGGGCAGGAAAGACAAAGCTCTTTGAAGTTTCTCCGTGAGCCCATTCTGACTGTGCTTCCTGGGGACAGAGAGGCTGGTGTGTAACATCCTTGTGCCTGGGATGATTACAGAGATGAGTAACTGGGGCTGGAGCACAAGAGGAATGTCAGGAGGCCAACACCGTTAGTTAAACTTGGTAAATCACTTTAAGAAAGTAATTCTAACGCTTTTGCATTTATGATGATGTCATAGATGCTGTGATAGACATTTACATAGCTAATGAATGGCTATTTTGCAAGGCTTGTGCTTAACTGTTTTGTAGAGGAGGATTTAAGGATATAAGGAGGAAAGTCTTTCCTGTTAGGGTGGTGAGGCACTGGAATGGGTTGCCCAGGGAGGTTGTGGATGCTCCATCCCTGGCAGTGTTCAAGACCAGGTTTGAGGAGGCCTTGGGTGAGATGGTTTAGTGTGAGGTGTCCCTGCCCATGGCAGGGGGGTTGGAACCAGATGATCTTAAGGTCCTTTCCAACCCTAACTGTTCTATGATTCTATGATTTGTGGTTGTTAAATAGCAACATTTCTTTTGGATTGTTCTCGAAATGCTGGTAGTTTGCAAAATGCAGCAAACCGGCACAGTTTATCTTCTTACTGGGAAAAACACTCCAGTGGGTGTTGGGATATTTATCTGTGTAAGCTAATCAGTCACTGCAATTTTAGTTGATAGTTATGGCAGCTTCATAATCATAAACTTTTATTGTTTTCTGTCTGTGGGATCATATGCTTGAGTAGCTGTCTTTGAAATACCTGTCATAGGGAGTAACCATTGCACTTGTGTCAGTTTGTTGTTCAGAGCCTTTTAAGAATATTGGCATAGATTTTTAGAAGCTAATTGAATAGCTGCCTCCAGAGCACAGTGAAATAACTTTATTAGGCGATATAAGTAGTGCCATTGAGTTTGTTTTGTGTCTTTCTTATTAAATCAGTTCAGTTAGCTGTTTGTTTTAAATCCCTATAGTTATTAAGCCTCATTCTAGAGCAGATCCAATTTTGTATTAGCAAGACTATACAAAGTTTCTGAAATCTAAAGCAGAGATGCTCTTGCTTCAGCTAAGGTATAATTAGGATCCTTGTGGTGAAGGCTGCTGAGCGTCAAGCCTGGTTTGTTTGTCCTGGACTGACACAGGAAATTTCTGTTAAAGTTTTGAGGTGCTGGCACAGGGTGCCCAGAGAAGCTGTGGCTGCACCATCCCTGGCAGTGTTCAAGGCCAGGTTGGACAGGGCTTGGAGCAACCTGCTCTAATGTGAGGTGTCCCTGCCCATGGCAGGGGGGCTGGAATTTGATGATCTTAAGGTCCTTTCCAACCCTAATCATTCTATGATTCTTTTAGATTCACGACTTGCTGCATTTTATCAGGCTTAGGGCCCGGAGTCTCTCTAGTGGGCAGCTGTTCACCTCTGAGGTACCTTCTGAGTGCTCTTAGATGCAATTTGTAATCAAAATTTGCCAGGTCCAGATGTAGTAGTGCAGCAGAGAGCTTTGTTTTGGCTGTTGGACCTGCACACCTTTAGCATGGTGTGAGCAGTCTTTTCAGGTTGGTCGTGAGAAGTGTGGAAAGGACATTTGGATCCAGAGGATGTTTGACTTCTGCAGCTTGCATAAATTAGAAGTTCAGGAGCAGCTGTTGCTAACCCCTCTTCTGCATTGCAGGTAATTTCAGGATATTTGTGCAGTGGATGTGGGAATGCTGAAGGGTTGTTGATGGTTATTGGATATACAGGACCTCGTTTTAATGAGGCAATAAGGCTACTTATGAAGTTTGGACTAGTAATTTCTTTCATTTTTTTAGAGTAACTTCAGGACTTCAGATCCCATGTTTTTTATGAAAGTCCTACAGAGCAAGCTGCATTTCCTTTATTGAATGAAATATTTTTTTTCACTTGGAAACTAAATGTAACAAAAATCTAATAATTCATGAATTGAGCTTCAACATCTTTTAAATAATAGATAGACTGTCATGCCAAGTTCAGCTGAAAACTTACCGAGCATACGTTTTTATGTTTGTTTTTTTTCTTTGACATTTCGAAGAATTACAGAGCTACAAACATTTATTTTGTATTTCTGCCCATGCAATATTTTATTCTTTACAGGTTGATTTAAGAAATAAAAGCGACAGTTAAACCAAAAAGGTAACTAGCTTCAGTTTCTGATGGGAAAAGAGAACTGAAGGGAGAGAAGCCCTGGGTACATGTTCATAAATGATTCACTGGACTTTTGGCTGACAGAACAGTTTCATAATAACTTTATTTTTCTTATCAGGGAAATCAAATGTTAAATAGCTCTACTGGAAGGTGCTGTAAGGGTGACTCACAGTTACACCTCTGTCACCTCCACTCTCTTTGTCCTTTTCAAAATAATCAGCCTGCATTTATTTTATTGGTTATTCCCCCCCCCGATAAATAGAAATGGTTTTCATTAGATGGAAGCAAGTCACATTTTGTGGTATTTTTGTCTATGAGGAGGATGGGTAGCCTCTTGCTTAAAGCCAAAGGAGCCCAAAAGTTGTCCCTACTGCTGATCTATGTGACTTTGAGCCCTGTTGTGGTACATGACTGGGCGTGCAGTGCCCCAGGGAGGTGGGGATGGAGCCCATCCTGGTGTGTGGTGGCCCTGTTCCTCTGCCATGTGTTAGAGCTCAGTGCTGTCCACGTGTGTTATTTGTAGGGGCAGAGCTGCAGCAGGAAGGCCAGGTTAGCTGCCTGGGGGTTTTAGCACTGTTTCCTAAGGAGAAGGGCAATGTGTGACCAAGGTGCCTGTGTGCAGGTCTGTGCTGAGTGGTGTGCTCTGCGTCTAACCAGCACGGAATCTGCAGGTTGGTTTTGGCCAAATGAAGCAAGAGGTGGAGCTTTCAGACAATTTAAATTCCTAAAATTTTTCGTGAACCTAAATGTCTAGGATTTCTGTGCTCTTTTCCACACGTACTCCTAGTCAGGCAGAAACCTAAAACACAGGCTCAGCCTGTTAGACAACAGATGACATACGGTTGAAGATGGTGCCATAGATGTTACAGATGTTGCAATCCAGAGGAAAAACCCAAACCAGAACACAAAACTTGTAAGGTCTTAAAGCATCCAATGCAGCATCACAAACCCACAAGGCTTTGCTTGTTCTGTGTTTCATGCACCTACTTTGTAATACCAGTTCAGTGGAGGAGCAGCTGACTCCAAGGTGGTGGATTGCCTCATCTGTCTTGGCAAGACCTTCTGAAGTTGTGGAAAGACTTCATGAATAGGTTGCCTCTTCTCTGCTACTTTGGAAAACTTGTCAAATGCCAGAAATGGAAAGAATATTTTCCTTCTTTTATTCCTGTGAATGTGCATCTTTTCAATGGTGAGAACAACAATATGTAATTTTTAATTAACTGCAGTTAAATATGTCTTCTAGGATGTCCTAATGTGAACACTGTTCAGTTAGAGGTTTGAAGCTTTTGTAACAAATGGTGTCAAACTGTTCTGTTGCACCAAATGAAGAGTCAGACAGGAGGGGCTTGAATAGAGGTAACTGCCTTTCTGTAGAGTCATTTATGGCTCTAGTAGTAATTAAGTATTATTATTATTTTAGCTTTACTGCTCTGTGTGCAGAACTGAAGCAGCAGAATAAGAAGTACTTAAGAACCCAGTGCAGATTATTTGAAGTGGCAGTACCTATGCCTTTGTCTCATACTATTTACAAACTATGAGCTTGTCTTATTAATCAAATGGGAACAATCAAAATTTTAAGAGAGTCATTACCTTTCAACTAGATATGCCAAGCGTAGAAGGATAACATTGGCAGTTACAGGGTATTAACTGGCAGATACCATTTGAAACTTAACTGTGATAAATGTTCCCACTTGTGAAATTACAGCAAATCTACATTCAATTCCAGCTGTTCGACTCCATGAAAATAGTTTGGTAAGCTGGGTGTTACTTGCAATAACTCATCAAGCTGATAAGACTGTTTCTTGCACCATATGTTACCATTTAAGTCTTGACCTGAAACTTTTACAATTTCATTGGAGGGGAGCTAGGTTAATATTAAAATCAGAAGAGTTTGTCTTCTCTTTCCTTTATTTTAGAAACTTGAACTTGCCTCATGGAGCCTGCAGAAATGTAAAAGGAATAGGAAAATTCCAATCAGCTCCTTCTTGTACCAAGTTGGGCTGAAGTCACATGGTTGTTTTTGTAGAGAAAGGACAGAAAAAGTTATTTCCTGATTTGGAGCTAATAAATAAAGCTTTGCTCGTAGTTTGGAGCTCTGAGAGAAGAGCTGGCTAAATTAGGTTCTCAGCTCTATTACAGGTTGGCTTCTTAGCCCATGAAGAACCTCACAGAAGGAAGAAGGCAGAATCTGCCTTGGCATTTTAGAATGGTTTCGCCTGAATATTTAGGTTGTAATCAGTAGTTTTGTAGCATGATTATGCTTAGGAGCATCGTTTCTGGTGAAGACTTCTTGTACAAAAAGCTATTAAGAAATCATTATTTAAAAAGTAGGCTCCTCCCCAAAGCTTTTCTGGCATAAGAAGTTTAAGATTCAAAGTGCTTGATCTGGCGTAACACCGTTTTGTTCTCCTTTGTTATGATGTGTGAAAGCTGGGCCTCTGGGTTCACTTCTGAGCATTTATTTTGAAAAGGTTTTTTACAAAAAGGAGCACCCAAAAGGTTTTCCTCTGTCAGGTTTTTATTGAGCACTTTCCACACAGGACGTTTCCTTTCCTCATGTGAAGCATTGCGAGCAACTTAATCCCAAGGGGAAAAGAGTGCTAATATTCAGTGGCGGAAGAAAATAGTTTGAATGGTATGGTGCAGTGGTAGGAACATTTTGATTAAAAATGCAGGAATATTCAATCATTCTATCTGGCAAACCATATGTACATGAAAAGCCTATCTTCATTCTTATCATTCTGGGTGCTCATATTCAACGGGATGATTGATTGGTGAGATTCCTATTTCTACACCCTTCATCTATCTTCAGTACTTTCATAAATGTTGAATTAAGCAATATTTATGAAACTTATCATAAACTGGAGTGTTCATTGAAAGTGACTGTGACAAAGTGGATTCCCCTACTCTTGAACTTCAACGGCAATATTGCACAATACATTTATTTCTGTCTGGTTAAAAGCAAAGACTTCTTTTTTTTTTCTTGTATATTTTCACTCTCAGAAAAATTGCAGAGCGGGGAAGATTGAAGGGCTTTTGAGAACAGGAAAGGAGAATGTCTTGCACTGAAAATTTTGCTCCTTGTTATCAGCTTTGGAAAGCGAGACTGTTGTCTTTATGAAGTTGACTTCTTTCTTTTGTTCTTCATGTCATTTTGGTTTTGCCTATTACTGTCTATGTTAGATTCTTCCATGTCTCTGGAACTAGTACAGTGCTAGGGTTTGTGCAGGTAATTTTTGGGTGAAAGTAAATTAACTCGTATTGCATATATCTCATATTAACACAAAACCATTGGTGAAAAAATCAAGTTGCTAATTCTTATTTGTTGCCTGTGACTGATGTTGGGCTGTAGAAAGTGAAGATGACCTCTGTGCAGATCTGTGGCTGGACAGAACCAATGACAGCTTGTTGCAGCTGATAGATTTCCTCTTGTGTGAACCTCATGAATCTTCCTGTATTAGAACTGGATAGGGCTCTATTTTGCACTTACCCCACAATGATGTGAATCCACAGGCATGTTCAGATGCTCAGTGTCATCAGGCAGTTGGTTTGCTCTGGAGATGTGGGAGCCACATTACATCACACCTGCTGGTGCTTCTGCTGCTGTGATATTCCATTAAGTATCTTCCAAATTGAGTCTATGCTTTTCCTGGGGAAAAAAAAAAGACATATAAATGCTTGATTTATGGGAACATGGAACTTGCAGATGTATCTGTGTCACCGCTTTCCCCAGTAACTGAATTGAATAGCTGGAAAAGGACAATCAAGGTGGCTGTCACATGCCATTGCATGGAAGTTAGTACAACATCTGTTTTGCCTGCTGTTTCAGAAATCACTGGTGCATGTTATAATTGAGAATAGGCTCTCTAGTACTTTTTTTCTTTTTACTGGTAAAGGCTGTGCATGGGAAATGTTTAAGTTCAGTGTTTTGTAAGTTATGGTAGCAGGTTGATATTTCTACCCTGTTCAGCATTTAAGTTACAAGAAGATCAGAAAAAGTGCATTTCTCTTTTTCTGTAGTCACTCTGACTTTTATCTTGTCATTGTTTGCCTAACCACCTTATGCTCTTCAGTGCTTGCTCTTGGGACTGCCCCACATTCATTGCCTGATTAGTATTTTTGATACATAGAGAGAGTTAATTGCAGCTATAATCACTGCAAGCCGTTGGTGTTTTGCTGTTTTAATTTGGTATTTTCTCACAGAGCCATTAGGAGAGGATGCGACATAAACCGCTAGTTAAAAGCAGTATGATGCATGGGCTTTCTGAAGGCATGAGGGAAAACTAGCTATTGGTAGCAGAACTTCCAGTTAGACGCATTTATGTTGCTTCCCTTAGGGAGTGTGATGGGAGGGTAAAACTTTTATGCTATCAGGCGCTTGTAAGCAATTCTCCATCTGGGATTTTAAATTGGAATAGCTCTATTATTCATTTGTACCTCAGAACTCCTTGGATAATAATCTGCATCTTCTTCTAGCTGTGAGTGGTCATAGTCACATGTGCTGCTGGTGAAAGCACAAATTAAGCGCTGCTTCCTGGGCTTGGAAACCACAAGCTGTATTTCTTGCACTACCAGATGCTTCCTGTACCATCTTGGGCAGTCTCTTGCTAATAAAATGAATTTTAGATGCAATTAACTCACTGCACACATCAGCAATACTTAAAGTGACTTGTTACAGAGATGATTTCTGTACTAGAGTCTGCAGCCATGATTTGGGACATGACACCAGGTATGTGAGAGAGGTGAAGGGAAGATGCTGAACCTCTGTCATCCCTGCCCTGGAAGAACAGTTCAGAAACTGAATGGTTGTGTAAAAACAAGAGCACATTCTCCATCTCCTTTTTGCATGCTTATGTATGCATTGGTTTACATATGCAGTTGGTGTATGCATTTTCCAGCGGTCTAGCATGTCCTTCTTTCAGGTAGACTTATAGCAACAGGAGAGGATGCTCACTGATAGCTCTAGGTCCCAACTGTTCAGTTATCTGCATGAGTAGAGGCTAAGGGTAAACTCTTTGCCTTTTCATTATGTTGTGTTTCATTGCTTGGATAGTAATGCAGTGAATAAATTGGTCAGTACTGACCATTTTTGATTCAAGGAGCAGGAGAAATCCTATTAGAGACTGCATCTATTTAATACTGCAGCTGGGCACGGGAGGGGAGGGGTCACTCACTATTTAGATGTTAGTTTTGACCTACTGCAGGCTGTCTTGGTATTTTCTCATTATCCCAAATGGGATTGGTAGATCGACGAGCAGCGACTGAAAAAGAAGCAGAATTCACTGTGCACTGGATTTGGCTGCCCTAATTACTGTGGGGCTGCTGATAGCCAGGAGTACTGGCATTGTGAGCTTACATTATGAACAAGGTCCCTGAATTGGCAGTTCAGTCAGCTGTAAGGTCCAAGAGCCAAAATCAGTCTTAGTATGGAAGTGCTGTTGACTACAGTAGCCCAATGACTGCTAACACCATGGTTTTGCAGCAAAAGTAGTTTTAGGAGAATGAGGTTGTGCTCAGCTTATCAGTACCACAATTTCTTGTAGAGTACTGCCAGTGGCTGCATATATTGTCTCTCACAGCAAGTGCCTTTGAATTATTTATACCTGACTCAATTTGCAGTCCTGGAATATGAGTGTTTTCCCACCTAAAATTAAGCTAAGCAGTTTCTCTCAAAGGCCCTTGCTGGTTATTAGAAGTCATTGCTGATCACCACTCTCAATGTGTTATAGTGGTTTGCTACTAGCTTCTCATAAACTCACTCAGAAACAGGACATTTTGCTGCAGCCTCCTAGTCAGGTTCTTAAATTGTGTAAAATTAATATTTCAACATGTGTGGTGGTTGTGTCTGTGTAGAACCCTTTACCAGAGTTCCTTGCTGTGCTTGTGAGCAGAGTTACTTCCCTGGCAGAGCCAGCCTGGTCCCCAAAACTTGGTTTGGTGACTGGGAATGTCTGTAGTGACCCTGAGGATTTTGAGTCTTTTCTTGAGGACATTGGTGTCATGGTCTGAGTGTCTGTAAATGAGTTACAAATATCCTCAGAAGTACTTAGCCCTGTGTTGGGCTGCACTGGGCAGTAACTGTGGCTGGAAAGGGTTCTTGGCTTCACCCAAATAAAAAGGTAATGAGATGCTGAGCGCTGTGTCTCGGCCTCCTGCTTTGGAGGTATGAGTGCCTGATGCTCATTGAACGGTTGGTTTCCTTCATGAATACTGACTCAGTTCATGCTTTTTCTTACCTTGTGGGTAAGGATGCATTTGTGAGCCTATTAGCTTATGAGCTGAAATTAATTTGTGAGTTTATCTTTTCCTGCATTTAACACTGCAACATCAAATCGTTTTTCTCACAATTTAGCTGAACACTGATTCCTCATTTAGTTAAAAATTCTGAATCTTACAGGCTATACAAGAAATTAGGTTCTTAATGGCTGTTTTATTCAATTATTATGGAGGTACTCGTCCCATTGTAGTTAATGTTCCATTTTGAAATTGGCTTGAGAGGGAGTGTAAAACATTACTGTTCTCTCCAAGTCTCCGCTATCCTCACGTGCTATTTTAATGCCATCTTTAACCGTGTTAGATTTTTTTGTACAGTTTTATTTTGTTTGAATTTGAACCAAGAAATTATTAAAATGCAGTTTAAATTTGATACTTCTTTTTGCAAAGATTTTTTTTTCTTAAAGTTTGAAGTACTTTTTCCAAAAATTCATTTTAGCAAAACTTCAGTGCTGCTTGTCTTAGGAAAAAAAAAAGCAGCCTTCAAATTCTTTGTTATTTCTCAAGCATCACTAACAGCAACATTATTGTTATTGCAGTCCTTTTTGTTGATGGATAGCATTCTTTAACAGTTGATTTACAGGGAGCTGGTAGATAAATCTGACAGGAGATAGAATTCAGCAAAAAATTTACAAGCAGGGGGTGGGAGGAGAAGGATTTTACGCTAATTTTTTGCCATTAGTCATCATAACTAAGGGCTCGTGGTCAGTCCTTAGATGAAGCGGCAACAACTCCAGACTTCCCAATTTTCTTACACCAGATGACTAACACCCTTTTTTGACAAAAGAGGAAGATTTGATCACATAATGAAAGGAGGTATTGCTGAGGAGAGGGGCTTAAGAAAATGGAAACGTATGCTGTGAGATAAAATGGAAATGCATTTCAGAGAACTGCAGTAGCCTCTCTAAGAAGTGACTTCAGTTTAAATAGTGAAACAGCACAATGGGATCTAATTCAAATAACTAGTGAGTATTGGGGTGACAGCTCAAGTACATTATATTTGGTTATAGTGAGCACTGTTAAGAATAGTTTCATTTAAACAGTGTTAAAGTGTACTATTAAAATAGTAAAGTGTTGTAGCAAAAATTGAAATCTTTGCAATGCAATAAATAAACTGCTCTGCAGAGTGATACATCAGGGAAGACCCTTTCACACCCAAGGTGTCACTCCTGTATTGGCACCTGTAGATGGAGAAACGGGCAAATTATGCCTGTAAAGGTGGTAAGAAGGGAAGAGGTGGGTCCAGAGACCACAGTACATAGTGGTGTATTTCGGACAGTTTCCAGGCAGCACTAAAAATACCATGTTGTGTGTTACTTTGGACAAAATGAGCAAGTAATGTCTTGGATATGGCAGTCATAGGGGTGTAAAAGGGCAGGTAGGAGCCTAGATAGAAGGCTGGGAAGATGATTGCAGCTGAACAGCTCCTTGCATTTGCATTCTTCTTTCTGAATCACCATTAATTGGTGATAAATCACTGAAATACAGCAGTGGTCATCTCCCTGGTGCATTCCAGTCCAGCATACGGGTCAGGTTTATCCCTCCTGTAACTGTACAGGAATTATTTTGTCATTGACTCTCTGTGGCTGTAGGGCTTTTTGTCCTTTTTTGAATGGGGAGGAAGTATGGGTGTGGGAGCTTTGGGGTGTTTTTGTGTGCATTTTGTTTCTTTCTCCCCCCTTTCCTGTGAAACATACTGTGCCATACAGTGCACTCTGGAGTCGTCTCTGTTCTGTGTGCCAAGAGCCTCCTGGTGTGCTGAACACCTGGAGAGCTGTGTCCTGTGGGTTTGTACTCAGCTGACAGCTTTAGCACAAAGAGGGAGTCTGTAATTAAAAATTCACAGGACTGTCGATGGCAAAAGAGGGTCAGCTGCATGACACAAAATTACAGGCATCTTCCTACCTGTTCAAGTGCTTTGAAACAGTCATTTGTGTGCTGAATCAAAAGTCATTTGTCCATTGTAATTACAACCCATCAGAGTGATTTCTGCAAAGAGGTACTGGGTGTGGAGAAGAGCTTGTGGAACAAGCTGTGAGGGCAACAGGAAAATGGAGCTTCAGCCAGAGTGCCTGAGAAATACAGTCCCGCATGTGCAAAGTGATCGCTATACACTGGGTCACTGTAACACTTGTTTGTGTATCTGAGAATAATGTAAAGGTTATCTGAAGGTGGATCCTTCTGACTTTCACATTTTCCTTCTTGTGCCTAAAAAGTGTATCTGTTGCTAAAGAGAATATCTGTTTATTCCAATGTAATTAGGACAAACCCCAACCTTTTATACTTTTCCCATGTACAAAGGCTCTGTAGGTTGTCCATTCCATCTACTGAATTCTGGCTCCAATTATAGCTGTGCTATTTAATGGAGTGCTTTTGAGAGAGAGAATTACTAAGATAATGTTGTAGTTAATGCCAATTAAGATAAAAACTAAAGGCAATTGTAAACATGTGTCCTGAGAACTTTTGAGTGAAATCTTAAGAACTTCATGTTCTAGACTGGCCAAATATCTTATGGGAAGTTATATTTTGACATATATGCCTTAATCTGTGGTGCTATCCCACAGTTTTTAAAAGCTCCTTCAATTGCAGGGAGCCATGTTTGTTCATTGTATTCAGATCACATACAGTAAGCAAGGCTTTTTAAATAGAGGGTTTACTGCTGGCCTGTTGATTTAATGCCTTTTTTTACTGTGGAGTGTTACCTTGGCCACCATGGTGGCTTTGACTGAGCTTACCTGTGTGGGAGTTGTGAGATATCAAACCCTTTTGTAACAGCTTACATTGCCATTAGTAGTAAAGACTGCATGTAATTGTCCTGTCCTTATTTCAGAAGAAATTAATACATGTTGTTGAAAGGCATTAGGAATAGGAAGGTAAAAAATGCCTTCCCTCCCTGTCCCCCCTATACCCCTTGCAGAGCTTTATGCATGGAGAGCTCTTTTTGCTACCTGTTTTAATTTTAGATGGAAGTTGAATGGTTCTGTTCATCTCTTCATGTATTATTTCTCTGATGTGCATCATATGTATCCCTTTGATGGGAAAGATAATGCAGAAGTTGGCTACTGCCTAGAAATTCCCAGCAGAAATGCACATGCATATTTGATTATGTATTTCTTCCTATCTATACAGGGAAAAATAACATCAGTAAAAGGCAGGGCTACAACAAAGCAATGTTCTCTTATTTAAGAGTAGATGTTGGATAGCTTATCTGAATGAAACATGGTTGCAGGGAAAAGGTGGAGAAGTGGTGGGAATAACTGTGGAACTGAAGAGTGTCTAATGCAAGCAAAATTTGACCATCTGACGGTACTGATATGAACACCATCAGTGGAAAGTTATATCTCTTTTAGTAACAATGGTTCTAGCTGTATTTTATCTTAATTTCCCAAGTTGTACTTACAGAAATAATAATGCTTGCATCTTCTAAATGTTGGGGTTGGTCCATAGACCTATTCCTTTTGAGTTCGATACAGTTTACTTTGAGGGATCAGTCAGAATACTGGAAAGGTTAACTTGTTTAGGTCAGTGTAGTGTCTCTGCTTCTCTGGGTACGTCAGCTTATTGTGAAGTTTCCTCTTGTATACCCAGGGTTCTCAGTTTGGCAGAAGAATTTAAATATGAAGTCTGGAATTAATCTCTTTTCTGTATCCTATGAAGAGTAATAATGTGCTTAAATATTTACCACACAAAACATGGACCACAATAATATGTACTGTAGGAATACCAACTCTTCAATTTACGGCCTATTATACCAAATAGGATAACAGTCTGCTTTGTCTTATACTTTGCTTTAGTTCAGTGACCTTTAAACCCTGGCTTGTTTGTTCAAACTAAATCCAAATCTCCTTTTTTTTTGTTAGTAACCTGCTTTATTTAACATACACTTCCTATTTCTAGCCTCTTTGCTGGCATTATCTGCTTGCAAATGGATTTATTATCAAGTAATCCTAGTTTTGAACAAAATGTCTTTTGCTATCTCAAAACCCCAGGCTCTTCTGTGTTTGCTCTTCTACCAATTAAGTGGAGTGAGTCAATGAAAGCCTTTTCAGAGCATCATCCAAGTAGGTTATGCAGAATGAAATCCTGATGTCTACTCTGTGGCTAAAGCAGGTGGTGTGTAATGGCTCATTTGGACATAGGGATTGGGAGAAGCAGGGAGGATGGATATTTTTTGCAGTAGATTCCTTTATTCTTTGCCTCTTTTTCAGCGAGCTATTCCATCCTATACACGTCTTGTACACTGCAGCAAAATACCTCTACAAATAAGAGGGAAATTTAATAGCCAGTTGAAGCAGACCTAAGATAACATGATATCAGTGAAGGTAGTAGCCCCTCAGCCTTGCTGCATCCTCTGCAGTAGGGACTGTGACCACACAATGTTACTGTACCCATTCAGGAAGAGTTGATGGTTTAAATACAGTAATAAAACAACCATGAAAAAGTGGGTGTGTTTTCTTTTTTGCTGGGTTAGTTTGCTACTAGGTCAAGTATTGTATAAAGTTATGGGGTAAGCACACTCTTGACAAAGGAGAGACAAGAGGGAGTGGGGAGTGTGACAGAACAGCTGTCTTTAGCATCAATGTTTAGTTTAGCTTAATTCAAGGAAATTGCTAGGATGAATTTGCATCTTTGTTAACAACTTTACTATTCCTTCTCCAGTACACTCGCTCTCTGTTTTATCTGCAAACTCTACCTTGTCTTTCTGTACTGGAAGGTGTGTTAGGTCCCTGTGAAAGAGAGAGGGGGAGAGGATTTGGATCTGGTCCCTAGCCCATTGGAAAGAAATTCTGCTGACTTCACTGGATGATGTATCAAGCAAATAGAAGATTGTGGGTACTTTAATTCGTTCTGCCTTTCATATTTAACTGTGACCTTCTTCAGCCTTGGGATTCATCACTCTTCACAGAGATAAAAAAGTGTCTCACTTCCATAACATCACCCCTCCCCATATATGGGTTGATGGTGTTTACATGCACTTATAACAACTGAATAATTGTAAGCAGATAAGAAAACTACCAGCCATTTACTCATAAACTGGCCAAAGGAACTTTATCTTTTATCCTAGGATAAATGTAAGAGTAATCCCAACCTGACAGGTTGGATACTGCAGATTTTTGTCAGAAGGTAGGAGTGAGGGACACGGGATAAACTGAAATATAATCTTAAATTTTAACAGCGAGGAACAAACACCACTCCCAGGAGAATCTCTACTTATTTATAATTTTCAGCAGACCTGGGCTGATATTTCTCTTTCTCTTGCATACACAGGGAGTACTCCATATATTCGCTTTACTTCAGCTAGTATTTTGTGTATGCAAATATTACATGTTTAGGTGCATGAGGCTATTATGAAGTCTCTGAGGGAGGTGGATTGAATTCCTGGCAAATGCCTCGGCATGCAGCTAACTTATTTAGCTGTACTGCCTGACTTGATTTAGCATTCAGAGAGGTAACAAGCATTTAGGACTCTGAAAGATGCAGCAGAAATTGCTCAGTCTTCCTTTTTAATGCTGTCTTGACTAGGGGGTGATAGGAATTTCACCAAATGAAAGCCTACTACAGATGAATTTGAAACCAATGAAAGAAAAAGCATGGTAAGCTAAGGCCAGTAGTTACAAGATCATAACAGGTTAAAGGGAAAGCCAAACAGATGTGAAATGAAGGCATCTGAATTTGGGCCTGTTCATTGGGAATGAAGGCTGATATAACCACTCTATGCTGGGGTGTACCCTGCAATACTTACGTACTGGTGCCTGGGTGCATCTGTTTCCTGACATACATATTTCACGTAGAATGGGAAGCCTTCTGTCATGTAAAGGGGTGCAAGCAAGGCATGGGAAAGGGTAGAGCAAGGCTGGGACATGTTTGGGATCCCCAGTGGCTGTTGGCAAACATGTCTGGACTTCTTATGCCTCATGTCGGGGGCTGCTGTGACTTTAACAGGTGTTGAGTCAAGGCTGCAGCCTCCAGGCAGTGCAGTCCCTGCAGATGATTTCAGATTGTGTTTTTATTAGTTGTGGGTGAGACTGGTTTGAGGAGGGTTTTGGGGTTTGGGTTTTTTCCATGGGATTTTTAGCTCTAGAACTCTGGGATCAACCAAAACCATCAGTGACATGCAGTGCTCAGCAGCAAGGAGTTTTCTGGCTCTGGTCCTTGAAAGCATGCACAATGACAGCTATTTTAGAAAGCAGTTGACAACCTAAATGTGTTATGCTATTGTACGTCTGCATTTTCACAGCTAACAGTCTTCTGTGTCTGTTCACGCCTGTTGCTTCTTGCCTAAGTTGTTTTGTGTGCACCTGCAATGAACAAGATCTTTCCAAGCTTTTGAATAATGTCAGTTCAGCAAATTAAAGGGTGATGGTGCCTCATCAGCTCTGCACAAGTTGTTCACTTCTGCTCTTTGTATTCATGTTAAAAACATAACTGAAATATCCCTCCTCAGCCTCTGTCAGGGCGAACAGGATGCTATCTTATAATAAACCCTTACATGATTGTGTATCATTACAGCATCTTACTTCTGAAAGAACAGTAAAGATATATAGGATGTGCCTTTGTAATTGAGGACAGTCAAAAATCCTAAGTGAATCCCAGCCTATATAGATCCTGTCATGAACTGTGCATAAGATATGATGACTTGATTGACATTGTGCTCCCAGGGGAAGTCAGATGAGGGATGGGAAAGAGTAGATGCTTCTGGCACCTTCTCAGAGACCCAATACAGAAGCATTTAAATACTTCTGAAAAATCTCGCTTGCCTGGAGTGCAGGAGAAGTCAGGTGAGGGAATGGCCTGTTGGAAGTATCTGCCAATAAAGTGGCAGGTGGACCAATAAAGAAGAGGGAATGATGCTCACAGTGTGCTGGTCCTGGGCTTGGAGAATTACCTGATGAGGAGGAGAGAAATTAATATTTTATAGCTATTCATCACCATTATGGCTGCATGAAAAGGCAAAGAAAGAAGTGGAGAGCGGTAGGCTGGGAACACGTAATGTTCGTTTAGTGGTGCTGTGTGTTTGCTCTGATGAATGTCTTGCATCTCACCCAAAGAAAAGAAATTGGCTGATGACATGCTTTGCAGATATATCAGTGCTGGCACTTAAACAACTCTATATCTGGTACACAGGTGTTTGATTTTGTTTTTGATAACTAGCCAATAGCAGGCAGATTTAGGGAAAATGGACCACGGTTACTGTAGAGACAGTAGAGACAGAGTTTCTTTCAGTGCTTGTAATCTAACTCCACCATATGTTCAGTGTATGAGCCCAAGCTATGACACATCTTCCAGTCAGTGAGCCAAACTCACATCTGGTGAAAGATAAGTGTGGAACTACACCTACCAGTGTTACCCAACCTGATACATCGTTCCGCAGTCCTGTCTTGCTTTGTTGAGTTAAGCAGATGCCTCTGACAATTCTCCCTGATTATTCCTCCTGTCACAAACTCCTGTCCCTCTTGTTGCTGCTTGTATGCTTTCCAGAAAACACTCTTCACAGCAGATGTTTGCTAATGCAGAAAGCATTAGAAAAATAGTTGTGAACTATTTCAGTGTGTTTGGGTTTTTTTTTTTTTATACCAGGTGCAGTTATTGAATATGAGGATTAAGCAAAAAAATTGCTAGATTTGGGAAAGTCTTCAGGTCTAATTAAAATGAAATGCTGCTCAGGTATTATCTGCAATATTTCTGTGGGAAGGGATCAATGCAATGTGTGCCAGAAAACCTAACACAGGTGCTAATGCAATGTAATCTTTTGAGGGACAGCAGAGGGGATAACAAATTGAGGCAATGTGTAAGTACTTCACTGGATTAAGAATATATAAACTAAGATTTCTTTGCTGAAACTATTAATGAAATTGGGAGGGGGGGACTATTAGTAAGAACTTGGGTGTCTTTTGAGATCAAGCTGTAAAAAGCAAGCATGGGAAAACCAACTGAAAGCATAACATTAAATGAGTGGTAGGCTGTCTGCTCTTTCCCATATCTGCTGATGCTTGGAGGTAGGCTTTGTTAAAATAATTGTAGGGAGCTAAATAGCACGGAGTTTTTCCAGATGTAATAGCTCCAGGAAGTTCTCAGCAGCATGTTCTCTTTACCAGAACTGTTTTCTTGTAGCAGCTTATTTAGAGCTGGAGAGAAGACAGCAATTCCTGCGTGTTATTCACTGTGTTCTCCTCAGGTCGTCTTTTTAAAATAAGCCTTTATTTCCTCTCTTTTTTTTTCCTATTTCTTTGCCCCTTTGTAGGAAGGGTTCTTTCTCAGCCAGTGTGGGGAAAAGAAATAATGGAAATACCCTGCATCTGCAGTGTATCTTACATTGCTGGGGACCAGAAACCATTTCAGTGTCTGTAGTAGTCATTGCTTGCTGCTCTTATCTCCTATCCAAGACTGATTTACAATGCAGCTAATGCCACTCTCCAGCCTGCTGAGCCACTATTAAAGTACACGCAAAAAACTACACATGCAGTTTGAGTCACAAGGGAGTATATTGTAAGAAAATAGTGCATTGATTCTTTTCTTTGGTGTAAACAGAGGGAGGGGAAAATATAGCTCGGTACATTGAAGTCACAGGGTGCTCCAGGGAGAATGGAAAGGGGATGCAGTAACAAGTGCTGGCAAACTCATTTAAGAATTAAAAAAAACCACCCATGTTCTAAGAAATTCCTAATTCATCAAGAATTCTCCAATTCCTAATTCATCAAGAACTCTCCAAGAATTTCACTTGCTTTTGCAAGTGTCATTTTGTCTTGACTCATCATAGCTTCCTGGAAAGGTATTGTAGTGTAGGAGTTAAGGGATGTGCAGTCTGTGTTAAAGTTGTATTTATGATTACATTCTGAACTAATAGCTTAAGTTTTTGTGAGACAAAGTGGCATTTATGAATAATTTATTCATGACATGGAAAGCAGAACTATAGCAATTTCTTCCCAAGAGTTATTTGGAAGAGCTATTGACAATATGAAAATTAATGTTAGCAAGAGGACATCAGTAGAGAGTGGTTGGAGAGAGAAAGGAAGTCTGCATATAGCCTCTTGGGAATAGCTTGGGATTTATAGTTTTTTCTTACTTTCATTAATTTGAATACTGCCCAGAATATGAAATGTACTTTATATTCCTCCAAAACTCCCCACCCCTTAACTCCATTCTAAAGTCTGAATGCAGTACTGTATCCCAGGTGTGCCAGCTTCACAACTGGTTGCCTGTAGCAGCCTCACAAAATGATTGAGTTGCTAAAGTGAGAATTACTTGGAATCTCTGTCTAAATTCAAAATTAGCACTTGGGAGCAAGATTTGGTAATGGAACTAGTTCCCCAGACAATCGATTCAATGGCAGCAACAATCAAACTGTAGAAATTATTAGGACAGAATTAACAACAAAACAGATTTTACTCAGTTGCATAGTAATAGTTTGGTGATTTTTCTGCATGTTGAACACTGAGTGAAATGCTGGTCCTTTCTTATGAAATGTGGAATTTGAAAGGTTCAGGGAAGGACAGTCAAGATCACTATAGGTACAAAATGGCTCTTGTGTAGGGAACTAGTAGGACATGCATTACACATTGCACCGTGGCTGAAGTCACAAGGCTAACTTTGAGGTGCTTTGACTCTGTTTTAATTAAATTCCACTTTCCTATTGTGTCACTGCATAAGCAGCTGGGTGTTAGTGGATACTGAGACACTGCTTGACTCCTTTTCTTAATAACATGGTGCCAAAGCAAGCTGGAGAGTGCATAAGAGTCAGGGTTCAGTATCGATTTAAATTCACTTTGTTCAAATGTACTTTTCTAAGCCAGTGTTTACAGCTCTTGCTGGAGTCCTGCTGATTCGTGAGTGGGTTTCAAGTCCAGCTTTTGTCTTCTACATTACTATGGGTGACCAGAGAGGGAGTCCACCAAGATGCCCCTACATAGACTCCTGAAAGCTTTCTGGAAGTGTTGGGATTAAGTGGGTGGAGGCGCAGCCTGTGCTGAGGCTAACCTGGTGTCAGGAGAGGTGCCCGTTGGGATGCTGCTGGTTGGGGGCAGTTCAGTGAGTTTGCAGTGAGTGTAAGAGTCTGGCATGATAGAGCTACTTCCACTGGGGAAAGGGCTTTCCCGCACCTACCTTGGTGCAGCTTAGTCCCTGCCTCTCACCCCAGTGCAAATTTGCATTCTCTTTAGGAAGCCTGCTGCTGGCTGGCCTGAGCCTATGCTCTGCACTGTCTGGATGCAAATCAGCTTTAAACCAAGAGCATGATGAGCTGGTGGGGGGGAAGCACTGCTGGGAAGCTCTGCATTTCCCTGCGCTACCTGTGCATCTCTGCAGGTCCACGCAGCTCGGTGCAGGAGTGGATCAAGCCTCTGTCACTAGACACCCCTGTAAATAAACCCAAACAGGCAGAGCACAGACTGTCACCCTATGTTTACCCAAGTCACAGGTCTAGATGTTGCCTCCCAGCAAGCTCCCATGCACTGCAACATCCCATTTAACCAATGCTAAACACATTCCAAATCCTGCCATAGTATTTTCCTTATATTTGACAGTTGTTTCGTTTATTATGTGGCCACTCATGAGGGAGCTATTTCATAGGGATTTCAAATGCCTTATTTGTAAAAACTGCAACTCTTCCTATATGCAGGAGAAAGTCTGTTTTATTCCTCTTGTACTGTTTCATTTTTCCTAAACTAAGCACTTTGCTTCAAAAGGGTGTCCTTGTAAATCTTTGTCCTTTTAAATTCAAGGGTCAATGATACTTTCTATATGCAAATTCAGTTGTTAAATGTATTGCGCATTACTACTCCTGGCAGATGGGGAGAAACTGCAAATTTATCATGGTGATGGCTTCAGGAACAAAGTAAGTAATTATAGACACAGTATGACAACTAACCACAGTCTCTTTTATTCTCTAGTGTTCTCAGTAGCCTTTTGTATGAAAGAAGTAGAAGGTTACCTTAGCTGTGTATCTATTTCTAAGCCAGTATTACCAGGGACTACAGTGTATAGCTTTTATTATTACCCATGAGAATGCAATTTAACTTCTGGCCCCCTAATAAAACTCTTCCCAGAGATGCATTCATAAATACAAGTTTATTTTGTGTTAAACTTTGCTTTTGTTTCTTGTACACTATAAGGAATCATAGGCAGTCAGAAGGGGAATATTGTGTTTTGTTTTTTTTTTTGTTTCTAGGCATATTTCATATACTGGATAATCCATGCTAATATTCAGAATGTATTTTATGAACTAGCTGGTTTGTGTTTATGATGATGGTGGTGGCTATGAATTCTGCATGGTCACAGCTCTATTGTTACAGTAAGTGCAGCAGATCACAATCCAAATATGTAGGTTGCTAAAGAGGAAGAGAAATGGAGGTTTGCAATCCTTTTGGAACAGGTGGAGACTTTCATGGAGCTGCTTACCATTTTTGGAGGGAACAGAAAGTGGCAGCAGGGCCAAGTTGCTCCATGAAGCCATGTAGTTTCTGCTTGGCGAGGCTCGGCAGCATCACCTAACATCACCCGGCCTTCCTGCTGCTTGGCTGGACTGGTTGCTTCACTTAGAGGCATCAACAGCATATGCCTGGGGGCAGATTGTGTTCCTGTGTCTCCTGTCTGCACCCTCTCAGTTTAGATTTGAGCTTCAGTTATCCTTACAAACTCAACCATATTTTCTTACCAGCTTGCAGTCAGTTACTATATATTGATCCTTAGTGAATGTAGTGATCTGCACTCCAAATGACTAATTAAATATGCCATAAATCTACAAGGGAATGAGTACTTCATGTGAAAGAATTCCTTTTTTTCATGTAATAAAATATCATGTTCTAACCACAAGTGATTGAAACATACTTGGAAGTGATCTTACCAGTGATCTGGCAAACTGTATAAACTGCAGTGCAGTGATGTATAAAGAGCCCCGGAGATTGTATGGCAATTCAGAGGTCAAAAGTCCAGTGGATAATATTCATAAACAGCCAAAGGAAAATACGTGATTGTGCTGTCACACTGTGTACCTCGGATGTCACTTTTCTAATGTTTTGGGGAAATCAAAGTAATTCCATTGGTGCTGATGTTACTGGAGAAGACACCAGGTCATGCTTTCCTGCATGTAGCGTAACAGCCCATTTTTGGACACAGGCAGAGAGGTTAAATGCAAAAGAGCCATGCACTGGCAAGCCACTTGCCTGGCCAGCTCACTTTGTAATGATAACTGAGTAGAGGTGGTAAAATAGCAGAACATGGCCAGAGGAGCTTGCCAGTGCTGAGCAGAGGAGCAGATGCCTCCTTGGTGTTAGAGACAGCCTAAAGTCAAGCTTATACTTGGCTTGTTTGAGCTAGTGCCCCTGGAGTCTGTGCAGATCATTGGTTTTACAACATCCAAATCCTCCTGACAAGATATAAAACTGGAGCTTTTCTGGTAGTCCTTATCAGGCCACCTTACTGACTTCAGGGATGTGACTCCTCTTAGAACAGCGAAGATTTTAACCTGGCCTAGACTTTTCTGCCATAAAAGCCTGCGAGTGCTGTCTTGGTTCATGATGACAAGTGCAATCTTCACAGGAAAATACCGATGCGCAGTTGCCCATCCTACCTTTCCTTGCACACTTAATTTGGGTGGGCGGGTATTTTGCTTCCTCCCCTAGAAAGAGGCACTAATAACAGAAGAGTAACCCTTCTCCATTTAAATTATAGCTGGCAAGCAGAATGCCTTGTTCCTCCCTAGACAGAGAGAAGGATCTTCAGGGGAGTCTACTGTCTGATATTTAATGGTTGCGAGTTGTCAGAACTATACTCTGGGAGGCCAGAGACTCTAATACTGATCTAGTACTGATTTATTACTGAGGTGAGGTATGTGGTCTATGGATCTTGTGCCTGCAATGAGGCTTTTCTTAAATTTGAAAACAAAATACTGCTCTCATCCCACAGTGCCAACTTGGGCACTCCTCCTCCTCCTCCTCACCTCCATCAGCAGAACAATGACTTTTATGACATGCTGAAAGAAAAGTCAATTCCTAAACTCAAATAGATGTGTTTGCAGGTCTAAACTCCCTGTATCTCCCATTTGCATACCTGCATGTAAGTATTATACTTGGCGTTATTCTAAAACTCACTGAAGAGTAATTTAATAACCTTTATACACCTTTATTGAGAAGCACATGAAATAAGAATGATTAGGCTGTTTCTCAGCAAATCCCTGTGACATTATCTGTATAGCACTGGACTTTAACTGTGATTTACTGAAAAATACCTGTGTTCAGTGACCCTCAGACTCACGCTGTCAGCTATAAGAGAAGAAACTTGTGATCTCTTGGCAGATCCAGCAGGAAAACAGAAGGTGTAGGCACACTGCTGTGCAGACCTGACTAATTCTTTTTGTAAGATGGCATAACCTCAGTAACGAGAGGAATCGGATGCCTTATTCTTAGGAATGCGACTTGTCTGAAGTGTAATCACTGCAGGCGTATGCTGTTAGATAATGTTCTCTAGCACAGTAAGCTCCTTTAGAGTACCTCATCTGAAGAATGCCTTTGTATTGCCATTCTAGATGCTCTCTAATTTTTTCCAGTATTCATCTTAGAATACTTTTCCACTCAGGTGTGTGGGAAATGACTGCAATCTGTCTTTCACATAGTTTTTCTGCAGTTAATCATTTGTCTTGAGCAACTGGTGCTGCAATATTATGAGACTTAGGATAAAATCCCAAAGGCTAATTTACAGATGGTAAACATCCTATCAAATCTGAATTTGAACATTGGAGAGTTTCAGTAAGTGTCTTGTATCCAAAGGTATGAGTTGCCTTTTTTTAACTGTATGATACAGGTGCTCAAGAACAGAAAATAATAATCCCACCCTTTCAAATTGACGTGATAATAGGTGAAAGCTATTAGCTGTTGGCAGGCTATCTCTGAGCTGCTTATGCTCTGGTTGTAGTCTCCATTTTTAGAACCTCTCACAAGGCAGGTTAGGTGCTAACTGAAACATAGAATCATAGAATAGTTAGGGTTGGAAAGGACCTTAAGGTCATCTAGTTCCAGCCCCCCTGCCGTGGGCAGGGACACTTTACACTAAATCATATCACCCAAGGCCTCGTCCAACCTGGTCTTGAACACTGCCAGAGATGGAGCATTCACAACCTCCCCTGCAGGCTTGCTTATGGGGCAAGAAGCTGGATGAGTAAGAGAGCCACCACTTCTCTCCTGACTGCTTGCAGCACCAGGGTGCAGGATTGGGCTTGCTTTGGAGCACCCTATGGGTCTCCAACAGGGACCACAAGCCAGTTCCTCCCACTGTCAGCTCTTTTCTGACATGATCTTATTTCCCAGATTGCTGCTGTACCAAGTACAAGTGCACTTAAAGTGGGAATCCATGCTTGACAGGTGGCATCTGAGAGGCAAGTATCTGATGGCTGAGTTCAAAACATGTATGGGATCTTGCATAAAATGTGCTTGAATACACAGTCACCACTCGCAGAATAAGCTCACTCTGACTTCCAGGTTTGCAGTGTGTTGTTTAACAGCCAGGTTTATAGAGCAGTACATACAAGAACATGTAAATAATTTTCCAGGACCTGGAATAGCATTAAAATATCTGAGTTATGTAGAAAAATCCCAGAGAGCTCTTAAAATGAAACTGTTTCCCATAGTAATTTGTGTTTAAAATAGTGACATTCTAAACTTCAGAATATGATAATGCGGGCCTGAAAGAACTTGTATGTAGAAAGACTTAAAGTGTCCTTTTCATCACAGGAATGTAATGGGAACTGCTGCAGAATCTTAGTTAATGTCAGTTGTCTTCAGTGTTCAGTGGGTTTTGTTTTGGGCAGTGCATAAATTGAGAAATATCTTTAATCCAAGTAAATCAATTATAACAAATATAATAAATGTATTATGCTATGAATTATGCATGAATATGCATTTGTATGTGACAAGCATAGGTTTAACCGTATAAATAAGTAAACCAGTAGTGAATAGATATCTCTTATTTTTGTGAATAGTCAAAAAAACCTTCCTGATACTCTATTCCATTCACTTCATTAGATTGTGGTGATTTAACCCAGTTTAGGAGGCCATAGACTCAAGACCAAAATATTTCTGCTTTGATATCAGTTGTTATAATCTATTATCTTTTTTGCTCTCGTTTGGCTTGGGAGATTTCTGTCTTTTCAGTGACATTTCAGGGCCCATTTTAGTCGATGTGTAAATGTAGAACTCGCAGTGATTGATGCATTTTTGTTACAAAATGTCATGGCTTCAGTGGGAGTTTTAGCTGAGTGTAAATTACAGGGTCAAGCTCTCTGAAGCCAAACAGCATTTCCAGAAATACTTACTAAACAACAGAGAATTCCAGAGGGTAGCCAAGCCCTACATGTGGGTGTCAGTGCTCCCCCTTGGCTGAATACAAACTGCTCCTTCGTTTCTGTGTCACCTCCTTTATGTCGTATAGTAACACCACATATGGTGAGAATGCCCAACCAACACAATAAGTCTTTGCTGTTTGTGGGGGTTAAAGGTTGAAGAGCTGTTAACAGGTGCTAGCTTTGTCTTTGGAATTTCTTTGGTGAGTGAAATAATGAGGGAAGGAAGTGTCAGATTTCCCAAAGTTAAATTCGGATGCTGCGCAGAAGCGGTGGCTTTGATTTTAATCACAAAGATTCTGAAATGAAAACAGAGCTTTGAAGTTTGAGGAAAATATTAAAATTTCCTCTCCTGTTTGTTCACCAGCATGACTTTGGACGTTCAGACTTAAAAGCTGTTATTGGCACACACAGATCTCCTTTAAAGTGGATGGTGATAACGGTGACTCTGCTCTTATGCTAAGCAGATTGGAATATAGCTTTTAAGAAATGACCGTACATGAAAGGCAGTTCCCCCCTCCTTCTTAAAAACCATTTTGAACAAAGTGAATGCTGTTCCATCTCATAAAGACAGATGATTGACATTATATAGTGCATGAAATTTTTCTTTTCAGAATCATGGCATTTTATAATAAAAGTAGAGATAATGCTGGGAGCTGGTAATTACACTATATACTCCCCCAACAAAGAAGATCCATCGGGGAAAGAAATGAAACAATATGTCTTTACAAAGAATGCAATTAAGTAAAGCTAGATTAGAGAAACCACTGAGGATAAGCGACATGCATTATTATCTCAAATGTGTAAATTCAATTTTCTTTTTTCCTAATAATTCTTATTTCACCAGCATTTTTTCCTCACTCCGTGGAGATCAACTTGCAACAGCTTCATTTTCCTGTTGATCTATTTAATATTTTTCCATTGCGTGTAATAAAACACTAAACAGAATTTGCTATCAATGCGCAAACAGCCTTTCTGTCTCAAAAGAGGAAGAGATAATATTGTTGCAAAAACCTTCTCCCTGGGGTGGGTGATGACATTAACATTTTTCTTAGGGAAGGAGGAGCTCAAAATCAAATCTTGGAATTACCAGTATTTATCAGAGCCACTCACAGAAGTAGAGGGGAAAGGTGAGATGGCTGAGTAAATATCGTTATCTCTGCATCTCTAAAGGCAATGCTAAAAAGGCATTAAAATAAGGATGGAAAGACTCCCCTTTGGAATATTTATCAGAAGTGCTTCATCCTGGTGGCAAATCAAGACAAGTCTTGCATGGTAATATCTGTTGATGTGAAGAGTTTCTTAATAACAAGTTAGGTTTTCTAAAAGTGATATTTTATCCCTAGGACAAAGAATATCTGTTTTTGTAAATGAAAGGTTGTGTTGTAGATCAGTTCTGCACAACTGGGCAAGGAAAGGAGAATCACTGCCTGCTAAATAGCCTGTTTTTAGGTTAGAATTCTGTTAATGCCCTTTCATTGGTAAAAAGAAATTCGTATGTTTCTGGAAAAATATACAAAGAGGGAATTATGCTCTAATCAGTAATGTTCACAGCAAATTCAGGTTGTAGAGAGGTTTGAAGATTGTCCCCCAATTGTATTCAAAGACCTACATGTGTATGCAGTAACAATAACAACATTAATCATGATCTGTGATTCTATGTGTTGCACAAGGTGCAGTTCCCTGTTCTTCAGTTTATCTGGGAATTGCTTTGGAGCATGGATTTCTGCTAATTATGAATGCTGCACATTCAGGCATGTCATCGAAAGCATAAGAGAAGACTTCACAAATGAGATTTGTTTAGGTAGCATGTCATCAAATGACCTGATCAGTAGGGACTCATCGGGATAATGATTAGGTTTTATGTACTATTAAAAGGATTGATTTACTATGAAAGGCAATGAGAAAAATCCCATATCTACAGAAGAATTTATCTGGCTGAGCAAATTACCTGACCAGAGATGCAGGTCCAAACCAGACTTTAAGTTATCTGGAAGGGCAAGATTTTGAGTCCTTATCCCACATGACATGTTTCTTGTGTTCTGAATGGCTCCACTTATTTTGATCAAGTTAGTTAAAGAGGAAAATAATATTAGTTTCTACAGAAGTATCTGACTACCAGTGGATGTCTTCGTTCAGGGACTCCTATGCATTGGGAGGTTCTCAATAGCTGCATTTCTGGTCTCTCATTACTTCAGTAATTTATTTTGGAATGTAATTATATACTCATGAAAGTCAAAGGCAATTTTTTTTCTGGTTATAATCATTTATGATGTGGACCTTAATTTACATCTTTAGGAAATTTCCATTTAGGTAAGCAGTTGGTATTATCATAATGCATATATTTTGCAGGTGAAAGTTTATTTGGGTGTAGGTGACCAGCTAATTCATTACTGATCAGCTTTTGCTTTCTTCAACTTCATAACAGAGTGAGCATAAATATCTGTGGTTTGTGTATTCTGGAGTTGTGGGTTATTTGTTGGGTTTTTCTGTGTTTCAGGGCCAGAAAGAAGAATAACATTATTTCCTTTAACTTGGCTTTGGCAAAGTTTTATTTATTTATTCCTGCATGTTTGTCCTTCATTTTCCAAAATATATGCAATGTAAAGAAGAGCTGAGTGAGAATTAACTGGTCTCTGTGCTTTGAATTTGCAAAGGTAACAGAGAACAGCCACTGCTTTTGATGCAAACACAATTATAACAGTGTGCCACATCTTTCAGATTACACTCTGTTAAGGGTGCTAACGGCATGCTAGGAAGGCTGCACCTTAGACTTTTTGTGTTCAGAAATCCTGCAAATTCAAAACTGCCAACTTCTGTCTGATTCCAAATCTCTTGGAAGTAATTTGGCTTATATTGTTATAATAGTGTGTGTAACTTGAAGCTTATTTCACTTACTTCATGGACTGATCTAATATAACATGAATTAGTGAAGTTCCATTAGCAAACATTGGTTCTGTATTAAAATGACAGTACATACTATGTCTATATGCACTATTGTGATATGCAGAAGTTTTAGAAATCAAAGTTGTCTCATTTTTTTTGCACCCTGATTAATGAGACTTTCCTTGGAAATCATGAATATGAATGTGAATCCCATGGAGAAAAATAGATATCGAAAACCCCACAGATATTCAACTGGTTGCCGCATGACTGTACTCTGTTCCAAAAAGAAGGGGTATTTTATTGAACCAGCTCCTAAAAGTCCACAGCTTCCTTTTATCATACTTTATTTCTGAAGATATGCATACATGAGCTCTGCAGCTTACAGATTTATGATTGTGCTTGCCAGAATTATACGAGGAATTATTTTGGTAGTGTGTATGTTGTGATCAATCATATTCATGCAAACTTCCTCTTTAAAACAAAAGCCAGATCTGAGGTGGAGCCATGGGTCTTTCAATGCATTAATGTAAATAGGTATTTGAGAAATTAAACCTTACTACTGAATTATTTATATAGGATGGGGGACTTTTATTTCTGCTGCTGCTACCCTTCTTTTTCTCCCCTCTTTAATTTTCCTGGTTCTCTACCTAAGTTTGCCCTGTGCTTGCAGGGTGATTGCCTTCGCATTTCCCACATCATGTTGTTACCTCTGTATTTTGTGTTTATCACAACCATCTGAGCTGTATGACACATTCTGGGGTACTGAGCAACCAACCCTGGAGGGAGAGGGCTTTCCCATCACACTCGTGCATTTTTAAGCAGTTTTATAAGATTTTCTGACTCGTAAGGCCATAGTACGTGCTAACATCTGAGAGAGCTCCTGTTGCGTGTCCTGTTTCCCTCAGCTATGTGTTGACATTAATGCTAAAGGCAGGAAGGAAACCCTGAGAGATGAAAATAGGATTATTGCAGGATTGTGCTACCTGGGCACTACTGGTTGGAGAGAGCTTCAGCTTACTCTGACTGGGGCTGGAGGGAGAGGTGAGGCAAGTGTTCAGGCTTGAAAGGCTTGAAAATCAGTGGTTTTCCAAGTTTTTTTTGTTTGGACCCGGTTCAGACTCTTGTGGTAATGAAGACCATCGCTATTAACTTGAGTAAGATCTGTATCACATTAAAAAGCCTTAATTCAATAAATGCTAATTGAAATAGTTGATAATTAAGTTTTTCAAAGGCTCTAGAATATGAGCTTAGTCCCCAGATTGCACTTTGTATTGGATTCAGTATTGCCTTTGCCATCTCATTTGCTTCAGTTCAGTTCTTTTTACTGTGTAGAGTTCTGGAAAATCTGCATTGTGTTATGATAGCATTCTTTTGATTCCTACTTGCAAAAAGCTGAAACAAGCATGATTAATTTGAAAGGATGAGATTTGTCTCAACTTAGCAGATGTGTTTGCAACCACTTGTAAAACTGCTGGAGGCCTTGAATGTAAATGGCTGTTGCAAAGATTCTTTGTATTTAAAATATAAGCCTAGACAGATATTAATAATGAAAAAGGCCAATAAATGACCTTTTCTTCACTTTTATAAAGTAAATGCAGCATTGAATTTTTCATCTGTTGTTTTCTTTTGAAATGTGAAAGATCACACAAATGAAAGCAGGTGAATTAGATTATATTCTCTACAGACACATCCTTGATGCTGTAACAGTGTTTGGATAGATGAGAATTATTTGTTCATTTATTCTATATATATTCTTGATCTTCACACAGTATTACTGCTTCCCATTTTCAGAAGTAATATTTTAATGCCATCTAAATTTCTTATTTTTTTACAAGTGTAATAACATTTTTGTTTGTTTTTCTCTAAGATTTCTATGCTGTCGTGCCTGTACTCTGGAGTTCATTTGTCATGTGGTCAATGGGGCATGATTCTCCAAGCATCCTGATATTAACCAAGAGCAACCCTGAGCAGCCTTAGAAAAGAAATAAGTTTGGGGGTAGCTAAAATGGTTTCTATCATGTTATTGCCTTATAATTACAAAACATAGATCCATGCATTAAGAGTGATTCCCAGGTTAAATTTCAGCACTGGGGAGATGTGGGGTGGGATCCTGAGCAGGATGAGAGCAAGTGAGCAAAATGAAAGGGACAAGGATTGGGCTGGTGCAAATCATAGAGTCATAGTACAGTTTGGGTTGAAATGGACTTTTAAAGGCTACTTAGTCCTACTCTGTGCCGTGAGCAGGGGCATCTTGAACTAGATCAGGTTGCTCAAAGCCTCGTCCAACCTGTCACTTGATATTTCCAGAGACGGGGCATCTGCAATTTCTCTGGGCAACCGGCTCCAGTGTTTCACCACTCTCATCATAAAATCTGTCTTCCTTATATCAAGTGTGAATCTATCCTCTTTTAGAAATTCACCAGGTTCCTTTTGGTCAGACCAGGTTCACACTTCCCTGAATTGTTAGCCTTAGAGATTTATTTCTGAAACGTGTATTATTTGTAATGCTACCAGCAAACTGCTAAGTGATAATGTTGTACAGTCAGGGGCACTGCACCCGCCTTAACTAATTCATCTTTTTCTCCTCTCAGTGGGGTGCTGCAGCTAACAAAGAAAGAGTAGCAAAATCCATGGTGCTTTGGCTAATGAAATGATTTACAGTCCTGTGGAATAAGTTGCAGTAAGAAATAGAGGTTGGAGGGAGCTAACCCTTGTCTGGTAATGGGATTTATAGCCCCACACTGTCCAGAGTGCTGTGGGCTGGGGACCAGAGCCCTGTCTGCCATGGGCCCACATCTTGGCTTTACTATGGCATTCATCCTGTTCTGTGCTGTGTGTGGCATGGCCCTAGGAGCTGGTGGGATCTGTATCCATCAGGGAAAGAAATGGAGCATTTGAAGTAACTGTTTCCTACAGAAACAGGCCGAGTTGGCCAAGGTCTAAATCAGCTCTGCCTGGTGCAGTGGACTGAGTTGTCTTAAAAATGCCGTGACCCCCACCCTGAAATAACCCACACTGCTGGTGAGGCAGCCTTGAGTTGCTGGCCTGTGACCTGAGCCCATTCAGTTCTGCTTTCCAGCGTTGCGAGGCTCATGTGTGAGAGGTTAATGGATCTTGTGTTTCCCTCCGTATAGGGCAGAGTATTTTGCCCTGCTCTAACTAATTATATAAGAATTTGCTTAGCTTTTAGCTCTTTTATTGCTTTGTTATTTCCAAGACATTAAAATGCTCATTAGCATTGCTTTCCTTTACTGACCCGTCTGAGCGTGGCAATTCCTGTGGGCATCTCGCCAGCCCCACTGACAGAGACAAAACCCTCTGGGGGAAGGAGCAGGCGGGTGTGAAGCCTCTTTCCATGCTTGTCATGGCTTTTCTGCAGTGCCCGTGTCACGGTTCCTCAGGGCTGTGCATGCAGCATGTGATTTGCTGACAAGTGCTGGTCAATAGGTGAGGAGCTTCTATGCCCTTGCTGAGAGATGTTGAAGAGAAGCGGACATCCAGCGAGTGACTATGCATGAAACCTAGTGCTTGCCAAGGAAAAAAACGTAGAGAAAGGACATGCAGAGTCTGCCTGTGCTACCTGTCTTGAAGGCTGAAGTCTTCTGCAGGGCAAGGTATTAACCATAAATTGGAAGCCTGCACCCTGAGGTGTGCTGAAAAGCTGTATCAGGAGCTGATGCTAATCTCAGTGCCCACCCTGCAAACCAACAGTACAAATCCCCATGACTTTTATTTATTGTCTTTTTATTTATTTTTATTTCTTTTAAAGCTTCAGTTTCTGAACTATGGGAGCATCATGGTTCATATTTAGAAATAAACCACAATGCACAATAATTCTTTGCTGGCAGCAGGAGACAGAAGTCAGCCGTGTGAGCTGCACTTGGGCAGAGCATTGAGTAAATGCAGGGAAACTGTTGTCACTGCAGAAGCATGAAACAGCGTGAGGGGCCAATTTCTTCATTTCTTTTAATTTCGATCTTGTGTCATTAATGTTGTCCTACCTGGGGAAGTGGGACAAGGCAGAGAAATTTAACATAACAAGTGCCAGAGAGCTACAACAGAGCCTGCAGGTGTCTTAGTCATCTTAGCATCTTGTAGGACCTGGGCGTGGCAGGTGAGAGGGATGTATTCTGCAATAAAAGGAAAAAACAGTTCCAGGCATTCTCTCTAGTAATGGCTGAGAAAAGCTTTATCAAGGTATACAAACTAAGTAACAAAATGAAAAGTGCTTACTGCAGTTGAGTATGTGTGTGCAAGAATCCAAACCCAAATGAAGCCAATGATATGACTCCCTGAGCTTCTTGTTTTTCCCACACCCAGCACAACATAGTACCTTCCCAAGTTTCAGTGAATGAATTCCGGTATCTTTGTTTACACCAGCTGATTGGATTCCCTGCTGTAAGCTCCAGTGTCAGTGATAAGTCTGCAGGGACCAGTATTTGCCAATTTATCACCTCTCTATTTATTTGTAGGTAAAATATTCTGTGATGATTCATCCCATCACTATAGACTGCTTTTCCAAATAAATTGCATTTTGCTTCCAAAAATACAATTCCTTATTTCATATTCTTATTGTTTGCTTAGTTTATGTCCTTTATGAAATGGCTTTCTGCAGATTTCTTGTAACCTTCACGTCCTCCATTATAACTCATGCATTCCGTCAGTGCAAGAGAGTGTGCTTTGCATCTCTTGTGCCCTCTCTGCTGGTTGAAGCCAAAGGAAAGGATTCCATCTTCTGTCATACCTGTTATCAGAAAATCAAAACTTGAGCTTTATAAGTGCCACTGATAGATAAGCAGAATGGATATAACTTCTTTTGATGTAAATCACACCACCAGCAGAATATTCACTTGTTCAGAATCAGCTGTTTCAGCTTATTTCCAGTGTCTGGAAGATGCTTGAAAACAAGAGGTTTACTTCAGCAGTGAGACAGTTCAGACAAAGTGTTTTTATTTGTATTAGTGTTGTATTTTGAGTTTCAGTCACAGACTTTACATCCTAAGGAGCTTCAGAGATAAAGCAGAGAAGGAGTTCTCGCTTCAGAAAGTTTAAAGTTTTATCAGAGGACAAGAGAGTGTACACATTATAATGCAGAACAGAAACCATAAAGTAACATCAGTCAGAGTGATCTCTGCAGTTTCACAGCTGTGAAGTATTTTAAAGAAAGCTTTGTATGGACGCAGACATTCTTTGCTTAGAGATAATGGCTCATGTTTCTTTGAAACTTAAAACAGACTATTTTCCTTGGAAAGGAGGTAGATAAAAAAAGCCACATTAGTTTTTGGGGGTATCTTAAGTTGACATAAAAGCTCATTTGTTATGGTTGTGCTTAAAATTTCTCTAGTTTTCAAAAGATAACTGTCTCTATATTATGCTTTATCAAATATCTATTTTATATGATTACAAATGCTGCTTACAGTTTACAGCACATTATTTTTATGATACTTACCGCATCTTGGCATAACAATCCAAGCCTGCTGCTGAAGTGTAACTAAAAGGTGATGAAGGCTACAGTCCTGCAGCTGCGTGCTTGCGTGGCACTTGTCATAACTCCAGAGAGCTTGCTGCATGCTTGGGTGACGTTCTCCTCCCTCTGCCATTAGAAATAAATTGCTAGAATGCCACATAACATTTCTAACACCTTGTTGAAAAACAAAGCTCTATATTCCCAGTTAGTTCTTATTGCTTTGAACTTTAAAGAAGATGTAAGCAGCTACATTCCTGTGATAAATAGCCTCGTACCTAGTTTTATGATGACTGAATTATTGAAGGAGAACAAAAGTGGTGGGAGGATTCCAGCAGACCTTGTCCAAATGACTGCCCTTCAGTGTATGTATAGCTGCTTGGTGTGGGTGGGAACTGGAAAGCCTTTGAGTGGTAATAATGGAAAACTCGGGAAACAATGCGTTTGATTTCTTTCCTTTCCCACACAAACTGTCCAATTAAAAGTTATGCATAGAAATGCTGCTGCTGTTTCAGATTAAGGGAAATATGTTCTTCATGAAGCCATGTCCTCCTTTTAATTGGAGGGACCGTACGATGAAAATCTTCAAGAACTCATTGTGAATGTATTGCCCAGGTCTCACATAAATGTCAAGGCAGAGAAGATGCATTAATGCTCCATGCATTTGTCTTTCTGTGTTAGGATTAGCCCCATTAGCTCTGGTGAGGTAAGTGGGGAAGCATATGGAGAATTGGCTGCTTAGCTGGAATCAAATGAATTTATGAATGTTCATAGTCTCAGCAATGGGACTTGACTTTAATTTTTACGGTGGCTTATTTATATTATCCCATCTGTAAAGACAAAAGCAAAGTAAAAAAAGGGAGCCTTTGACTGTATGTACCATGGTACAGCTGCTGTGAGCAATCAGTACTCCCTGGTGCTGTACCCTGGACACTAGCATTAAGTCTGAATTGTCTGTTATGAATGTTTGAGGTGAGTTACAAACATCAGGCTGACCAAAAGAAAAGAAAAAAGGAATCTTTCCTAAGCTCACGGCAGCCAGTTCTGTCATTCTTTCCTCCATTCACTTAATGCTGCAAGATAAAAGTGTGCTCTTAACATCAGCATTAGCATACTCCTACGTGCTCTTTCATCTCGTACATAATCAATCTACTTAGCCACCAATAGCAGCAGTGAAAAAGCAAAAGCTTTAACTTAGCTGAATGATAGCAACACACCAGCACTAGCTATAATCAGATCATTGCAGTGATTTGTGCAAATAATGATATTCTCCACCTTGCCCAGAGCAAACCCCCTTAACTTGGAATCATGTTCTTCGTACTACACAAGAAGTAATTGAATGTCCAAATGTTTTGTCAGCGGTAGCTGTACAGCTATAAGGAGACCAATTGTAAAGCGTTGTAAATGCTTCCACTTCTGATGAATGCTTCCACCAAGCCTATAACCAAAATGAACCCAATGTAGAGAACAGAAAACTAAATATACGTCTCTCCCGTACGTGCTGCAGGCACTGTCTCTGCAGCTGCTGTTTCACAGACAGGAAAGGAAACTTGAGTGAAGTTATACTTGTTGGCAATATATCATAACATGGAAGTGATGCTTCTGGGAAGACAGAACTGTTTTGAGACACTAGCCAACATTGTGACATTTCCTTTTATTGAGAGCATCTGCTATCGAGGTGGTACCCAGCCTACATTTGTTGATTTCAGTAGGATTTGTAGTTGCTCAGCAGATTCTTAGGATCAAAGCCAAATTGTTCAAAGTTTAGATCAAATAAGTTAGACTCCAAAGCTAAAATGTTGACATTAATTTCTCCAGCAACACATTTGATGTAATTATGCTCATTGAAGTATGCAATGGCAGTGGAAAAAAAAAAAAAGAGGCTATCTATATATTCATTGTTATTGCAGTTAAACTAAAGAGAGGGGGTCCAAAGTTTCTTTTTCTGTATGAGTTCAAGGAAGAAAAAACTGAAATGAACAAAAAAATGGTAGCTGTAAAAAAAGTTTTGCAGCTTTCCATCTTAGCATTGTCATTTTGGTTCTAAGAAAATTGTGGTGTTATTTATTCACATCATTTATTTTCAAGTATTCATGTTTTTTGATGAGATATCCCAATGGGGAACTAATGCTCTTATGAGGACCAATTTAAAACCCTGTGAATAACTACAAAGCTGAACCCACAGTACAGAGGCAATGCTATACTTGAATGAAAATAGGAAATAGCTCCAAAGATCTTTATTATGTATGTAGCTGGAAGCCTGCACTTAGCTGGCTCATTTCCTGGGTAATCAAACATGCCAGTCACAGCACCCAAAGCAGGATGGGCACCCTGCCCACCCTGAATGCAGGTTCTCTGGTCTCAGTAGAGTACAAAAAGTTCTGTATTCTGAAGAGCTTCTGAGGTAATGAAGTCCTTACCTATGCATATTGGTTTGTAGCTCATCTTTCTCTAGGGAAATACATTTCTGCAAGGCCAGAGTACAAGCATAGATGCTCCATGATCTGTTGAGGAGAAAAAGATGCTGAGATGTCTGTGATTCCAGGTGCAGAAGCTCTTTGCAGTATAACAAGTAGCTAGGAAAAAAGGAAAACAGAAGGATGATGATAGCACCCTGCTATTCATTCATTATGTGAATCTTGTGAGACTGTCTCCAAGGAGGATATAAGAACCGCAGGAAGGCCAAAGGACTGATTTGTTGTTGCCCTCCTCACACTGCCATCTGTTGCTTTCTTTTCAGAGGATGAAAGGGAAGAATTCAGAGTTATTTTTCACTCTAAAAGCTGTACTACACCTACCATGAGCATGATAATTCAAGTATCTGAATATGCTACTCATATGTTGCAGTGTTGGATCCCTGTACAGATAAAGTAGGCAGTTCTCTGATTAAGATGCAAGGTGATAGCGGTAGCAGGGTTTGTAATAGAATGGAAATGTAGATAAGAACTAATAGATAGTTACTGAAACTTGTAATTCTTGAAAATTTCTCAAGCTGCAATAATATATTGTGGAGAGAGCCACAGGGCATGTAGCATTTTATGTACAGGAAAATTTAGCCTGTGCCTGAAGTATTGCACCTCCTGTCATGTGTGCTACATGTCCAGTTGCTTTCTGGCACAGTGGACCATCAAAGTCCCTGTAATGCTCCTATTTACCCTGGCACAGAAGTCATTTGGTGTTGTTGCTATCTCACTTGGACAAGTGTCGTGAGTCATAACAGCAAATGGCCCTCTGTGGCATAAACATTTCTATACTGGCCTCATTTGCAAGTATAGCTTCTAATTGCAGAGAAGTCCTCAGGAGTGATTTGATTTCAGTTATACTTGCCCTGGCCCTTCTTAATTTTTCAAGGCAAATAAAAAACAAAGGCTGATATTTTACATCTATTCTTTACACTTTTGTTTATTTAAATGTCATTAGAAGTGCCTTATCTGATCTTGTTCTCCTTCTGGTAGAAACAGCTAGCATGTGTGCTTTTGGCAGGCAAAACTGCTCCAACTATCAGCACAAACTGCAGGTGCTATCAGAGAATGTTTTCCTACAACTGATGATGGGTATCGGGAGATTTAATGTGGAGAATCCTTCCCTGTGCACCATATGGCTGTGGCTCTGATGAAGAGAATACTGTTGGGGCTAAGAGGCTGAAGGGAGAAGGTCCTGCATTTATTGTACACCCTTCTCCTCATTTCGAAGAGTTAAATGGGGCTAAAGGTGGGGTAAAAGTCTTCAGCGTATTAATTACATTGTGAGCTAGATGCTCTCTTCAGCCTGCGCCTTTCTACTCCATAGCAGCAGTCTTTTCCATAGCGCAGGATCCACTTTTCTCCTTGTGTGCTTTTTGCATTGAGAATGAACAGTATTTCCATGGAACAGCGCAACCATGTATAGGATGGAATAACAACACTGGCAAATAACTGCTGAATGTATTCAGCTCCTGAATAAAGCCTCACATGTTATCAAAGGGATAGAAAATTGGAAGGGAGCTGTTTGGCTAGAACAGGCACCGATGCTGGGCAGCCACATACTGTTTCTTTGTCCTTACTAAGCAGAATGCTTTCTTGTACAGTGGGAGCTTTGCCTATGTAGGGACTGCAGTATCCAGACATCTTGGGCACAAGGGGAAATCTGTAAAAGCTGCAGATGCTATTAGTCCCAGCACCCAAAGGCACAATAGTAGCTCGTGCGTGTTTTAATTTTGTTGATTAATAATTGAATAAGCTTTTATGGTAGCTCCAGGACATTGGAGTACTTCAAATCTCCTCATCATATGAAATGCCCAGGTTCCCCAAGCTGGGATTGAAATGGTGGCATGGGGAGAGCACAGCTGTATTTGGAATAGGCTGTCCTAGTAGAGTCCAGTTGCATGCGCTTGGAAAGTCTGTTTTGAGGCTTCTCAGGACTATCCATGGCTCTGAGACAGCTCAACATTTGCAAAACAGGATATGCCGCAGGCAGCCAGCATGTCCATGCTGTTTGTGTATTTGCTCCTGGCAAAGAGAAGGCAAAGCCTGTCTCTGTGAGCAGGGCTTGGGAGGTTGTGAGAGATCTGGGACCTGCTTGTTCCTGGTGCATTTGGCAGAGGAGGACATTTTCAGTGTGATTCTACACTGCGTTTGTTCTGCTCTGTGATGAACAGATACAAGAACAGAGACATGGATATGGCAGGAGGAGGTGCCAGAAAGGGAGTATTTCATATAGACTGACCCATGCTTTGCTGGTGTGAACCAGTGTCTTAAACTGTCATCAATGGAGATTAGGGGACTAAAGCCTCTTATGTTCAACGCTGGTGTGATGACAACTCCTACAGCAGCTCAGCAGACTAGTAATTATCAGCTGATCTACTCATAACATCTTAACAACCCTTATACCCTGGGTTTTGCATCATTTTCTGTAACCAGACGATGAACTGCGCTCTGCAGAGTGGATTATGACCTACCTGAAGGGTTTAGCAGTGTGTGATTTGCTACAGCATTAAACCATAGAAAGAAAAATTAAATTGGTGCTTAATGTAGATTCTGGCTTTATTTGCTTCCTTCCACCCTTCAAGAGGCAAGTGTATTGACTAACATAAATCAGGGGTTTGAGACTTTGAAATGTATCTCTTCTCCAGCCTCTCCTGTGGGAGGGAAGAGGACAACTTCTTGAAAAATATAGCTAGTAGAAGATGGTGGAAAAAATGTGATTTTCTTAAATCTGTGGGAAAGGTTCACAGCATTAATTATGAGGTCGTTTGGTTGTTCCTCCTGAAGACACCCTGTGCGGTATCCCCTCTCCTCCTTCTCAATCTCCACAGCAGTTGTTAAGTGTTATGTGTGTTCTCTATCAAAGTATTTGTGGGGTGGAGCTTTCTGTACCAGTGATAACATCATTAATCTGCCTGATTTGAGGAAAAGTCAAGCAAAAAAACCTTTGTGCAGCAGCCCCAAACGGGTATCATTAATCAGTGATCATTTCAAGGTATTAATTAGAGCACTGGGCTTTTTGCCTAGAAAGTCTATTTCAAGGCATTTTTTACACCAATAAACTAAGTAGTTTTCATTAAAGGGCAATTAGCAGGGAGGCAAAAGCAGGGAAGTGCTCAGTCTGTTTCATCAACCCCATAAACAAGGTGCTGCCACCATTTCTTCAGCCTTAAATGACAAAGGCTTATGAATCCCTCTATTACCTGTATTATCTGTTATGGAAATTCGGAGATGAACCTGTTGAAATTTAGGTGTTTTGGGGGTTTGTCCTGTATGTGCAGTAAAAAAGTCTTTTATGTTGGTTATTCAGAGTTTCTAAGAAACATTTTAATGATGTGAATACAGAGAGGGTTTTAGGGAAAAATGCAGAGTTCAGAGTCAAGCAATCCTACTGAAGCCTCTTACATACTATTACAGAAGGACTGCTGTGTGTTTTAATTGTGTTCACCATACTAGCAAACCTGAATTTCTTTTAAAGTGAGCAGTGCAGCACTTCTTTTTTGTCAGACAAGCCTCCACAGGCCATTAGAGATCCTTTGAGTTCAATTATATTTTTTTTTTTTGGATTGGGAAGAACTGAAATCTGATAGCTCAGAAGTTGTTTCAAAAAGATTTGTGTGTGTGTGTGTGTGTGTGTGTGTCTTCAGTCCTCCTGGATATAACGTATGTGCTCCAGCTTAAAAAAGGCAGAAAATTGAGATGGGGAAAAGCAGGACTGATGCTGGCATTTCTCTTCTACAGCTGCTCTGAGCAGCATTGCTCCTGCTCTGTTCCCCTGACACTGCTGAGGGTGCATCCTCATCCTCATGGGAGCCTCTGCACAAAGTGAGGCTGTGTCATGCACTTTGCACAGCTCTGGCTTGCAAAAGCATTTTCTCCAGTCTATTTTATCAGTGTTGCAGGCACTGGGAAGGTATTCATTTGAGCCTAGTGTTTCTCTGCTTCTCAGGTGACTTCACTCTCGAGACTGACTGAATGTGTGATTGGTAGACACTGCAGTTGCACTTGGCAAAAAAAGCTAGAAGGGAAGGGTTAGTGTTTGTTGGTTTTACTTTTGGGAACATCTGTGCATAAGCTACTTCATGATAACATATATTAAAAAAGCAAATTAGCTTTGCTGCGAAGTGAATGGTATTCTCAGCCTAGGTTTGAACTCAGTAGATTTCCCCCCAGAAGACAGAGGAGGAGGCCAGGTCTGGGGCAGTGAGTGGAAGAGACACTTCTGTATCAGCAGTGGGATTTATCTAGTAAACTTTGTACACCAGCCCTCTGTGCATAGGAGCAGGCAAATTTCACAGGTGCCCTGCTTTTGATCTTTAAACTCCTGTACTTCTTGAAGACTGGCTTCTTTGCATGTGTTGGAAGTGTTTACATCTAGACAGGGCTGAACTGGTCAGTGTTGAGGACACAGCTCCGTGACATTCTTAATGGGGTCTAAATTAGCATTGCTGTGATTTTGCACTCTGCTCCCTCTCAGTGGTTGCATATTGATTTACTGGGTTTTATTCTGCAGCTCCTAATTCAGACCTTTGCAGTGGGTGAGGAGCCTGGCTGTTGAACTCAACACTGGGAATCGCCACCTGAAACCCAAGCAGGACCATACCCCACTGTGTCCAAGGGGTACTTTTTTTGTTGCTGAAGTTTTGACCTAGTCCAAAAGGGACCAGGAATGCACTCTTGATCTTTGAATAGTCCCCGTTTACTGTGCTTTGGCTCACAGGGCACAGCTGTCTCCAAGTGCAAAGCCAGAAGAACTTTAGCTTCTAACAGGCATTTAGGCCATGGAATTACAATGGAAAGTAAAATCCTTGAAACAGGTACTGAACGGGTGCTGGGATGGCCCATGCCACCAGCTGTGTTGCTCTGTAGATCTACTCCTGTTGTGCTGCACTGCTTGCCAAGATAGATACAGGCCCTGAGACTCTCTGAAGAGCCCTTTGGTTTTGGGAGGGGACATGGGTGTACTGGGTAATTTCTGGGCAAGAAATTGTCTTTTTCCCTTCCATAGGGGTGGCTGGAGAAGAGATATATTTTAAAGTCTCAAACGCTTGATTTATGTTAGTCAATACACTTGCCTCTTGAAGTGTGGAAGGAAGCTAATAAAACCAAAATCTACATTAAGCACCAATTTTTCTTTCCTATGGTTTAATGCTGTAGGAAATCACACACTGCTAAGCCCTTCAGGTAGGTCAGAATCCACTCTGTAGAGCACAATTGGTCTGTGTCCCAGTACATGAGTACTTCAAGGCAGTGGAAACAGAGTAGCTTAGGATATTGTAAGAATGAATTAAATTCTGTCCTATAACATCACCAAACATGAAGAGTGTATATGTGGTAAGTGATATCTGTGAAGTGGACTCAAATCCTTAATTTGGTGGCACGTCCATAAGGTATGTATGATAGCAACACCTTGGCTTCACATCCTGGAGACAGAGCAGTGGTACACAATAACAACACCTTACATCTCTCTGCAGCTCTTCAGTGAGTCGAAACAATAGGAAAGGTTCATGGTGCGTGTTCTTCAGGGATCATTTTTCTTCTAGCAGGAAGATTTACTTCACACAAAATGAATCTGGATATTTCCTGTTATTGGAAAATGAATATAATGTTCAGAATGAGTAATCTTGGCTGTTATCTGGCAGATGCCAATCATTTATTTGTCCTCATTCAAAGTGAAGTAGAAAGGAAGCTAATGCAGTGATTACTTTCCTCTAAAAGAGGAAATATCTGCCTGAACCTTGTTTCACTCAGACTAGGTGATGGCAATCGTCCAAATGAGACCAGTGGGGCGTTTGAGTCCATCCTTCCCAGACATACGCACGTGTACCCCTCAGCTCTCTCAGCTCTCATCCACTTTGCTGGATTGACATGTTCAAGTCTCAACACTTGACACTGAGAGAGGGAAAGGCAGATTACTGGTATGACAGAACTGCTTTGAACGCTCGTTTGTTTGTATTGCCCCTTGTCCTTCACTGTCATCTTGCCCATCTCTGCATATATTATGTTGTCTATGTATCTGCATGACCTCTTGTAAACCAAAGAAATAGCATTTCGTAGTATTCTAGCTGATGAGCAAAATGCCTTCATTTGTCACTATGTCATTTTGACAAAACGTTGGAAGTCACGTAAATGGCACTTGTAGAGCTGTGCCTGGCTCTGCAGTGCACCTAAGTTCTTTGTAACCTCATGACATTTTCCTGTAAATGACTTGCTAAAACTAAAGCAGAAAGGTTCATTAGCATTTTAGAGGATTTTTCTTACTGTATCGTGGTTACCTTCATTATATTTGCTCACTATAATTAAGGTTGTGATTATTCACACAGTCCCACTGCAGTTTTCTTCCTCTGAAGAATAAAATTGATGGAGGACTTTCCTGTCTTCAGAGGAAAAAAAGAGTGGTTGGATACAGCATGTCATAGTGATTCCATAATGCATGATTTGTCTCATAATCATTTTTTTTCCTCCTGGTCCCCAGTATGTACTGCAAAGATCTGGTATCATTAAGATTGGTTGTCTGTCATACAAGAGTTATTAAGGGGAAAAAAACCCCAGTCATTTACTGATAATAGCATTAAATTTGAATGGAGAAAACAAAGTTGTGGGTAACAACATAGGATCTTTTATAAAAAAACACTATTCAGAAATATTTAATAATAAATAATATAAATAAATGTATAGGCTATTTCTCATACAGAGAAAATTCACTGACATTGTGCTTGGCAGGAGGGAAGGGGGTTTGCACAGCCAGAAACCCACCCGGACCGGAGTATCTCACAGTGAATCAACTCCTATCCTATATTCCATTATGTTGACATTTATAGAACTGCATTTCAAATATATAGTGAGGTTTTATTCAGCAGTAAGTCTCCAGGAGAGAAAAACCGTAGTTGTGAGTTTTGTAACAGGAGTCAGAGGTTTGACAAACATCAGCTTTATTTATAAATAGTCCTCTAGGACAAAAATGATGGCCCCTACTTAGAAAAGTGTCTTACATTACCACGATGTATAGTGGAGAGCAATGCATAGTGCAGCATTTTCTGCAAGATTGTTCTCTAGATAAAGCTGCAGCAGACAATGTATCATCAGACAGGCTGCCCTGCTTCCCTAAAGAGTCAGGGACTTGCTTGCTAATCTCTTCCTGCAGGTCTATTTTCTAGATGCTTTTAATTTACAAAATAGATTAATAGGTCCACAGTGGAGCTGCCTGTTGTGCATCTGTCCTGTATTCAAAATACATGAATGTAAGGTGTTTTTCGGGGGTTGGAGAGAAAATTGAAGTTAAATCATCCCTGTGTGACCATTAAGATTATTGCTGCATTTTGGGCATCTTAAAAACATGTCTCTTGTTCTTCCCTTTCCATCCCTGCTGGAAGGTTGGTGTTTTTTAGACTAAGATTTTGATATCTGTCTCGGGGCTTTAGAGAGCTGTAGATTACTTGCTGTCTGGATGTGAGGGCTACAAGTACAGAAGGAATTGGTTTTTAGGCTAACACAAATACTGACCCTGTTTTATGTTCTTTGTGATAATTGTGTACAATAGATAGAAGCACGGAGAGGAGCTCTGTGTGTCAGGAAGGCTATGTGCCAAACTGTAAAGGCAGCTGAAATGTAAATCAGTGGAAAGTGGTGGAAGTGAGATGCCATAGCAGACTATGGAAATCACACTGACAGATCAAAAAGAGACTGAACCAGGCCTGAGAGTGTAATTTAGCTGAAGAACAAACATACTGATTGATAAGAAGGAATTGCTGAGAAACACAAAGAAGAAAACACAGTGAAGAGCACAGACCCCGGATTCAATGGGAGGCTGTTGAATGTTTCCTCTTGCATGAATGAGAGGGGAAGTTGTACAGTGGCTGTGTGGGTGGTGTTAGCAGTGGTGTGAAACAATCCCCTTGTTAGATGGAGCAGAGGTATGAAGTTATTTGTTGCTAGTGGTCTACAGAGCTGGTAGAAATTCTTTTCCCTGAGAGATGCATCTTTGCCGACTGAAAGGTGATCTGTTTAAAGCAGTGTGCTGTGTGTTTTGTGGTGTGAATCGAGGGACTGACTTTGCATGAGGGTCATGTAAATACAGAATCCAGGTGAAATTCAGGCATCCATCTGTTCAGCTCCGCATAGTGCAATACATCCCTGAAACCAACAAGAATTCAAACACATTCCTAATGTGTATGTGCAAGTCCTTAGCTTGGATAAGAGATGCCTAGTTGCTGTGTTGAGTAAGATGTACCTGCTGCTGAAATTTGGAATTGAAACTTTCTTACCTCTTCCCACTAACTCTTTAAAAAAACTCACAATACAGCAGCCAGGTGTTTGTTGGCATGTGTGTGGGTATGGATACTGGTGAGCGGAGAACCTCGTGTTTGAAAAGCATATTGCAGTTTGCACCTAGTGAGAAGACTTGGGTGGGCAGTTATTATCTTTGATAAGTGACTTGGAGTTGTTTGCCTCTTCTTTTGTTGGATGAGGTAAAGTCTTACCCAGCCTGTCCTGGCAGCTTCTTGTCTGTGAGCTCTTCCAAAGATGCTATAAGGAATACAAAATGAAGTAAATCTGAGGCAAACAGAAGAATAAAGTACCGCGTTACTGTTGCCTGCACCGCGTTACTGTTGCCTGCACCGCGTTACTGTTGCCTGCACCGCGTTACTGTTGCCTGCACCGCGTTACTGTTGCCTGCACCGCGTTACTGTTGCCTGCACCGCGTTACTGTTGCCTGCACCGCGTTACTGTTCACTGTTACTGCTCAGGAGCCGGAGGAGGTTGGAGAATGATGTGCAAGTAGCTAATTTAAGAAAAAAAATAGTAAGAAAGTCCTGAGGGAGAAAAAGTGAGAATAACTTCTGTCCTTTAAAGAAGGAGGTGAGCTGCATACTCATTCTCTGAATGTAGGTCCCTCTTTATAGTCTTGCTTACTGTGATTTTTTTTTTCTTCTGAAGTGTGTCTTTGGGCTAAAAAGAGACTTTGCTTCAGGCCTATGCCACTTCCTTCTGCGGGTTCTAAAGACTTTTATAGTTTTCTTGAGCTATCAGAAGTTTTTATTAATAGAAATATTACTTGGGAGTATCCAGCAAGCAGAGATCTTTTAAAACAGCTTTTAAAATGGTATCTTTAATATTTCTACATCTGGTAATGAAATTCCAAATGGACTGAACCACTTCAAAGCTTGCAGCACACCTCACCAGACAGCCTGCCAATTTTGCTTCTGAATGTTTCTGAATCTAAGAGCTTCCACAGTGCTTTTGGTTCCTTGGTGATTAGCTCCAGTAATAGAAAACTTCTACAGAAAATCTCTGAAGTAGTTTGCTTCTGTGCAGGTCTTCAGTGCATCAGCTTTGCGTATATCAGCCTTTAAATGGCTCAAAGTTCTTGATCATTCTGAAAGGAAAGAATGACCTGCTTTGCTTCACCGCAGTGCTCATTACTTGTGTAACTCTGTCAGTCCTGCCAGAAATATTTACAAACCAAATCACATCTGCTTTGGCTACTGTCAATCAATGGATGAAAGAAGGATCTTTGCATCTGTTCACCAAAACCTAAATAGCAGGGCAATTAGAAGTTGTCTTGGAGTTTTCACCTGTGTTTGTGCTTTCGTTTCACAGTTTTGATAATATCCTCTGGCCCTTTTAGTTTTTAACAAGCAGGACACGTAAAAGCTCAGGGAAAAGATATGATCAGCCTGTGGGACTTTCTGGTACATTTTAGTTTCTATTTAGCTACATTATATTTGTGTTATCACACTACTCATTTTACTGTAATGGGTGGTGTACAAACCGAAGTTATTGTCCTGTTCCCAAGAAAATGCCATCTAAACAGACAAAAGGGACAATGGATAAAAAGCTAGGACATGATTGTCTCCATCTCAAGGGTGATGTGTAAAGAATACGGATGTATTTAATCCGTATAGTGGGGCATGGTGCAGGTTTCTCAGCTAATACTGTGATCTAAACAAGTCCTGATTTAGATCAACCCATAAGGTCCATGTGTGGACCTCAGCAAATAAATTCAGATCCCTAAAAACAGCTTGAAGCTGTCTCAGTTACAGTTTTCCTTCTCAGTCTTCCAGGTGTTTACTCACTAAAGCTTATGCAAGGCAAAGGAGTTTACGCAGCCGTTGGGTTTTGTGCTTTCGCGTGTTCCAGCTGTGGAGTCTGGTGGATGCCCTGCCTGTTTTAAGGTCATAGTTTTTTTGTCTCATCTGTACATAGCAGATGCTTAACTCTGATCAGATGTAGGGAAGCACATCAGCCTGACCCATTTAAAACTGAGACAAACTCCAATTCCCTGCTGGTGCAAATTGAACTACTGCTTTGAAAATTGCAGAGGGGTGTGCATTTACACCAGAAGAAATTGGCTTCTTGGCCTATCACAGTATGCCTTGGTAGTTTAGATAAGGGGAGAAGTAAACAATTTTGTAGCTGAACTTAACTCTTTGTTGCTGGGTAAATGACTAAAATTGCCCTTCAACATGTTTGATGAATGCATTCATGCAATAAACAGTTACAAGGATTCTGGTTGCTCACCATGGGCTTGACTTACACTGGCGCTGTTTCCATTAGCGTCAGCTGCCTCCAGATCAGCCACAAACTGCCTTTTTCCCAGGTATTTCCAGTATTACAGGTTGACATTCAGGCTGTGTGATTCACCACCTAAATTGCATGCTATTTTTTCCTGTTTCATAATCGGATTACTGTAATATTAACAAATAAAAGCAGGAGCTGAACAACAGTAAAGCTTTAATGTAAAATGAGCAGAGAGGGAAGAGAGCAGCAGCAGGCAAGAGATTTAAAAATATAAAAATGCTAAACTGATTTGTTTCTTCCCTCCAGCTGGAGCATTGTGTTAATTCACTTTCACAGATCACAGGTCTCATGGTGGAGCTTCCATTTTGAACAAGAGAGGAAGGCTGAAACTCATAAACCAGGGAAAGTCAGACTTGCTGGATTTCTATTTCAAACTCCATACACAAAGGTGGAAGCTTTTTTCTTGCCTTTTTTTTTTTTCCTTTCTTTTCCCTTGATTTATCGACATTTTTGCATGAACAGGTGCTTGATTTATAGAGAAAATATTCTCTTTTAGAAATCTCACTGATTAATATGCTCTGTGCCTGGCTGAGATGACATGTATTGAGCTTCCATCTCTACATTTGTTCATGCTTCATGAATGTCCTTTAATGTGGACAGAAGTATCCTTGAAAATGAATAAAAGTACCTTATGAAAACAAGCAAGTTACGAAATGGGATTTAATATTTGGTTACTCTTCCCTTCTGTGTAATTGGAGTTGGCAAGGAGGCTGGACAGACAGCAAAATGATCACTCTTGGCCCAAAATATTGCAGTCTAGTGTGAACAGACTTAAAACCACTTACTAGTAAAAGTATGGATGACAATTTACTGCTCATAAATTGACAGTCTTGGAGCAAAGGTGCTGAGATGGTGTTTTTGGTGGGATTTTTATTGCCTCCCAAGGAATATGCTCTTTCCACCATGGGAATGAATGATGGTGCTGGCAGATTACTCCCATTTTTCATGGGTAAGCAGACACTTCCCTAATCAGCAATTCCTGAATTAACTGTGAGGAGATTTACAGTCTTTAAACCAATAAGCATATACCCAGAAAAACTGTCCATGTCCAGGTTAAGTACTGATCTGTGCATGTGTGCAGGCTGAGGATGCTGTGTACTACCTGTTTTGTAGTGACTGCAGTAATTATGTTTGAAATACAGGATGTTTGTGTAGCTCAGGAAAAGGTGTAGGGAAGGGGGAGCAGTAGGGCTCTGGTCTCCCAGGGCATCAGTGAATGCTGGAGCATTGACTGAGCAGGATGAGGTGTGAAGGAACTCTCCTGGGAGTGAACACCTCTACAGACTTCCTGGCCTTCTGCACTGTCTGAAAAGTGTTTTCTTTGTTTGCCACCTGTGCTGTAAACCCATAGGCATGTTCCTGCAGAAGCTCCAAGTGTTACCAATTTTCCACTTACCCAGTTCTCTGCTGTTGCAAAGGTCAGAGCAACAGCATCACCTTGCTTGTGGTGGCACATAACAGTCTTCATAGTATAGGCTACACTGGAGAATATGTTATGCTCTGCTATAGGGAATGCAGGGAGAGGTGTTTTGTACACTCTTTTGCATTAAAGTTTTATGATGCTGTTGGTCTGCAGAGAACAGGAACTGCCATTCAGTAAGATGGGCATGAGTTATGTCAGGAGGGCTCAAAGCAAGAAATAGAGAATGGACGTTGATGTCAGTTCTCACCAAGGTTTGCAAGAGCTTGCTAGTGAATTATGGATTTGAGTTCCCTCCCATTGGCATGAGTGAAGTTCTTCCATCCTTTTCTAAGGAAGAAGGGTTAATATGCATTGCTGAGTATTGATCATGTTAAAATAACAGTTTGCCAAATGTACCTTATGCCAGAATTTCCCCAGAATTTCTCATGGATTGCACCTACTTTTTTTTGATTGGCTTTGTTTGTCTTAATAAACATTCCACAAAAACTGCTTTAATATTCCTGCTAAACAGAACTTCAACATAACTGTACAGGGTTGAGAACCAAAGAAGGCTGATGAATTACCAGAGAGATGCAGCAGGAGGAGATGGCAGGAGAAAAGCTAAACTGTTTGACATAGACCTGCCATATAGATCAATGCGGCTGCAGGAACTGAGGTTTCTGTTAACTTAATGAGCATTGTATTGGTCTGTGTTTGTTATAGATTATTTTTTCCACAGTTCTTAGCTGTAGTTATTGAAATCTCTCTCTACAGCAAGTCTGTTTTATGTTGGCTTGGTGCCTGTTTAGTAGAGATTGGTTTCCAGAAGCACAAGAAGGTAACATACCACTTAGACTGGATCTTGCATTATAATCTCTTAAATGAGATAATTTAACAGAATATTGATCCCATGTTGTTCATTTATTGTGGCCTATTGAATATGAAGCACTGAAAAGCTGCAACTTAGTTGGAGAATTATTCAGGTAGACTATAATTCCTTTTCTGTTCTTGCTGGAAAAATGAACTCAATAGAAATGTTTCTAACCTGGAGTATGTAGACTGCTGCCTGATAGGTCATGAGTCCTAGTTTTATCTTAAATTCATAGATGATTAAACATAAGACTTGTAATATCTTCAACTTTACAGCAGTAGTTGCAGTTCTGTTTTCTTACTAAGATCTTCTAATACTTAAATTTGAGGATGTTTCAAACCCTTCAGAAACATTTGAAGGTGGTGTCATGAATGCTGGGCTACTGTTTGTAACTGTACTAAAACCACTGCTTAGTTAGTTTATTTAAAATTAATTTTTAGAGAGTTCATTTTATTAATCTTGCTTTTTAATGTACTGCAATTTTATAGACTAAGATAATCTGTGGCCACTGCTGCAGATTTCTGCTTTTTATCTCCCAGGAATTAATTTAATTTTGATTTAAAACATTTCTCAATTCCTCCTCCTCACCCACAGAAGACCAATTTCTATTTTTGTCACCAGAGCACAGTATCAGCAGGTGGCAGAAATACTAAGAAATTAAGGAATATTTTCACTATCAGTATGTAAACCAGAAGGAATTAGGAGGTAATAAGTTATGAAGCTTGATGTGCTGTGCAGAAAAAGGGGGAATTTATTCCGGGTTTTCTTCTTGATATACAAAATAACTTGATTTTTAATAAGTATTGCTATTTGTCCAGAGAAACTGTATCTTTTCCTTCCTTAGAGGACAGATGTTACAGTATTGTGATTACAAATGGATCTTAATCCTAAGCAGATGAGAGAAGAAAAGATATTTCATGCTTTTCTAAATAGCTGATTTGAATAAATACGAATTTGTTCTCTCTGAAAGATTCAGCAATTTATTTTCTATTTATTGAGAGAAGGAAAGAAATTCCTTGTAGTAATTTTTCTCTAGTCTTCCAACAAGTCCTGTAGGAAAAGTAGCAAAGATGAAATTTGAAAGTCTTAATGCTGTTCAAAGATTAAAACCATCAAATCATAAATACATTCTGTAATGATATTTTAATACATTACAGAGAAGCAAAGAAGTAAGCTTCATTTTTTGTTTCTCAGTGTTCTTTTATTTCTAGTAGTACCTTGAACATCTAATTAGGATTTTGTCAGTTGTCAGACAAGTTTTTTAGTTATGTAAAATTTAATACAGCTGTCTACTAACAGCAAAACTTAACTGTAAGTGGATTCAGTCTTGTTTTGAGATGCCCTAAGTCCTATATCATGGTGACTCTTCAACCTTTTTACTTGCCAAGGTTTTATTGTATTTAAGGGGAATTGCTCCTAATTTCAAAAACCCAGCGATGCTCTGACGTTTCAGAGGGCCATGTATCAGCACAATACAATGGTGTGTTGCGGTTGCTAGAAAATGATTATGGGCAAGGAGATGATACGTATTAATGACTTCATTGAAGAAAAGAGTGCAGCAGTCCTAGGCAGGAAGCAGCAAACACTCTGGAGATCTTTAATACCTCTTGGCCTTCTTTAATGAAATCCAGTCATGTTAATAGCAGATAAACGTTTCACACAGAGCAGGGGATAATGCTGAGGAGATGGGTCTTTGAAGCCAGCACGACACTGGAGACAGCTACTCTGCATTTGTGGTATTATTGGTAAATGTTTAAGAAAGTGTATAATCTATGTTAATATTATTTCATTTCTCTTACATGGTACTTTCTTGTAAGAAGAGTGCAGTTTCTGTCTTTCTTATGCCCATAGTCTCATGCAACACTAAAGACATCTGGCTGTTCAGCTAGGGGAGGGCTGCTAACAGGAGTTTCATCCACTAATCAAGACATATTACAAGAAGTAAATACCTGAATAATATAGATTTGTAATAATTAGCATGTCCTTATTTTTGACTTGATGTAGGAATAAATGCCAAACTCAAGACTTTCTACAAAGAACACTTAACTGTTTCCCAGTAAATCAGGTGCTTTAGCTGAAGTGTCTTAGTTAATCACAACAGCTCTGTTAGTTCATGGGCAGACAAAAGTAAGAATATAGCCTCCATATAACAAGTACTTTGTAATGAAAATTGAGTTTGTGCATCAAGCTTGCTGGAAGTTAATAGTTACCTTTGTAATTGTTGCTTTGATTTAGTTGTTAATCTTAACAAAAAAAAAAACAACAACCCAACACTCTTTCATTTGTGCTGTGAGTATATTCTCAAGCTATTTCTTCTTATGTCTATTCACGATGGACTGGATTGTCCCTGGTGTTAATCCTGTGGAAGCCACCTGCATTACAAAATGACTGAATGGGGCCCAAGTAGTCTAATCTTTCTTATAACTTTTTTGTATGAGGGACAGGAGAATCTGTAAAGATATTGATCCGGCAGAATGGTACATTGTTAACTTGCAGTGATGGCTTTGTGACTGACAAGAAAGTTGCAATAAGCAAATACTTATCAGCGATCAGCAGGATGAAGGAAAGAGACATCAGGACCAATGGCCATGGTCTAGCCAGGAAATCAGATTTCAGTCCCTTTTCCCGTAAGATCCATTATGTGACGGGTCACATGTTATGTACTGTGAACTCTGTAGCTTGAGCACAGTTAGTTACTTTCTATTCCAGAATACCTCTATACTGTGATAAATGTAGATGGATAGGCCATTATTATCTACAGCTGCTTTACCTTGGTAACTGCTCCTATGCTGCTTATAGGTTCTCCTTTTTTCTAGCGCATGTGGTCTTTTCTAATTCCTGGCTCTCGTCTTGATTTCTATCCCCTAATTTTTTCTGAGAACACAAAAGAGTTGTTACCCCTTGACTCTGAGAACTGATTGCATCCAGTTTCATGTTTCCTCAGGGTGTTCTGTACCTTTGTTCATTGCAAAATGGGGAAGAAAACACAACAAAAACCTATTTGGAACAGCGTAACAAAAATTGTCCACATGACCCCTGTAAAGATGGCAGTGTTTCAATCTGAAATGTATTGCAGACTATAAAAATTATGAACAGGTGAACTATGACTGTAGTACTGTGTGCTGTCTGCGCATGCAATAGTAAATACTGACCTCCTTACTCTATAAAAATCAGAATTTCAGCTATATTCACATGTGGTGAAGAATGATGTTCTCAGAACTGTCTCCCTGTAATAGGGAGCACATAGTTCATATTGAGCCGATTGCTGCGGATACCTGTATCTTGGAGCTCTCAGATCCTATCAGAGCACAAGCCACACTATTACACGTGCGGGCTGTGCAGGTGCTACAGAAATGGAAGTCAGACTTTGTGGGAACTAGGAATGAAAGGCAAATAAAGCCAAGATGGTAGTTAAACATCCATTTATTCAACTTGGATAATTCCAGTAGCTGAAGATGAGATCTACAGCTGGTATGATTTAAGAACCCCATTGTCTTTGGAGACTGTTTACACTAACTGTGGAGTTACTTGTGGAAATTTAACTCTTGCCTTTGCTAGCAAGCATAAATCAGGAGCTCAATTCTGTTGTTGGTTGCTGTCATCTAGACTTATCTTAAAAAAAAACCCTGTTTGTTTTGGTCTAAATGGAGGCTTCTCTGTGAGGAAACTTGGCTAACTGGCACTCGGGGTGTTCGACAAAGCCTCAAAGAGCTGAACAGTCTCCTGAAGGAACAAGTATGTAGCCCTTCTATTAGGAATTCATGTAGATGATGGTAGGTTTAATGGTATCAAAGTATACAGGTCACCAGTAGCAAGGGTCTTGTAAAATGGATGCTGATAGAATATTTGGAGAAAATGAAGATTTGGCAAGAGCTTGCTAAATAAATGCTTCTAATTTGCTTTTACCACTGGTTTTCCTTCTCCTGGTTATAAATATGCAGGTAATAATTTTCTGCATCTGAGGATGTAATAATTAGTAGCCTGAAAGCAGCTTTCAGGGCTCAGAATGATGGGACCTGGCTCCCAGGCCAGAACAGCCAACTGCCAGCATGGAAATGATTTGTTTCTGCAAAGTAAATCTGTTTCCTCTGGCTTGCTGAGTTTGCAGAGAGAACGATACAGCGACTGTATCCAGCCTCACTCCACATCCTGCACACGCTATCTCCCTTTTCTCTTGTGTGCCCTGTTTGGTGGGTCTTCTAAATAGTTCCAAGTTACACTTAGAGGTGAGAATTGTATGTGTTTAGCAATAAGATTACATATATACTATTAATCTTGGGTTTTTTTTTTTGGTATATTAGGACACTAAGAGATAATCTTTCAAGCTAACTGAAAAATAGTAAGTTCTAGGCAAGGAGCAAGTGTGGGAGTACTGTAGCTGTCATTTTCTCTGGTCTCTGGCATTTTGTCCATTGCTATATATCATCACCATGGCTACAGTGGTAATGTCTAAGAGAACTCCAATGTAAATCTGACAGCACCTCCTTAGCAGTACTTAAAATCATGTAATTAAGTAAGAAAATGCTGCTGATTGAGGAGGTTAGAGCTGCCTTGCAGAAGATTACAGCACATGTCATGATTAACAATCAGAACATTCTTTTCCAAACCTCTACCTAATTTAGCAGACTAAGGTTTCAGCTGAGAATAAGACCGCTCCTAATGCTGCAAAAAGGAGGGAGAATGGTAATTTCCCACTATTTTCACTGCTTTCCTAGTGTTTACTCCAGTGTCAGTCTGCATTCTAATTTTGCTCTCTGGGTTAACTGACTTAGCAGAAGTACTGAAAAGGCAGAAAGGTCAGTGTTGTTGATCACAGCACTTTAATTCACTTCTGTCTCGTGGCATTTTATAATTAGGATGGAGAAACAGCATAAAAACCCATCTCATTTTAGTGACAAAAACTTTGCACTCATCAGTTAATGTGCAAGAATTAATCTTTTTCTCCTTCCCTAAAATTATAGGTTGGTTTCAGAGATAAACTTGTATTTACTTACAGGCAAGTACACTTCTGTGAAACTATATAGTTAAGATGTTTGCAAGGAAGAAAACTAATTAATATATAGCATATAGGAATATTATTTAGATTTTTAAATAGAATATGCTAGTATTGTATATGAATCACTTACGGCTGGTAATAGCAATGAAAGGGGTCCTGTTAGACAATTCCTGTGTTAAATTGTCCATGGGGTGATGGAATTTTCTTGTGAAATTGCTGGGTTTGAGACCGTTCTCAGTGAGAGGATAATGATGCTGGTAAAGCAATTCAGTTTCTCTTCCCCCTCCATACCTGCATAGACATTTACAGATGGGATCATTTGGGAAATCTGTAGTTTGTAGACAAAGCAAGGTCGTCTTGAGGGATGTCTAATGTGACTGCGGCAGGGGTAAGGAAGGTCCTTATCAATTACATAGTTTAGTGTCAGATACTTTTATCTTTCTTCCTGTCAGTTTCTGATATATTATTGTTCATGTTCTGGCTGCATTCGCTAGGCTTTATTATATTGTATTTCATTTCTTTATATATATATGTACATAAATATATCAGAAAATAAATATATAAATTGCCTGCCTATTTTCTTGGCAGCCTTCAAGAAAAGCTTTGCTATTTCTTGACTCACGTTGCCTTCCATGCTGAGTCCATATCAACATGCAGATTTCTTTGGGGAGTATTTAGCTTTCCCTCCATCACTTGGCAAAGTGCCCATATGCCTGGAGTTACAGAAACAGAAAATACTCCTGTTGCCTAATTCCTTTCTGTAGGCCCTACACCCCCACTAAAAACGTTGTGGGTTTTTTGGCTATACATATTATGTAGAAGTGTGATGAGGATTAGAGAGAAAGTGAATGTGCTGCATGTAAAGTTAAAGAAAAGAAAAAAAACACAGCCAAAACCCAGAAAATTTTGTCTTTTCTAAAAACAATATTTCACAGAATAAATACCAGCTGCATACAAGAGCAAAAGCCCTGGAAAAAGGAGAGTTACCATGTACATCCATGGAACTGGGACTTCTTGCTCCTAGACCCTTTGAGTGAACAGGTTACTGATGTTGTGTTACGTTTGTAACGCTCATTTCACTTGCTCCTTCTTTTGTCTGTACTATGCAGAGGTTTTGCAATATCTTGAAGATTTTTGTTGCTTTCACATGCCAGTTAATAATTGTGAATGGTCATGGAGAAACCCAGGAAGTTTTCCTACCACAGGCTGTGCAGTACGGTACAGACTGACATTTCCATCTCCTCTAAAACATGGGAAATGACCAGTGTTAACATCTTTATTCTCCTATTTCCAAATTCAGCATGCTTGGTCGAGAAAATTACAATTGAAAAATAGATTCCTGAATCCTAGAGGCTTGATTTGAGTGTAAATGTTTGAAAAAGTCCTGTATCTGTGTCTGCATATCCTACTTGTGGAAAAGATGCTGATGAATCGGACTTTTTCTTATAAACTCTTGGGGATGTGCTGGCATAGATATCATTAATAGCATATGTTAAACCGCAGCAAAAAAAAGTCTTTACTAAAGCAGCTACTGCTGGAGGGATCGAATATCTCCATTGCTGCAGGTTAGAATGTGCAAATTAACACAAATATTCAAGTGTTAAATTACTCCCAATGAAAGGCAGGAGGGTTTACAGAAAATGCAGGCTCTGTCAGGTATCTATCCACCAGCCCAGCTAAATGACAAGATAATACACAGTCCAAAGGAATTATTGACTCAAAATATAAGAACATGAAGCAGGCATTTGAAATTCAAGTCTGCAATTAACTTACCTCAAAATGATGTTATGGGATTTATACTACCAGACAGTTGTTGGGATGAAAAGCTGTAATTTTACTACCAAGCACGCATCATTCAGGTACATAGTTAATCAGAAGAGCAAAACACTTCAGTGTTTGGAATTCAGATGCTTGTAATAAAATAAAGGAAAAGAAGCTGCAAAACACAGTACGTAATACATGGTATCTGAGTCTGTGTGTGTTGAAGGTGAGAAGGACCTTGTGTACTGTCAAGTTAAAGCAAGAAAATTAAAACTTTGCAGAAAGTTCCTTACTGTGAAGAAGCCCATACTTTAAAGACAAAAATAGATAGATACAGATGGGACTCCAAATTATGCAAGTCCCTTTAGTGAAAGGATTTCAATCATTTTTGGAGCAGAAAAACTTGATGCTTGTATCTGCTCTTTGGATTACTCTATGCAACCATAATTCTGTTCCCTCATATGATACAATTCTTAACTTCAACATATGCTGTTTCATCCTTTTCTTGCTGGTGTATTGGATTTCTTGGCACTGTTTTCTACTTGTCCTTTATCTTACTTGGAGAGCTGAATGTCAGGGAATCTGAAAGTAGCCTCCCTCCTACGAGAGTGGAGTTGAACCCTTGTGCCTCTGCTGCTTCAATCTCTGTCTAGGAGAAGGAAGGGCAACAAATTAGAGCTGGGTTGCATACAGAGGCGAAGCAAATGAGATGTGGGCTTCAGGGTGAAGGAGCTGGTGTTGAGTTCCCTTGGCTTAACAACCCAAATGGGGTGCACAAGGTGTTAAATGAACTCTGCTGTTGAGTGCACCTTTCTCAGTTGTGCAGCCATGTACATAGTTTAATGACCTATGGTGGGGCTGGGAGGCTCTCACAGCACCTTTACCGACTCATCTGGGCATTACTTTGCCATTAAGACAAATGCTCGTGTGGTCAGACCTTTCAGCAGAGTGTTCTGCAGGCTGTGCAGGCACAGTCTGGGCTGCTTGTGATTTGATTACTGCATTTCCAGCAGGGTTTCCTTCAAAGTGGTATTTGTAGCTGTAGCAAAGGCTGTATTGGAATGGCTACAATTGGTTTTGTAAAGCAAATTGAGTTTAGGTTCCAGCCAGGAAATCGTTTGAAGGCATGCAAATGGTTTAGTAGTGGATGATGGTTTTGCATATTAGTTACACTCATGCAAAAAAATGCTTTGCTTACCCAAGGCTTTAATGTAAGTCAGGTCAGGAAAAGCAATTCTAGCAACATGTTGTGTTCTTGCTCATAGTATCTATTTGTTTGCAGCCCCACCTGTACCTGAGAAGTAATAGATGGAAATTGGACTTCCCAGAATATGGAAAAAGCTATAATATTGCATGTTTTTCTCATACAATGACCCTTTTTGCCTCCTGAAAAACAAATTCTATTCAAAATCTAGCTCTCTTTCAGGCCACCGAAGATGTACAAACCTGTAACTTTTTTTCCCCAGTGTTGCCTTTTTAGTTTAATAATCTTGATAATGCATTTTCAGAACTGAATATTGCAGCATTCTGTTTCAGATGTGTTAAAATGTTTCATTACAACACTAGTAAATAGCTCTCTGCAGTTTTTAAACAAGATGCGAATTCTGACATGTTTCTGTGGTACTTCTGTTTTGATTAGCCAGAATTACCCAACAAAAAATATTCTGCCAGGAAGTTTTTGGTCATCCTGTTTGCAGCTCTTTGAGTACGATTTTTCATTCATCTGACTCCTGCAGGGTTTGTGCATCTCATGCAACTCGCGCAAGAGTGGCTGACTTTGAAGTATTTCTGTTTCCAGATGGGCTGTCAGCCTGGCTGTACTGCAGTCCCTAGGTCAATTGGTGAGAAATGCAATTTCTGACCTATAGGTGCATCTCTCTGAAGAATAGCCCAGGGACCGTGGAGGAAGGGAATGTGATTTTGAGCTATTTTAAGGACTCCAGGGCTATTTCCCCGGAGTGAAAGTTGGACTAACCCTGAATATGATGGCTCTGGTCCCTGGTATGCTTCCTGTTTCCTCTGTTTCTTTCAAGAGGTTCATGAGGGGATGGTCATAGTCATTTCACCAGCTCTATCCCACGGTGGGATATCTTTTATAGCCAAGTGAATCCTGAGAACAAATCAAGCCCTCATTATAGCCAATGCATTGAAATTTTGCTAGAAGCATGATCCCCAAATCGCCTTCTTCATTCAAGCGAGTCTAATCTGATCTGATATTTCCAAGGTTTGTATCTTGGTTACATTCTGAATTGTTTCTCTGGGTACTTTCTTACTCTGTATTGCTACAGATAGTTAGTTCTGAAATGTGAATGAAATAATTCTTCTGGAATAGATGTGTAACTTTAAATATGATATGCTCGTTTGAGTCACATTTGAATGTAGAACAGCTTGTGGTATTCTTTTGGGCTTTTTTAATTATCCCAGCCAGTTTCCAATGTGCTTAAAGTGTGCTTTAAAATGTGTGCTTCTGTAAGGAATATATTGAACAGCATGTTCCAGGCAGTGCATGGACTTGGACACATGCACAAACAAAAGCTCTGAAAATTTACAGAACCCCATGTATCTTGAAAGCCAGGGTCAGAACTGAGAATGGGCAACAGCGAGGTTGTGGGACTGAAAGGGATGCTCAGATTTTGTTTGTAGCTGAGAATTTTTGACACATACTAAAATTGATATGAAATACATAGCACTTACAGTTAGAAGCTTTGTTGATCTTGGTACAACCTTCACTTCCGTTTGCCGTTCTGCTCCTGTAGTAGTTCTGAGCAGCTGAATAGTCAATAATGAGAAAAAGCAACTTCAACACTTAGTATTATTGTCACGATCAGGTGAGGGTCAGTAACTTCAGCGCTCCTTTCTGTTTTCCAGAACCTCAAAGTGACAGGTTTATCTTCCTGTCCTTTTTTCTAATATTATCTATCTCTCATGCAGACAGGCTGAGAGAGCTGGGCTTCTTCAGCCTGGAGAAAGCTCAGGGGAGACCTTATAACAGTCTTCCAATACCTAAAGGGGGACTACATGAAATCTGGAAAAGGTCTTTTTACAAGGGTATGTAGGAACAAGATAAGGTGTAATGGCTTTAAACTGATGGGAGATTTAGGTTGGACATTGGAAAGAAATTCTTCCCTGTGAGGGTGGTGAGGCATTGGCACAGGTTTCCCAGGGAAGCTGTGGATGCCTCATCCCTGGCAGTGTTTAGTGTCAGGCTGGATGGGGCTTTGAGCAACCTGGTCTAGTGTGAGGTGTCCCTGAATATGGCAGGGGGGTTGGAACTGGATGATCTTCAGGTCCTTTCTAACCCAAGCCATTCTGTGATCTTGGAACAGTGATGTTCTGTAGCTTGTTATTCATCCAGAAATGGCTCAAGTGGCCTTTAGGGGTAGAAATTTTAGTCATCTGCATGCTTATGGACAGTCACTCCTGCTTTGATGGAAGTTTGGCAGCTGACTTGATTCTACAGCTTCCAAGTAAACATAGTATGTATATTTTTTTCTAGTATAGGAATAGGAAGTCTCCTTTATATATGCTTGCTAGGGAGAAAGAGAAAAATGTCTTTTAGGCCGTGGCTGTGGAGAGTGGACCTATGAGCAGACAAACAAGTTCTTGCCCATCAGGTGGCTCGCTGATGCGACTCTGGTCACTCTGTACCACTCCTTTATCCGTTCAGAACTCTGGTACATTACAGTTAAAATGGCACACAGGAAGTAAAGAAGGAAGCTTTGTATTTTGTAGTTCATCTGCTGATCCCACTGATGGAGGTGTAGGGTTCTATGTGCCATCTCCCTGACATAAGGTCCCCTGGAGCCTTCTCTTCTCCAGGCTGGACAGCCCAGATCTCTCAACCTGTCTCCATAGCAGAGGTGCTCCAGCCCTTGGAGCATTTCATGGCCTCTTCTGGACTTGCTCCAACAGCTCCACATCCTGCTGATGTTGAGGGTTCCTGAGGTGGTTGCAGAACTGCAGGTGGGGTCTCATAAGAGCGGGGCAGAGGGGCAGAATCACCTCCCTTGACTTGCTGGTCATGCTCTTTTCGATGCAGCCCAGCATATGGGTGGCTTTCTGGGCTGCAAGTGTGCATTGTGGGGCCCTATTAAGCTTCTTGTCAACCAATCTACCATCTTCTTTGGACTCACAAAACTGTGGGCAGACAGTGATTTATATCGAGAAAGCAGGAATTTTGTGGCTTCCTGCTTCAGCTGATGCCTTCCTCTGTAGGGGCTCTCCAGAATGATCTTAAAAACATGTAAATGAATTGTTAGTGCATTAAAATTACACTGAGAGGGAACTCAACTGCATGAAGAGATTTTGCACCCCTTCACCTGGCTTCTGCTGAAGGGAAAAGTGCTGCAGACGTTTTTGAGGACCAGGTATATACAGAGACTTGAAAAATCTTGGCAATAGTGAAACAGGAAGCCACAGTTTCCTTACAAATGGCCTTTCATTACACTCTCCATGTAGCCTCAGTGTGGCCTTATCCACAATGCTATTTTAGCCAGGTGTTAGCAAGAGAAACCATTGCTTATTTCTAAGTGGCTATTTCCAACCACAGCCATCAAGATGGTGGGTGGGTTTCTTCATGAGTTTTTTGAGAGCTATAAGCCAGTGAAACTGTTCAGGAACAAAACCAACAAAAAAAACCCAAAATCAAACGTAAAACCCCATCAGCTATCTGGGTATCTTTTTATTATCCTTTCCTGGTACCTTTTAGTAATAATCAGAAAAAACTTGTTGAGGGGTCAGAAATATTGAGTTAAAGAGGTAATACTGTAGTAGGTTGTTGATTACATTCTAGCGCAGAAGTGAAAGGAGTATTGTGTGAAATTATTGTCATGATTTTAATTCTTGTTACCCAAAATGTCTCATTAAAGGCAGGCACATCTTTTCCGAGTCCCAGCCTCTTGTGAATGTGCCTGTGGGGATGTGATTGCAGAGCCATGGCCTAGGGTTGCATCTTGTGGAGGCAGGACTCAGTACTGCTGTGGGAGGGTTAAAAAGTAATGGCAAATCATCTGCCTGTGTGAAGGATGCTCTCTACACCATTTGTACCATTGACACAAGATGAAGATTTAATATTCTTTCAGAGGTGGTTGTTTAGAGGGTTGGTAATAATTTATGTAATTCTGTGAAGGCTTTTAGGAAGATGGAGTTGCAAATCTTTTTTTAAGGGTTCTATTTTAGTCCTGCATCTCTGTATGTTAATGTGTCAGGAAACCTCATGTCAAGGTATGGTCTGGAACTAGCTGAAACCTGCAGCCTCCTGAAGTCCTACAAGGGAGTTTAGTTACATTGTGCATGCTGAAAAGGTTGGGGGAAGCATCAGAAATGCAGGGATTGCTGAGTAAACCGAAACTCCAACAATGTAATACTTGTCACTAGAAAAGCGGGTTCTGCTTGTTCATAGTGATTTTTCATATTGGCTTGATACAATACATAACCCCAAAAGTGTTGCTCATGGGAAAAAAAACACAAACACCAAAACAGCAAACTAAAAAGGAGCGCAAATGTTACACAACAGAGGAATGCTGTTCCCCAAAGCGCCTCGTATCTGTTTCTCCAAGACAGCACGTCTGGTTATCAGTTTGATACAGCTTCATAGCAATATCTAAGTTCCTAAATTGCTTACATAGTCTTTGCTATGATAGAAGTGTAAAGATGAGAGATGAGTTAATCAGTGAGTTACTAATTTACATTTAATCGATAACATCCTTAATAAGTACACGTTGTCAATAGGAAAACCATAAATCCTTGTGCTATACCCTCTCACTATGCACAGCAATCAACGTTTGCCCTGTTAATAAAATAGATTGAAATTTTATTACCATGTCTTGAAGTAAACTTGTACTCACCTTTTGCTTGAGTTATTTCTGTTGTCTTCAACTAATATAACAATGGGGACTTTTTTCAAGGCCTTTGCATCAGGCTTTTATTTCAGACTGGAAGGTGAATTTAATTGACACTTCCTGGTGCTCAGACCTGCCTCATCCATGTGGCTTACACATGAATTTTGAATTAAATTTCAACCTCAAATGGGAACAGCACAAATACAAATACCTTGCTGAAGCTGCACAAAATGAATTATGTGGATAACAATGCATGAGGCTTGGAACTTGTCTGTGTTTTGTTCAAAGCAGTAAAAATATATAAATGAATTGCTAAGTCACTGTAATATTAATGGCTTCTCATCCTTTAAAAGCAGGATGACAAGGGGACAGATGAGGGGATTGCCTCTCACGTTGGTGGAATTTTTCTTAAGCCTAGAAATAACTACTAAATAATTCTTTTTCAGATTAAGTAATTTCAAGTCTTTTCTGTCAAAGATTTTTAAAAATACAAGAGAGCAGTAGGATTTGCAGAACAGCCTCTGCACTTTGGGATCTGTGTCCTCCCTTATTGTAAGACACTTTTGGATTGGGTAGCCAGTGGAGCCAGGTGAGGCTCAGATGTGGCAGCAGAGACTTCTTGAGCTAAACTCACTGCCATTTGCCCATTGGACTAGAACCTGCCAAAAAGCAAACTGGAATCACCAGGCTGTTCCCAACATGGGAGTCACTACAGCTGCTGGAGCCAGAAGATAACTCAGACTGGGATAATTGCTTCTTCCAAATGACTTTTGTTTGCTCGGGGCAGGGGTATGACAAGAGTCGGACTTGCAGAGTGGAGCCTCAGCTGGGCTTCTAAAAAGGTACTGGTTTGGCTCTGGTGCCCATGTGGCAAGATGCCATTGGTTGTCTGGAGCAAGGTCTGTCTTGTGGTGGCTAGTTCTGAATTGCAGACAGGCAGGAAGGAAGAGCCGCACAGGAAGAAAAGCAGGAGTTGAGTAAAGTGCTCAGCCTTGCTTACCCAGTACTCTCGGCTCTGCAGGCACCCAGGTTTTGGGTGGAAAGCACTCCGTTTTCCATGGCAGGGGGGACAGTTCTTGTGGAAAGGAGGAGCAGGAGGCCATTGCCCTTCTTGCTCTGCACACTGCAGTGAGAAAAGCAAAGTGAAGAGCCTGTCAAGGCTGAGTTTATGAGTCCTTTGGCAGAGGAGCCTCTGGTGAGACCTAGTTCCTTCTGGCTTTTGGCTCCCTGGATTTTCTATTCTTTGTGAGCTTTATACCCTGTGATTACTCCTGGCTGTGGTGTGCTTTGGGTCATTGTTCAGGGTCTCTTGCAACCTTTGCATTCAGCCAACAGCTTCTGTCAGCTCTGCCATGATCAGCTGTCCCAGCTGTGACTTTTTCTGTGTTTATTGTCCTTAACTTTCTCCTGCTCCATCCAGCTGGCCCCATTCACTCTCATTAACGCAACAGTTGTTTCCTACTTCAAGCAGTTTTGAAGGACAAGCTCCAGAAACAAGCCAACTACAAAAATAAAAAGGAAAAAGAAAAGCAAAACCCACCCCTCCTGATATTTTGAAGCATTTTGGCCTTGTTTTTCATTAACTGCGTTTCAGGTTGTTGTAGCAAACTAATCTGAAATACCTGCATGTAGGCTGCAAGACTCGGAAACTCTCTGCTTTAGCTTTCATTTGCTTCTTCCTGTGTTAACAGCAGAGAAATGTTATCATTGGTTTTTGGGGGAGCAGATCTGAGTCCAGATTCTGAGCTTTTGAAATCTATAGCTTTAAAACCCTCTGTGGGGCATACACACTAGCTTATAGCAGGCTGCCTTGTTGTAGTCAGCTCAGTCAATTAGCAGCTTGATGTCTATGTTTTGTGAAACGATTAGCATGCTATAATAAATAGGAATAAGATTGGTAATACACTTTCCTTGAAAGGTTTCAAAACCTTGTATCATCAATAATAATCTTTTCCTGCTTTTTCTGATCAGTCCTAAATTCAATCAGGCTTCTACAGGAGCCAGTGTGACCAGTATGTGATTCTATGTCGGGCACACTTCAGTTGTCATCTGCCCATCCCTTTTCCAGATGATTTCCTGAATTGACTGAAATTATTTGGGTTGAGGTTCACAGAACACAGCTTCATGTATTTTTTAGATATGCTTATCAATGTTTTCTTGATACCTCCTCAAAGTATTTCATCACTAGATTCCCAGCCTGTGTTTCTAAGGACTGTGTGCAATGAGAGCTGTGATGTAGCAGCAACATACGGTTTTGAATGTATGATGCGGACTCCGGGCTTATAGTGGAAAAAAGTGAAGTTACTCATAAATGTTATATACCAAGTATTTTCAGTTCTCGTGTTACAAATTTACATAGGCAGCTAAGTGGATTGCAGTTGTGTAAATGAAGATGTATTCAACCCAGTTTTGTTTCTGTCATCCCACTTATCACACAAACTGAGGGCACAGATGAGGGTATTCAAATGTGATGTAGGGGATGTCATCCTAAATCTGGAATTTACGGTGGGAATCCTGCTGCCACCTGCTGTCAAACAAGAAATTGGCTGTGTCTCTTTGTGGCACAAGCAAAATTGTGGTTCTGGCCTATTCTTAAAAAGCATAAACTTTTGGTTTCCAAATGCAAACCATCGTACTTCAAGCTCTTTGCATTTTCTCCCTTAAGAAGACATTCGTTTCCTAACTTGTATTTCTAATTTGTTTTCTTATCATAACAGGTCTGTAGAACATCTGTTTGGCATCTCATTTTTAATATTTCCATAAAATGCAAGTGTGGGTAAATTGCAGGGTGTTATGGTGATGGCTTGCATTTATTGTAGGCGGGATTTGGGGAAGTAGAAACCCCATCAGCAAGTGAATTTGAGTATATGATTTTGCATCCCAAACCATTTAAACATGGACTTTAAACCAGACAGATGTTAATATAGATAGAGCACTTCGAACATGACCAGAAATGTTTCTGTCTGCAGTTATGTTCTGGGCTGGAGCATCAGCAGCGTGAGTGTGGGAACCTCTGGGGTAGAAGTCTGAGCTACAATGAGCAGTGTGTAGTGTCAAGTTTTCAGAAGCACATGGTTGATGTATAGGCCAAAGGGTAACTCTACTACCTTTTATTTAAAGTATGAAGAGGAATCTGTACACGAGTTGCCCAGCTGCAGAGGGTGCTAATGTAACTTTGAGTTCCACTTTCAAACATCATCCTGATGACTTTGCCTGTTTATAGAGGCCTTGCTGGGTGACCTTTCAAAGCACTTATGCTTTGACCAGTTATGCTGCTATAAAGGTTTGTCCAAGAGGTGCAGGTTCTCTGAACAGGCACAAGCTATAATAGGGAGAGCGCTTTTATGTAGTTGGAAGTTCATGCTAGAGGTCTACTATAGCTTCACTTTTATGTGATTACAAGCCACATCTTTCTAATCAAAACTGATAGACGTTAGTGGTTATAAACCTAGACCAAGTCTAGCTATATCAGAGTTAAGACTCTTGGATCCTGCTTCACTTATTTTTGAAAATAGAAGCTATGTTCCTCAGGCACATAAATAACTTTGAAATTATCTGCAGAAAAGCACAGCCCTGGGTTTCCTTACAGTCCAGCACTACTGGGGCACAGTCTGTTGGAGCTGGTCAGAATTTGTTTCTCTGACTGCTGTTACAGAAAAGTAGTGCTGTCCAAATCCCATGCCAGAGCTGTTGGAGGTCTCATAGATGTGAGTTGCATTTGGTCCCCTGCAAGTTGCCTTCTTGATGTCTGTTTGAAAATATTTCCATCAACCTGTGAGGCCCCTTGCTGGAGTTGAGGGGTGCTTCATCCCTCAAGCTGAAGGTTTTCCCTCCCTGGCTGGGGCTGGTGCTCCTGGCTGCCCAGCGGAGAGCTGTGCTGGTGGGTCATCATCCATCAGCAGTGTCCATGAGACTGCTTTTCTTGTTAAGCTTCTTGTCAGCAGCCAGCAGCTGCCTGCTGAGTGGGGAGGGTTTTTCTTTTGTTTAGTTATGATGCATTAGCAGCATTTGGCCAAATTTCTTCTGTCTAATGCTGTTGTTAATCACTGTTTTCAGAATGACATTGCAGCTGCCCTGCCATGCTGCTGTGGGTGCTGTGCTCCTGCTAATGGCACCGATTGCACTGCTGTCAGCACTGTGTTTGCTAGCAATTACACCAGGGGGCTTTTTCTTACTACAGGAAAGTGGGTCTTCATGGAGAGATACAAATATAGCTGTGAATGCATGCAAACTATGTCCTTGGAACTCCTGTCTTCAAGGTTTGCACTCTGAAAAATCTTGACCTGCCTGTAGGATTGACTCTGGTTCTTACACAGAGGAGCAAAACTGCTTCTTTGTACCAGTGATCCAGGAAGGAGCAGGAGTCAAGGCTATTAATTTAATGTGTACAATAGTTATCTTTTATTCAATACAGATGTCTCTTGCCACAGTCCTCGCTGCTTTCGGATTTAGGCTTCCCTGCCCTTTGCCGCAGCCTCGCATTGAGCAGCAGTGGGAGCGCAGGTTCTGTACCAGCTCATGCACAGGAACAGCCCATCTTCATGTGCAGCTTAGAAGAAGCTCATTTACCAGGAATGGTACATGCTGCTGTTTGGGTGCCACTGAAGATAGTTCTAGTTACAATTCATCAGCATATTTAGCCATGTTTTTCATGTGACAGGGTATCTAAAGGTGGAAATGGCATATGTAAAATAAGCTAAGACTTAGCTGAGTGTGGTAGCTTGCAGTGGGTCTGTAATTGGTGCAGATCCCCACTGGGTAGAGGAGAAGTCTGAGTACAAGCAGTATTTAAGTTTAATACAGCATTACTGCTAATGAGCAATTACCACTGTTAAATGTTCAGGAATTGTGCACCTGTAGTTAACTGGCACTGAGTTTGCTTACGCTGCCTCAGGTTTACCTCTCAGTGAAAGCAGTATACGGTTTCTAGTGTCTTCCACATTTTGAACAGTAACAGCAGACTCCTGAACCAGAGCCTGGCACTCTTCTAGTGCTAAGTAGGTTGAGTTCATCAGTCTCATGCATATACTGTGTTAAGGCGGTTAATGTATGTTTTAGTATTCATGTGTCTCTGGTCAGACAGATCTTAAAGCCTGTCATTTAAAGCTTGGCTTGCTTTTGTCTTTTAGCACTAATGCCCAACATTAAGGAGCACTTATTCTATATTTTAAGCAAAGAAGTGGTACCTAAAGCCAGGAGATGAAAAGGGCATGTGTTAACAAGTGAGCTTCAGCACTGGCTTTATTCACAAGACTGATGAATGTATGTATATATGTCCCGCTCTGCTCATAACATCGGTCACTGTTCTAAGCAGGACATCAGCATATATGTATAGTGGGGATTTTAAGCTAACATGAACTGTGAAGTCCTGCAAATCTGTATTGAATTCATCTTTGAGGCAGTGTAGGCCTGATCTAGAGCTCCTTGAAGCCATTGAAAAGACTGCCTTTTGACTTCAGCAGATATGGATGAAACCCTGAAATCTGGAAGAGTTAAGTTCTTTTGTGTAGTTATCCTAACAAGTAAAGCTGAAACAGAAGAATACTGCTAATGTTATAGATGGAAGGTACTATTTAAACAGAGAAGGGATCTTCTTTCTCTTGGCCTTTTTTGCTCTGATTTCTGATGGTCACTATAGCAACAGGAGCCAAAGAGATGAAGAACTGGAAAACATGCACTTCACTATGACAAGTTCAATTTACAGCCAGCTCAGCAGTGTAACAAATCTATGTCATACTTAATGAATGTCTGTGCAGCACGTAATGGATCAGTGTAAGATTGAGATGTGCTACAAGGTAGGGAAACCTGAGTTTGACTGTATATATTAATGAGTCCTCCTCATTAAAGAGACATGGGTGAACTGAAACATTGTAATTTAGCCGAACTTTTGTCCAAGCAGCCCCAGTCTGTTATGGATAACATGAATTTTACATTTAATTTCTTTTAACTCAGCTGGTTTTGACACTTTGGGGTGTTTCTGGGTACGACAGCAATGAGGATGCGGGGCACTGGGCTGCAGTGCAGCCTTGAGCACGAGCCTGAACTTGGGCTCAGACAAAGCTCCATGTGACTGGGTCCACAGGTGGGATCCCAGAGGGATCCCAGGCATTTCCATTTTCATTTGTACAAACAACTAAACTGCAAAAACATAGCTTATAGGCATCGCTTGCTTTGAGGATGAAGGCAGTTACAATGCACACCCTCGTGCTGGGGCAGCTGTGAACTCCTGGTGGTGGGAGCATGGCAGGACTGTCCATCCAGTAGGGTTAAGAGCTTGACCACACTTGGAAAACTTAGCTTAAGTTGTGTTTTTTGTTGTTTTGGTTTGGTTTGGTTTTTGTTTTTGCATTTGTCACACTTTGATTTATTGTACAAATTTAAACGGAGAGCTCTTCAGTGTAGGAGCTGTCTCACTTCAGTAGATACACTCTCATTTTGATACTCAGCCTCTAGCAGGCCCGTGGTTCTCAACTAGTCTGTGAGCATTTAGGTGCTTTCTCATGTTAAGATGATATCATGTGACTGCCAGAAGGGCTGTGGTGGTATTAGGGCTCTTGATTTACAGCGGCTACAGGAAGGTTCAAAATGTCATCAGAGTGTAGCTCTAGGAACATGCTGCACCCTCATCCCTTCACTGTCTTGCAGTGACAGTTGCAGGACACACAGGGAGTTCCGAGCATCTCCTGCTCTGGGCTGAGCTGGAGCTCTCCTTCCACAGGACCTGCATGGACATGTCTTTCAACTGTCAGTTGTATGAATATTTCTGTATGCACGTAATGGGAAGGTCAGCCTGAGCAAGTCTGTAGAAATACTTGATAGAGGAAGGAAAAAGCCAACCCCAAACCTACTTGTTTTGAGTGAGAACTGCTTGATCTCGTGTTCACATGCATGGGGCTATTGGGAGAGTGCCTGTGTGTGATGATCTTTACAGGTCCACTTAGAAGCGTTATAAAGGTGGACTAATGCTTAAAAATGTCAACAGAATTGCTGGCTTGTGGTAGAGAACAGCACCCTTAGAGACCAAGATTGTCAGAGCTGTTTAGCTGTTTAGCTATATTATATATAAGGTTTAATTTCATACTGGTTTTGTATAAGAAGGGTCTCACCCAATAATCTTTTCTTCTTCTTCTTTTTTTTTTCCCTTCCTGCAAACACCCTGATTTACACTCTGCTGATTAGGCCATTCTGTGCATTTTTTTACTGTTCTATCTAACATGTTTCTCCTGTTTGTCCAACCCCCTCTTCCTTTTTCTTTCTTTGTGTACTCCCTGTTGCGCTTGTGAGCACTACAGATCAAGAGGACAATCAGCTGGAGAACAATATGACAGCAGGAGGGTATTATTCTATTCCCTCAGCTGTGACTCAAATATGTGTCAGTCACCAAACAAGAACCTGTTTCTGCTTAGAGGATAAAATAGATTGGTACATGGGTAAATCTGCAACAATAGATTTATTTTCCTCCCTCCTTCACAAATCTGCATTTTTTTTTTCTCTAATGCTGCTTTTATGCTTCTGACTTCTAGCAGCTGTAACTTCTGTTCCTGGTGAATGTACATAGATTTTGTTCAACCAGATCAAGCACTATTGTTGTGGTAATTACTGTGATGGAGCAGTTCAATACTGTATATTATTATGTATAATATTACGCCTTACTAGTAGGACTGTACTTGTGCGGTGTCTTTCTGGGGTAAGGAGTATAATTAGAAGATAGGAGAAGAGGATTCTGTCAGAATCAGACAAAAAGAGGTTTTAAAACGGTTTACCAGGAAAGCAAGCTTGCCTTCAAAACATCAGGTGTGAGGACCTGGATAAACTGGATCAGCCTAATCCCATCTATAGCCTGTTGTTTGCTGTCTTAACACTGTCATAAAATTAACAAACATTTAACTGTTTCTGAAGCTGTTCTGGGTCAGAAGATACACAGTGGTGTCGCTGTGCATTTTGGGCTTGATGCTGGATGAGGGAGGAGGTGATAGCATCCCACCATCCCACTGCAGTGTCCAGAGTGTCTGGGAATTTCTCCTTTATCTGTGCTTTGTAACTTTGTGTTCTTTCTGTTTCCATTTCATGTTTGTCCATGCAAAAGGTACTGTTTTCCAAAACTTCTGTTTTTTCTGCCCATATCTGTGCATCCTGCTCTTCCTTTATGTCTGGATGACAGCGACCCCTTCTCAGAAACACACAGTATGTCAACCTCCCTGTCCTGCTCAGTGGAGCTGCCAAGAGGCTTTTCACTCTGGCTCACCTTGTCACGTCTCTACTTATATTTTCCACGCCAACACACTCAGACTCCTTATTCTTCCTTTTATTTATCTTCAAAACTCTTTCCTATTTGAATCTTAGAATCTATCACATCTCCTGCCTCTCTTTTCTTCCTCTTCATCAGTGTTGCTGCTTTTTCTTCCCTAGAAGACTTCATACTTTGCTCGGAAATCCTCCTCTTGCCCATTGAATTAATAGTTTGATTTCCTTACTCCTCTCTAGTCCATCCCCTGGTGAATATTTGTTGATTTTTACCTTATCTAATGAGGTTTGGTGTACTTAAATAATCACTGAAGCATGGATTGGGACCCCATGGCTTCCTTTTCCTGGGTGAATGCTCTGAAGAGGGGCCAGATGATGATGATGATGATAAATTCTCTCTGAATGGCACAACAAATCTTTAGTTATCCTGTACAAAGTGGAATAGCTTCAGCACATCCTACAGGCTGGCAGCTAGGGCTGTCTTTTGGGAAATGAAAGGTATTTGAGTCCAGCAGTGGAGAAGAGAAAATGGAACCCAAATTGCTGAGCTATTAGATGAAGGCAGATCTGCTCCTCTCTCTCCTCTGCTGTAACACACCACTGATCCCTCTCCCCATGTTTTAAAGAAACGTGTTTGCTCCATTATACAAGAAGTTGGCTCAGATCTGCATATCCCAAATGAAGCAGTTGGCTCCGTGCGCTCCACAAATGCCTGAATCCTTTTCCCTGCTCAATATTCCCTCCTGGCTAAGCAGGCAGCTCCTGCAGGTCATGTTTTTGATTCTTAGCTGCCCCTGTACATGACCTGTATATCCCCCTAGTGATTAACTGAGGGCTGCAAAGCCCCAGGGAGTACCCAGGTGGCTGAAATGTGTGTTGTGCAATGCCTTGCTGTCCCTCCGAGTGCTGTGCCAAGTTTGTGTTCTGGATTCAGGGGAGGCTTAATAAATACTATGTGAGTCTCATGGGTGCAAATTACAGTGTTTCTTCCATTACACTGATGTTGGTCCAGCCAACTGGCTGGGTGGGTTTTAGCTTCTGGCTCTTAATCCCAAGGAACCAGTGTAGGGCTGGACACCCAGAGGCTTTCTTGTCTGCAGCTGTATCGTCTGCTCAGCACTGGCAATACTACCTCTCCCCACAAACCCAGCCTCACGTCTATAGCTGTGGGATCTTTGCCTAGTGTCCGTTTTCCCTCCTGGGACCAAACCCGGTAACTACTTTACATCTGCAAGGGGATAAGGAAGGTTTCAGCTGTGGGGTTTGGCCACTTAGGCTGGTGCCACACACAGCATTTTGAAAATCCACTTCTGCCATCCTGTGCTTTTCTTTCTGCTTAATGTTTTCCCTTTCCCCGCATTGTTATCCTCCACCTAAAATAACTGTAAAGCAATATAAACTGTCTTATGTGTCTTAGTCCAAGAGCAACAGCTCCTTGTGCCCTTTAATTCTTTGAGGACTTGAGGGCAAATTTTCTCAACAATACTCCATTTTTTGGGTGAGCAGTATAAAGTTTTCTAACTTACCTAAAACTTCTGATTGCTTTCTGCGCTCTCCAAACAAGCGTTTATGCAGCCCTCCAATCATCCACTTCTTTATGGGATATTATCTTTGTGTCTCTTCTATTTTAAGGATCTTTAAAAGCAAGTGCTCCTTCTCTGCTGTACTTTCATCTTGCCAAAAGCTCGCTGCCTCTTCTGTCTGCCTCAGGCTCAGGACTTGGCATGCCTTGGTTTTGTGCAATACCTGTTTTGGATCAAAGTAACTTTGCTTTAAAAATGCAGTAGGTATTGAATTTGTTTTATTTCTATTGAGAGAATTTAGAAATAATAATCCAAGCAATAGTGGAGATGGAACATTGCAGTGAGTTATGCTGAATGTCAAGGTTATGATTTTTTTTGTCCCGTTTCAGGAAGACAGAATCCAAAATGTCAAATTCTCATGGAATGAGAAAAGCTTTTGGATATTTATTTCTGAAAAACACTTTACTAATGACATGTATGTTTTACTTTACTTCATCTTTTGTTTCCAGCAACAATATGTCAGCAAAACCCATGACTTTTTTGTTTGTTCTTGAACCTTGTCTCCTAGTTGAATTGAGTTTTAGCAAGATACTTGAAATCATATATGGTAATATATATATCTTAGGATATTGGGTGCTCCATAGTAACAATTTTGCAGTATTTGCCAAAGTAAATGGCCTCCTTACTAAAAATGAAGCCAACAGTTTTGGATGTTGTATCTCAAGGATGGTTTGGTTTGTGGTTTGTTTCTTCATTTGCTCCTGGCTTATACTGCACAAAAATACAAAACTCCAGACTGATAAGGGATGAAGCTGGAGCAGTGGTTACTGTCCCCACCTCTTCTTAGTTTGATAAAAAAAGGGTCTGTCAGAGCCTGCATCTTCAACTCCTAAAAGTGTGTGCACAGTTTGATGTCTTTTGGATTGCTACTTTTTTTCTTCTTTTCTTTTGGCTTTTTATTTAGAGATGGCTAAGCAGGATCTTTGCTCCCTAAAGAACATGTGAAAAAGAGAAGCTTGAAATGAGCCCGGGAGCTGTGAAGTGGAATAGCAAAATGGTGAGGTTTGTTAATCACAAATGAAAGTACTTAGGAGTGCAGGAAAAAGACAACTGTGTAAAATCAATCATTCAATCAAACAAACAGGAAGAGCAAGAGTTTAAAAAGAGGAGAGGGAATTAAGGATGGTTTTTGGCAGAAAGTCGGCGCATTTGGTCAATATGTGGATACTGGTGGAAGGGAGCAGAGGGGAGATGGTGATAACCTTTGGTGACTTTCCTTCAGTGCAGGGACCCTGTGAAACAGTTGTGCTGTTAACTTCCATATGTGAGTTTGAAACATACGATACCTTGCCCTTTCTTAATGCCTATGTTCTCTGACTCATGGGATTGGGTGAGGGACTTGGTATTATTTTTAAGCATGTTTCCAACTCTCGTAACTGGCAAAAACCTGAACAGGGTAGTCTAAAGGCAAATTTAAAGAACTGGAAAAGCATTTAACTAAAATCCTCATAATTTGGGGGCTTAATTCTTTATTTGCTTTTTAATACTTGTCTCAAGTATTTAATTTCACCCCTTGGTGATTCTGCAGCCATCCTGCTTTACCCATGCGACATCCATTTGGCTATAATTATAGTCATGTCGTTCAGCTTTCATACACCCCCATGCATTCTTTTGGCAAGGGGGATTTTAAATATAAAGTGAGAGTTAATCAGCAGCCAGATTGAAGTATTGCAGAAAGATACTGAAACTGTTTGATATTCGTAAGAACTCTGGTGGCTGCTTTATGTGCGTTTTAAAACATGCTGTGCTTGATGACCTTGTAATGATGGAGTCTGAAGGGAAACAGAGACTGAATCATTACTTCTGAGATTGATGGTTTCAGCAGAGGCTGATGCTCTAAGCACAGTCATGGAAAACCAGCTGTTGTTCAAAGGTCAGTATGTGGATTTGGCACAGGGCCTATATGCCCAAAAACATCTGCAAAGCTGCTGTGATCTTTGCTCATCAGCAGGATGCAGGAAGAGGTGGAGATCTGGAGCCAGATGTGCTCGTTACCAGCAGCTTTGCCCCTGAGTGCCTGTGTTTGAGAGCCCCCCTGTTCCCACCTATGGCTCTGAGCGTGTCCAAGGAGTGACGTTAAGACAAAACTCATGTCATTAGCTGATTGGGTTGAGATTACTGCAGAAATTGAAATAGGAGGCAGTGTATGTGTGTTGTGTTACAGTAGGAAGTCTAGGAACTGAGTCCCAAATCCTTGAGGTTCAGGCACCTAACCCCAAGTGATTTACAGGTAGGTCCCAGCTCCACTGTGAGAGCAAAGCATTACCCTAGATGCTCTGCCTGCAGTTGTGTCATGATCACATGGTGCTTAGCGTTAGCCATGTGTCAGGGTAATGAGACACAAAAGTACCAGATGAAGCTGAACCTCAAGCCAGCCCTTGATTCTGATATCTTTGAGAGCTTTTATGTTCCTGAGTGCCACACTCCCCTGCATCAAGAGAAATGGCTGCTTTATCCTGGACCACAGGCAGCAGCCTCGACCTTTCCTGGCATCTAACATGTTCCTGGCATCTTTCAAATCTCTCCCTTGAGCTGCTAAAATTGCATGATGACATGATGCTGCCTCCAAGCTCTTTGCCAAGCAGATGAGTTGCCAGCCTCCCAGGTGCCTGCCTAAAGGCTGTACTGTGGTGCCAACAACTCCATCCTGTGCCCCTGAAGTCCAAAACCCTTGTTGCTTCATCAAGCCCTGTGCTGGGGAAGCTTGTGCATGCTGAGCACTCGGTATCTGAACCTAGACCAAATATGAGTGGTGGGGCGGGCATTTGGGCAGGAAAAAGAATTGCTGGTGTGGAGGGACAGACCTGGCAGTATCCCAGGGAGAAAGGGGGGACAGGGAATTGGGAGCAGAGCCCTCACAGCTGCCAGCAATGTGGCTGGAGGGAGACCAGCTGCTCTGATAGGCAGTGGCCTGCCAGCATCTCCAGGGAAGGAGTCCAAATCCCAGACAGCCGCTGGGAAAGGCAAAGATGCATGATCCCAAAGGCTTGTCTTTAGAGGTGCTGGCTACTTTCTGTTCTTGAAATGAAACAGCCTGGTTTTTCTCTTTTTCAAAAGATAACTGAAATATTTTGGATGCTCACTTGTATAATTAGCTTTTAGCTTCTCTGGTTGCTGTGACTTAATTATTCTCGATTCCACTGCTAAATAATTAGAGCTGTCTTGTTTACTAGCAAATTTTCTGTTTCTTACTCTGGGGTGATTTGTTTTATATTAAATTAAGTACCATGGGGAAGTAGCATCAAAGTGTCCCAAATGCTAGCAAAGAATTGGTTTTGTTTGTTTTGTCTCTGGGCAGTTTTGAATGTTTCCACTATGGACACTGCCTGCCTCTTGGTTTAAAATCCCTCTCTTTCCCCAAACAAGAGCTTTCTTCTGTTGTGTTTTTTTTTTTGTTGTTGTTGTCACTGCTTTTTGTTTGTTTAGTTGGCTTTTGTTTTCTCTTTAATTCTGTGTTGTCTGGACTGTACTTGGAGTTACTTCCAAGCTGATGTTTGACATAAAAACTTCGGCTTTGCCTCTGCACCGCTTGAACAACACGCAATGGGATTTGCTTCCCCCTTGGGACATGTGTTGTTGGCTCTTCTACCAATGCACTGAGTTGGCCGTTTCTTTTGTCTTTTGGAATTACTAGTGCAGTCACAGCTGCTCGAAAACATTTTGAGACTTGTAGGGAAAAGAGGGAGGTAAAAGGAGGTCCAGGGATTCAAATGGCCAAGAAAGTCAATGGCATCCTGGCATATATCAGCAGTAGTGTGGCCAGCAGGGCCAGGCAAGTGATTGTACCCCTGTACAGGCCAGAACACCACTGACCTTCTTGGCCACCAGGGCATGAGCTGGCTCATGCTCAACTGCTGTCAGCCAACATCTCCAGGTCCTTTTCCACTGGACCAACCACTTTTCCCCAAGCCTGTAGCATTGCATGGGGTTGTTGTGACCCAAGCATAGGACTGAATTCTGAATCCATGTCCTGTTAGGAGAAACGGTTTTGTGGAGCTCTGTATGTGCCTCCTTTTCAGGCTAGGGACACACATGTAACCTTCCCCACCCTGATGGGCACTGGGCTCCTTCAGCCTCTTCCTATCCTTGTGCAGAATCAGAGCAGTCATTAAAATATGTGTAGTTTTTGAGGAACCCAATTTTTTGTCACTCAGCCAATTCTAACTATAGTTCTGTGTTGACAAAAACTGCACGTTTTGTCAAGAACGTCTTTTGGTTTAGATGAAGAGAAAAACAAAGCAAGACAGGGAGTTGTCTCTAGAAAGGCTTGTGTCCCTCATTTCTAAAGGTCTGTGCAGAAAATGATGTGAGAATGATGTGACCACCTTTTTCTGCTGAGGTCAGAAGCTAGGCTGTTATACCAACTGCAATAAATGAATCGAAGATGTAATATTGACATAGTGGATGAAGAACAAAAACATTACAATGCCGTGTAAGACCTTCTTTCCCTCATAGTGGCCAGCACCAGCTACTTTTGAGAAAACCAGGGAAATCGGTAGGGCTATTTTTTTTCCCTCCCACATGAACATTTATGTTGCATATTATTTATTTATTTTAAGTCATCTGCAGTATCTATTTAGATGCCTGGGAAGGGGGAGGAATGTGCATCCTACTCCGGTAAGACTTGGCAAGGACTTCAGCATTTCATAAGCAATGTGCTTAATCAGTTTTTTTTAGCACATCATTACCAGGCTGCTTTGGTTTATTTAATGTATGATATTGACTCCTTCCCTATCCAGCTGTGAAGCTGCTCCCACTGACTGCCATGCAGGCTGGGTTTGAGGGGTTTTGATGGGAAGTAGCTTCCTGCTCTCAGCTGCTGCGAAATGGCAAGAGCATCACTGATCTCTCCTCTGTCCTTCACCACTAGGCACCAGTGGTGTCTTTTCCTTGATCTCCTGGAAGAGTTTTCCCGCTCTCAGGTATAGATTTCTGGTTTCTGGACCCTACCGATGTAGTTGTCAGAGCTCCCAAGTAAAGTCCTGGAGAGTTACTGTGGCTCTGCTGAGCCGCAATAACCGATTGCTTGTGTCCTCTGCCTGTGACAAATACATATCTGTACCCCAGTGCAATAGGTTTATGCTAACGCGTTTTTCTTAATTTGCATTGAGCTGAAAGCGTTGGTACAGTCAGCTTAGTGAAATGTAGTTGCTTGTTAATCCATGGCAACTTAATCATGTGTCTGGGTTACCCTGTTACCAGCCAGCTGTGCTGGATGGGTAATTTACTGTGGCAGGTAGTTGTGTTTATGATTTTCAGACAACTGATACTGTTCAGCTGGATGATAAACATTTCAAAACCACACAGTGACTTAGGAGCTGTGGACAAAATGTATGGGAGTTGAGTATCTAAACTCATTTAAAGATCTCGCTGCATATTCCTGTTTCTAAAATGTGGCAGTGGGCCAGTTTTCATCAATATTTGAATACTGACAGATGCACTCAGAATAAAAATCTGACGAGGTGACTATTTGCATCCTTCAACTTCTACTTTCATGTAACTAGCATTTAAATGCTTAATTTTCCTGTCCCATTTGCTTGAAATAATTAAACAAGTCCATATTGCTTTTAACAGCTAAAGATCTTGGTTAATACAGGTAATTCTGGAAAAAAGGTTAAGTTTCATAATCATTCAGAAAAGGCCCTGAAATGGAATATATTTGAATGAGCTGTTGGAAAACAGTTCCCCTTTCTGCAGCAGGGAAGTTTTTAACAGTACAGCTTCCTGGACTGATGCTTGATAAATAAAGAACTTTTCCACCAGCTATGTTGCAGAATGAACAAGGTCTGCTTTTCCCCTGGTCTGCTTGGGCAGAGATGCAGGAGCTTGAGTACTCTCTTAGGACTCTTCAGTTCCAGTGGATCCATCCCTGGAAAGTTGCCATATGGACAGAACTAGGATGAAGGTGATTCACCCCATGGGACGTTTATGGTAGAGGAGCATCGCTGCACCCTGGCACAGCCCAGAGCTGCTGAAATTGCCAAGGCTTGACCCAGTGTTGCAGAAAGTTTCCTTTGCGTTTGGTGCCATGAGGAGGATTTACCCCAGAGAGCAGGGAAAAAAGATTAAGTTGAAGAAAATGAAGTGTTTTGGGCTGGGTGGTTTTACGTGTTTCTTCTGATCCGTGGGGTTGGGAGAGAGCTCTCTTTAATGGCATGCTATAAACTTCTGCAGAGTTGTGTCTGTGAATTGCAATAGATTGCTCCTAACGCTAAGTAGAGAGAAATGTGGCTTTTTTATTGTTGTTTATTTTTTAATCAACCCTGTGTTAAGCCTGTGCATACATCTGTCATCAGAGATCCTCTTCTTTTTTGCACTTAACGGCATTTCTCCTGCCAACCCGAAGATTGACTGTACAGGGCTGGCAATTTTCCAGTGTCAGTTTTTCTTGTTGTCAGCTTTTCTCTTCTGTCTTTTTTTCTCCTCTTTGTTGACAGTATTTCTTTGTTTAGCTTCTTTCCGTGCTAGACTTTTCCACACTGAAAACCCTGTGTAGGGACTTCGGTGTGCATGCTAGGGAGAGATAGCAAAGCATGCTTGAAAGTTGCTTTAAATACTCAAACACATGGGAGACATTAACTAGCAAAGGAAATGTTTTACTGTAAAATAATCTGCAGTCCAATGAATTTATGGAAAGAAATTTAACCGCAAGCTGGGCCTGAAAGGTATGAAATCATGCTGGAAGGAGGGGTTCACCAGAGGAAAACTGCGTAAAATGACTACTCCAGAGAAGGAAGAGGGTAAGTTAGCAGGGCATGAGGATATGTGGCATGGATTTTGTGGTCTATTTCATTATGCATTTGTACATTGAGTGCTATTCATTCATACATCAGGGTCTGGGCTTCCCCTCACCCTCTCCCCTGCTTTGTATCAGCTGTAGCAGTATTTGCTGTTGGACTGGTAGCCCAGGCAGTTCAGCTCTTCACAGCTCCTAATGTCTGTACGAGTAGGCTGAAGTATGTTTGCATGTCCTGTGGACCTACTGTCTTCCTGCTGTGTTGTTTATGTGGCAAGCCTGGGACCCGGACACGATGCTGACAGAGGATCTGTCTCCTTTGTAGGTCCTGGATGCAGGAGATTTTTAGGGTCTGTTGATTCCACAGGGCTGGAGCGTGTGTATCTGGCTTTTTTGCAGCCCAAGTCTGTGCTGCCATGTCAAGCCCAGAGCATGAGGTTTTGCAGTCTCCACATCATCAGCTGGAACAGAAACCTGATGTTGTCACCATGTGGAGACCACCTATTGTGAGGACAGCAGCTAGAAATGATAACAAGGCATCTAGAGAAAATGGAAAGCGAGAGCACCTGATAGGTTTTAAAGATGAAAGGTCTGAATAGGGCTTGTACCCAAGCTTTACTATGAGCTTCAGACAGGGCAGCGAGCAGGCTGACAGTGTGAGCTCAGAAGGCCCCGTGAGCTGTCAGCATGTTAATTCACTCAGACAAAAAAACTTCCTGGCTTGGATATTTGCCTCAGACCTTTCTGACTTCGCTCTATTCCGCAGGGCAGCCTGTCTGGAGCTGCATGGATCCAGCACCGCCTGTGCTGGCTCAGGCTCAGCATGAGCAGCTGCAGCTCTACTGCCTTGACAGAGTTTAAGCTTTCCTATGATCAGATTTGACCCCATCTCCCCCAGCTCTGTGCTGTATGAAAGCTGCAGGCAGGAGACATGCAGTTTAGACGACACCAAATTGTTTTCTAGGAAAGGTGCTGTAGTAAGTGCTAGCAGCTTTATTGATGAAATTAAATGTGTATCATCCTAAATGATGCCGGTTTGCAGATCTTTACTCTGGCACATTATGGAATTTTTGGGGTGTAAAACAATTTCAGAATCGACAGCGCAGAGATCAGAAAACACTTGTGCATTTGGAAACGCAAAGCAATGTGTGTGTCGCACTGGGAGAGGTGCTATTGGCTCCTACCCCAGCTGTGAGGGAAAGCAGAGCTGTTGCAGCAAACAGTGATAGTCCCGGTGCTCTGTCAGCTCCAAGTGGAGCAGCTTGGTCAATGCCTGTGGATTATCCAGTGAATGATTCAGCTTGGGTGCAAATGCTTAACAGGCCAATACAGTTATGTAAATATCATGAAAACAGAAACTCCAGTAATCAAAGGTAGTAGTAGCAGCTATGATGAAATCATATTTACATCAGTACAACTGATTGCCTGAGCTCTGGATTAGTGAGTTCATACCCGACTTGGGGGGTTTGCACATCTGATGGGTTACGGTACTAGCAGCTATGGTGGCTGATGGAAGTTGAGTCTGCTCCTAGGTTGTCCTTCTCCGTCAACTTCTCCTTCTTGTGAAGCCAGTGTTGAGGTTAGTGCTCCTCCCTTAGACACACGTGGACCTGTTCTGGAGGCAAATGCTGGAATAGCGTGGAGTTTGCAGCCCTTGGAGAGCCTGACTGTGTCCTCCATGCTACTGCTCATTTGGATGATAGGGATGGGGCTGCCCTTAGAGGGGAACTGAGGGATCCTGGGAGCAAGGTGTGCTGGTGGGGCTGAGGCTAGGACACCAACATGCCCTGTGTCAGGGTCAAATCCTGGTTGCCAGGTCTGGTTATAACTCCCATTCTGTCACCTTGTGCTTTTTCAGATTGTTTCCTGTTCCTGTCCTTGTAATTTAGGGGAGAAAAATAATTATAAACTAAGGAAGATGGTTTGAGTTTGGCCTTTGGGGGATGAGGTCTTTGCTGCTGGTGCTCCTGACAGTGGGAATTTCTTTCTCCACTTGTTTTTGTTCAGTTGATAAAGCAATGATTCCCTCTAGTACTGCATGGCCAGTCCTCTCTTAAACAGTGGAGCTTTCCATTTGGCAATAAAATATTTGAAGTCCGGCAATTACTAGAAAAATGGGAGTGTTTAATTCAGACAGTGAGAACTGACAGCAGTATATGGAAATATTTGGCTTGTATTTCCTTGTAGATAAGGCTGTAGATAAGAACAAAGATAAATTGATTTTCCTTAGTGTCTGTGGCAGAAAAACCTCTTTCCTCTGGAAGACTTGCTTACACGCTCAGAAACCTGGAGATAAAGAATAACTTAGTGAACTTCTTCTTGCACCTCAGACCCCAGCAGATGGGAATGGGTCCTGGTCAGGTGAGGAGAAAGGGTGAAACCAGTGGTATGTACATGGCAGAATGGAAAAGATGTAAGGAATTACTGATTTGGGAATGTCTGTGGGTTTATGATGTGAACGTTTTGGTATTAGTGGAGAATTCAAAGACGGTGGCAGAAAGAAACTTAAAATAGCCCAAACTGGTAAAATTAGCAACAGTAGAGGAAGCAGCAGAGATTTTAAAAGCAGGCACTTGGGAAACAGGGACGATAAAACTCAGTAAACAAAATGCAAAGCTCTTTGGAAGGTGGTTAGGCTCTTGAGAGGTATTTCAACTGTGGAAAGACTCATTCTGCATCTGTTTGCATATCTAAAATGGCCCAGAGCAAGATTCAGAGGAGAATATTAAGTGTTGCAGCTTAGCTGAGTGTAACAGAATTCAAGCCTTTGTAGAAATCACATCCGTATTTTGAGCCTATAACTGCCTGCTGTATGTGGTGGGTGAGTTTTCCTGAGATTTATTAGATTTAATTGTAATTAAAGGAATGAAAATATCTCAAGTTTTCCATTGCTGTGCTATAGGCCACCTCCAGTCTTCCACCCTCAGTAGAAGAGAGTCTGGAAACATGGAAGTACTGCGTTTATTGTTCAGCTTTATCTCCTTTTCAACACAGCACCTGTAGGTGACAGCCAGCCTGGCAGGAGCCTTTCCCGAGTGAAATCTCAGCTCAGAGTTTTCTTTTCTCAGAGTGCTCCATTACTCCAAGGATTTACATTGGAGAAGAAGCTGAAGAACAGCTTCTTCCAACTTCTGGCAGTAAATAGGTTCCCATGTGGAGATTTTTGAACGGGAATAAATTATTCTAGTAAAAAAATCCACAAGAAATCAAGTTGGTGTTAAATGTGGATGAACTGTTGTTTGAGGGGTTTTTTATTAACCCCTGTTTACATAAGGAAAAAGCTACTGCCTGAATGTGAAAATTAAAATGCTTTTCATGTGTATATTTCATGGTGGGCTTTAGTTGCTTTTTTAGATGAATGTTTTCACCTCTTCTTTATCCTAGTATCTGCATTTCTATCTGATTACTCAGGGCCGGTTGCCCAAGCCATATCCCAGACCTTGCTACCCTCCATCATGCAGAGCAGAGTCTGAATTCCTGAACTGTCCCATCTATTCCACTGAGGCAGTTTGTAAAGGAATTGCTGCACAAAAAGTCTATGTTTTCCCTGTCCATCCAATTGCCTTTGCGGAGAAATTGTTTGGTTTTTTTTTCCCCTAAACTTTTGGAAATGAATTAGGTAATACTTTGGTTGGGTTTTGATTGTTTTAAAGCTGTCAGCTCTAAGATTTGTAAAGAAACCTAGAGCTTATTCTTTCCCAACAAATTGTCCCAGGGACAAGCCAGCAGTTACGGCCCATAATGAATTATTCTCCAAGTAATTGTGGAAACGGTCTCGCTGCCTGGCTGTATGCAGTAAATACAGTGTTTAATGTCTCAATTGTTTATTTGCATGGATGCACAAACATATGTATATTGCAGTCACATCAGGGGAGACCTTATGAGGGTTTGCCATGTATTTCTGTAGGTGCTTGCAGCATGAGCTGACTGCTCGTGGGTGCTGGGCAAGCAAGGTTGATCCTCTTTTTGCCTCATCCACTTTAACATGTTTACGTGTGGTTGGCAACATATTACAGAGCATTAGCTCTAAATCCAGCCTTTCTCTGAATTCCAGCTACTGCCTGGATTCTCTTTCGAGACTCCTCAAGCCTCACCCTCAACATGTCCAAACAGCAGCATGCTTAAAGAGGACCTCTATGAGTGCACTGCATGAGCCTCTGAGCATGTGGCAAGTATGTTAATTATTGCATGCTTGACTTTGGTTCAAGGTGCGTTTCTGTAAGGTCATGGCTGTGGTTATCACTGTGGCCTCCAACCAGCACATCACGTATCTGAGATTTCCTTAAGAGCATTCTTCACCTACAAGCAGGTACAAAAGTCTTTGCTTTCAAGAGGAAGAGACCTCACTTCACTGAGTGCCTAGCTGGAAGTCGAAGGGGTTTTGATCCCTACATTGAAAGCAATTGAAGCAGTCAAGGTTACAGATGAGTCCAGAAAACTTCACAGTGATTCTGCTGTTGTAAATGTTATATTGCCTACACTAAAACCCCCATAGTTGCTCACATTTACAACTTAATTACTTGTTATGTTAAAAATTAGTTACGTTGCTTGAGAATAATGTACTTAAATTGCATTACAAGCGTTGTTTTGGCACTGATTCTGAGGTTTGTTTTTTTTTTTACATAGCCAAGTAGTTTGCTTGAATATAATCAGCTGTTTGCTTGAGCTCAAACTTGAGTTTTGCAGAATCAAACCCCATATTTTTGTTGGAGGCTCCGAAACTGTGACATTGCTGTATGTGTTGCATGACAGCTGTCATTTTTATATTAATAGTATAATCTATTGAGAACTTTGATATAAACACTGTAGTTGACATGTTTATGACAAAGAATTGTATGTAGCATTTAGTGCCGGAGGCTTTAGCACTGTGTCTGAGCAGCAGTTCTCTAACGTACCCATTTATTTCTCCCACACTCATGTTTACCTTGTTTTCCCACATCCTGAAATGTCAGGAGCTGCACACTTCAGCTCAGGCCACTGTGCCTAACAAGATGAGATTCAGCTAATACAACAAAAAGCAAATTCCTGGGTTGAAGTGAGGTCTGTGCTGATGCTACTACTTTTCTTTTGAATCGACTGGTTTTATGACTGATTTATCTGATGGTGTTTCAGAGGATATTTCAGCATGACTTTGAGTAAGGTGTAGCTGGCTGGTGTCTCAGTGTAGACCCTGGAGTAACAGTGTGGCAGAGCTGTGAAGCTGCAGTGTCCCAGTGAATTGGTGGTGGTTTGGTAGAATGGCAGGAAGTTGAGATCTGGGTAGGACACAACATACTGATCCTCTTTTGAGTGCTGTTGAGAGTGGCTGCATAGAAAGAGTGGGGTCAGGAAGAAAAATGTTGCATTTGCTGCAGTTGCTACTCGTGTCTGACCTGGATCTAGGCACAGGCTTGCTCACCAACTCCTCACTTGTCATGTCCATTAAACACAGGCAGGTCTGTAGACCATCTCTCTAGAGCCTCCAGATCCCAGCAGTGGAAGGCAAGCCAGCCTGATGGGCAGCAGGAGCAGAATGGCAACTGTGAGATGCTGCTTCTGATCAGCCTTTAGTAGAGCTGCCGCTTTGGGGTTGGGGCAATGGTCTAACTCCTGGAGGGAAGTGATAGCAGCAGCAGCCAGCGGCTTTTGTGGCAGAGCCAAGGAAGGCACTGAGACAAAGTGCTTCTAACAGTTCATCTGAATTCTTCATACACAGTGGCAGTTCAAAAGCAATTAGCATCCCTGCCAGAGCTTGGCTGTAGCACTGTGGAGGGCACTGCTGGGGAAGTGACAGATCTGCTCTCCATCCGTGCTCCACCAAGTGATCACCAGGCTCATGAGGAGGAGCCATGGCTCACTGTCCCCAGCTGATCAGAGCCCAATTATGGAGTGCTGCTGCTGTGCTTGATCCCAGCATTATAACACGGGCAGGTAGCAGGGATGTCCCCCTCTCCCTTGCCAGGAATGGGAAAGTGACCAAGAGGAGCAGAGAAATATGTAGAGATTTGACAGTATGCGACATCCCAACTGCACCGGGCAATGTAACTGTGCTCAGTTCTCCCATCATGTGTATTGTTTCTGGCACTCCCTCCAAAAAACTGTATTGCAAAACAGGGGCTCAGTCAATTGTACCATCTGTTGGAAAGGTCATTAGCTCCATTTGCGTGCCCTTGTGCCTAATTTGCAGATGCAGAATAGTGACCCAGTTGCACGCAGGTGAGACTCTACCTTTGACTTTTTCCAGATGAAGCTACAAATGGCCACAAATTTTGATGGTTCTCCAAAAGATGTGCTCTGTTTGTACCATCTCAGTGCTGGGACTGGGAGGGCTCATTGGTTCAAATGTAGCTGGCTGCTACAGCCAGCTTGGTGTTACACAGCATCCTGACCCCAAACGTGTGATTCTTATTGACAACGTCAGTCAGAATTGCTAGTTTCTGCAGTACTGTGACACCTGCAGCTCTTTTTGGAAATAATCTACTGACATGCAAGTACAGGTTTCTAATTCAGAAGGGAGCAAAAGAAGGGATGGAAAATTGTCTTTGTGCTGGATTTAATATTTACATCTCAGACTTTGCCAAATAGGTTTGTTATTTATAGCAGTAGCAGCAGTAATATTCATCAGTTGCCATGGACATACTAAGCTTACCAAGTACAACAGTGAACCACAGTCTGCATTTTAAAATGCTTTCATGCTGAGTGAAATAGTTTGTCTTAAATGTAAGAGTTAAATGCTAGGTTTCTCTAGTGCCATTTCTGAGATTTCAGATATAAAAATGGAAATAATTTATTGGAAATGTAATGGGAAGGGCAGTACTATACACAAGAACACTAAAGAACTTACTTAAAGAACTAGGTACCATTTAGGTTCACTATTTACTGTGCTTAAAAAGCAGCATATATAATGAGAACACCTAGAATTCCATTAATAAGGATATATTTTTGATGAGCTGAAGAACTACATTGAAAGTAACATTTTGTATGTTACCTCTTAATGGAAGCACATTTAGGGAGCCAGTTACTGCCTTCTGTGTTGCTGGCATCTTTCTTTGAAGCGGTTGGTCGGTGTGTCAGACGTGCATGCAGACCACTGCTATATTCAAATCCTCCTGTTCTGTATTTGGGGAAGCAATCCTCATTTCTGAAATGGCAGACCTCCAAAATATTGCAAGAAATGCAAATTTATCTTTCTTGGGATAATTTGGGGTAAGAAAAGACAGAGCCATTATCCAAGATTTTCTAGACAGAGCCTGTGAAAAGGGTTGAATCTGGGCAGGGAGGTCTCAGTTGATATTTACTGGTTATCCAACTGAACCTGGCCTTCCCCTTTCCCAGCCCAAAGAACAAATCCAGCAGTAAAAGAACAGCTGAAAGCTGTCAGGTTTCATACCTATAGATAAGGTCATTCCTTATGGGAGACCTGCTCAAATGCATAATAACATAACCAGGAAATGTAGAAGGCACTGAGATTGCTAGAAGATAAAATAGAGCAGACTAAAGTTCAAACACAGGAAAAACTAAGCTTTATATGGTGAAAGGTAAAAATGTTTTGGCAGATAATTGGAGGCTTTTGAGTGAGGAACTGCTTGAAAGACCTGGGAGGCTGGTTAAATCTTTGGGGATGAGAGTTTGAAGACTTAGATAATACAGATAATGGAAGAGGCAGGTTGGGAGAAGAGGCCCATTGGAGGTGAAAATCAGCTGCAGGAGCAGGTCTGAAGCCATACCACCCTGCTGCAGTGGTTGTGGGGTCTGAAATGGCAGGAGGGACCAAACTATTGCTTGGCCAAGTGGAGGAGCTGCAGGTAATTGGGGAGCTCTCCAAGAGTAACCCTAAAAAATTAGGTTGAGCCCAGGACAGAGCCTTCTGTTAAAGTAGAGATTTGGTCATGGCGTGGCACTGATGGATGAGGCTGTCTCTGGGGCTCTGGGATTTTTTTTCCAATAGTTTGCAATATTTTGTGGTAAAATCGAGCAGGTTTGAACTGGACTGTGGATAAAAGCATCTATTTTGAAGGGGTTCCTCTACTGCGTCTTTTTGGATTAACATTACTTATTGTTGCTTTTTGTCTTTAACTTGCCCTTTTTCTTAATGCAGCATCACATTGCAAACCCCCTCAGTGGGACTATATTTTGGTGTGAGCCTGATCTGAAAGCTACCACATCTGAGGCCAGCACATGGTTTGATAATGAGTCAATGCATCCATCTCTGTTGGGAAATGAGCCTCATGCTCACCAGGTTTAGTTGGCAGGCTGTAGTTAAATCCCTTCACCATGGTGTGTATTTGAAGCTAGTGCTGATTTTTCATACCTTCTTAGTGGGTTTATCCTCTCTAGTGGTTCAGATCAGGTCACATTAGTACTCAACCTGAGTTTTGCAAGGCTGTGTTCTTGAATGCATTGAACAGCCTTTTTCATTTAACCTGGTATTTGTGCAAAGACCAAGAAATTACAACCTGTAGTGATGGGAATGGGGCTCACCATCGCTGGAGGGATAGGGAGCATTTGCTTGTGGGCAGTGGGTAAGAGTGCCAGCAGGTTGTAGTCAGGACATAAGTACTGTTTTGGAGGGAAATCTTATTTATTTCTGAGAGAGCTGAAGGCTGCCAGGACCTCTCAGCACTGGGATGCTATGCTTTGGGAATGTACTAAAGGAAGAATGCAAAGGTGAGTGTTGCCAATGAAATACTTATTCTAAGTCTAATGTTGTATGGTTCAAGACACAAAAGTGATTATGAGCCAGGCTTAGTGAAAATGAGCTTCTTAAAAGTAATATTGCAAATGCGATAGCAGTGTTACAGCCTGTAAGAAAACTTTCGGTACTGGCTGAGTGGTGCAATGGCTTTGCAGGTTGCAGATCGCTCACACTCCTATCCAAGCTTTCCTGCTGCCAAAACAGCACGGGAGCCCATCCTTCTGTAATATTTTTCTCTTTTCTTCTTTACATGAATAGAGGCTTGACATATCTCAAATAGACTTAGATGTACTCCAGGTATTTTATAGTTTTAGCATGCATTCTGCACAATGTGTAATTGTATTTACCCGCTGGCAATAAAGAAGTTGTAGGAATGAAAAAAGCCCACATTACTGCTGTATTCTCTCCCTTTTCATACAATGTGGTGTGGGAGAGATTACTTTCCTGAGATAAAATTGCAACATATGAAATCCCACACTGAGCACTTCAATGCATTTTTTGTACAAGGAAAACAAATATGAAAAAGAATGGAAACAAAATTCACTGTTGCTTTTGTTCAGTTTTGTTTTTTTCTTAGTGTGTTTTTCATGTACAAACTTTTGCCAAGCAGAAGGGATGTGTGAAGTGAAAATGGAGGAAGAACCCTTAAAATCCAGTATGTTAGTCTATCGAATACAGTTCCTCCTCCCTGAAGTGCAGGGCAATGTGGCTAAATAAACTTTCTGGATTATTTATAATCATCAGAGCCATGGCATTAGCAAAACAAGGAGAAAACACAGTGCAAATGATCCCTCTTTTGCTGTGCTGATTGCTTCTCATGAAAACATCATACTTCATTTCAGGGTGTCTTCATGCAGCTGAGGACTCCAGCAGGACAAGTTTCCCACCTTTGGTTCTGTCTGTAGCTATTCTTTCCAAATACATTTTGTGGAGATAAAGCACACTTCTGACTCCAGTTGGAGAGTTCACCTATTTTTAACTATCCGCTGATATTTAGCAGAGCTTTCTGAATGCAAGGAAACCCCAGCTGTGTGGAATTGGTAAAAATGGGTCCTGTATAAGCAGGGATGCTTGGAACTTAGAAACAAAAAAAGATTTATTGTAAACCTCTCTGGAAATAGAGGAGTCATCAATGAGGTCCATGTACATGCCATAGCTTAGCACAATAGCAATGTTTTGTATTCAGAAAGCTTAGCTCCAGCTGTTGCAGAAAAGTTGGGGAATTATCATTTGTAGATAAATCTTGTGTGTAAATTGTACTTCTTGGTTGGTAATTTTACTAATTAAAATATCTATCATCCACACACGGCCTCAGACTGATTTAGAATAGGAAGATGACTGTCTTTAATTTAATGAGGAGTTGTACATGAACCGCAGATTCTTATCTGAATGCCTGTGCTGTAATTTATCACTGTGTTACGGGCGCGACATTCCCGGTGCTCGAGAGATGTTAAATGTGTACTGAGTGAATTTGGACAATAACACACGTGCTGACAGCATTACCTCGGGTTTGGTAATTCTGTCACTGAGTCACTGGGTGCCATTCTACTTTGGAGGAACCTGTTTCAATAGGGCCAGGGGTAATGGTTGTTTATTGAAAAAGGGTAGATTCAGACTGGTTATAAGAAAGAGATTTTTTTTTTTATGATAAAGGTGCTGAGGCACTGGCACAGGTTGTCCAGAGAAGCTGTGGCTGCACCATCCCTGACAGTGTTCAAGGCCAGGTTGGACAGGGCTTGCAGCAACCTGGTCTAGTGGAAGGTGTCCCTGCCTGTGGCAGGGTTTGGAACTAGATGATCTCTAAGTTCCCTTCCAACTCAAACCAGTCTATGATTCTAATTCATGCATTTGCTTTGGAGCTTCAGACAGTGAGACCATAAAATGTACCAAGAATAAGAAGCCGTTCACCTCGGGAGCAGGACATGGTTGGCACTGTGAGGGTGAGGCCATGCTGGTTCCCAGTGGGGATTTCCACACAGGATGCTCACTTTCGCACTCTTGCTGGCATTAGGCACTGGGAAATCTGTGTTTTCTGTCTCTGCATTGGAATGGGAAACAGTATTTCCTGTTCACTAATGTGCATCATCAGTCTTTCAAAGATGCTTGATTTCTGTTTGATTCTTAATTATTATAATAGTTAAGGCACTTAACATGCTTTAGTGATTTACTTCATTTAATTGGATATAGTGATTAGAATATCTTCTATATTATCCTCACTGCGGTTTTAATTTAAGATTATAATCTCATGGCTCTTTTCAGCTCCTCCAGCTTCCATTGAGATATTGCTTTTTCTTTTCTGATTTCATTTTGTTTATTCACTTTTCCTGCTGATTCAGTAAACATGCTGCTAGGATGATTTCTCAGGAAACCTGAGTGTGGTTATAAATTCTTTCATTCAGTGCAGACACTAATGTATTAAAACAAATGAAAATGACGCATGAGGCCATTCTCAGCCTCTGGAGTTGTCTGCTGATTTTTGCAGTCATTTATTAGAATTAAAATAAAAAAGAATTATTTTCTTGATGATGCCTAAAGGGGACATACAAGGAGATGGAAAAGTCTTCACGTGTGTCATGTCCTGCCTTAGTAGATGGGTGATGTACAGATTAAGATTAGAGTGTTTTGATGCAGTGTGTCATGTTACCCAGTGTAGGAATTGCTCTGGTGAAGGGAACTGAAGTCTAAGGTCCAGTCATTACTGCCCTGTGCTGGAGGGCACCAGCATGGGTATGAGGGAAGAGAATGGAGAGAAGAGGATGCTGGAAGCCAAGCTGAAAAACCTAATTCTCTATAATCTTAGAAACGAGCAAGCACTTCTCCAGGCTGACAGTGGTGGATTTTCTAAATTAGTTTGAAATGTAGAATAGCATGTTCTTTTTTCATCTTGGTGATGCACAGTCACACAGATAATCCGGCTGGCTTGTCACCGTAGAAGTACATAGCATCTGTATTTTGTCTCTGCTATAGTGCTAAATCCTGAGTGTCCTCCGTGACTATCAGTGCCCCTTTCACGGGGAAAGGGCCAATGCAAAAACAGGCACTCACAGGAACTCAGAGAGTTTAGAGGTCCGTTAGGAGAGAAGCAGTTGCTTTGTGAAATTCCTATTTGTGATTAGGGTCAGAAAGCTCAGAGGTCCAAGGTAAAAGGCTTCTCCATGCTTGGAGGTTTGGCCAGCTGAAATATATGGAAGTAGTAAAGCATTTAATCTGCTTTCTCTTCACCAGCACAGATGCTGTTATTGCAGCACCAGGACTTTGCTTGCTTGAATTCTGACAACGAACTGCCATTACAAAAAGAAAAAAGTCTTTCTCATTAAAACATTCCAGTGGTCCTGTTCAAACAGAATAAAGGATGAGGTCCCCAGTGCAGTGCTCCTGATCGTGCCCCAAAGTGGCTACTTGGAGAAGAGAAACAGGGCTCATCACCCGCCATGCCCTTCCAGCCCCTGTGCTGGTGGTGTTCATGGCTGGAGACTAGATCGGACCAAAGGGCCTATTCCTTTTTCTGTCCAACACAACTAATTAGGTGAAAGCCATGGGTGCATGTAGGGCTTCAGAAACAGTCTTTGATGAATTAGTTATTTAGCCTGTGTGCATTTGTGTGCCACTGTGCTGTATCACCTTCCCAGATCATGTGAATGCACCTTCCAAGCCAGATCCTAGTGCCTTTAATCGCAGTGAACTTTTTTCTGGGTTGTATCCCAGTGAAATCAATTAGGTTTTGCGCAGAGGAAGGGGATGCTGAGCAGGACTATGAGTACCAGAGCCTGGCTCTGGGTGACCGCTGCATCTGCTCTGACCATACCAGAGCATCACAGGAAAGCAGGAACTGTCGCTACATAAGCATGAATTATTAAAATGGCTCCAGTGTTTGGAGCTGCCAAGTATCAGGCCTATAACACATATCCTAAAGCAGTTGAACTGTTGTTATGAATGCAGAAATACTAACAAATCATTGGTTATTTAAATGGAATCATTTAGGGCTCATCTGGCTAATGAGGAATTAAAAACTGAACACTTCTTTTCAGTTTTAGAGACATGCGAGATCAGCTGTTCACTGGAAGCTATCAGTGTACATACCTCGTTAGCTCCCTTGTGTAAAATTCCTTATCTGAGTCTTATTAGTCTTTCATTAATTAAAGCTACAGAATTCTGTAGTTTTTGTTAGCTGTTCTCTCAGCATGAAATTTGGCTAATTCTTCTGCTGGAAACAAAGCTCAAAGATTGAAGTTTATTCTTACTGTGTTCTTTGAGTTATTTATTTCATATTGCTGTCATGCATGGTTGAATTTATATGACGCTCTGACGACCTTTAGAAATTCCTCTGATTAAATGCTGTTCTACTTCATTACGACATTTCTGTACTTGTACTACCAGATTTGATGTGTACAGCTTAATAACACAACCAGATATGAATGCTAATAACTTTACAATTCATTGCATTGCTTTTTTTTTAATGTGGATGAATTTTAAAACAAGTTTCTCTTGCTGCAGGCTTATATGAATCATATAAATTAGAAGGTAACAAAAGAACGTATTAACATTTGTTAGCCTGGATGCACAAATTTTGTAGTAACCATTTTAATATGTACTACAACTTTTCCAGCCTCAAGTTTAATATGTACTACAACTTTTCACCCTTGATTTTTCAACCAACATCATAATTGAATTGATATCCTTCTTGCCTAAGGATAATGATTTATACTGATGGAATCATTATTAGGTTCTAAGGATTATACTGATGTTGCCTGGTTTACATAGAGCTAAAAAAAATCAAAGTTATTCAACTGTAAAATACTTTTACACGAAGGCTACTGTAAGTCTGAGTTAGATGAACTAATTATTACATTTGGAGTTGTTAATATCCAGCATTCGTAACTGGAGCAAACTTCTTGATGTAGTGGACATAGAGCGCTTTTGGAGATACTGCCTCATTGCACGCCCTTGAAGACTGGCAGGTGGTAACTTGCTGTTGCTGTCATGAAGGTGATGCTGTGAAAGCATGTGTTCATCAAGGCAGGAGATAGCTCCCTACAGATGTTCACAGAAATTACTCTGAAACCTCCTAATCTACAGACACATTTTCTGGTAGTGGGACGAGAAGCAGAGAAAAGGTGGAAGAGGGGAAAAAGGAAGGCATTGTGTAGGGGACAAGCGTCTTCACTAATAGGGATCTGGATTTCATTTCAGTTTGTATCTGCAAGATCTGCCCATGTTCCACCACACCTTCCTAGGTGTTAAAACTGATCCAGAGTAGGTGAGAACCAGCTCGCCTGCATCTGCCATTTTCTGTCTGCACATCCAGGCACTGCTTCTTGGATGTGCAGAGGGAAAAGATAGTCCAGGTTAAGCATAACTGGTGAATTCCTGCTATCCTGAAAAACATTTTGTGGGTGATTACACTTCAGACTGCAGAAATAGCTGTTAAATTAATTGATTTTTACAGTTACTTCCTCATGTGCTAAGTGGGTGTTGGTCTGAGTGGATGTGTCAAAAGTCTCAGGATGAAAGACATTCATCCGTATCTGTTGAGTAATCAACAATTAGAATACAAAATAAATATCTGCAACCTTTAATCAGACAAAAGAGGAAGAAAAACTTTATTCCCCTCAAGTATATTAAACATATTTTCAGTTTTTACTTGTCAAATATAGGAAACATGACTGCTTGCTTATTGTTATGCTTCAGTCAGTTTTACTCACTACAGAAGACAAGAGTAAGGAGCAGCACTGACTGTTAACTTGCACATACTCAACTAATTGCATAAAGTGATCAATATATGAAATCAAATGCCATATCCATGCTTCATTAAGATGTTACCAAACTACTGTTCTTCTTGGCTACTTTAATATGGTTAGAGGTATAACACACCAGTTCTGTGTGGTTCAGTAGTTTCTAAGATGAGATGTAAATGTGTCTTTAAAACAAGAAAAAAAAAACAAAAAATAGGTGACCTAACACTAATAGAGCTGTATGGAACTCATCCCAAATACATGTTAAATTTTCTTGACACTATTACCCTTTTCCTTGGGAAACTTCAGTGTTCTTGGCTCATCCGTTTTCAACCTTCTGCTCTTTGTCCTGGGTATTCTCATCAGACACAAAATCCCATTAACCTTCTTTTCAGTATTGCACAGGGCTTTATACTATTTCCTATGCTCATTTTTTTTTGCCTGTAACAACAAAACAAAATAATTAAGGTGATTCTAGCAAAGTTAAATCAAGACAGTAACAGGAGATCTCTGGATTCCAACCCAGGGTCTGTGACTGATTTATTGAACAACCTATGCTAAATTGTTGAGCGTATTTGCTGCTGATATCCTGCCTTTAAAGTGAAGACATATTAAGTCTTGCCTATGTGTAGCATCAGTCACAGTACTTGTTGACTTGTATTTGTGAGATGTTTTTAAAACACAGTGCTCTGTAATGTTGCAATGAAGTATGTGGATCTGCTAAGACATGAGAGCACACAGCAGGGAATTGGTCCTGGTGTGGCTTTGCAGATCTTGGTGGCAAATCCCTCTTCTCACCCTATCATGAGAACAAGGGATTTGGGTGCCCCATTGGTGTGTGCTTGCAGTCACACGGTGTGATGTGTGCTGCCGTATCCCTCAGTGAGGCAACAGCCCCAGGTGAGCATCTCCTATTGTCTTGGCTGAAGTTGATGTCCTTGGGTAACCCAAGGGAAAATATCTCCTTGTGAGATGGACAGAAACATCCCTAGCAAATCCTGGGATTATTTCCAGCTGCTTGATGGTGTTGGTATGGACGTGGCTTATGCTCTATGAGGATAGAGTGGTACCGCAGTGCCACGTCTGTGATGAAGCATCAGCAAACTTCAGCAGGATGAGAATTCACCCACTGTTTTTTAGTTCAAGGTCAAAATTCCTGTCTGCATGGTTCCTGGATGCAGAGCAGGCAAGAGGGCATGGTCCCACAGCCCTGATGTCTCTGCTGCTTGTATCATTTTCATGACTGGTGTCAACTTTGGTGGTTTTTTACTCCCCAAAGCTTGAAATCTGAAAATTGACCAGATTTCTGTAGATCTCTAGAGGGAGAGCAAAATCTGTTGCTGTTGCAATAAAACCTCATTATAGACTTGGTGTTACATTTCATAAGGGATCAGTTTGTGAAGCATCTGTTATTGCTCTGTCGGAGAAGGTGGAGAGCAGAACGGCAGAGAAGCTTTAAGTTGAGTTTGGGGGATCAGACGTAATTAGCAAGTTGCTGAAGACTTGCCATGTGCTGTAATTAAAGGGCTGCTGTCAAAGGCTAAGCAGGCATAAAAATGTACCTTCCTCTGCTGCTGTCCCCTCTGGTGAGTTCATCTTAATTTTCAGCATTTGATGGAGAATTGTATTTTGAGATGGAAAAAGGAATATCTTATTTTAGCAATACTTCGGTATCTCTTCGTGCTCTTGTGTGGGTATCCCGTCTGTGCAGGCATGGGAGGAAAGGAGCTGGGTCCTTCCACATTATGTTATGGGCTCTCTAGGGGATGTGCTGACAGCAGGCTGGGTAAGTGACTGTACCCTCGGTAGCTGGACTTTGAACAACCAAATATAAAGTACCACTAAAGGAAACTTGGACCACAAGCTTGGAGATGACCTTGTCCTTGGCACAGGTTATCCCAATGAGGAGATGTACGTCTAATGAATGGAGGTGTTCCTAATGGCACATGTCAACATTTGGCAGATCCAAGCTCTGATGGTGTTGCTGTGATTGTAGTTTAGGTATGGGTTAGCTTTGCAGTAGCTGTCTGGGATCCTGTAGCAGTTCAGCTGCAGCAGGGCTGAGCTCGGTGCACTTGCGAAGTCCATCCAAGAACCTCAGAGGAATGGCAATGCTTTGGCAATTTCTTCATCCTACAGCTCTGTGCTCAGGCAGAGTGTGCTGTCGCTAGCCAAAACTAACCTAAAACTTTGTGGAGCTGACAGAGAGTGCTCTCATGGGAGTGACTACAAGATAGATACATCCTGTAGCTCTCTACCCACCAGGTCAGAACACGCTTTGAATAATTAGGATGCATTCTGGTGGACTCAGTGGTCTCTTTCCAAATAATAGGAGTAGAGGTCAGCAGTGACAGAAAGATAGCTAGAAGACAAGGTTTATATTTTCTGTTGTTTTCTTTCTAAACAACATCTCATTTGGTGCAAGCATTAATATTGACAAGTGTATTTTATAATTTGCAAAAGCACATTAGGCTGAGATGGTGCATTGGTTTTTAATGTTTAATGCACATAGTTTAGATTGGATGCATTAATCATATTCCTATTGTCTTTGTTATGTTAATGGGAGAAATAAGCTTTCTTTTTTTATATAAAAAAAGAAAATGGGTTAGACTTTTTTTGAAGATGCATTGTATATCAGCAGCTAATGAAGAGGAAATAATGATGACTCTGCACTGTAATATGTATTAGAACACTAATTAGACTATAGCAAAACTGCTTACGGGATGTCTTTTAAACACCTGCTTGGTAGTTTTCAGCCCCATGCGTTACTCCATTTAGCAATGCACGCATGATGAGAAGACAGAGTTAAGACCGAAATATGAAGCACAGTACATATCAACCCTCGTTTCTGAGATGTAAAAGGGAGCGTCTTATTTTAGGGATACCTTGGTATTTCTCTTGTGCAGGTATCCAGTCTGCACAGGCATGGGAAGATAGGAACTGGGTCCTTCCAAATTGTCCTACAGCATCTCTGGGGGGGGAGCTTTACGTGTGTTTTAAGAAAAAGAAAACATGGAAAGTCATTTCATGATCTGGGCTCTCTGTTGCCCACTGCAGGTATAGGGAAAAGAGTCAAGATACATTGTTTCCTAACTTCTTTGGGACTTGACAAAGGCAGCATGTTTTCAAGACAAGAGTTCTAATTTGGACTGTGGTCTTGCATGCATATTAATCCAGAATGTTATGTATTGTATCTCCAACATTTGCTCATCATTAGTTTTGAGTGTGTCTTTTCAAAGACTGTTAAAAGCTGTGCATCTAGAAATAATATTGGCCTTCATTTTGGAAGCTATGCTTTGAAGTAGTCTTCTTTTACTGTAATAAGAAACCACAAATATTTCTACTCTATACCCTATTTGCTTTTACATTTTTGCCCATTATGTAAATAATTGAATTATAAACATGAATTATAAATGCAGACCCTCAGCCTAATAGTCTGTAATGAGAATAATAAAAAATACCAATTAGAAAAGCAGTTCCCATGTTTCTGTGATGGGCAAAGGCTTCACTTGTGGGCTTTGAATTTGCACTAAAGGAACTAGATATTGTCAGTAACTTGTTCATAAGAATCTAAGGATAGCAAATCAGTAAATGTTTACATGGGACATCTTTATTTGTTTAGGCTGGAGCATGTTGGCTGAGGTTTGCATGATCCCTGCCTTTCAAACAGCAGGACAGCATATATGCAGCTGGTTTCAACCTAAGGCTGAGCCTTTGTTAAAGTCTATTAAATTTTGGTGGCTTTATTCCAAATAATAAATGATGTTTTAAACTGATGATATAAAAATTGCCATAGAAAATCAAGGATGTGCAGATATTTTGGTGGTCTCAGGCTGATGTGTAAAAGCACTGTTTCAATTTGTGATTATATTTATTTTTTTAAGCTTCTGTGACAGATTAATGACTCCTGGTGAAGTTTGGTTTGCTGGTTATCCAGCATTCAGTGCTGCTGCAGTATATCTGGTATTGCTCTACCAACAGATAGAAGCATGTTTGTTCCATGGGCACCAGATCACCAGGGGTAAAGCAACAACACAGGTAGCAAAAAGAGTGCCAGACTGAGAGGAAAAACGGTTTGGTGGCAGTGCCTGTTATCCCCCTGCAGAATGCTAAATCAAACTTTTTTTAAATGAGAGGTGGGGCAGGAACTTAATTACAGGTTTTCCATAGTGAAAACCAGAATTAAACATTTCTGTCAGTTCTCTCTCATCCTCTTGTAACCCAGAAGCACTTTTGCTTCTAAAAAATTCTATTTTAATTAATTTGCATCTTTCTGTTGAAATTGATAAATGGATAAATTCCTGTTTGTGTAGACCCACTGATGACTTTTCTGCTTCTTTGTGAACGCAAGAGATCATTCAGAATTGCATGCCGCTCATGTGAGACTACATGGAAAGGGATTAACAGTAAGGTTGAATCTGTAGAGTGTTATTAAAAATAGTATGATCCACTTTGCAGTAGTCCATGAGGGTAAAGCAGGGTAATACTGGCTGGGAAACATGAAGGAGAAGAGGACTCGCCCTAGATTATATATCCAGCAGACAGCAGGCTTCTTTACTCCATGTCTCCTCAGTTAGGCTGCATCGAAGCAGACCATAAATTGTAAAAAATTCCCTTATATTTTATATGAAGGTGCAAACACTGGCTACATACTTTGCAGCCTTTGTACCTGCTTGTGTTGCCCACCTTAGAGCCTGCCTTAGGCAGTGACTCCTCAGTGTTCCCCAGACACTACTGAGTCTCTGCAGTGATTCAGCTTCTTTTCTCTCAACTCTTCCCAAAGGCGATCTTCCCTGACCGCGCTGTTCACACGTTGAAAGGCATGGAGCTGTTTGTGCCGAGAGCCTGAACAGACCCCAGATGAGCATGCTGAAGGTGATCAACTCTGATTCAGAGCTTTTTAATTTTTATTTTTTATCTTGACCATGAACATTTTTAAAGTGATGCACTAAATCCTGAGGTAGTCACACATTTAAATGCAGAATGACCACATTTCTTATAGGGTAATGTGTTTAAAATTAATAGGCAATATTTCCATTTCATAGGTCTGTCAGAATTCCTTCTCTATTTTGAAATTTTTTAGTACTATCTACAATTTTATATATCCCTATTTCAGGTGCCCATTGTGAGCTACGAATGTTTCCATCCTGTACATAAGATCAGTTTTGCCTTACAGGGATGCTGCTGTGCTATGTAACTTCTGCTTTGTACACTAAATGTATCGGTGAAGCTTGGGGTAACTTAATGCAACATGAACAAAGAGGGTATAGTAGAAAAGGAAAAGAGTGATGGGGAAGTTCAGTGGCATGCTGGTATGATTTGAGTCCCAGAAATGGTAACAGGTTTATAACATACCCAAGGACCAGATGAGGTAGGAGGTGAATGCAAAGGGTGCAAAGCAGCATCAGATGCCATAAGCCAGCATGATTGACTAGGTGTGGATTTGTTGAAGGAAGAGAGTGAAAAGGAAAATCTCTTCAGACAGAGCAAACCACCAAGACCTCACAGAGTCTAATATTACCATGAACAGATGCTCCAGGGACTGCAGTAATGGAAGAAAATGCCTTTGGCTAGGAGGTTTGCAGGCAGAAAGTAGCAGGAAGCATACTCCAAGTGTAAGACAAGGACTTGCCTAGATACAGCAAACAGCTATAAACCCCTGAAAACCCCAAGCAGTTTTGTCATGTACGTCATTAGGGTAAGTAGTGGTCTCAGCATAGCAGGTACTTCAGCACCGTCAGTGCTTGTGGAGGCACCAGAGCAAAGCGTAAATGCATTCGTGCAAAGGAACTAGAGGGCCAGAAACTGAGTGTTCCATAGCCCCAGGGGGGTGTTCCGCCTTGCTAAGCAAACTTCCTTGCTTGCTGATGCCAGCTGTACCTACCACCGCCCCTCTAACACTGGTGGTACCCCTGAGAGTAGCTGCTGTCAGCAACTCTCTGAACTCACCCTTCAGTGAAGCGCTGAACAAATATATTGAGGATTTCTGAGTAACACATGCTCATCTTTGCAATTATATTCTTTTGAGGTTAGGTGCTTTTAACCAGTTATGTGAGAAATTGCCTCTCAGTACCATAAAAGGAAGATGTAGGAGGGGAAGCAAGGCATCTTGAAACAGGTCTTTTTAAGTCCTTCTACATGCAGTTGTGCTGGGAAGTCTCGGGGGCGGGTTGGCACAGGTCTCGGGGCTGTGGGTCACTGATGTGACTGTGTGTCGCTGATGTGACTGTGTGAGATGAGCGGTCCCCACCTCCCTACCTTGTGGCTTCAGAAGTTGTGCTCCACCTCAGAGGAGATGAGACCAGTGTGTGTGAGAAAAATGATAGTCTAGAAGAACTGGAATAATAACCCTCTGGAGGGTATCCACTCCTTTCTGGGGTTAAAGCAGTCTCTCCATGGGTCCTTCCCTACTGGCTCCCTGGTGCATTTCGGGTGAATCCAGATATCTTAGCTTCAAGTGCTATTTAATTGCTCATCTATATGAGCAGTATACTTAGGCATAAACCATATCAATCTAATCACAAACCCAAACAAACCAACGATTAATCAAGTCCTTTATTTGTTAGCAGGCAAAAGCAAGCCCTCACCTATTATTCATTCTGCATACATACAGTTTTTCTGCAACCTTCATCAGCACCAGGAATTCAGTAGCCGAGGACAATTTTTGTATCAATAAATCCAGTATGTATGCCTGCCCCATTCCTGAATATTCAGATATGTGGCTATATCAGTGCTTCTCATTTGGAAGATGATGACAAGGGTCATAATTTTAGTCTTTATGTCCTGTTTCACCTGTTCCTGAATGCTGAAGGAAGGGAGGAAACTGTACTGGGGAGATGGGTGGTGTTGATGACAACCTTGCAATACTCAACTGTTTGTTAGGGCATGATGGGAGGATGAGGAAGAGCAAGGAGCTCAGCTGAGTATCCATGCCCTGGTGAGATGGTACTGCTTATGGTGGTGGGAGGGAGATGGGAGGTGTTAGCCCTGCTTGCCCCTCTAGCCACATGGCACAAAGCTGAGGAGCAGAATTGCCACATCAGGTAGGAAACCTACAGCCTAATAAAAAATAAATTTGATTTCTGAAGATGTTAAATGTCTTGAACTGCCATCAGGGCTGTGTTTAGTGAAAAGGACATGGGGTTTCATGCGGTTGCTTTCTGCTTGCACTGCATTTACATGCCTAAAAAGGTTTAGCTGTCATAGCCCTGACAAGTGCTAAAAAGGTCTTGTTAAGGTCACTGATATCAGAGAAGTGTCTCTCATACAACATCCCAGTATCGGGGCCATCGTCACTGGGAACGGGGGCTGATGTCAGACACTGTTGGCTACGGACGGGATTGTGACCCTGACATCCCAGCATGGCTAAGCTGGCGCTTCCCTCACTGCTCTTCCTATGGAGATCTGTGTAATGTTGCTCCAGCTAAGTGCAGAAAAAGCTCTAAACACGCATGAGCTTTAAATTCAGGCTGAGGCTGAAAGATCTGATGCTAACGAAAATCTGGGGTTGCTTTCATGTGTCTGAGCATTCAGGGAATAGATGTAGCTTAACATGCAAATGCAGGGCTTCCTGTGGAACGGCGCTGCTTTTCAGGATCTCTCATTTCACGCTGTTACAGCTGCATGCCCTGCTGTTTCTGTGAAAAGAGGCTCTCTGAGGAAAAGTTTCCCACAGAAATCCAAATGACGTGGTAAAACCCCCATCCCTACAACTTGGAATGTAATTTCTAAAATGTGTGTGTCCATCCGCAACCTGGCAGTCAGCAGCTTCTCTGCTCCTGGTGTTTAGAAAACAGCCCCCTGCTCCCTCAGTTTTCTGTGTCTATACTTTATTTGTCCTCATCTGTTTAAGCGAGTAAATCTTGAAGTCAGGAGCCAGAGCTCCTGTCCTGCCATAGGTGTGCAGATGAAGATTTTCACTCTGTGAACACTGATGCTCTAGTGACCTTTGACACATAGAATCATAGAATAATTAGAGTTGGAGAGGACCTTAAGATCACCTAGTTCCAACATTCACTTTCGTTCTCTGCCTATAAGTTACGGTGCTCACATAACTTAAGTGTTCTGCACACAGAGAGAAATAGATGTCCAACACTTTGTTTTCTTATTGCTAATGCTGGTGAAGCCCATATACAGCAGCTGTCAGGCAGGTCCTCTCCCTAGAGGTTCCAGGTGTGGCACACCACCAGTGGAGTCTGCTTGCTGCTGTAATGCCTATTTGGCACTTCAAATGTATTCCCTGAGCCACCTCGACATCATCATCTTCTGTCTTTAAAGCAATATCTGATGCACTATTGAGCTGTGAAATACAGCCGATGTTTGACACTTCTCTAATCCCTTACATTTTTATTCTCTTCTGTTTTTGAGTATTTCCCATTCTATGCCGCTACCATATAATTCAACATTTTAAGCGTATTGTTCCTCACTATGTCTAGTTATATTTTTTTAAGCTTGTGTGGTTATTTTGGCAACAAGAGACACCGTAAATTGTGTAAGCAAGTTCTCCCCTTACAAGCTGGTCCCAGCCCTGTGCTGCCTTGATAAGAGCCGTGAGAGAGAAGCAGCTTTAGTAACGGCAGGACTTGTCAGCTGCGTTTCAGCTGTGCTGTGAACAGAGACTAGAGAACATGGCATGCTGGAAATGAATTGAAACTACATAGAATAGGGGTTAAAACCAGATCCAAGCCTGGCTGTGGTCTGAGACTTCTCTGCAATTTGGGAAGTGCAGTTTGTGGCAATTTACTCTTGAAGCTAAGGCTGTGCCCATGCTATGGGCTGTAAGTAACAGAGCCCAGTTAGCACATTATCTGGGTGTAGAGATCATGGTACCTTTATCTCTAAAAGCTGGGCTTTTATCCCGAATGTGCAGCTGGGAGTTGTAGGGTAAGTGTAAGTTGTAGGTAGGTGTAAGGGAGGGCTCTCATCCATGAGGCTGAGATACTGGGTGAAAACCCCTTGGACAGGGGAGGGACCTGAACCTACTGCACACTTTTTAGCACATACTCCAGTGAAGTAGGAAAGTGGCCACAATCGGCAGCATCTCAGTTCTTGAACTCAAGGAAGAGACCTGCTATTTCCCTGAAGGAAAAGGAGATGCTGGGAAGTGATGAGCTGCTCCTTGTCTCAGTACCTCAGGTTTTGTTAGACTCCCCCATGATGTTTCTATTCGGGGGTCAGCCTCCTGGCCTTGCTGACACTTTTTTCATATAAGCAATCATTATGGACTAATTGATAATCCTGAGGCCTGGCAGCAGTTATCAAGGACAGATGGCCTCTGCTGGGAAACCTCTGCCTGTGAAAGCTCCAAAACATGACGTAAGTCTCATCTTTTCAAGAAAGTCTTTACCAGATGGGTCCAATTTAAAACACGGCCTTTCTCATTTCTTCCTGGAGGATAGCTAATTAATAGCAGAACAGATAGCTCTGCTCCTCTGCGGGCAGGGCAGCCAAAAGTGGGTGTTTGATATTGAAACGTTGATGGGTTTGGTTCTTGTGCATCCATGAGATGATGAACTCGTTAGAATAAATATTGGTAAGTGTATTGAACTTCCCAGTATTCTGAATTTACTAGAGCTGGCCAAAAAAGAGGACAATTCTTGAGAAATATGTTATAAAAAAAGGTCTCTCATCTCATTTTTATTATTGCTCTGCAATGACTAACCCTAAGTCAATTTGTGTTCTCTCTCATCAGTCCTATTAGTAGACTGCTGCCAAAATCTGTGGCCACAGCTGTGGAGCTCAGAGAGCAGCTCAGAAGAGGATATTGAAATGAGGCTCTTGTCTTGCTTTCTGAGGGCTGCCTGCTCAAATCCAATTGTTCTGGCAGTCATTTCCCAGTTGATAGCTTTATCATTTGATATTTGCACCTTTGGCTTATTTAGCCAGGCTCCTTGTGGTCCTTGGTTTGCTGCTTGTAGAACGTGTCAGCCCCAGCCTGCAGTGAGATGCTTTATTCTCTTTTCCTCTTGAGCATCAAAATGGCTCCAAGAGATTCTTCTCCTTCAGGCAGGAAACCCTGAAAACTCTATCTTTTCAGTTAGACGCATTACAAACTATGCTAATTGCTAGCCTTGTCTCTGTTCTCTTAAATGAGCTATAACGTACCTCTTTTCCTCCCCTCCCCAACTGCACTAAAAATGCTCTATTTCTATAATCTTTCTACAAGCAAGTCTGTGTGGCAGAAATGAGGAGTTCTAACTTATCTTGTGTTATGTAAATATTTCTGTGCTTCTAGAATGAAATGTTTCTTTTCCTTTGATCCAGCTTTCTTGCAGTCAGTTTAACCTTAAGAAAGAGTCAAAAGAGATTTATGGAGATTGCCAGTGGCAGTATTCTTGAGGAAATTGGAGAGAGAAAAGAAAACTCAGAATTGCCAATATAGCCCATTTAGAAATGGGTGGCTAACGAAAGGAAAACATCTTGTGGAGACTTTATAAGCAGTTTTTTGCTTAAAATAGCTGTGGCCAAATGTAAAAATAGTGTTTTCCACATTTGCATAGTGTTAAATGATGAAAGCGGTGCTTTTCCAGCAGCCTGGGACATGGCTGTGCCTCATCCCTGTGCTGTGGGCAGGATCTCCAGATTCTGTCCCCTGGGCTGTGGTGGTGGTACAGGGTATGGCCAGATGTTGGATGTCTGTAGGGCTGGATCTGCAGCTTTCCCCAGCGTGCGCGCACACACACACACACACACACACACACTGACCTGTGGGGACCATCACCAGTGTCCTATATGACCCCTTTCAGCTGTAGCTGTTGAACAGTGTCAGCAGAGGAAAGGGACAGTCTGAGTCTGGTTGTAGATGATTTTCTCCACAAGTGTGCGTTCCTGGTGGATAACTTTGCTTAAAATGTTAATTATGCTTCTTCAGAAGTATGCAGTGGAGCAGCTCAGGAGGGGAAGAAGCTGCAAGAGACTTGGGAGAAGTCACAGCCTCCAGTGTGTTTTGCTCATTAAGCTCCGAAGTGGAGGAAGCAGTTTGAAATGCTGCTGGCACATTTTGCCTACAAGCCCTGAAATTGGGCTTCCACTTCATGTATATCTAAATGCCAATGCTCGTGGGGCAGAGTACCTTACAGAGACATGGTTCGGTGGTGGACTTTAGTGGTGGGCTTGGCTGTGTTAGGTTGACAGATGGACTCGGTAATCTGAAAGGTCTTTTCTAACCTTGATGATTCTGTGGTTCTATGACAGTGTGTATATATGATGGAAAAGCTGTAGGTATGGCTGGAATTAGATGAGTCAGATGCCTAGGGTTAAGAGGTGAAGTCATCTTTGGGTTTCTGGCTGAACTGTGCCCTTTTCAGTGCCAGCTGATGTGAAGGTGAGGCTGGAGCTAGGCCATGCCTGTGGAGACAAGGAGGGGTTGGTGTGGATGAGTGTGCCCATCACAGAGCAGCAGGGAGCTGTGTGCTGATATGGCTTTACTGTGCCCCCCTGCTAGACCTAGAAGGAGCAGTCAGCAGTGCTGCAAGGTCCCACATGCTTGCACTTGCCCAGGCTGTGCTGCGTGCTCCTTCTCTGCCCATTGCACATGCAGCCATTCCACCCAGCTGCAAATAGTGGAGCCTCTGGCTCTGCTGTTTATCCATGTGGGTGCCCATCTTTGAATGGGATTTCAGCCCAATTCAGCATCTATTTGATGAAATACATGTAGTGGTGTCAAGTACTGCTGTGCTAAACCTGGCCCAAATCTGAAAGCAGATAATCAAAGTCTTTTAGCAAAGATGGTCAACCTTGTGAATGTGAATGAGTGGAGAATACTCTAAAATTAGGTTCTCCAATTAGAATTACTCTATTAGAATAAAATTAGAATACTCTAATGCTTGGGTTGGTAGACAAAGATTAGTATTCACTGGAAATGAAAGAGAAGGGACACTTTGCATAATTCATAACTGAGAAGGATTCCTGGTAAAATTAGGAAGATTTTATGGAATTACTTTTATCTTTCCTTACCTTTGTGGCTGGAGTTTTAGCTGATGGCTGTGGGCTCTGCTGGCAGGGGAGTGAACAGTCTTTCCAAAAGAAAATTTTAGGATAACTTCAAACTCCCTCAAGAAGAGGTTGATTCTAGTCTTCATCTGTTTTGTAGAGATGGGAGGAAAAGAAGCAAGCAGTGTGTAGTTAAAAAACATTTAAATAACAGTAAAAATGATTATACAGAGGATATAATTGTAGGGACTTTGTTATTTGGCAGTATTTTGGGCAGAAAGAACTATATAGCAGAAGTTCTGCCTTGGTCCTTTTGTTTTGAAGGGCTGACCGATCAAAGCTTGCTGAAGCTGGGGTAAGGGTTTCATTAGCCTTGGATCAGGCCCTCAGCACTGGATACTCTGGTTGCTTGAAAATAGGTAATTAATAGTGCTTTATTTTTCATGTTTCCAAGGCAGCACTGAGACACTGTTTTCCAGTACATGACCAGAATCTTTTGGCTGCAGCAGAAGAGTTCCCCTCTGTCTCGTATGAAGCTGCTGTAAAGGTACCAAAGCCATATTTTCTGTCATTATAGTCAATTTACATCCTACATCCAAAAAGTAATGACAGTCAGATGCAGCTGATGAAATGATCTGTTCTCACTGCAGAACAGCTCATTCCATCAGCTGAGAGCTCTGCTGTTCAAACAGATAATTAGTGTTGTGACAAGTGTAACTTTAACTGCCTCAGTTTGGTGGCAATGTTAGGAATTGTGACTACAATTAAATTATGTGCCTGCTTTAACCATGACCCTCCTCGGATTGCTAATGAGAGCAACTCTTGTTAAACACACGTCCCTTTTGATAGGCTCCTTTTACAGGGCTTCAGTTGGGAAAAGTGATATATTATTTGTATCATAGAGGGAATGAAAGAGAGGGATTTCCCTTATTTTCGCTGTTTTCCTTTTATGTCTTTAGCTGATGGAACAGGTCATTGCTTGTGTTCCAGCATAAAACTGAAAGATCCTCTAAAAATGAAATCCCCCAGGAGATTAATCCCAATGAATGCCTTTCCTTCCTGTCAATATTCTATCTAAATTAATGGGCATGGGTAATGTATTTATATGCTCAAACCTCAGGAGCACTCACGGTACCTTCCCTGAGGTGACAAAAGAAATCAATCTGCCCTCCTATTTTTGGCTGCAGAGCAGTGAGTTCAGAGTGCCTACAAACAGGTCCCTGTGTGTGCTCTGAAGTGCCCTGGTGTACTGTAACTCTGTGTCCAAGGCCGCTCCAGTCTCGGAGCAGGAGGATGCTGCATGCTGTCACTCCGGAGCACAGCTGCCAGTTGCTTTCATTCAAAGGCAGTGTTTTTATGTTTGCATTTTCATTAATGGCCAGATGGTTTGGTAGCTGGCTTCCAGTCCCACCTCTGACCAAGGGCATGCGAACCCTCCCTGTGTGCAGCTGGAGGATTCCCATCCTGCACCTTCAGCTGGTAATGGAGCAGGGGAAGCAATTCAGTGTTCCTTCTCCACTTGCAGCTGGGTCATTCTGAACCCTGAGGGGAATGGGGTATGGGAGGCTGGAAGCTAAGTGGGCAGCCAGGAGCTGGAATGTTTCGGCAGTTACTCTTTCCTGATGGATGGTTCTGGGATGTCTCCCTGCCCTAGGAGATGCTTTGAGTTTAAATTATCATGAGCTGATTTAATGAACATCTTGGAAGTTACATCCTTTCTGTTGGTGCCTAATGGGATGCTTTTGGTTCTTCCTTTTTCAGCATTTGCCGATGCCTTGATGTTCTCCTGCCCAAGGGGAATTAATCGCCAAGATGGAATGAAGAGCACAGCGCGGAGAACAGCACAGTCCAGATCTCACAAGACTTACTATGCTTTTGAAGGGTAAGAACATAATCTTAGGTACATTGGGAAGAAAGTGTCTTAGTAACACTACATAGGGTTACTGGCATGTCTCATGTATTTGTGCATTAAGAGACTTTCAAAGATACTTCCTGATCTCAAGAAGATCAGCGAGCAGTTCAGAAAAAGAAATTTAATACCAAATGAGTTTATCAAGTTTTCTTGACCCCTAAGGGTGGGAAAAAGACAAAAGAAAAATGCACATGAGGTCTTGTGAAATTCTATTACGAAAACTCATTCACAAACTGGAAAGTCTCAAACCAAAGTGTTCAAAACCAAAGCAAATGAAGAGCGTGGTGTGTATTACAGCAAGTACCGCTGCAGACACTGCAATGTGGCAGTTAAAGCTGGTGTAGAGGACCTATGGAAGGAAAAGTGAGTGTCTGTCTATCAAAATGCCAGACTCTTGAGGAGGGGAGCTTTTTGATGCACCTAACAAGAGGCAGGACAGAGTCAGTAGTCTGGCAACATACAACCACTGTCAGCAACAGGAAAATATGAAAATAGACTCAAAATTGGTGACAGCCTGGGGCTATGTTTTACTGCCAGTCTGCTTTTGTGGCAGGTGTATGCCCAGACAGATGCATCTACTCTGAGACTACCTCCTAGAGATACATGTATTCCTCTTGGAAAGATGAGATGCTACCTGCTGATCAGACCTACTGTGAGTGTCAGAAGAAGCGAGCAGCAGAGGCAAGACAGCGGCTGTGTGGGAGGAATGAAAGAGAGGATGCCACCAAGGAAGTGTCAGCTGCAGCTCTTCATCCTGCAGCCAGCTGGTGCAGCAGTGACCAGTCCCACTGGCACTACTATCAAGGTGTCTACATCCTTAGCTGACCTTGGGAAACACTTCCAAGCCAAAGGTGAGACATTACTAGCACCTCTGAGAAACAGCTCCTACGTGCACAGAGTGCAGGCAGGCTCTGCTTGCTCTGGCAGTTGAAATAGCTGTTGAATTTGGAAAAAGATAAATACCTGTCCCTTTCTATAGGATTCACATCTTGCTTCCTGGTGAGACCAAGGCTGTATGCACACCAGGGAGGCAGCTATGAACTCTGAGAAGTCTTTGCAGAAAAACTCTTCTCTGAGAGGGTAAGACTGGTATCTAGAGATACACTGAAGTGCTGTACTCCCCCCCCCCCCCCCCCAGTCATGTTGCAGCTTGCATATGTATGCATCAGATTGAAAGCAGTGCCTCGTCTTATAAAACAGGCTTGATAAAACAGAATTAACACAGATTCAGTTATATCTCTGCTAAACATATCCTTTTTTATTGCTTTTCAGGAGTTCAAAGCATTAGCATAAAACAATCGAGGAGGTTGTTTTTCCTAAGAGAGTAAGTGCCTGTTTACAAACTCATTTTATTTTCACAATTTTCCATTGTTACTTATTTCAGTCAGAAAGCTGTCAGATTAATGCACTCCCTCATAACATATATAACCTGACAGGCACTGCCCATGTCTGCATTCCACCAGTGGAAGGCAAATTAAGTAAAAAATGTAAATCTCCAGTATTTCTTAGGGCTAAAGTAATACTAGTTTTTAACTCATTTTGTATTCATAGAGGATCCTATGTGTGTTCACAACACATCTGATAGAGTAAACTGTGCAAATAAAAAGTGTGGGTGTTTTAATTCTTATACCAGCTATCTCTGAGGAAGTCAGACTTTGGAAGCACAAGGAGGTGTCATTGAGACCCTGCTTATGAACAGTTGTCAGGTAAGAATGGAAAAATCACATTTGAAGCACAATAAACCCTTTAGAAAACAAATCTTGGGAGAATAGGGGTGCAGGGTGAGAAACTTTGAACTTAAAATAACCTCACAAACAGCGCTTGCCCTCCAGACCTCCCAGTCTTAAAGCACTGCACACCTATAGCCTCTGGTACTGGCTTCCCACAGAAGCCGTTCTTGCTTCTAGAGGAGGCACACCCAGTTGCAAACATAGATATTTTTTTAAGCAGTTTCAATTCCTTTTTCTTTGGAGCGTGTATCCAGCTGGTGGCAGGATTCCTGTATCTTTTCTCCTTTCCACAAGGACGGTTTGATTCATTGTCCAGAAAACATCCAGCGGGTTGCCCAGTGTTGCGTTGCACTGTGGATGCCTCTGTGGTGATGCTGCTGTGGGGGTGCAGCACGCACCTCTCACCCTACAGGAGCCAGAGAAAGGCTTGGCTCATCTGTCCTGGGGCTTGCCTGTCCCACTCCCCCCAGCTTCTGGCTTCGTGCTTTGGGAGCCTCTGGTGTTACTGTCCAGCATGGAGGAATACAGCTACACTTCTAGGTATTGAAAAGAATGTACTTGACAATAGCGTTTGTTTCCCTAAAAACTATGACTCAGTCCAACTGTTCTTTCTTACTCGATTTTGCATAATAGCAATTGTAAGTGATAAAATGTTGGCTATTTTTGGTGCAAGTACAAGAAGAATGGCAGAAATACCCTCCCACCATCCGCAGTTCCAGTCACACAAGTGATTGATGTTACTCACATTTTCATTAGTGATTCTTTTTCTTTCTCCTCCCCAGGACTGAATTGCAAACCTTGGTTAGTTACAGAAGCTGCTCTGGAAAAGTTTGCACATGGTATGCTCAGAAACCTCTCCCCTCATCCTTTACCAGCTCTTCACCTTTTCCTCTATCCTTTCCCAGTGACAACTTACTTTGACTTACAGAATCAAGTCTGTGCTATTACCACAACTAAACATTGACCAAATCAACATAAGGTGATGGAACAGAGAGAGGTCAGCTTAATGGAAGACTAATCTAAACACAGGGCAAGGCTGGTGTCCACTAAAACCCTCTTTACTCGAGAAAAATTACTTCAGTCTTGCATATACATTTGTAAACGTGTTGAGATTGCTATTAACTAACTCTTACTGCAGCATTTGGATCAGCTCCCTATTAGGTAGGTAGAAGCAATGCTCTAAAAGCTTGAAATACATAGTTCAGATTTGTCTGTGTTCTCAGTGAGAAGGTTTTAATGCTAGGAAGTCTTGGGCTTTAAAATGGGAAGCTGCAATATGTAAGGAATAGGCAATTTGCAGGGGAAAACAGGCCATACAATTTAATACCAGAGAGTTGAGGCACTAAATAAATTATTATAAAGGACTAATTCTTCAATATAATTACATACTTTTTTTTCATTGTAAACAGCCTAATTGGATAGATGGGAAAGAAGCGGCTTTTTCTCCAGGGCTGCAAGCCTGCAGGCAGAGGAAAACCTCATAAGTTCACACACAGCCTTTGGTCTCTGCCATGTGTCTGCCTCCGGGACAAGACTGGGATGTATTTACATCCTCACTCTTTCCTTCTCCCTCCTGCCCTGCTTTCTGTACAGGTAAGCCTGGGTATATGGGTTGGGATTTTAGTCTCTTTGCAGCAGAACTACCAGAACAGAAGATCCTATGCTGCCAAGAAGAACCAGTTAGCAGAAATATCATGAAGATGCTGTAAGTATCATTTTTAGATGCAGTAAATCCCATGTGTGGAAACACAGAATCCAAACAAGCAATAATACTTTGAAATATTTTAGTATCCCTCAATGTAATAAATATTTTATTAGAGTAATAGAAAAAATGCATACAGATAACCATAGGATACACACACAACTGGAAGTTTAAGGATAAATTTCAAACTTTTCAATATGAAACAAGGTACTTGGTACATATCTCATGGAGATATATAACTAGAAATTAACTAATACAATGTAAACTGCGTGAAAATGGCAATACAGGAACCTGGACTAGAATTTTGTGAAACAATAGAAAGAGTCACCCTTTGTTGCATGAAACATAACTATATACTTACTAGTAACACCTGTTTTTCCATCTCCCCCCCCACTCCCCCCCACCCCATTTGCAAGTGTCTGAAAACATCACTGGTTAGCCACATTGAAAAGCAACTAGCCATTTATAACTATGTATGTACAGTATATACAGATCTTGCTTGCTTCAACAGTTAGCACGTATCTCCATCTGGATGTGATACTAATAAGGTAATTTGCTATTTGACTGCATATAAGGTATATTTTTTCTACAGTGCTACTGTAATTTCATTAATCCTGGTTCTCTCCTTTTATAGTTCTGTGTGTTGTAATATAGTACTGTGAGACTTTAAAGAAAGATAAGTCATTAAAAGGATATGGTTTTATGTCATGAACACTTGTGCTCTGCCATGTATGTAGGCAGCTCTCTAAAACGTGTCTCAAAGGCTGATTTGACTAAATTCACAACTATGGAAGTCAAATGGACCAGGTTTAATGTATCATTAATGTATTGCTATGAAAGAAAGCATAGATTTCTCCATAACAGCAAGCCTGAAGTGTCCTTGTGTTATTTTTTATTATAACCTACAATATTGCCACAAACTTACTAAACTGTATGACATTAATGGGGTGAATCAGAGTGCCAGACCAGGTGAAATATTGTGAATTAGTTAAAAAGCATCAGGAAGGGGAGTTATGAATGAGACACTGAATTAAGGATGCATTTACAGTGTGGTGCAATAGACAAAAGAGCAAAATAATTCAGGGCTGCATATATTTGGAAGCACCACATGACAAAGTAGGGAGGTGGTAGTAATTCCTTTTCGTAAGGCCATGGTGCAACTGCATTTTAAGTAATGCTTACAACTGGGCACTTTTGTTAGTGAAACACACTGGCAGGAGTTCAGAAAAGGGCAATAAAAATGATTCTGAAGTTGGGGGAATTTGGTTATGAATAAAGAACCTGGTTAAGAAATACAATGTGGGGATATAAATAACTAACTTCAAAATCTATTGATGGAGAGGAAGGTTAGGTGTTTGAAAAGGTACATAAATACATGCTGTGATAAAGCAGAGAGCTGTGAAATCATTTCTTAAGAGCAGTAGTGGAAGCCCTACCTCTCAGACATCCCAATGTGGACTGTGCAGAACTAACATCCATACTGTGATTTTTCTCTATCTTCCAGCTTTGATTTCTTGCTGTATTTAGAATTACTTATAGAATGGGCAGTAGGAAAACTGATCCAAACCTACTGGATTCTGACACTGGCTTAAGAACAGCTACTTGGTGCATGTGTTTGTTACTATCTATCTGATAGAAGCACTGTGTCTCCGATTTTATCTTTTGTATGTAGAATGATGTTATCCTAACAATGCAGAACATACCCAAAACACCATCACTGCAGAAATGGAGTTTCTCACTGAGCTAAGCTCTCCCCTGAAACTCTGACCACAGTGCCATTGCTCTCCCTCACATTGTATCTGAAGTATGTAATATGTAAACTGCTTTGGTTCAAGTATTAAGGCATTTTAGAGTCCTCTTTAAAGGATTTGCTAAACTTTACATGGTATTTTTAATTCAACCTACAGTGAAATACAAAGAATTTAAAAATACGTCAGGATAGAAGAAAAACATGCATTAAACACTGCAGGTTTCTTTTAAAAAAAAGCACTTTTCTGTAGTAACCAATTCCTTTTTTTTTTTTCCCAGCAAATGAAAATGTATCATCACAACACTGAATTAAGAGTCAGGGAAAATAGCATTAGAAAGAAGCTGGATACACTGAAGATACTCAAGACGGATGGACCAGAACCTCTTGCATCCATACCTGTGACAAAGGAAAAAGGTATGGGTTAAATGAAAGCATGAGTTTTGTCTATGCCAAATTAGTATTCTTTCTAGATACTAAGCAAAAATTTTATTGTATATTTTTATTTCTGACAAGCAATGAAAATTTAGAATAGATTTACCAAAACTACAGTAAATATTGTAAAACTATAGAAATGCCTTGCAAAACACTGAAACTGTACAAATGATCCTTACTTTCAAGGTAATACTAAGAAAAAAAAGGTAAAAAAATCAAAATCTAATGTTTTTAATACCAATCTACATTATAATTTACCAGGCCAATAGAAGGAAGTTTGTCATGCATAAAGTGCATGAAAAACCGTTAACTGCCTTTCTTCTTATTACCTTATTACCATGCAACATACAAGTATTCTTTTTTTCTCCCCATCAGTAAGTACTGAATTCCTGCAAAGACAAGCTGTGACAGCTGCTGGGTGTCAACTGCACATTTAGTAATGATTCACTACACTAAGGCAGAGATGCATCTGTACTATGGCCAGTATAGAGAGGGTTCTGTCATTGGCTGGGGAGCCTATATAAGCAGCAACAAAATAATAGAGATTCAGTTTTAACCTACTAGCTAGCCTGGGAATCAGGATCTGATCACTGCTAGTGCCATCTCCACCTTCTGTTGTTGCTTTTACTTCTATAATGTAATCTTCATTAAACTGGAGCACAAGTTCAGCTGTTGTCTTGTCTGTGTTCAGCACGTTCATATTGCTCTGACTGATGGTCCTGTACAGAACCTGCAATACAAGCAAAGAGCTGTAGTGTGACATCTTCCCGTAGGACCTGCCCTGCAATTTATATTTATTTCTTAGAACAAGGTTTCAGTCTTTAAAAAGATGGGGTGAGAGAAAAGACCTGATTTTTGGTTAACATATATACTACGGCAGAACTGCATTTAAAGAAAGAAGGTAACATCAATCAAGTGCTTTTATTCTAACTTTAATAAAAAATGGCACAATTTATAATGACAACATATTATTTCATTATACATTTTATATAATTTGTTTTGTTATTATAATTATTATTGTTATTATTAAATAAAGTAATATAAGAGGTGGTGAGTCACTAGCCCAGGTTGCCCAGAGAAGCAGGGGCTGTGCCCTATCCTTGATAGTGCTCAAGGCCAGGTTGGATGGGGCTTAGAGCAACCTGGTCTAGAGGAAGGTGTCCCTGCTTATAGCAGAGGAGTTGGAAATGGATGAGCTTTAAGGTCTCTTCAAACCCAAACCATTCTATGATTCTACTGACTACAAATAATATATTCTGTTGAGTACCCTAATGTGTTGCTCTATAAATTATCCCACTGTTTGCAGTCTGTCATTATCTAGATCAGCTTCATATCACCACTATGTAGTTTGGGAAGGAGGGAACTAATCAGTGTTACAGACTATGTTGGACGATGCTCCCCAACTGCTTAATGACTACTCTGTCATGAAACTTCACTGCATTCTATGTCCTATGTAAGTGGACTATGTAAATTCATTCAGTAAAATTAACCAGCTTTATCAAAATTCTGCTTATCCTTGTGTACTTAGCAATGTTTGTTACGCAAAGGAACCTGAAATTGTTTTGGGAGGCAGAGTATGCAGTTTGAGACTCTTGATGGTGTGTTTTTTGGGTCAGCTACCATCTATGAAACTAGATGGCTCATCTGAGCTGTAAACATGTCGTTCTTGTCCATACTACTCAGAATACTGTGTATTCAGATCTTCAGCACAACTTTTTTATGCAGGAATGTATCATGTAGGCTCCAACTGTATGCAGGTCTTGAAGAACATCCTTGCTATTCTCTTATATATGGCATTTAATTACTTGCATGTTTGTGCACCAGTCAGATCTACAATAGATGGAGCAATGTATCAAGACAATGAGAATGTCCCACAGTAGGTAAGAAGAAAAGAGTTTAGAATATCAGTTTGTTAAATGTGGTACTAATAAATATACTTGGCCAGCAATGGGAATTATACCTATCACCTAAATTTTGGATTTACTTGGTTTCTTTCAAAATATTATACACTTGGATACATACATGTTATATGTGATAAGTATTGTTATATATGTTGTGACAGTCAAGTGTTATATATCTGGATAAGTGGAATCTCAAGAACTGGCAACTATACCTGCAGCTCCCAGTTTTGTTTGTGTAAGGAGAAGGTATTAAGTGTACCACTAATGGTAAAAGAGCCGCTGCTTGTGAATTGTTAGAACATGATGTAAAATCTATAAAAAGGAGACACTACTGAAGTGGTTTAGATGTGGTATTGTGCATCCACTGAACTTGCTGCCTTGAAAAGAGACAAGAACTTTCAGATAGTTTCTGAGTCTGTTTTCACTTACCTTATACCCAATCACTTCAGACTCATTCTCCATAGCTCTCACTTCTTCCCAGCTGAGGATTACTCTGGAGTCGGTGACATTCCACACAACGTTTCCTGGCGGTTGACTGGGTGCTTCAAATAAATACAGAATAAAAGCATGACTTTAATTGGTAGCAGTGATTTATTAGTAAATAATAGTTGAGGTAATTGACTGTTACTGCATGTCAGATACAAAAGCAACAAAAGCCTTTGTAAACGTCCTGATTCAGAAGACTACATTGAAAAACAAAACAGAAGGAAAGAAAACCAGAATGGCACATAGATGTTATTTCTGAAGTTGCATTATCCATTTATGATCCTTCATTAAATACAGCCAGATAAAAGCATGTATCTTAAGACATGGCTGATCAATTAGAACAAACTCTGATGAAACTCAACGATGGTAAAAAACAATTTGTACCTTCAATATATTGCCAAGAATATGCAAATACTTCACAATAAATTGTTAGACAAATGTAGTCTTAGTGAGTATTCAAATCTACACAGGGCTGATTTACTGTAACATGTCTCTAGTGTAAAAAATATCTGACAGTTTTTTTTTGCTCTTTTAACTTGAGGCATGATTTTGAAATGCGGTTTGTACCATTTCTGTACCTGCAGTTTGGACAATAGTGGCTTTGTCCAAGTACATCTATTTGGGTGTTTTTGTTCATTAACGATCTATCTGAGACTGTAATTTTCAAAGGAAGTAGCATGCCTTTGGCTGTACACTTTAAAATACCTTGAAGTTACCTTTGCCTTCTGAAAGCTTGGCTAATATGAACCTCTTAAGATGCCTCAAATTGGTTTCCCAGAAAACAGGTCATTTCAGTGACACAATCAATGATTAAAATCTTTTCTAAATGCATTAAGGAAAACAATTTACTGTTGCTGTCACCTAGTGGAGGCAACTGCTGCTTAGGTGGACTGTGCTACACTTTGATGCTGAAAGTTCCAGCATTTAACACTGGTTTTAAACACCCTGTGCATGTTCTTATGTTGCTTATTTTCCCACAGGTAGTTCCCTGCCTTCTTTCCTCGAGTAGTCAGATCAAAACCCACCTGATTATATTTTATAAAACACAAAACTTTTAAGAGTGAAACTCAAAAGAATTATTCTAAAGTCAAACGACCACTCATGGGTATTATTTTCTTGCAGCATTTGAGTTGTTCTATATACAAAATAGAATTTAACTTGATGCACTAATAGCCACTTTTTGTAAATCTAATTTGTTTTTTACTTTACACCTGAGCACTAAGTATTACAGCATATATGAATAGTTTTCACACTGAGATATTAAAGCTGAATTTCAAAAGAAATGAGTCATTCTTTTAAATCCCCCAAATATTAATATGGTAACTCAGTGCCTGTAACGAATGATAACAAGTATCATTCTGTCACTAAGGACTAAACCAACTCAGGTTAACTTACATTATCTAGAATTTTTATATATATACACACACACACATATATATACACACACACATATATATAAACTCGAGATTTAACTCAGATTAACTTGCATTATCTAGAGTTTATATACATGTATCTATAGATATCTAGTTTATATAGATACAGAAATCTAGATATATGTAGAGTTCATATATATATATATATATAAAAAAACCCTAGATAATGTAAATTTACCTGAGTTAAATCCAGAGTTTACATATCTATATCTAGAGTTTATATATATAGTTTTATACATATAAATATCTATCTATATTCTAAAGAATATAAATTAATCTGAGTTGGTTTAGTCCTTAGTGACAGACCCATACTTGTTATCATATATAAGCATATATATGTTATCACATATAAACTCTAGAATGCATATATCTAGAGATCACATATCTACACGTAAACTCTAGATTTAACTCAGATTAATTTACATTATCTAGAGTTTATATATATCTATATATATATTTATATCTAAATAGATAAACTCTAGATATCTATCTGTATATCTCTATGTATATAAAGATATCTCTGTATATCTAGATATCTGGATATATCTAGAGTTCTTATATATATAAATTCTAGATAATGTAAATTAATCTGAGTTAAATCTAGAGTTTATATATAAATATACATGGAGCATATCTATATCTAGATATATAGATGAGCATATATATATATATAAACTCTAGAAAATTTAAAATAATTGGTTATTTTAGTCCTTAGTGACAGAATGATACTTTTTATCACACATAAACTCTAAAGTTTATATATGTATATTTATATTTTTATAAACTCATATATATCTGTATCTATTTATATCTATATCTATATATAGATATGAGTTTTTATATATAGATATGAGTTTTTATATATAGAGATGAGTTTTTATATATAAACTCTAGATAATGTAAATTAATCTGTTTGTTTAGTCCTTAGAATACTTGTTGTCATCTAGAAACATGTATGTTACCATATGTAAGCTCTAAATATATATATAGAGGGTTTATACATATATAAACTCCCTCTATATATATAAATTCTAGATTTAACTCAGATTTACATGATCTAAAGTTTATATATACATTTTATATCCATATATAAATTCTCTATACATATGTCTAGATATATCTATATATACCTAAATATCTATATAGCTCTCTATATTTTTTATATATATATATATATATATATAAAAACTCTAGATAATATAAGTTCATCTGAGTTTGTTTAGTCCTTTGTGACAGAATACTTGGTTTTGCATATAATTCTGATCAAATAGCTTATTTCATAATACTGAGGATGTAACTACTTTGGTAGACGGATTTTAATGACTATTCCAAGGAATTTGACCTTTCAGACAGATTTAATTGTAGGCTCTTGTGAGCCTGACAGAAATACTTCAAGATTGATGACCCTGATTCTGAGCTGTATTACAATACAACAGCATACTGAAAATATTTCCATTTGTAGAAAAATTAGTGTAGCCTTTGACAATCTGTTCTTTAGCTGAATTTCTCTTTAACAGTAAAGTTTTGATTCTTCAAGAGGACACAGTGGACATAAAGGATTGCATTTCAAAGGCCATGTGCTAGAGAACTTACGAATATGTTACAAAACCCTGAAAAATTCAGGAAGTCTCTTGGTTTTTTTTCCTTCCGTGTAACATAAATTTTTCTTTTAAAATTCTTTTAGTCACTACAAGGGTCAATGCAGAGATTCTGGATCTTACTTCAGCTTCCAGCTCAAATGGCATTGTTGAGTTTTACTTACTCATCCTGCTTAAGTCACAGAGGGTAGAAAATAGAAGCCCTACACTTGATTCAATTTTGTAACTACCTCCTCTTGTCTGTAGGAAAATTTATGCCACTTACACATGTTGTGATTCATATTATTTTTCATTTCCCAGCAAGTGCTAACACACCTTTATTTCTCTCTGCACTTGAAATTTAAGATACTTACGTGTCTTTTTTGTGGTAGCATTTACTGTGGCACTGAAGGGACCTGCTCCAGCACTGTTGTAAGCACGGACAGCTGTGTAGTATGCTAAGTTGCTCTTCAAACCTGTTATTCTTACCGATGTCTCATTCCCTGCAGCTTTTACCCTGTTTGAAGAGTCTTCTTTTTCACCATTATTCCAGTACCTAACCTAGTAGATATAAACCAAAACCATGTGAAATCTTGCATCAAATGGACCACTCATCCACAGCACTGCATTTGACTCCTTTAAGTGCATTTTTTTCTCAGCTGAAAAAGGCAGAAATACATTCAAAGTTCAGAAATGTTTACTGTGTAAAAAAATAAACTTATCCATCTGCTTCTCACACTTGCTGCTCTTTCAGTGTGACAGTAGGAAAAAGGAAACATATATTAGATGCTGCTTGAATTAAACAGTGACAGGAGGAAAACCATTACTTTATCTTAAAAAGTAAACATGTTAAAACTGTTTTGAAACAGAAACCTGTACCTGACAATATAGTTTCTCTGGAAGTAATGCTGAAAGAATGTCAGTTTGAAAATACTGTTAGACAGATGCATGGGTATCGGCACAGAAAGCAAAACACAATTTCATTCTGTGTTCTTTGGTTTCAAAGATACTGTATCTTCATTCTGGGTGTAGGTGGAGCAGCAAGGAAGCATGGTATCTGTTAATGTATTGTACATTTGTGCTGCTGTCCTGCAGCCTGCATGACCCTTCTGGCTCCTTTAGAAATGGGAGTGTTTTTTAAATGAGCTTACCTCATAGCCAAGTAACCTTCCACTACTCATCTTCCAAGGAATGGCCGTCCAGGAAACCTCAATGACTGAGGATGACAGACTGATCGCAGATACACCGGAGGGTGCTATGCTAGGCTCTGTATTCAGAAATCAATAAATGAGAGGTGATCAGCAGCACTGGTGACTGTGGAAATAAACATATCTGTATTCAAACTGATCTCATTTCTATTAACTGTTGCTGGATTCTCTGATGAAACATCTCAGATTAAATATCTGGAAGTAACTCAATTAGTGTGGAGATAACTCGAGCCACATACCTTCTTCAGCTGAAAAAACAGTGGTCACTGAACTAAATGGCCCTTCTCCTTTATTGTTATAGACACCAACTTTGACTTCATATGGTGAAAAGGGCAGGATGCTTTCATTCCTAAAGACGTATCTTGGTGTGTCAGGAGAGGTGACCACAGTCTGTATCCACGTTGTGGTGCCAAAGGGGCGGAAGGCAACAACATAGCCAAATCCTTCTCCATTTTGTAACTCTTCAGGGATGGGCTGTGAGAAAAGCAGCAGAGGACTTTAAATCTGCGATACAACATCCAGCACCGAACGTGTTTGGCAGAAAGAAAGTGCTGACAGACAAACATACATGATAGTAACCAGATTCTGGTACTGCATTTGGGATCTTGCCCATCAGCAAATTAGCTGCAGAGCAAAATGTATTCCTTTGAACCTAGTTTAAGGTTTGCATTTCAGTAAGAGAACGACTTTCAGGTATATTCCTTGTTTTCCACTAAGCAGCCTGGTTTAAGACGCTCTTCAGTAACTACAGTTTGGGTTTTTTTTCAGTTTCACAATCCATAGTTCTTAAAAAATGAATAATTAATTACTGAGTCAACTCTTACAGAATCCTTTATATAGTGGCTTATGATTTCCTCTGATGTGATAAAGACTAGATAGATAGCCACACAGAGCAGTCAATGTCAGTAAGAATGCTAACATATTTTTAACTCATTAAGACAGGGATACATAATATAAAGTACTATCTGATTGCACTGGCTAACACATACATCCAGAGTTAATGGTAGGAAAGCAAGAACTGCACATTTGCATTGAAAAGCATAATTCTTTAGCTCAGCCTTTGAGTAATACCCCTTCTTCTTCCCACCCTCCTGCCCCCTTTTAGCATTAACGTTTGTTTGAGAACAGAAACAATCTCAAACTAACTGAATTCCCTACTAATTGCCACCTAGCACACTAACACATGACTAGAGGGAAGGCAAATGCACATAGCTCACAGTACAGAATGTTACTGAGCACATATACATCCTAGCTGGGATGCTGCTGTAGCCAGGGAAATTCATCATTTAAGAGTTCAAATGAAAACAATTATTCTCTGAAGGAACTTGCTTGCCAGAAAACTTACATCCCATGTTATGACCAGTTCAGACCTGCTGCCTCCTCCCCCACTGACTTCCGAGGGGGGAATTTCAGGAACTGTGAAAAGGAAACATATAGCTGTCTACAGAGTGGCAGTACAAGACGTGATATGATATGATATCATAAAATGTTAACCCGGTGGTACTCGTATTGCTTCTGCAAATGTAGGCAGGGTGGGCAGTCGTGGAACACTCCAGCCCTGTCCTGCATTCCCCTTGCTGCTCTCCACCACCAGGCAGGCCAGTGCTTTAATGAGCCCTCAAAGAACCTCACTAGCTCACAGACTATTCCACTAATGCTTATGAACTTCTAGAAACTGTAGCCTGCTTCATTTTTTATAATAGAGTTAACTTATGCAGAGGTATTGGGCAATGGCCTTATTCCAAGTAAACTCCTGGGGTTTTAATTCATGTGTTCTTCTGAGCCACCTGCTTATTACAGGGAAGGTGTACACTGATCAAACACTAGGAATGAAAAACCCTATCAATCAAAATTAACCTCTTTCCACCTATTTATACCCTCAGACTCTGCAGCTCTGACTGAACTGACAAGGCTTTGGCATACTAAATACAGTTTAAATGTATTTAGATGTTATGCTTCTGTGATGTTCACTAATGCAACACAAACTGTCCCGCAGCTAAATGGAAAAATCACGAACAAGCTAGTTACAGGCTTTTATGTTCAATGTCATTTCCAAGCTTGTCTGCAAAGAGGCAAGGATATGAATGCTTTATTTTGTTAATATTCAAGATTCTTGAATTAAAAGCAAATAAAAGAACCCACTAACCTGCCTCTTCAGTTCTTACTTTTTCTGAGGGTAAACTAGGTTCTCCACCTCCTATTTTGTTACTGGCAACTACACGAAATTCATATTCAACCCAAGGATTTAAATCCACTACTGTGGTTGTGAATGTTTTCCCATCAATCACATCTGGAACTATTAAAAACAAGAAGAAAGAAGAAAAAGGAAACTAAGCATATAGTGTCCTTGGTCAAAAACATTGCAACAGAGCCTGTGACAAGGATTGTGTTTTACCTGTTGTAACTCGCTGCCAGCCAACTGAAAAGGGCGTCCTTGCTTGTATGGTGTAAGTGGTTACTGGACTGTGATTATCTGTGCCTTCTTGCCAGGAGATCTGAGCTGTGGTATCAGTTATTTCATCCACTTTCACGTGTTCAGGGGGCCCAGGTAAGCCTAGAATCAGATTGAGAAACACATGGTCTTTTGTAAAGCCAGTACCCTGGAAATCACTAACAGAGCAGTATGGATTGCCATTTTATCAGCGCCGTGGGAGGAAAAAAACAATTCAGCTTGGAATAAGAACATTTGTAATTATTGTTTTACATTTACTAAACTTAACTCTGATAATCTAATTCTGAAATACTCTGAACTGCAGCACAGGCGGCAGAGTTTTGTTTTTTACAAGAACTTTTGATCCCTCTATGTTCCCTTTAATCTACTAAGGCATCTCTGCGGCCTGCCAATTTGTTATCTACGGCTGCTTTACTGTACAATGCACTGGAGCAATTTTTCAGCACAACATCTGATCAGCACCCTGAGCAGCAATTCGTCAGGCAAGCTTTCTACTGCCTTCTGGAAAATGCCACTTCTGGGCAGCCTAGCAAAAATGTCTCCAGCAAAGACTGAAATAATTAACAGCACATCAGCAATTAAAAATATCTGGCATACTTTAAATATACTGAGTGTCAACCATACAATGTGCTTTTTCAAAGACCAGAGCTTTTCTCTTGCAATGCAGCTGTATCATCAGCAAAGAAATTTACAGTTCTGGCTTAAATGTGAGCGTTCCAGCTCGGAATGACAAGGAAAAAGCCTGCATTATAAACTACAGCGGGTCCCTAGGACAAAGCCTCTCCAAGGCTGTGGTAGCCGTTGCCCAATTCCAGGCAGGATTCTGCAGGTTCAGTCTGCAGAGGCAGCAACTCACAACTTGCTCACAGCTGCCAGCACAGAGTTCCCTCCCGTCAGTGATCCGCAGGACTGTCAGTGAGGAAGGATGTGTAGTCAAAATTATATCCTCCAGCTCTTAGTTTCTCTGGGAAAAATTAGGCTTCCAATTAAAACTGAGCTACAATTCTCCCTAACTGCAAGGCAGAATGACATAATTCACAGTCATTCATCAGTAATCCTTGAATTGGGTTTGCAATCTGCATCAGTTGTTTCTGTAATCTACCGTATAAAAAAGTTAGAGAATATGATTCATGGTAACTGAAGCTGAAATTTACCTCGTACGATAAGGTCCGCTGCAGATGCTACGCTATCCACTTCTGTCTTCACCATACAAACATATTTTCCACTATGTTTCAGCTGGATGTTTCTAATCATTAAATCTCCCGATGCACTCTGTTGAAAACCACAGTTCTGATTAACGTAAATGTACTACCTTGTAATCTAATATTAACATCGTGTTTGTAAACAGAAAAGAAATCAACCAAAGATGTGGAAGATAAAGTTGCTCCAAAATTGCACTGGCAGACAGCCTGCAGGATAGCAGGTTATTATCAGCTGCTCCATGGTAGTTGCCTGTAAGCATTTTCCTTATAAACATGACATAGTATTCCTCTTTTAGGCGAGAGGCAAGCTACATCACGGTTAGCTCATACTGGGAATGCACCTCCTGACTGTTATTAGGAACCATGAAGAAAGTTAGTGCCCTGGGACCAGCCGTTTCCCTCAAAACCCTAAGGAAGAGAAAAACCTGGTTTCTGTGACCATTAACCAGTTTTTACTTCTAGACAGAATCTGCATGTCTGGTTATCACAGATTTTTAAGGAGTTCAAATATGTGAACGGCAAAGCTGAATTTGGTCCATTCCCACAGGCTATGGCAAGCACATCTTCATTTACAGGTTGTACATTTCAGGCTAAATTCCCCATTTTATAAATCTAAATTTCTATTCTTTGTTCTTCATGAATAGTTAATCTTTGGTCATTTTTTCCCACTGACTTACTTATGTCATGGCATATGGTTGATCTCCTGAATCAAGGGAAACATCCATAAAACTTGAGTGATAACTGTAGCTTCCTATCATGTTAAGGCTACTGTGTACTATTTGTTTCCTTTCAGAGGAAAATCTCTCAGGTCTGAATGTTAAAAAGTGTGGTTGTTTTGTTGTTTTGGGATTTTTTTAATTTTCTGGAGAAGCAGCATTTCACCTGAGGACAGAACCCTCTTTTGTGGGTATTTTAAGCTACTCCAGCCACATGACAGATTCTGGGGTGCAGAGTAGTCTGGGAGAAAGGGGAAGACACAAATCTGGAGTTTATTTTAGTCTTGGAAAAAAAATAACCACCTTTCCAACCATTTGATTATCTTCCTTTGTTTAAACACCCATTATTTCAACAGTACAATGCCTCACTATTCAACACAAGCTGAAAACAATTCTGCCTGATCCCCTTCCATGTGTGTATAAACACAATGGCTGGTCTGTGAAAGCAGATGTAAGCATCTGCAGGATAATTGAGCAGTGATTGTGTACAACACATTAGAAGTTGGGTTGAAGGCAATCTAAAAATCCATCTAAGTGGATATTCAGACAATGACCAACAGCAGCAATGCATACTCACAAGCAAATCATGTTCCACACAAACTTACTTTAGGAAACCAAATCTAAAACATCTTGACAAAGGTGACTGTCAAATAGAGTAATTTTACTGGAAATACCCCCCCCCCACCCAAATATGCTCCAGTGTAGCCACCACCCTCACCTCCCATGGCTCTGCAGACTATCAGTGATATCTGCACTCCTGCCTGGCCAGACTGAATCTCTGTCAGCATGGACAAGTCCAGGTGACAGTAAGATCACCTTCCTTTCTCCACACTACACAGAATACAAATACAGAGAAGCCCACGCAGTATGAACAGCTGCTGAAATTGCTTTTGCTCCTCCCCACTGCGTAACCAGCTCAGCCATTGCTGGGCTCCATGTGCAGGTGATAACCTGAAACAGTTTAGAGGCAGCCTGTTCAAAATTTGGCATCTGCTTGGCTTGCCATACTCTGTGTGTAAATCATGTGTCTGACAAAACAAGAAACAACCCAAAAAAGAGCAGTAAGACAGTGTTACATCCTGTATTTTTCTGACCATCTGGAAGACCAGGTGGTGGTCCCATAACATTCCTGCTAACTACTACATGTTGGAGACCTCAGGCATGCGTGACAGGGACTTCCAAGACATCACTACACAGAAATCTATCCACTGAAAAACTGTTTTCCTTTAGCCATGTTTACAACCAAGAAATCTGGAGTTACTTTTGCAGAGAGATTCTCATTTAACAAATACACACAGCAACTATTGGAAGAGTTAGAACATATTTATACGTATTTACTTACCATGACCCACATATAACTCCAGGTGAAATCATTCCACTGACCCCAGTGTGATACAAAGCCCATAAAATGTTTTTGTGGATCTCTTGGTTACCTATGAAGTTTTCTGCTAATAAGCTTCAATCCCTCTTTACTCAAATATGAGTTTAAAAAAGCACCCTATAATGTCTATATTCCATTTCTGTATGTCCCTTAAGACAAACTTCCAAATAAGAAGTTGTAGATTCAGAGTTCTGAGTCAGGCAATACTCATCCTGGATTTCAATTCAGCACTGACTGAGGATTTTGTGTGTGTATGTGGGGGAAATGTGAAAAAAAACCCACACCTAAACAAGACATAATTTGGAATTATGTCTGTGTTTGGTTTTAGGAAAAAGATGGAACTTATAGTGAGAAAAAGCACTGCATTTTCCAATCAGCTTTTGAAGCCTCAACTGAGCCAGTAGAACTGTCACAGCCAGGGTTTGGTATGGTTTTAACCTTCCCTATCCAATATTACTATTTGTGTACACAATCAGAGTACAGCGGGGGGAAATATTACTAAATAAATAAAGCCCATGTAGCAATCCTGGGAGGTAACGGGCTATGAAATCGGAGCATTCCCATTACAACATGACAGATGGTCAGCTCCTAATTCCCAAAACATTTCTGTGAGAACGTACATGATATACGAGTATCTCATGGCTCCTACAAGGAAATCTCATCATCTCCACATGCACTTATATATAATCAATTGCAAACCGCAGAATGCTCTGTGCTTTTGGTGTCTGCTGATTAAATGCTAAATCTTTCAAGGTTTTACAGGCAAAAAGAGTTAGGTGCTGAAATGTCGGTTTCAATGGCAGCAGTGTCTAACCCACTGCTATTCCTCTATAGCAGGAGAGGTCCGGCAAGAACATGTGAAAGGAAACTTTATGAAGGCTTATAATGGCCAGTTTCGTGCTTGTTTTGTTTTCACTTGGCCATGGCTTTTGCTCTGCAAGATCTTTTGTTGTAATTAATTTCATTCTCTTGATAGATCCTTCATCTGTCTTAATGGTTTACTTTTCATCTTTTCATGTTTTGATTAGAAGGCTAAATTCTAAAAACTATCAACGTCACCCTACCCGTCACAGCATCTCTGCGCTGGAAATATTTAATGAAATACGCAGCTTCTCACCTGAGGAGGCTCAGGCACAATACTGAGGGATATAATAGCAATGCAAGTGCAGGAAAAATAAGGAAAGATGGGATGGTTTTGTTCAGGTTTAGGTTGAAGTTCACAAAGTCTGTGTCAAGCCCCTTAACTTCTCAGTGCTGTGTTTTATGTGATCTTAAGTAAAATCATGTGGGGTCAGATGCAGAAACAGAGGTAGGAACTTAAAATACATCAGGTCTATAATACCAGGTTTCTGAACGATGGGTTATGGGCAGCAAGTGAGCTCAGTGAATGATTTCCCTTCAATACAAAAGAAAATTCTACAGGCCCAGGAGAGGAGAAACATCATAGAATCATAGAATAGTTAGGGTTGGAAAGGAGCTTAAGATCATCAAGCTCCAACCCCCTGCCATGGGCAGGGGACACCTCACACTAAACCATGTCACCCAAGGCTCTGTCCAACCTGGCCTTGAACACTGCCAGGGATGGAGCATTCACAGCTTCCCTGGGCAACCCATTCCAGTGCCTCACCACCCTCACAATAAAGAGCTTCTTCCTTATATCCAGTCTAAACTTCCCCTGTTTAAGTTTTAACCCATTGCCCCTTGTCCTATCACTACAGTCCCTAACGAAGAGTCCCTCTTCAGCATGCTTGTAGGCCTCTTCAGATACTGGAAGGCTGCTATGAGGTCTCCATGCAGCCTTCTCCAGGCTGAACAGCCCCGGTTTTCTCAGCCTGTCTTCATACAGGAGCTGCTCCAGCCCCCTGATCATCCTCGTGGCCCTTCTCTGGACTTGTTCCAACAGTTCCATGTCCTTTTTATGTTGAGGACACCACAATTGCACACAATACTCCAAGTCCTATTTCTACTGTGTTGACAAAAGAAAAGAATCAAGCCTTGCTATACTGAATACATCCGTAAGGCAAATGAAGAGAAGGTGCTTGCAACTCACCCCTCCAACCTTCTCAAAATGGGAAGCATCCTTCTTGAAATCAGTGAGTGTTCCATTGAAATACCAGGTGAAGCTGATGTCCAGTAGAGGATCATGCTGAACCTGGCAAGGCAAGACGACACTTTCTCCGACAGTGACATCCATGTTGGAAGGTGCCAAAATAATCCTTGTTGGCTCTGTTGAGAGCAGAAGTATCAGTTACTGGATTCCTGTACTGCTGAGCTTTGATTGCTACTAATATCCTACCAAGTACTTCAAATCTGATTAATGACAGGCACTTCAAATTATGCAGCTGGGATATAAATGCTGCTGCCGGACCCCTCTTGTTGGAGCATTGTGTCCTTGCACGTTTATCAGCAGGAGCTCCTTGACATTGAAAAGGCAAATTTTTACCTGCGATGTACAGGCCAATATACTTTAGAAAGCTAAATGCACTGTAACCCACAGCAATGAAACTGCTATTCAAGAGCATGTGTGGTTCTCAGCAGTAACACCTACATTTTGGGGCAGGAAGCTGTAGCAGCAGCCACTGGGAAGATTAAGAAGTGGGAGCGAGCAAAGGAGTTAATAAAATCTGGAAACTAGAGGAAATCCACATAGGGTACAACACATTAGATATCTGGGTCTATATATTGCATAGAATGTAAGTAGAGTCATTAAGAAAAGCTGCTTGTTATTCCAGAATCACCTTAATGAAGAAAGATGTCAAGGACTGTAAATAGTGTAAATAAAATTTAATTCTAGAGCTCCTTTGTACATAATTCTATTATTTGTATAAAATGGGACATGAATCATTTAGGAGCACAGTCTGAAAATGTGAAGCTGTTAATTCACTGAACAAAATAACTCTGTTTGGATCTATGTGATAAATAGGATATGTAATGCAGTAGGATATTAGATCATTCCGAGTTTGGAAAATCTTTCAGATACTCCAGTCTTTAAAAAGAAGATAATGAGAAAAAAATTCTTCAGATAAACTTCACAGTCTACTGGTCCTTTCAGTCCAGTGTCTCAGACAGCAGCAAGTAATGGATGATTCATAGGAAGGGACAAGAACCCCTTTGAAAATTATGTATACAATTTGCTTTTGAAAGACTTTCTATTTTACTGCCAATGGAGTCCCTGAATGCTCCTTGCAGCTAGAGTTTCTACCACATCTGTTTCCATAAGCAAACAGCATACAGTTCCTTTGGCCTAAACAGATTTTGGACTGGAATACAGAATTACCTCAAATATTTTTTATATTCCCATATTTCTTTTCCCCAGCAAATTAAAAATCCCCCAATGTTAAAAAGCACAATTGCACTATTTAGTACTTAGATAAGCGAGAGAAGGGAGGAAAAGCCTTCAGAACTCCCTCGCATCTGAGACATACTTCTTTCAAGGAAAACCCCTCAGTCTCCTCTCAACTAATAAAAGATTTCTAACAAAGATCTTTTTATCTTTTTATATTGTTAAATTCGCAACTTCTCAGTCTTTACTTTCCACCACATTTAGTATTATTTTTCCAATAAGGAAACTCAGACTCTACACACACAATTCTGCTGCAGAGTTTGCAGTTCAGTTTACAACTCACAGATGACCCTCCGTTCCAGCTCACCTACCAGTAACTATTAAGTTTGTTGAGCCGCTGGCTGTTCCAAACTGGTTTGTTGCCAGGCACGTGTAGCTTCCAGCATCAACTTTGGTCACGTTGGCTATTCTTAGTCCTCCATCCTTCAATAACTTGATTCTACAAAATTATGAAGAGATTTTAACAGATTCAGCATTGGTTTGTAGACAAATACTTTATTCCACACACTGCTACACAGGTATCTACAACTGCATCAATCACCAACCTGATGGCTGGCAATCTAAAATCCATCTGACTAGACTGGACTGCATGCCTTGCCCAGTAACTTTGAAATAACCATTTGCCATTAGTATGATATACAGTAGAACTGTTCACAAACAATCCACATTTTCACTTCTCAGGATTCATAGATAAAGCCCAGCTCTGACTGCACTGGTATCAATAGCTCATCTGCACAACTGACTCTCTAGACTAGGATTCTGCCCAAGCAAGTACAAACTCCATACTTGTTTAGAAAGGAAACCGAGGCTTCACACTGCTGCAGACTTCTGTCTCAGTTTACCAGCTATGCTGAGCAGGAGTGACCTGCAGACATCACAGAGGTATGCTTTGTGGAAGGCCTGGAAGGAAAGAGAATTCCCTCCACCCCACATGGACTCTGCAAGTGAGAGTCATGCCTAACAGACAGATAGCATGGAACAAACCAGAGACATGTTTAAATGTGGACAAAATACGACCCACAGTAAAGACACAGGAGAGCATGACATCCCAACAGCAGATGACATCCTAGACAACAGCACTGAAGGAATGCAAAGGTAAGGCTAATGTGAATCCCTCCTTCCCTGTTTCCAGACCTCCCATCTGTCATATCCTTAGATGCAGAGCTTTCTACCAAGTCTTCCCTAAGATAACCCGAAGCAGCTATATAACTAACTGTATATAAAAACATCCAGATTAATTAACAAAAAAAAGTAAACTTTTTCCTGATACACCTAAGTCAAAAAAGCCTCAGAGCTTCTCTCTCAGAACCCATCACTCCATTTCAAAGGCACCAAACGAATCCCAGTGAGGCTATTATGTTAGTTCCCTAAGCATCTTAGCTAAAAGGTATGTTGGAAATGCCCCAGACACCCACACACAGAATCAGCAGAACAGCAAACACCATTAACACTCCAGGCAAACCTCTAACCACATCACTTGCAGTCTTACACAGGTGTCAGAGTAACTATCAGCTGAGAAGGCAGCAAATACCACAGAACTTAACATTGCTATCGTCCCTTTCTCAGAAAAGTCAGGAAGATTTCACCTTCTCACTTACATGTACTTCACTGTTAACCTGCTTCTGTATTCAGAGCAAAATTAATTAAACACACACCCCTGCTGCTTTCTGTTACATACTTGAGGCAGATGAGTATTAATGGAGCTCCATCATTCGTCCCAGTTGAGATTCAGTTCTCTATAGTTAAATATGTACTACAAAAAGTAGGCAGGGAAGCCTGCTGTGTTAGGTGGGAGCTCGGATCACTGCCTTTCTTCTCAAGGCTTGTCCCAAGCCTGGGAAAAGCAGAAAGCTCACTTGAAAACAACAGATTCCGTCTGATCTTCATGCACTGTAACTAACAGTCCAGTGTAAGTAATTCTTCATGCGAAGCTCCACATGTGCTGTGGTAGCTGATGAAGGGTAACAGCTCGAAACTGCTGCAGGGCAGGCCTGTGAAGATGTGCAAGTAGCACGGCTAGGACAGCCCTGGTGAATGCGCCATCTTAAAAGTTAATTGCATTCCCAAAATGAAAGTTGGCCCATAAAAGGTATATGCTTCAGTAAGCTGCATTGCCATTAATTATTTATACTGGTAGATTATAAATAATACAGTGTTGCAAGGCTATGTTTTTTTTTTTAATAGCAATACAGCTGAATCTGTATTTCAGAGAATGATTAAGCTGGTAAACAAGGGCAGCAGCACATGACTCAAGTTTGATGGGTTCGGTGATCTTATCTTTCACCCTTAACTTCTCCGATCCTCCAAACCCATGTTCACTAACTGCAGACCCCAGCAGTGGGAGTCTATCATGGCTCTGTAGTTATGGTGCTCCCTGCCCTAACAGCAAATTCACCTAACCCTTACAGCCACATGGAGAGTGCATTTTACATGGATTCCTTCCACAGCTGCACTGCTCTTTACAGTTAAAGATCCTCTAGGTATAAATGCAACTTTTAGTTGCTTTTCTTAACTATTTTGAATTGAATTTTGTATTCTCTTAAAAAAAGGTGTTGCAACACTTCATGCTGTAGCTGAGATCCACTTCCTCTGGGCAAAGATGATGCAATAATGACATTAACAGATGCAAATTAGAAGATATAACAAGTCGCCTGTTAGAGCAACAGACAAAAGCATCTTATTTGAGGGAGAAAGAGTTATAAATACATGGTTTAATCATTTGCATTTGAAAGTAACCATCCTTGAGTCTTCCAGAGTACTGAGGTACCTGAGCCAACATGGTGGTGTTGGAAGCATATGTGTGATGTGCTTCACCAGTCTCGGCACAGCCGACCTCTCACAGGCTCATTAACTTACTTTAGAAAATATGTAATATTTGGCTGCACTTTATATTAGATGGAACATTTTAAATTAATTAAATCTTACCATATGGTTTATGAGTATTTTAAATGTGTTGGAGACATGATTAATACACGGTACAGGTAATTATAATGACATCCATAAAAGGTGTTAAGATATATCAATTACTGTTGCAAGCAAGCTACTGAGTTGTTGGACATTCTAGCTATCTGTATGTTTGGGAAGCCTTGTATTGCAACATCTAGTTTGAAGCAGTTTCCAGTAGGAAAAATGCAAAACCAAATAAAACCCCAACAGTGTTGAGAAAGCCTGAGATCAAACAAAGGAAACACCAGCATCAGGGTATAGACCAGAAGATGTCTATTGTTTAATTAAACCAAATCACATTTAGAGTGCTCTGAGCTATCTGCAAGTGTAGCTTGCCTGAAATAATTAAGCAACAGGCTTATTAAAACCAAAATATAATTAAGATTCAAGTTTTCCCCAAATTAAAACCAACAAAAAAGAACCCAAACAAACAAACACCCCCCCCCCCCCCCCCCAGACCAACCACCAAACCAATCCAAGACAAAAATATTGTCAAAATAAAATCTTTGCTGGTAAATTCCAAAGAGAAATACTTCACTTTTTCAGTTACAAAACAGTAAATGCAGCACACAGCCTATGAAAACCCTAAACCCAGAAACAGGCCTACCCCTCCTGCTCAAACATTAGGCAAACCAAAGCTTTTAGTATACTTAAAATTATTAGATATTCACACACTGTGATAAAACAGATGTACTGTGGCTGGCCCGCTGCCACGAAGTGATCTACATCTCTTAAAGAAACTAATGCATCCTTCAGTGTTCCCTGTATCTGCAGTCGTTTTTCCAATACATTTTGCTGAAGGCCAGCAACTCTCAAACTGAATTCCATTTCCAAAACCTGCACATTTTTGATGCACTGGCAAATGGCAGAAACTTTCAGCCCTGTAAACCAGAGATAAATGATGGAGTAATGCTTCGGCACATGCCCATTTGCACCACTGGAGACCGATTTAGGACCTGTTCAGTCATCAGATCAAACTATTAACAAAATCATCTCTTCCTAACTCTGGAGCAAAATAATCTTTGAGAAAATTTTCTTTTTCTCCATAGTCAAAGGGATGGCATAAACCCAACCACCCCCCAGCTAAAACCTACAAGTGCCAAATGTCTCAACTCATGCCCATGCTCTTTGAGAATGGGAAGAAGGATTAACCAACTTCAGGGTTCCTGACCTGAGAGGCCCATGGTGGTGTAATTATCAAAGTCTTCCTTTCCCACCCAAACTGGGAGAACATACTTTGTATTACAGATCTTCCAGACAGCTGAGGGACTTCCATAGGGTTACACTCTCCATTAATTCTGCCCAGTCTGTCAGGTTTTATTCGTGGCACTGTAATTTGTTATTAGTTACCTTAGTCATAACTGACCATGGAGAAATCCATCTGTGAAATGAGTGCATGTACTTCTCATACTGATAAATTTTTACTATTGTCACAACCTGTCCCAAATTTTCATATTTCCAGCTATCAAAACAACTATTATCTGGTACTAGACAGCAAGTGGTGCTCCAAGATGCCAATCCAAGATTTATCAACTTTAGTATCTGTGATGTACGAGTATTCAAGCTACTCTGCATTTGCTGTCCCATATCCGCTGGTTTACAGAGCGGGGACCTATCTATAGGTTTATATAGTACTACCTTACCAAAATCCTGTTAAATTGAATTGTTAGTGCAGTGTAACCACATACACTGCCAAGGACTGGAATATGTCTCAAGGTCCAAGACCACAAGACTGTCACTTGAAACTTGGTGTCATTAATTAAACTGTTAATGAATGAAAAGGCATTGAAAAGGCATTGTCAATGGGAACAAGTTATTACTAAAAATAAACAAACTATGTAATCACTGCCTTTTTTATTTGACAGATTATTCAGCAGAAAAGCCAAATATTTTAGATCCTTACTGATATGATAATAAGGACAAACATATTGCTTTCCAGTTCATAGCACTTCTGTACAAAGGAGCAGTGGAAAAGTGGGGCGAAACTGCCTTTTATGTATCAATCAAATTCAAACTAAATTAAACCAGATTAAGTAACAAGAAAGCCAGGGGAGAGGAAAAAAAAAAAGCTCCCATTGAAGTCCTGGTAAGTAAATGCATTAATTCCCACAATACAGCATTTTAAACTCCAACACAAAATGAAATGAAAATACTTAATTCAGACTGTAGGGAAGACAAATCCAGTAACTGATACTTCTAAGAATCACACAGGATTTTATGAATTATTTCTCCTCTCCCCCCCCCAATTTGACATCATTTCGCCCCAAATAAAGATGCTAAAACTTGTGGTTTTTTTTTTTAAGAGAATTACACTGGAATGCCTTTCAGAGAAGTTAAAGTTTTCAGCATCTTCCTGTCTTTTTCTGGTCTTGGTAAATCTAGAAACATTTGGGGATAAAGGTGGATTTGTTTACAGCTGAATCAGTGCTCCTCCACATGATCTCAAAATCCCTTGTATTAATCTGTGTCCAGACAGGTATTAGAGCCAGGAGCACAGAACCCATTACAGCCAACACACAGCAACTGTCCAGTATTACAGATCAGTTAACAATCATATACGTATATAAAACAAATAAATCTTTCAGGGGGTTATCTAGGTTGCATCACATTTTGATATGTCTTCTGGTTTTGATGAGTTAAATGAGCATCAAGTGCATTCAACCTTGGTTAATTGTCTAATCCTCCTTTTCTGGAGGATAAGAATAAAACAGAAGTTCATCCATCAAGAGATATACATGACTTAGGCCAGCTTTTCATCACAGAGGAACATACAGGAAGGCAACTACGGTTTGCATCCTTTGTTCTCTCTACCTGGAGACCTGGGGGACTATGGTCTGCTATGAGTAGAAGCTACTCCAGATTAATTTGGAATGAACAAAGCCGAGTTGTGGCGTAATGACTGCAGATAAGAGGTACTTCAGAGAAAACTTGTAAAGGTTTTATAATACAAGATGCTTGGCAATGAACAGCCTGAGTAAGTACAAGATGCTTCAAGTATACACACTATAACCATAATACGGGGCAATAATTGACCTCTGCCAGGTCAGAGGAGAGAATTCTTGCTAATTCTGCTTATTACATCACCCCAAATTATTTATTTCAGAGGTGCAAAGCTGCATCCTGGTGGGAAGCATTTCTTCTTTCAGTAGGCAATTTAATTACCATTTTCTGTCTTTCCTTCTGCATGTTCTACAGTGACTCCTATGCTTTCACTTCTCCCTGTATTCCACTGCTCTTCACTGTCTAGTTCTCTTTATTCATGATATTCTAAAAACACCCTGAAAATAAAACCTGTCCTATACCTTAAAGAAAGCAATACGCATGCACTCTCAGTGCTCAGGTACAATGACGATTAAAAACCAACCAAACAACTCCACCAGCTAGACAGTCTTCAGAAAGACTTTACAACTATTTCAATCTATAGACAACACTAATGCACTAAAAGACAGAAACAAGCTTTTTGTAAGATTAAAACAAATAAACCAATGTAACTTGATACCTTTCGTTTTCGTGTAGCTGCTCTCCTCCCTTCTTCCAGGAACTTTTGGCCTTTGGGAAAGCTCTGGGTTTGCATTCAAAATCAACCGTGCTGCCTATTTGAACCTGAATCAGTTTCTTCATTGGATTCTTGGAAAAATCTGGAGCAGAAGCTACAAAGAGAAGGTACAGTAACAGTGAAATAAAGCATCTTTAATAATATTAATGCTACTACTATTCAGAGCTTACATGACACTTCTCAGATTCCAAACATAATTAAAAACTTGAATTCGTCAGTTCAAACAGACCTTTCTATTGGAGAATTATGCATATCTCCTCCTCATACTGGTACTAAATAAAGGTCTCAGTTATGCAAAGTACATCACCTAATGAAGCCTGCACATGAGATCACAGGAACTTCAGCTGAAGTGAAGCTCAGTGAACCCAACAAGTATTAACCACGTGCCTAACACTGCGCTTTGCTGAACGTGAGCATACTTGATTTGAGTAAGCTCAGGGAGGGCAGTCAACACCAGCAGTCCCATCAAAACTCAGGGTACTGGTTGGCTTCTAGTTTTGTGTGAAAGTGCATGCCAGACCAGGTAGATTTAATGACATAAAATGACAGCGCAGCGCATCCTGAGTGTGTATTGTTTTCATTAACTGACAGTCAGGAAAAGTCACCTGGCTTCTACCTATATTAACAATGAACTTCTAAAGGAAATTCAGTATTCTAGGGGAACACGACTGAGGGAGCAGTCTGCTGATTGACTGTAACCGCAATGATAGGAAAGAAAGAACTCATGTCCCCAAAACACACTGCTCTTACAGGCCTCTGTTTTGAAATCAGTCTACATTGGAGGTAGAAATTGCACGAGCATATGAGCATGTAAGGCAGTCCCAAATTCAGTGTTTCCCTCAAATGACTGTCACTCGTTTAGACTGAAGCACGCACTCTTTGAATGACAGAGCAACAACCCCTTGTCCCCTCAACTGAGAAAGGCTGCACACAAGAGCAACCTATTGCTGTTAAAATGATGTAGCTGCCCTGGGAGCGAGCACTGGAACCGCAGTGCAGGAGGTTAGTGCTGCTGACTGATGTGTGGAGTCAGGGCTGCCTCCAGACCATGCAAGCGGTTTTAATCTTCAGGCCCGTGTCCAAGCTCCCATCTCTGCTCTCCCCCTAATGAATAATTTAGCTGTGTTCCGTTTTAAAGCAATGAATGATTGGACTGCAAATCCTCTGGAAGCAGATGAGACAATTCCTGGGCACTGCAGATAAAGATATTAGGTTGACAAAAATGTTTATTTCAGTGATAACAGCTGAGTGAGTTAAATTTGAGATCATGATGCGGTAGAACATGAGGCAGGCGGAGGGGGCGTGGAGTGGGAGAATGAAGCTTGTGCGTTAGTGAAAAAGGAAAATCTTACCTACAACCCTGAGCTCTGCACTTGAATAGATGAGACCATGTTTATTTTCAGCTATGCACTGGTATCTGCCAGAATCTGTCAGATTTAGATTTGATATTGTAAGTGCACCATTTTCAATTTGGATCCTTCCCTGAATATTAAGAAAAATATCTTTATTGATGATATATTCCCTGTGGAAAATTTAAAATAAGTAAGAAATAGGACAGCATAAACACAAAAAAATGGGGTAAATGTAACAGCCTAATCATAACAACAGCTCCAAAGTAAGTGACACGACTGCATCATGGTATGGAAATGGTGATCAAATACGGAGACTTGGCAACACAGTATGAAATCGATTCTTCGAACTTGCTCAGTTTCACAGAGGCTTCGCAATTGCAAATAGCCTTGTATTTCCCCAGAAATATGGATAAAAACTAGACGAGGCTCCTCATGACAGACCAGAGCATCCAAACTACACAGATGGCACTGGCATTTTGTACTATTTAGAGATTTCACACATGCCATTTGCTAATGAGCTCTCTGTAATACTATGCAGAAAAAATTCCAAGTCATTAAACACGTATTTGAGTGCTTTAGAGCCGACAAAGCAACTGAAGAACAGGGAACTTCTGACCTTGTTTATTCTTGGAAGCTGTATGAATTATGGTAAGAAGTGACTAATCTGAGGATGGAGTGAAAGGAAATGGTTAGAAAAGGAACCAATGACAAAGACAAAACCAAAGGAGCTTCTCCTTTGAGGAAAAACTGGGAAACAATAACTGACAAAACAACAAATTATTTGCTCAAAAAAAAAAACATTTTCCCATTATTTCTTTTTTCTGTGGATCTGGACATGGCTTACCAGGCCTAATGCAATGGTACTCACTTTCTGCCTTTTCCTAAGGGCATGTACCTAGAGCTGGCTCCACAGCTGGGTAGACAGAACAACTTAGCTCAGCTCCTTCCCTGACAGGTCCCCTCCCAGTTTAGTGCAAGGTGCTCAGCCAGTTAGACCACATACAAAACAATCCCAAAGAGGAACAAGCCTGAGTCTCCATGTCCTGATCCTCTCTCTAGCATCCCATGCTGCTCCTCTTTTTCTTCCTTACCAAAGATGGAGAAGGGGAGCTAAGCAGAACAACCTCAGCAGATTTTGGTGGTGGAGACCCAGCATGAAGAATTATTGCACTCGAGCTGAAGAAAACTGATCACTGTACACAGAGTACTCCTCTCTGACGTCTCCTCAATGCCAGCTTTCAAAGACTTAGTTCTACAGTTTACAGTCCTTAAATATTTCCAGAGTAAGCCATGCTAATGCCCTGACATCATGCCAAAAAGCTGAACAGCAATACTCAAAAGTGGAAAAATGGGAAGACTGAACAAGAGAAGATATTTTTGTACTTACCAAGGTAAAAAAAGAACATTACCTAAGTGATACCATAACAATGCACTTAATACTCGTCACTGAGATGAGATTTTGTATTTAACCTGTCCACAGAACACTACCATTCCTTTGAGTGAGCATCTAAGTATAACATTCTGACAGGAAATGTTTTTCAGTGCTTAGATCAAATGTCATAACCATCCACTAAATTTACTGGAACAGTCGCTCTTTCTTCTTCACCTCTGAGTGCCAATATTGAGGACAATGCACTGGCCAAAGGCAAAATGCCTTCCTGTGATGGGCTACTGCTCATAGTTTATATTCCTGATAACCTGAACTGGGCAGATTTAAAATCAATATGGGTATCAGATGCTTTTCTGCATTTCTGATTTGGGAGACCAAGTACCTTATCTTCCAAGTACAGCATCTTTTCCTGTCACCAAATGCCTTACTCTCCATTAATTTATTTTAATAATTGTATTAAAAAAAAAATCTGTGTCACACTGAAGTTTAGATTTCATTTTTGCATCAAGTGATTGTGACCTTGTGAATTTTTAGGATATTTGCTTTTTTCATCAGGAAGTTTGAATATGTTTTCTCATTACCTTTAGCAAAACACCAACAGCAAGTATAGTAAAATAATTTAAGTTCTCTATTGATTATTCATGGTTCTTAAGGTATAACTTCAGTTAAACTTCCCTCTCCAATCTTTCCCTACATACTTATTCTGATGCTTCTATCATTGTTTTTGAATCTGCTTTTAGCTGGAATATATTTGTCCATTTGTCTTTGTGCATCTGGTACTGCAATTTTTGATGTTTCAATCTGGATGCTCTTAACAAACATACAGAAACCAGTAATTCAACTAATTACGTGGACCTCTGCAAATTCTCACATAAAGCATTGTTAATTTTACATAGCATCATGTTTTCAAAACACAGTGTTACCTCTATTGACAGTTGTTCTCCATTCTTCAGCCACCTATACGATGGTTTGGGCTTCCCACTTGCTCTGCAGTCCCAGTATAAGGTGTCTTCTACAGCAACTTCAGTATCTTTTATTGTCTGGACCCAGTGAGGTTTTGCTGCAGATGAAATATACATCCTCATCAACAAAGACCCTAAAAAGCTATTGTTCCATATGAAAATCAAAGGTTTAATCTGCATGGCACTCATCAGTTTGCTGTGTAGACTGGTTTATACCAACAGACATTCTCACTGGTTCGGCTTCAAGTCACCTAAAGAAACAAATTGCTCCCTGTTCCTTTTATACATTTTTATTACAAGCAATAAACCCAAAGAAAACTGAGATTACAGATCACTAAAGCTGAACTAGTATTGAAACCAGTACTGAAATCAGTCATGATTAAACAACACAACTTTGAAATTGAGGTAAATGTAAGATGGAGAAATGAGTGGTGATACTCGAATTAAAAAATTCATGTAGCTAAATCATCAAATTAATGCTGAAGAGAATCCTTTAAGCCCTAAAAAAAAAATTAATGGCATGTCAGCCTCAGGTCTAAATACCATTTAAATTGTTTTCTAATTCTAGTCGGTACTTAACTGGATGAATACGTGGATATATGAGACTGTTCTAGAAAGCATTAGTTTTATCACAGCATTTCAGTGATGCAAACCAGAATATGACCTTTAAAAAGTCCATTAAAACAGCTAATTTTTATATGAAATCTTGATCTATTAATAGCATACAGCCTTCAGAACTACCTAAAATACAACTATAAAGATAAAGTTTAAAACATCTGTTACAGCTTTCATAAGGTAGAGGGGAAAAAAGTCATTTGGCAAACAGATATCGCTGCATGAAATACAAGAATATTCCTTTAGTGCTATTTCACACAACGGCACAATACTGTTTTACAGCTAATTCGTGTGAATTTCCTTTGAACTTACTCATTTACCAAGAATTACATGTATCATATGGAGATATGTAATACCTATATATGCTATTTCTCCAAGAAAATGGCCGTTGCATATGGAGAAAATAGATAACAAGTATGATGAAATTTGGTTGAAAATATATAGCTAAGGGGAGAAGAATGTTCCAGAGTCGATCTGATTAAAGATTTTCCTAAACTGGTAATTTAGGAGAATCTCCTAACACTCATATCTATGTATATAACACATATACATCTATATAACATATATATCAATATATACCATCAATATATACACACACACATATGTGTGTGTGCATGTGGGGAATAACTGGTGATACATTAGGAAAAAATATTATTTTATAGGTGAGTTTTGGAAGCACAGAAGGTCAGATCAATTCCTGTTGAACTTCCTACTACAATGGAGCTATACCAGCAATTATTTCAGACCAGGGAAATTAATGACTTGCTTATAGACATGAGGGATGTCTACAGTACAGTTGAGAGCTGAACCTGTCCCATTGCCATAGGTGCAAAACCAGCAGACCAACAGCTGGATGGGAGTTGGTATTAACTTCATCAAAAAAAGATTCATTCTTTTCTAGTATATGAATTTTCTCTCTGTTATATATTCTGCAATGCAGCGATAGGATCTCAACATCATCATATACAGTATCATGCTTTTATAGTATCAAGGATTAATGCTATTTGTGATTTACGTATACATACTTAGGATTATCTTCTCATAAAAGAACTTACTAAAATGTATTCACTGAGATACCAATTTAGGAGGTTTTGGAACTCAACCGGTATTTGCTGATAGTGAAACCTTCTGTTCCTTTGCTCTGTACATCTCTTATACCCCAATGTGGGTTAACACATTTCACTGATCTTTATCTCTTTATCAAGGTCTGGTCTAAAAGACTGGATAACCTGACCCAGACAAATGTAGTATCTTACTGATGTTAATTCTGGTTCAGTCTTGAAAGTTACTGTTAACAACACTGGAGTTCAAGAAAGAGCCATTGCTTTATCTTGTGTCATTTACCCCATATGTGTCAAGGTGAGATAAGCTCAGGACTCCACGTCGGCATGCTTCCTGCACTTTGCATACCTAAGTATTATGCAACAAGCAACAGTGCTTGAATTATTGATGAATCCATACATGTGCAGTATTTCACATCTGCTGCCTGTCTTCACTTGGAAGTAGGTTAACTATAACCTACTTTCAAGTTCCAGATCTTGGATTCAATTCCATTAATAAGAAAAACATTGCCTACACCATAAATCTTCATCTTAGAACTCTTCATGTCAGTCTCTATAGGAGGGCTTCTGAAGTCTCCATGGTACATATGATAAATGGAAAGAGTGGGAAAGACAACCGCTCAAAGCAGAAATGAACAGAACAGAGCTATCTAAGCCACAGTGTGAGAAATTTATGGTGCTTGTTCATTGGCAAGAGTGTTGATGTAGACTTCAGTGATTTTCTTGAGGAAGGCTCTTTTTCTCTTTAAATTACTGATGAAGGAATTCAGCAGAACGAAAAGTACCCTTTTCAATCTGCCACATCTCAAAAGTCTTTAAAAAAGGCTGTGAAAGTATTAGAAACTCTTTGAAAAAGAACAATTCAACTAATCAGTTCAAAATTGAAAAGGCAGCTAAACAGGGGCAATTCCAGCTGGGAATATTGCACTGAATGCTCTGAATCTTGGCCAAAATAAAGATGGTCCACGTGGCAGCAGCTGAGAAGTGCACAGGTCATCTATCAGTAGACCTGTCCACCCTCTCAAAGCATAAGCATGACATTCCATGCCCAGCAATGTTCTTTTTCTTGAGCTCTGTCTGACTGCACCTAAATGATTCTGAATATAAAGCTTTAATCCTCTTGAGGTCTAGTCACCGTCAGGCACATTTGCTTAGAACATCTGGTTCCACCACCACTGCCACATCCGTGCTCCTGAAGGGAGACTAATGACTTGGTAACAAGACCTCATTCTCTCATGGAGCTACTGTGTTGGCTTGTAAGTTAGATCTTTTTGAGGAGACTCCATTCTTCCTCCTTAAGCAAGTAATATGCAAGCAGGTAACATATTTTCATTGAGATGAAAAAAAGATGATATCCTGTAAGTCAAGAGGTTGGAAGTTAATGGAGTTTGTAGTGCAGGATCTAAGACTGTGACAGGAATCCATATTGTATGATAATATTAAGAATTCTTAGGAACCTGCTGTATGATCTTCATAAAAGATTCATATAGAGTTCCCTCAGGATGAGACACTTGTAGGTAACTGATTTTCTAAAGGAGGTTATCTGTCATCCTCATGGTCAGTCACTTGGAAAAGCACCAACCTGTACTGTGCTTCAGCTGCTTTTGCCTAATATATTCCTTGCAATACTTGTGGTCCCACTGGCAAGAAGTGATACAGGTACGTAACTTCGTACAATTTATCCCAGTGAGAAGATTCAGTCATCTTGTTTTTGGTGGCTATGATCACCCTTTTCTTCCAGCTAATTAGAGCTGGCAGGTCTTCCTGAAGAAAACAAATGTTGTTCCATTATGCTCTAGGCCATCCCTGTAGGCCATAAGGAAGCACCATTTTTTCATACTTTAAGAAACCCTTTGCAATGACTGTTTGAGGAGGTTGATGTGAACAAAGACCAACTGCTATAAGTGACTACGACGAAGCTCTTGGAAGCAGCTGAAGGAGCTGATGTCAAGATTTAATTTGCAAGTAGCTTGTGAGGTACCACGCACAGTGAACGTCAACACGTGGTTTTATACAGGACTGCCTTCAAAGTAGGAAGGTCCAAGTCAAATCTCCTTTTAATTCTGTAAGCCACAGAACAGCATGAAGAAAAGGTAGAGCTTCAGGCCCCTGATTTAGTCTAGGCACTGTGCTCTCCCAGAGAGTACTGAGGTCTGCCACGCCTTTGCTTGGAGGCAGAGGACTAGGGGAAGCCTTTCCAGAACAGTCCCTAACTGGGGCTTGCACATAAGATGCAGTCTGCTTATGCACATACCTTTACTTTGAAATATACAGTATGAAAACTGGACTGGAAATCTCCTTTGAAAATACCTTTGGACAGCTCAGCAGTTGGGCAATAAATCAGAGTCAAAAGGAACTTTCCATAGTTCAAGAGAAAGCAGCTATGAAGCATACTGGGAAAAAAACCCCAAAACAACCAGAAAATTTAACCTTCCTTTTTCTGTGCAGCATATCTGAAAGTCAGGCTATGACACTCATTCCAGTGCCTACCACAGTGATGAAATTTATCTTCAAATGATCTTAAGCATGAATTACACTTTTCTACTAAAACTGTGCCTAGAGAAGCATCTAAAACATCCCTGAAGATGTCTGTTACGTGTATTCAACTCAAAAATAAGAAGGTCTCAAGTTACAGGTAATTGCTACATCACTGAGGAAAGTTTTAGTATGTAAAAAGAGATGTAAGTTTTGTCTCTGTAGCAAGGCAATTAAATTATTAGACAGAATCAACAATTAAAATCTATATTGATCAAACACAGCAATTCCTTAATATTATTTAGTCATTCAACCCTTGTAGTTAATGTTTTGAGGACATCTCCATGAACAACAAAAATTACATATTACTGGGCTGTCTGCCTCTGCTATCACAGACCACAGCAGCAGAACTTTTTTCTCCCCGTTAAACATTTTGCCTTGGCAGTGTCAAGAATGAGTTCCATTAAAACAGCACATACTAATTAAGAATGTCTTCTCTTCAATTATGCTTTAAATTAATTGCCTCATATATCTCTAGGCACACAGCAGCCTTCCAGTATCTGAAGGGGGCCTATAGGGATGCTGGAGAGGGACTCTTCATTAGGGACTGTAGTGACAGGACAAGGGGTAACGGGCTCAAACTTAACCAGGGGAAGTTTAGGTTGGATATAAGAAGGAAATTCTTTCCTGTTAGGGTGGTGAGGCACTGGAATGGGTTGCCCAAGGAAGCTGTGAATGCTCCATCCCTGGCAGTGTTCAAGGCCAGGCTGGACGAGGCCTTGGGTGACACGGTTTAGTGTGAGGTGTCCCTGCCCACGGCAGGGGGGTTGGAACTTGATGATCTTAAGGTCCCTTCCAGCCCTAACTATTCTGTGATTCTATGATTCTATGTTTAACTGCATCTTAAAATACAAAAATGTAATTGTTTTATCTCTTCTCATTTTTCCATGCCATGAAACATGGAGTCTTTCTTCCTCTGTTATCTCTTTATGGAAAGGGCTAATAGCAATAATAATGGAATATACTAATAAAGTGAAACCAAATAATTTACATATTCAGGTTTTATATTAAATCAAAGTTAGATAATTCGTCCAATTTTTAGCACATTCTGAACTCCCTGGAGGGGAAAACTGGCATTAAACAAATGCTGGAACTGTACAAAGGACAAAAACCTGAACATTTGATGCTGGGCTTTTCTTGTTAAAATGCTTCATAAGAAAAAATGAAAGATTAATAGCCTATTAGTTATGGTATGAAAGAACTCAGAATATCTGTTTTAGAGTATCTGTTTTAATGATAGCCTTCAACTAGGGGTTGAGAGTTATATTTAAAACCCACAATAAATTAAAACAAAAAACAACCCCACAACTCATTTTGATGACGAGAGTTACAGATGTGCACAGAACTTCTAAACCAAACATATTTATACGTATTCTTGAGAAAATTGCTATGGTCATGAATAAAGCTGAGCCTACATTCAAGTGATTTGTGGTTTGAAGACCATAATTCATGATTGGAAGAAGCGGCAGGACAGCATGGCAAACATAAGTGGGTTGGTTTTGTGTTTTTTTTTTTAATCAAAAGAATTTATGGCCTGAAAAACTCAATTTTCAGATTTCAAATTTTACAGGTTCAGCTCATGAAACTAATCAGGAAAATAAGAATGCTTTGCTTCACAGCAAAGCAATGAAATGTTTCAAGCTTTTGTTTAGGATTAGCTTGTATTTCCCTTACAAAGAATCTTTCAAATCTGTAAAGAAAGAAAAACATTCTGGTTTTCAGTCACATGGAAAATTATTGTCTTTTTCCTCTCCCACTAATTTACTTTCCACATTATTTCACTACGACATAACGTTGGAAAATGTTAACCCCAATTCTTGACTCTTTTTTGGGTAAGCCAGAAACATGCTTTGTTCTACTGAGGACAGGAAAATAAAAGATGTCACTGTTGAAATAAAATGGCATTTGTCCATTTGCAATGCTTGTATTTTTCTGTATATGATTAGCAGACATTAGTCTTGCACTTCTACCAATAAAGTGTTTTAACAGCAGCCAACAACCACTAACATTACCACACAGATTTGTGTCATCTTTCCAGTACTGGTACCCACTTTCTGGCAGATGGATATTTTTTAGTCTGAGTCTTCAGTATATTGCATTAGTTTCCCCAAATCCTCATCTGCTTTTAGAACAACTTCCTTAAACATTGATCTTTTATTGGAAGACTGAGTGGCATATGGTTAAATTTCTTTACCAGACAGATTTCTGAGGTTTGGTAAGAGGTGCAGTGACAAGCCATCAGAAAATACTAACTTCAGCTATACGTTATTAAGCTATAGACAGAATTAAAATCCTCCAAATCAAAAAGTGTTAGAATGATCCCATCCTGAATACTGACTTATTCGCATTTTATCTGCAACAACAAAGCAAGTAACAAAATAAGAAAGATTACTTAAATCTACTTAATTCTGCAGAATGGGTTTCATTAAGCAGAACAAATGAAACGAAACAGTTGGAGTGCCATTAATGCCATTACAGGTCTCATTATTCTTTTCAGTATAAACATCCATATAAGGGATGAATCTAAGATGGGCAGACATTTATACTGGAATATGAACTCTATTCAAGGGTTCAGTTCCCTTTCTGGATTTGTAATGAAAATGTTCACATTGTCACAAAACTGCAACTTGCTGCTTTTAGTGATTAGCAACATCCTTTATTTCAGCTCCTTTATTGAGCAAACAGAACTTGGGAAGCAGACCAAATATATCAAGCTTCTGCACTATCGTAATTATACCCCAAGGACTAATGAACAAACCTACTCAATTTTGCATGTAGTTAACACTGTGTCTTACAACTGCCCTGATTTAAAACTTGGGTAGAAATACTGAGCCAGATATAAACCACAACTTGTTCGAAAACTTTCCAGTAGTTAATAAAAGTCATTTTATAGAATCAAATGCATAGTGCCAAGTTTGGAATGACAGATGACAGTGGCAGATGAAGCATCTTCGGTCTATTTGCTCTGTGTTATTAATAGGATTTCTCAAAAAGCAGTAATTGCAATTAGTATATTAAAAATTCAGGCTACTCAAAGTCCCCTGGTCCAACTCCATGATGGGGCATTGATTCAGTCTAAATATTGAGAAGCTGGAAGTCTTATAACCTTATAAACCTTATAAAACCTGCTGTGTCTTGAACTAAAACCTTCATTGGTAATATCTACATTGCAGCAGTCTCTGTGTTCTAGGAAACAGCAGCTTCCCATACACAAGTAGTAAACAGAAAGCACATTTGCTCAAAGCTGCAGAGTAGATATGCTCTGTGCTTTTTTACACAACATAAAAACCATCTCCTTCCTCAAATATTCCTACATGAGGGTAACATTATAAAGCACAGTCTGAAACACTCTTAAAATTACCATTTACCTAAAGAAAATTGTATTTGCTGAGATCTGGCTTTAACAAAAATTGTCAATTACCACTTTGCTGCAAATCACTCTAGCTGTAAAACACTACCAGTGTGCTTTGCTGATACTCATTTCACTTTATAGCCTTAAATGCACAAGAGACCCTGTCTTTTTCCAAGTTACTAAATCTCTTATTATTTAATTTTCTATGCTGGATTGTATTATCTCTTTATTTACTAATTTTAAAATAAAATTGGCATTTTGAAAGCAAAGAATTGAGAATATCTATCAGTAACCTTTTCCTAAAGCAAGAAAAATTTGCATTTCCTGTAAATGTAAGGCCTAAATGATCCCTGAAATAAATCCACTACACTTGCAGTGCAAATAAATGCACTACACTTGGCAACCCTGTTGAGCCTGGGCATTTATTAGAAATGTTATAAAAAACCTGTGCAGAAGTTTTCATTCTTTGCGAACAGTTAAGATGCCATGGATGGATTTTTAAGCACAAATGCTTGGTAGTATTGCAGAAGCTGTAAATCCCAAAGTACCCTAGGGTAGTTTGCATTTCATGTGCAAAGAAGAGTGGGAGACAGGGAGAAAGAAAGTTTCCTACCATAGTAAGTGAGACGCCCTCTTGCAATATTTTTTCCTCTTGAGTTTTCAGTAATACATTCATATAGTCCTGCATCCTCCTGCTGGAAATTAGGGATTTCAATCATGCCATTGGATTTCCTCAGTTTTATTTTACTTGGAAATGGCAGACCATCAGTTCTTCTCCAGTTAATCTGAGGCACAGGGCTAAAGGGAGAATAATGGGATTTTAAACAGCTTTGCATAAAGTATGTGATTGTCAAAATTAGATACTTAACTCAGAAGTGACTAAAAGCTTGTGTTAAAAGTGGTATTCGTACTGTATATGACAGATGGGCAGACACTATGGCAACAGATTTGCATACACCGGTTCTGTTTCATTTGCTGTCATTTGTGATACTGAATTTTTCAAGAATATCTGTGTGAATGTCCGGCAATTTCTTGTAACTCTTCACTGGCTCCCCCTAAGACAGGTGAGATTTACCAGTGACTGCCATGGAAGGAGAATCAAGGCAAGTCTTTTGAAATTCCTATCCTACAACAGTCATTCTCTGATTTTAAAACCTTCACTCACCTAGCTGAGGAGCCAAAGCAATAGCATGGGATCAAGTTATCAATCTGGCACTTACAATTACGAACATCTGACAAAGCTGTCTGCAAATAAACCGCAAAGTGGTACGTAAATACATTTACCGTAACATAAATGCGTTCTCAGATCATTTGTGAAGTAGAAAAGATATCAACTGTGTGTGAAATATCATTCAGAAGTGAAATGCATTTTAATCTTTACTTCAGGTATAAAGGAAGAACAATATTATGACAGCATCAAGTACATTTAACAGTAAAACAGAGACTTCTCACTCACAGACTTCATCTCCTTCTACACAGAGAAAGCTGAGTTAGGTCTAAGGAGATATGCAAAACTGCACTGATATTAAATTTCAAAATAATTTGAAATTAAACGTAAATTCCTGCATTGGCAACATACGCATTTTAGTTCTAAACAAAATCAAGAATTACTCCAAAAATCTGCCCTCTTATCCCAAGGCCATCATTATGATGACCAAAATATGATCTTCAGACCACGTATGACTGCCAGAACTCCGTATCTCTTGTGTAGGTGAACCCTTATGTTGCTTCAACTTTCAGTATGGATGAAGTTGAAAACTTACTTTCCTAGTGCAAAGCATTCTAGCTTCACAGTTGAGCCTTTAGCTGCAGGAAGTGTCTCAGGAAACTGAACTTCTATTTTGGGTTCGTATTCCCCCATCACACCTATAGAAGACAATTGAAAAAGGTATTTTTTAGTTTTAAAAGACTTTTTTCTCACTTTAGTATTGCATCACATTAAAAATCAAGTTTACTTCTCTCACACTCCATTTACAGAGAGAATCATAGGGACCTGCAAGTGAACTCAGTGCCAGGCTTCACAGAGAAAGAGAAGCATGCAACACAAAATACTTTATCTTCTTATAAAGCAATCAATATTCTGAGAATGCATGAAAAGTTACACTGCAAGAGACAAAAACATTCACAGATGACAACTAGATGTATTAGTCACAGCGCAGAAGGGAAGTCATACCATCAGTGCGCAGCACTAGAGGCGTTGGTGACCCCAGAACTTGGCTGTTGGTCACAGTGCTGGTTACAACGCAGGTGTAATTTCCCACATCTGACGGCTCCACTTTGGCTATGTAGAGGTGACCGGTCTCTTGAGATACAAATCGCCGACTGTCCTCTTGCACAAATGATGGATATTCATTGAAGATCCAAGCAAATGACAGTTCTAGTTGGCAATAAAACAAGAAGTAAAGATGTTCGGTAAAGTTTTTCACATTTTTTTTCCTTCAAAGATTAGGTTTTTCATTACCATATTTTACAATACTGTACTGTGTAACGAACAGGACCAGACAGCTAATGACTGTAAAATCTGGATCTCCTCCGGCAGAAGAAAAAGGTAAAAGGAATTCAGTGATTTACGCACAGATAATTTTTTTTTATCTACTATTTGATGTACATGGAAATAAAAGCAGGCAGCAACAATGAGACCACACTTGGCTAAAATGGAAGCATCATTCATTTGAGGGTTGAAACTAGATGATCTTAAGGTCCTTTCCAACCTTAACTATTCTGTGATTCAGTAGCTACTTAACAACTTAGCTAGATGCTTAGCAGATAGAACAGTGTAGGTGTATGCAAGTGAAAGGAATATCAAAAGAAGCATAAATTTCCAGTGGGGCTCAACACGCAACAAATCTGTATTTTTAAAACAAAAATCCATTAAAATTACATTTTAGAAATCTCTGTATATCGTGGCAAAGCAGCCCTCACTACCCTTCATTATGGTCATTAGAAAGGAAAAACCACACTTCAAAAAAAAATAAACTAACATTTGGCAAAAACTGTGTTAGAACTCTGAGCTCTGTGTGTCCAATTTTAATTGCAAAAGCTCCTTCCTGTGTGAGGCCATGTGTTTGTCTCATTCCTATCCTACATTATCAAAGGAAATCAATTTTTAATGGTTTTCCAGGCAAGACATAATCTTTCACCCAAGTTTATAAAAAGCTCACAGCTTCTGCAAGTGCTAATTGGAGACCGTTATAGCTTGATCGACCTGCTGTCATGTTAAAATATCCTGTAGCATTTGCACTGCCCCTACAAAATGGAGATCATCCCTTTTTGCACAGGTTTAATTTGAAAGCGCATAAATTTGGGTACGGCCATGAAATGGAGAACAGGCATCTTCCTAACTGTCAGTATTGAGTACGAATGCAACACTCAGGAAAGTGCTAACAGGGCAACTTAACACAAGGTAGGATTGTGTGGATGAAAAAAACATACAATAAATGAAATTATTAAAATATTTATGGACTGGCTAATGCAGAAACGGCACTAAATAAAAAGGCTTATCATAATTGGATTTAATGCTATCAATATTTAAACTCCTTCCATTAACATAGTTTCACAGGGGCAGTGTGTATGAACAATTAACAGGGTCAGGACTTTTCTCAAGAGTTTAACTTCTGTCATGTTGGGAAGTATTTACTGTTAAAGACCAGCTATCTACCCTTCCAGACTTGCAGCGTGTCTCCTCAGTTGAAACTATGGCTTTTACTGAAAGTTCCTTCCTACATGACAAGAGAATTATAATTAATTTATGGTAAGGAAGGCTAACAAGGATCTGCCAAGTAAAGAAAGGGTAAGTAGCACAGTGGGCAGTAAAACCCTGGGATTTAGCTTGACTTCAGTCAGACTTTTGACAAGTGCCACAAGAGTCCCATAACAAGTCAAAGAATATTCATACAGTCATTACCACCAAGAAAAAACGTACATCTGTTCTTCCATCCTACAACACAAACACCAAGATGTAGCTCTCAATGGTTTGCTGTTGAAGGAAGAGGGCATGCTGAGTTAGTGCTGTGCAGTGGGGAGGTGGCATCTGGACATTGCTCTGGCTGTGGTCTGGCATTATCCTATATCTACTGGCCAGTTCAAATTAATTAAATAATAAATTATACATAATAGTAATAATAATAGTAATAGAGTACACATGGCGAGTTTGAAGGGGACTGCGACCTCTTCAACAGCAAAGATTATATGGTCTTGCTAAATGGGAAAGACCAGAAAATAAAGCATAATTCCATTTCTACAGAGCAGCTGGATGAAGAGGGTGAGCACGAGGCTGCAGGAGAGGCTGTAGACCAAGTTAGGTATCAATTCAAGAACTGTAATTAAAAAACAAATTTACATTTTCAGCTCTACATCAAGCTCAGACATCCACAAGACACAAACGTGTGGGAAGCCAGGCTTTATTGGTTCTGCTATTTATTGACCTACTTGTTTTCCTTAGCACAAACTATTATTTTATTCTTAAAAAAAAAAACAAAAATAAAACAGAAGACATAATTCAAAGCATTCAAAGGGGACAGACATATCTGGGTACACAGCAGGAAAATAAGCAGCTTGATTTAATTCATATTATATTGGGTTAAGTCAAGAGTAAACTCACCGAAATCAATCATTATGATTATGAAAGCCATGCAAAGTGTATTCCAGTTTAATTGGATCCTTCAATAGCCTATGAATAAGCACTCCTGGAAACCTAATTTCCCATTCAAAATATATTTTCATCAACTCTCTCAAAAAAGGAGCAGGGTGTTTCCTTACCAGTGCCCCACAGCCACGCTCGTGTTTTATATTTATTGTACTTTACAAAATTGTATTCTTATTTTCTAAAAAAAAATTCATATTAAACGACTTGTTCCGTGATTTATTGTGTTTACACCATTTGCCTGTTGCTGATCCTAGCGCACCTCAAGGGACATAAACTCCCTCCCTTTCTGTCAATTACAACTTTTCAGTTGATTTCCTGTTATAAATGGAAGCAATATGTCTCTCCTGGGCTTCCTCAAAGATCTAAGCCTTCGCTTTCCAATACATTTTTTCCTTATTTGGTGACCATACGTGGATAAGGTATTGGAAATTACAGTTATTACTCAATTTTTATTTGCTTACTATATCTTGGTTGGCTTTTCCTCTTTATTTTGCATTATTTGATTATTATTTACTGTGCAGTCTACAAGCCACAACGCAGCAGCTTCACGGTGTTCCAGGCAAGCTGTTCCCCTAAGTGTTCAATTAAAAACCGCTTAGAAAATCACCTGTCATTTTTTAACTTAATTTTTACAGAACTCAACACTTAAATCAGCAAGGCCTTTGAGGTCCACCATGGTCACTGTCTGCCATCTACGAGCCATAAAAAAATAACCCAACACATACTTTTATTTCCTATGTTGTTAAAGCAACATAAGGGGGTAAGCCCCACACATGCAGTTTTTAACTGGGTTCAAAGTTAGGCCTTAAGCTCATCTCCATGCTTTTGAAAAGATTGCTTTTAATTGTATTACACATTTTCTCCGAAAGGCTGCAACACATCAGGAGGAGACTGCTGATGGAACCAGGGCAATTTCATTACTGTAAACAGAAGGATGCTGAGGAGGAACTCTTCATTAGGGACTGTAGTGACAGGACAAGGGGTAACGGGTTCAAACTTCAACAGGGGAAGTTTAGATTGGATATAAGGAGGAAGTTCTTTACTGTGAGGGTGGTGAGGCACTGGAATGGGTTGCCCAAGGAAGTTGTGAATGCTCCATCTCTGGTGGTGTTCAAGGCCGGGTTGGACAGAGCCTTGGGTGACATGGTTTAGTGTGCGGTGTCCCTGGCCACAGCAGGGGGTTGGAAGTTGATGATCTTAAGGTCCTTTCCAACCCTAACTATTCTGTGATTCTGTGAAAATCCAAAACTATAAATGAATTCAGCAAAGCAAAAGTTTGGGTGTGAGGGGAAGGCATACGGACATATGACCAGAAGGAGAAGGATGAAGTTTTATCCACCAAATACACAAATTTTACAGGTCATCCCTTGCTCCTTTTGTTCCAGACCATCACTCCTACGTACCTGCTTAATAGTATCTGCTAGCCCCATAATTCACATCTAAATTAGACTTCTAAAATAACCAAAAGTAAATGCTGCGAACAATGTTCTTCTGAAACAGTCTTCATAAACAGTCCTGAGAAGAAATTAAATCACTTGATTTTGAATGCAGCAGACTCACTGAAGTAGAGGTTTTATGTTTTAAAGAAGTTTCCTGTCAGTCACTGATATCCAAATCTATGTTATTTCATACAGTTCTCTTATTCAGATTTTACTATATTCTGTAATTGAGATATAGGGACAAGCTGAAATACCCTAGTATTTTCTGTCTTCAACTGGCACTCTGCCTAACTTGCAGGATGTTATATGGCTTCTAAAAAACTGTGTGCAAAAAAGCAATCAGACAAAATTTAGCAATGACAGAAACTGTAATTAAGGACATTGAAATTGGTAACAACCAGCTACTTTGAATTCTGAATTACCTACCTTAGAGTTAAAAGTAATGGAAAAGTAACACTGATTTTGAGGGGATAATTGACAGATTTCATAATTAAGGAAGAAACCAATTAGCTCATCATTTGGCCCAGTTTCAGCTCAAACTGTGACGAAATGTCAGAAAATAGAGAAAAGCCTCTTGCTTTGTGGATGAACATCACCCAGGAAGGCATAAGCTCTCGAGGCACAGACAGGAAGCAATCGTGTGTGGTTCTGTGGGCAGCCACACGCAGTCATCACTGCTGAGGACAGCTCTGCATGCCTGCCTGCAAAGGAACCCCTAGGAAAGTGCCAACAAAGTATTTAAAAGTAGGAAATTAATCTGCATGAGGTGAAAGTGCATCAGGCTCCCAGGGGACGCTCTTAACCTTGATGCAAACCAGCCTTAGTGCACTGTAGCCTAACCCTCAATACGATTACACTATGTTCTATCTTACATATACTACCTTCAAACATATCATTAACTACTTTTCCTACTTGGGCAAACTCTAGCTGTTTTATTCCACTTAGTTTTCTGCCTCAAGTAGCCTATCCTTCCTTTGGCAAGCCAGCACAACCAGCTGCAACTGGACTTTAGCCAAGAAAATAGGTAATACTTTATTTCTGCCATAAAATAAATCACATCTTTGGGCTTTTTTGCAAACATTGAAGGATGTTTTCAAATAAAAATCTTATCTACCTCAGGCAAAAGACAAGGTTAAAATAGGTGTAATGTCCTCCCAGTGTGGGGAAAATGATTTGGAGATTTATGCATGCTTCTGAAATTCACCCCCAAACCCTTTAGAACAATTCCCTTCTTTTGGCTGAAGATGTTTTTGTTCATGCAAAATGCAAATTCCATGATGGGAATCCAAGCCCAGCTACAAAAAGTGACGAATATATCCTGAGAAATTCACTGTATTCCAGAGTGCAATGGAAACACTGACTGGAAATAGGCCATTAACCATTTTGGCATAAAAGGTGAATTATTTTATAGATAAAATAAAACAGATCAATATTCAGCATGCTCTGCAGGTAATCAGGCATTAACTTCTGTGTATGGAATAACCCAAACCAACGAGAGCAGTGCAAGATACCTATGTAATATCCTGCAATTTCAGTCTACACATTTAATGAGAATATTAAAATGTTTTAGCTGAAATCAAAAGGTTCCTACTTCAGGCTAATACCTAATTTTCATTTTTAAATGGAATGTGGTCAGAGTCCACTCATTCTCTCGTTTAGAAATGAGCTGGTGTGATGTAAATAAAATATGTGATTCTTTACACATAGTTACAGCATAAAATGTATTTATCTTTACTGCCTCCTACCCATACCACAACCACAGAACAGGCCCAGGAGGAATTGCACACACTGCTCTGTGATCTGTCACTGGCTGCCACTGGTGGCAAAGCTCTGGTGATGTAGAACAGCCCACTGAAGGTCTGCCTTCTCTACACTCAAGTTTTTACTAAGTCTTTCAAAGCAGCATTGAAAGCAAAGCACAGCATTCTAATTAAAACAAACATTTCTAAGCTCATCCTTGTGAAACACAGATGTGCCAGCCTGGCAAGTGTTGTTTTGTTAATACCAGAAAAACCCTCACAGTAAATAGATTTCCAAACAGCACATCCACTGGAAAAGCAGCTCAGTGACACAGCTCTGCCTGCTGTCTGCCTTTTCACTCCTGCTCTCCTGTCACACAGGGGATTTGACCATTAGTCAGTGCTGCTTCAAACTGAACTTGACCTTCTAACATCAAAGTGCCCCTTAACTGGCAGGTTAAATGTTCCTTAGTGCTCCAAAGGAAATCCAGATGCTAATGGGAAAGTCAAAGAAAATGCTTTTCTACATTTAGTTTTTGGTGCTGAGTAAAAACTCAGTTTGGCTTCCCCTGTGGTTGTGCTGGATGATGATGGATTAGATTCTCTTTATGACACCTCTGAACTGTTTCAGACTAGCTGTGTCACTCAATGTATACAGGCTCCGACCAAATCGCCTCTACTTTGGAAGTATGCAGCAGAGTAAGAAACTGCTTTAGGAAGCAATATTTAAATACATACCCATTAGCCATATCCATTTCAAATGACAAATTGTTCTTTTAATCACCTCCCTATAACTTTATATTTAATTGCTCAGAGCATTTCTAACAACTCTGTTGTGCTTTTTCAGTAGTTGAAAGTATTTTAAAATTGCTTCCTGCCTGTAATAATTTTGAGGCTAAAAAGATCACAGTTTAGTTTATTGCTCAACTGATTTCTTCTGAATGCTAAATATTAAGAAGATAAACTAAAGGAAACTAATGGAAATCCCCCAGTGTAAATTTTCCAAGGAATGCACTAATGTTGGTAGGTGGAAGTGGTAATTAGTGACAATTTTTATTTGGTTGTCTTGCACTGATATAGGAGAAGGTACTTGGTAAACCCTGCAAAAACCAAAAATCACTTTCAGTACTCTTAAGGAGTGTAATGATCAGCTCCAGCTGTGTGCTGGGACCACAGCCATCTCCCTTCTGCCTCTTCCTAATCAATTACTCTGCTTCCAAAGAAAAACTCTAATATTTTAGTAGAGAAAATAAAGAGCCGGGGGAGAAACCCCCCTCAGGAACAGTTTAGGATAAAAATAATCTTGGTAGAGGGCCAAACGCAGTTATTTTCTACAAGTTTCTCTTCTTTTCCCCAAGGCATACTTCAGATACCTGGGATGAGCCAAGTGAAAAAGCTTGAACAGAATTTTTTTCTTGCAATTTAGTTCATCCTAATCTACCCGTCCCTCTTTCTTTCCATCCCCAACCCCTTCTTCCAACAAACACCCCAACAGCAAGAGGCACAGCTTCCCATTAAAATGCTCTAATCCCATACCAATGCCTCTTTCAGTTTGTTCAGGAAAGAGGGCTAATGAGAGCCAGCCTCAGCAATAAAGTGCACACCCCAAAGTCTTTTGAGGTCTTCTGGAGTGCCCACGAACATTTGGTTGATAAAAATTGTGCAGTATTATTCCCACAAAAGCCTGTGCTACTCTTTGCTCACTCTGACAGCAGCTACATTATACATGCTGCTACTGTATGTACTTAACTCTTGGTGCATCTTTAGTGGAAACCAAATGCACTGCAGACAGGAAAAGCTGATCCAATCTTATGCAAAACTCCTCCCTGGGCTATCGGTGAAACTGGAGCACAGGTTTATCAAAAGAAAGTGTTTTGGAAAGACTGTATTTGATAAAGTGCAGAACAGACAGAGAATCTCTGTAGGATTGGTTTGTTACCAGTGGTAAAAATAATGCTCTGACAGATAGAAATCACTGTAAAACCCAGCTGTGAATGGGTATTACTGTCCCTCATACGGACAAATGTAAGTGCCTCTTGGGTACCATTTGATTTCAAACTGTCAGCTGAAATTTGTGCAGATGAGGATGACAACACCAGCAGGACTATTGCAAAATATATTTTTAAATAAAAATACCATTTCTCCCTGGCAGATTGAGAACAGCTCGACAACACTACGGAACCAGTTTTATGGCCATTGCTTTTACAATATTCAGCGTACTAGCCTCTTTAGAATCCATTTTTGTGCAAAGACCTCATAATATGCCTACTGAAAGTATGATTTATTGCTCTTGCCCAGATAGGTGTCATCCACAATCTACAACAAAACAAAAAGTATAAGTGGAAAACCAGGGTGTTTTCAACCTTCTGAAACTGGAATTTTTGGAATCCTATCAGTTTGGTTTTGCTTTGCTTTAAGGGTATGAACTGCTTCCAAAGCCAAATTAAGTAAAATTAATTCCATTTACAGGAAAAAAAAAACAAACAAACCCAGTATTTTGATATTCAGGAGTTGCAGAAAAATAATCAAAGCATCAAAATATTTCTGGCACGAGATACTTTCCACACCATGTTATTCATGAATAGCATAGACTTGCTGGAACATGTAGGTCTCCAAATGGTGATACAAGAGACATTAGCAAAAATTTGCAAGTCTAAATACTAATTTGCAAGAGACATGACATTATTCATGGAATGACTTGTCATACCAAACAGTGAGCAATAAATTGGGTCCTAGGTTTTCATGATCTAATATTTCCTGTTAGCATGTCACAACTTTAAAAAGATATGCTATAAGCTAAATTGATCCCTATCCTTCAAATATGGCCTCGTTTATTAATTAGGTCCACATTTATCAGGGCATGGTAGTAAGATGGAGCACACATTTCTGCTTTATATGTAGAAATATCCTGGCCATGTTGCATGAAATAGGAACACTGAGGCTAATCATGACTATAAGTTAAATAGAATTTCCTTGCAACTTTCAAGCAACAGCTTGTCAGCTCCCCACTGTTCTTGCCATTTACTGAAGTTCTTGCGGGTTACGGTCATATTCCACGTAGTAACAAGGTAACAGGGAGTATATCCACCAACATAAGTCTAATGCCCGTTTTCTCCAAGCAAGCCTTAATTCTTTGAAATAACTGAATAACTATCAAGCAAATCTTCACTTCTACCATTAAAAAAAAACAACCCGTCTTTTCCTCTGTGTATAAAGCAGCTCTTGACCCACCACAGACAACAGAAAAGGACTATGGCTCATTGCTTCCTCCCCTCCTAAAAAGCAGAATATACCTCTTAGTCCAAAATTAATGCCAGAGCAGTAAAACTGACTCTATTAAACAAATACAAATCACAATATATAACAAACAGAAATAACTGAAGACAAGCTACATGATAATCAAGGTACACACACAGTAGTAACAGTAGGTAAAACACTAAAGGAACTCGCAGATTTGCTTTACTTTGGGCTTTGCCACTCCTTAGATACCAATTTTGGAACAAAATCAATACCAGAGAAAAATCATTTTTAGCTCTCCATATGCCTAGCCTTCTCTGTTCCTGGCAGGATGGAAAAAATTAGCATCGCATGAATGCTTTATAGCTGGCTGCATGTTAAGTGTGCCCAATATTAAGTTTTGTATGTTGAGATGTTTGTTATAGCAACAGTCCTTTAAAACCATCAAGACGTAACAGTAACCCAGTAAAAAGTGAAAATAGCTGTAGAGACTTCAGTCAAATTTAGTGGTTATAACAACTGAAGAAGATGGCAGGAGTTCTACATAAGTCAATTTTAGATGTCAGATTATCTCCAGTATGTGGGTGAGAGGACTTACTGATCTGCGGAGAACACAGGGTATTTTAACAGGCTCTCTGTAACAAAATTAAAATTATATACAGAAGTATGGTCATGCAGAACGATGACAGATGACCATCTTAATTATCCAAAACTCACTGCTTAATTATAATACAACATACATTATCCAACACAAAACTCAGTTGAATTAGTAAGATATTTAGGGGGAAGTCTAAACACAGAGGCAGCCATTTATTCCATCTCCCATACAGCAAATTTCCAACAAGACTGTTAAAAAAGATGAAATGCACTAACTCTAAAGAAAATATTCTTGTGGTTTGCCACATAGCTCATGTTTAATGGCAGAAATGTAAAACTGATCGGAGCACCCTCAACTGGAAATACTGAGCACCATCTTCCTCCCATCGCACACAAACAGCCAACACAGAAACAAAGCTAAAATACAAGCTCAGGATAGGAGTTAATGTGTACAAGCTTAAATAAAGTTTAATTTTGGTTTAAATGATACACGCCCATACCCTGATGGAACTGGAACTGCAACCTCCAAAGGAACGAAGTATGGCTAACCACGTGAATAATTTGCTCCCCACTGAAGGAGGATATTCCTTATCACTTATGTAAATACACGTGGCTAAGATAAGCCAACAACAACAAAAAAATATGCCATATTGCAGAGGGGAAGGAGTTTCCTATTTATCCATACTATGAACTGGTTATTTCTTTTGGGATGAACATCGGTCACTATTGTAACTGGGATGCTGTATATGGAGGAATAATCCCCATTTAATCCATCTCTTCTTGAAGACTTCTTACTAAGAATATAAAACATAAGCGCAATTAAGCTAGCAAGAACTTAGAAATTACACGAACATGACAGAATATTAAAGAACAATATTTTGGAGGTTAAGAGAAAAAGTATTTGAGAAGGTTTTTACAATTAGTATTTTCTGAAATTATTCAATAACTCCATTCAACAAATACAGAATCAAAGAAAAAAGGGTCTGGAAAGGGCTGAACAGCCCTCAGGCCAGGTCAGCTGTTCCTAAACCATTCCTGCTATTCATAATAAACTAGCTTTGCTTAATGGATAGATATTTTATCTAAGGCTTACCAACCTGCATTCTACCACACCAGATCTAAAGGCACTCTATGTTTGATGTCACTGCTGTAGGTATATTTTAGTAAAGAAAGAAGAGGAAGGAATTCTTCCACTTGGCCCCATGTTGCCTGAAAACTTTACTGGTTAATCCTCCATCCCTCAGACGAATCCAAGGACCTTACATAATTCTGGTACCAACCCCCAATTCCACTTGATAACTCAGGGAGCCCTCAGCTCTCTCCTTTTTTTGCACAAATAACACAGCGTGGGGGTGTCAATCATACACCATCTGCTGACTGCAAAATAAATTCTCACCTCTTCCACGTGTTGATTTAAACCACTGTTCTTCGCAATGTGAGCATGTTTTATATCACCTCCTGTTCAACACTTCAAACTTGAACATTGCCAGAGTCAGGCAAAGTTGTAGTCAGTTTGGCAGTCACCTCTGGGTGTATACCCATGCAAGAGATGTGAGTATACGAAAGGCTGGGGTAATATGGTCTTTAGACTGCACAGAGAAGCAAATTTCAATCATTCTAATTCTTATAGATAGCTGGGAGAATAACCCATTTTCTCAGCAACTGAAAAGACAAAGCTGTTGCAAGGCTACAAAGATGATTTAAGAGTACGTATCAGTTTAGAGAAAGAAAAATTCTGCAAGCTCAGACAGTTGTAAAATTGCCACTTTATAGCTGTGTCTGCTTGGACTCCGCCAAATTTAAGAGGCCACAATACCTATATTATTCTAGTCAATGTTTAGCTTGTATTACCTTGTCTTTGCAATCAAATCTAATGTTTTAACATCACAGCCCTTCCGTAATGAGACTCCACATCAATTAAAAACAAATAAACCTAGTTCCTTTCAAATATTGCTTGAGGTTCAATAGCAATTAGTCAAAGACTGGAGACGAAGAATGAATGATAAAGTGTACGGGCAATTTCTGGTCCAGCAAGTATCCACACAGGCAGTTTTGTCACCCCTCTCAAGACAGCAGTGTTTTAAATTATGCCCGCATCATTACATTACACTAAGAAACGTCTTGATTGCAAGAACATAGGCAGATACCAGCATAATTAAAGAAAACAATCTACTCTTTGCAATTGTCTACACGTAGAAAAAGCTAGATTCACTGAGGCTTGGTAACTGTGATTGGGCAGAATTTAATTCCAGAAAAAAACTCAATTAATTACTAGAAATATCATAAAAATCAGACACGTTAAGTGCACAAGAATTACTAGGAACTAGAAAGGCATTTCAAGATATAAGTAAATCCTCTTAAGTATTTCCCTCCCCCTCTTCTGGTTTTATTCTTCTTCTCTGTATTTACTTCACAAACCAGATTTTATCTTGCTCTCTCTGAAAGATCTCCCTTCTGCATTTCCAGGGAGATATTCCACTTTACAGTCAATCCGCTCTGGTTGAAGCACAAAGCCTGGAAGGTCCTTACCTCCTGCCCGGGGGGGTGGTCCGCAGAGCAGCACGACTCCCTGCCCCTCTCGAACTGACACGGCACTTCTTATTTTCGTCCTGGAGTTTTCAAGATCTGTTTTTGAAAGGAAGGTGAAGTGGATATTAGGAAGCAGAAAAGACTTAAACATACAGGAGCTTCAAGTTCTCAAATCCCGGAATCACATCTCTTTGTATACCACTAACTTCAGCAATTTCAGCGGACTGGTTGCAAAAGAAATCACTGATCAACACAAGGAAGGATGCCAGAATTAGGATTGAAGTCAACTAATTTATGAGAACATGACTTAACAGATAGCATGGAGAATTTTATTCTTACACTAGGCTTATGCGACTGTAATTTTGATCATGAAAAAGGAGCCATAAGTGTAACTTAATAATAGGTCCATAAGCCACTGTTTCTTCCAAAATGAAGGCTCTGATGGAAATAGCATCACAAGCCAAATGAGCTCCCATAGCCAACCGTAAAATAACACTAATAGCACAGCTATTCAGGAACCGGATATCTGTCTTTTAAAACAGAAAACCCTCGACCATCTCCCTGCAGCCTAATCCCCGTAACATTGCTAAACTCTGTGAAGGCATGGACTTTGCACATCAGTGTACTAAACAGTGATCTGCTCTGTCTGGCTCTAGGTCTTCTGTGATCACTTTAAGCTGTATAAGAAGGGAAACAAATGCTACCATGTGTAAATAGGCAAATATTTTATCACAAATCTATACTAACTTTCCCTTTAACTGGTGACTCAAGATCCAAGAAAGTATGGCCCCGTTATAGCCCTGAATTAAGCTAGATGTGACATGCAATACAGAGATCAAGACTCTACGCTTTTTCCATGAATAAACAACTTCTTTTCATAATAAAACCAAAGAGGAGAAAAATCGAAAAACTGTCTGTTTATAACCTTTTACAGGACACTAACACACAGCTTCAAAATAAGGCTGTTTTTATAGCCAAGCATAAGAGAAGTAGTGAATTGACCAACAGTAGCTATTTCCCAAAATAGAGTATCTTTTAATATTGAAAAGCAACAGCTGTTACAGTCAGAAAACTGAAGAACAATTAGAATTTCAATGCTTCATTTAAAAAAAATACATTTAATGCTGCAATAAGATATTGCTGTATTAGTCTTTGTTACTGCACATAAAGCTCATAAGAGGGTTTCTTAAAAAGCCTATTTTCAGCTTTTCAACTAAATTTCTTTGCAGGTAGGTATCAAAGGCCTACCTTTTCATGCACAGAATAAATTGTGAACCTTCTGCTGGACATGTTGTGGAGGTCACATACAACCACAGCCAAACTGATTTCACCAGATCGAAATAGCATGCCCTGCAATTTGTTTCAGGCCCTTAAGCATCTTTTTCTCTGCCCTCCGTAACAATACAGATTGATTACCCACCCCAACACAATTCCCCTGAGTCAGGAAAGGAAGAGCCAAGAGCTGACGGTGTCCCAGAGGACACACGCTGTTCTATATTGGGATGAAAAGAGCTATGCAGTTTGGACTTTAAGATCTACAAAAAGAAAAAAAAATCCATTTACATACACAAGGAATTGCGCCCAAATTTTACCCCCTCACCTCACAAGCACTGTGGGCCATAAATCTTGCATAATACACATAATCTCTGTAATTAAAATGGAATTATTCATATCACTGCTTTCTAACCACACGTGTTCTTTTACTGCAAATACAGACCTTCAGAAACTCTGATATCTTTGTGCTGCCCGACACACCATACGAGCAGGATGGGATTGGGCTGGGAGCACCCCTGGAAGGGATGTGACCTGGGAACATGCCGAGGCATTCAGAAAGGCATATCCTTATCATCCCGCAGGTACTCAGTGGGACCAACCACAGCTCTGCAGTCTGATCTGTTGCAATGTTGTACTGCAGAAGTTATTAATCACTGATTGCAGATGAAGACTGCTGTCACAGGGGAATAGTTTTTTTGGGAAACAAGCAGCAATGCAAAATCCATCAGAAAATGAAGGATATGAACTATGCTACAATGAAAGAGTAATTTGTCACTAATTATCAGGAAGCTCTCCATCCTACCTTCTAGAGCGGCGCAAGTACCAGACTAATCATGCAGCTGCAGAAATATCATCACTTAATTCATTTATATACTTGTATATTCTCTTGACACATTGCCTGGCACCACTCTGAAAATAACTAACACTCACCATGCAAAATAATATGAGTTAATTCGCTACTAGCACTATACAACAAAGTCCGAACCTCTGACCTTGGAAAGTACTTGCTGCTTACATGCAAGATTCTAGTCTGATTTTCAGGCATCTTTGTAGCATACTCAAGTATTAAAGGTCAAAGCCAGTTGTGTTTGGTAGAATAGCAGCAGAGATTATTTGGTTCTGTTTTTTTTTTCTTGTATTTTTTTTTCACTAATAAAGCCAGTGTTCTAACTGCAGTAACACCAGGGAGTAGTGCTGTATCTTCTAACAAAACTTGGTATTGCATGAAATCATTGGGAAGGAACATTAAGTTCTCGGAAAACTGACAGGGTAAATAAAATGTCACAAAAGGTGGGCAAACAATGGAAATGACTGTTTACATTTCAGAGATGGATTTATATCTCTGAATCTAAAGGCTCTTACTCTGCTGAAATGTCTTAATAGATAAAATAAAACTGGAAACAAAGGATGAGGATAGGAACAGAAGATAGTTTTGAGAAGTGATGAGTGACAACAGGACTTCTTTTCCAGCACCCCAAGGGATAGCAATATCCCATTGGTTTGAAAGAAAAGGGCAAAACCATATATATACATGTATATACATATATATACACACACATATATACATATATATACACACACACACGGGTTGTCTAATCAGATGTTTAAAATTCCATCTACTTTCTCAAACTGGTCACCTAAATAAAGCTTTTTCATTAGTTTCTCTTGCCTACATGATTGCCTGTAATCATAACACTGAAATTATTTTGGTAAAAATGTTACAAATATCTGACTTCACAAGGAGGAAGAGGAAAAGAAAAAAACAAAACATCCAACTTAAAACCAGTCCAGAACTGTGTAAATTAAGTGGGTTTTATTGCCTGGTTATAGTTTGCTATATAGAAGAAAGTTTAAAATTCGCAACTTAGACTTTCCTGACTCCTGAAAAAGCATTTTCTTCTCCCTTCCCCTGCATATTTGCCTCATTTCTTTAGTACCAAGTACATAAAGTTAAATTCACTGAACTACACATGCCATTGCAGTAAAATGGGAGCAAGAAAACGTAACTCAGCTTTATTGAAAAGTCTTTTATTTTGGCCAAGAAGGAGAACAATAAACATGTTCTTGCACACACAAACAGCAAGGATATGAAAACCACATATTCCAGTAGGTTCTTCCCTTCCACTTCGTAAATTAAGTCTCAAGCACAATACTAAGAAGCATTTCGAAACACAGAGTAACAGTAACATTAGCATCATACCCTGTAATACCCATTTTATGTATTTGGAACAGAAGCATTTAAAAGTTCATGTGATATTTATGACAATTAAGAGATGCGGGTTTGTGAACTTTGGAGGGGAAAAGAATACATTACATAGAGCATCCGTACAAGGTAAAACAGACCTTGTTCTTGTCTGACATCAACATGCGAGAAAGAATTAAAAACAACTTCATCTGCACAACGCATGCCTGCTGACTGCAATCACTGCAGTTCACTGCAAGTACCTTCTAGAACATTTCTGGCTTCTGTAACCTTGCATAATCAAGGAAGGTAAGCAAATGGATCACAGAAGATCAGATCAAATGCTATGCCTATGCTTTGAAAAGGCACAGAATACCCTGTTACAAAAAATCCAGAGAAGTTTTGACTGCAAAGCTGCTCCAGACACATGACTCACAGCTTGTGGCAGCACTGAATTGTATCACATTTCCCAAGTAACCTATGCGATGTTCGACCCCTAGTTACACATATCTCTACACAGGGTCTCCAAAGGATTAGTAGAAGCTACTAAAAATATACCAACTTCTAATTATTTGGTTGTTGTTTAAGTACTGCACATGACACATTCACTCCCTGGAGAGAAAGGGGACTCGGTAGGTCTCCAACTCCAAGCCCAGCGACATCGAAGTATCTTACTACACTTACATCAATTGATATGTATTGTCAACATAGTTTATTAACAATCTGACCGTGTATTGATAATTGCAGAACAAGGGTTCATGCTCTACAAACATAATCATCCCAAGAGCCACTAAAATATTTATTTCATTACTTCATTAGACTCATTATTATTAAAAGCAGCCAAACTTGTTAAACATGCTTTATGTATAATTCCGCACTGGTAGCATGTTCAAGTACCTAAATGAGTCAGACAACCAATTCTTAACTGTTTTCCTGAATAGGCAATTCCGATGTAGGGACTTAGCTTGATGTCAGCACATAATGAAGCACTAATTCGCAACCCGCTCACCCTGGTAGAAGTCACATTATTAAAAAGAAATTAAATACCAGTCTCTCAGCTCTTAAGGAAACATAACAGCCTCAGTGTGCTGTAATAGCTACCTTGGTAATGACACCTTCTGGAGAAAACAGAGTAAGACAAATTTGTTTCTTCACCACCACCTAAATTGCATATATGCAATATAAGAACTCATCTTCCCCACGGTTCTACCTCCCCAAATTAGCTATACAGAAGCAATTCCATGGCTATTGATTTTTATACTACTTTAGAGAAATACCAGAAACTGAATGCATACTTGGCATAATTATAAGTTTCCTAAAAATACATGTGTCCCCTTAACAGAATAGTCGGAATACATGGCCTGTTAACCCCAACAGATTGCCTGCAGACATAGAGAACTTGGAGAAAGCACAGAGCTCACATGAAGCAAGTGAGACTTTCTGCTGCTTTCCCTGAGCTTCAGATCAAGCCCAGGGGAATCGTGCTGGGGTGGGAGGGGGGGATAAGACCAAAAATTATCTCTGTAAGCATCAATTGCTGGAGTTAGAGAGGAGAAAAATATTAACAGTGCAAAAGTGAACATTACTTAAAGCACACAAGGAATGAGGGTGATTTGTCACTCGAGAAGAGATTCACTGGCTACTGGGGAACCATCTCCACAGTTTCATTTTTGTCAGGTTGGTGTTGCAGTGAAATCATATCATTTCACAGCAACCTCTACAAAATCTCTTAATGCTGTGACACACTGCTGAACTTCCATTTTATGGTATGACATTTATCTGTACGAAGGCAACAGTACAGCAGGTTACACCACACAGTGCAGTGTATTTTTAAAATCCCACTGTGGAAAGGGGAACATACTTCTGCAGCCCTGTGCCTGCAGCCAAGGATGTCAGAGGCATTCTAAGCCCCAAAAGCTCCAGGAAAGGACAAGCAGAAACAACCTCCCACCCTGAAGGCATGTTTTATTCACAACCTATTACTTAGACAACTGAGTTTTTAGTTTGAAATACTGCTCCTGTCTCTGCTCACATGACACTAATCTCATTCAGCAAAGCCCATCCAAGACTGTGTTCTCACATCCATAGAAATATTGTCAATAAAATGCAATAAACTTCCACATAGAGAATACAGGTGAAGGAAGAGACCCTGCAGGTTGTTTCCGTTGCGTGAAAAGCAGAAATCGAACAAGTGAATCACTCTGGGCTTAAGGGTCTGCCGGAGCCCGTTCCAGGGAACAGCACCAAGAACTTGCAACACTTTTAAACTCTTCCCCTCCCCTTAAATCACTTGGGGTTCAGCAAGAAAAGAAAACCAGGAAAGAAATAAACAGTCTTATACCAGTTAAACAGGAATCATTTGAAAGTCACACAGCAAAGCCTGTGCTGTATAAAAACAAATAGGAAAAGCTAACAGGAAACTGGCACGGATGTATCAGAGTGCTTTTGTGGGCTGTGTGGAACGGAAGGAAGAGACCAGAGACAGCAGAGGAAAAAAAAAAAAAAAGCAGTAAAGGAACATGAATTGCATGAAAGTTGAGTCAACATCTGATGAGCAGGGAATTTTTTAAACCTGCTTTGCACTGGCAAAAATGACCTGACCAGGACAAAAAAGAGTGTTACACAGGAAATGCGTGTTTTGAAAGAAAAACATTCTCCAGCAGGTATTCCCAAAAGTATGCCTTCCATAAATTCATACTATCTGGGAATCGCCACTCAACTCCAGGCAAACACAGCATTGAACAAAGCAATTCAAGCAATTTGAGAAATGTCTCGGGAGGGAAGGATGTTTGCTCAAGGAAATTATACCATAGCCAAGTTCACAAATGCAACACGGATTCCTTCCCCTCTAACACTTGCCCAAAACAAACCCTAAAAATACCCTGACAAGCTACAAAGCACCTCCATTAGTAACCACTCTTGACCACAAAGCAGTTTCACTGCTGAAGAACACCAGGTTATTCACGTTTTAATAGGTAAACTGATGGCTAAATGCTTTGCCAGATTTAGGTCTAATTACCTAAAGGTTTGTTTAGTTATTAAGTAAGTGGCAGTGCTTCCAAGAAGACCTCTCTATAAATAAATAAATCAATGAAATCCATCCTGTAACAGTTCAGTTTTGAAGCACTGGGAACATGCTGACAACAACAGGAGTTTTTTTCCTGCTGTTTACTTCACTCCTTTACCTTTCCAAAGACAGCCACCTTCCTTAAAGGAATGGATGGATTCTCCCACAGGTATTATAGAATATCGCTGGGTTGTCACCAGAAAGTATTGCCAGAATATGGGTAACCAAAATCTGTCATTTTCCCCATCTCACTTTATATGGAGCACCTGGCAAAGTGCCCCACTGCTTTGATTAGGGCCATGTGGACTATAACAGATGTAATGATGACAAATAACAGATACAGCAGATGACTAAGTGTCCTATCAGCAGATGTCTTACCACAGCTGCTACTTCACACCTAAAAAGACACTAGCTTGTTAGTCAGCATAAAACCCCAATATGCACAGACCTTCACAATGTTTGTAATTCCCATCAAAATTATTTATTGTTAAGCAAAGTAATATGAAATGCACAAGTTTATATACAGCTGCAAACATAATGAGTGCCCTTACCTCTAACACAGCTAATTATAAACAATCCCTGGAGGAAACTATACAACCTTTACGGAGCTGCTCCAGCTCTCTACAGCGAGCTTCCAGTTTTCACAACCTGGAAGTGGACCACCTCTTTGAGGACCAGCCTCTCCAAAGCTTTCAGCCACCAGGCATGTCCAATACCGGAGTCATTTGCCTAGAGAGCAAACCTTAACCCATGCATGACCTGTCCTACTAAATTCACCTGTGCCATCTTCTTTTCCAGAATCTGCTGGATTTTATTTCTTGCTCCAGCTATTTTTAACTTGGCGAGTTGGAATTCCTGAAAAGCTAACACCAAAGATCTGGGTTTATGTTAATAGTTGTCCAGTATATTGTTTCTCACACTAAAATCTGGGGGGTTTCTCAGGTACATCACACCCCTTTAGTTTAATAAAACAAATACAAGGGATCTTAGAGAAGACAACTAGATCTGCATAGGTGATTTCAATAACCTCCTTGAAGTAAGCCATGGAGAGGATAGAGCGCAAGGACAGAAATTAATACTGTATCAAGAATGATATTTACAAAGGAACTCTGAGCAAATTAGAACTTTTAACTTTATTATCCAAGTTCCTGGTAGATGAACAATGCAGAGGCAGAAGTAAAAGTAATACATTTTCATGGGAGCACATCTGCCTGGTTCACATACAGGAAGAACAGTTATTTTACTGTATTAACTGTTCGCATCACAATTTTACAAAAGAGGTAAGTGAATTTTCACATTTGACAAATAAAATAATTTAGCCTTAGTATCCTGAATAGAGCACATAATACTGACATTAATTGCTTCTGTGATGTTCAAATCTAATATTTCTGCACAGGGATATAATACACTCTTCCTTGAGTGCTCCACTACAACTGCAGTAGTATGTAACAAAGACATTGCCACAGCATAAAACAGATCCTGGAAAATTGCTGCAAACATTTATGACTATAAATCTCTTGGGTTACTAGCTAGGATTAGACTACATTAACAGGCTCAGGAGGACAGGATAGATAAGAAAAATGATCTATTTCTTATCCAGGCACCGTACAGCTGCACTAAAGTTGTAGCTTAATGGATGTTCAGGAGCACATCAAAGCAAACCAGAATATATTCTGTTCATTTCCTTTACAGTAGCCAGAAGTGGCTAAAGCAGATGGTCTGAAGTTGCTTTCCTTACAGACTCCAGGGGACAGGGATGCAGTGAAATGCATTTCTTACCACAATGTCATTTACAGCTGAGCAGCAAAACTGGTATTTTCTGCTGCAGATAAGGCAGGAAAAAATTAAACAAACCCCACACCATTGTGATGCTGACAGCAGAGATATTTAAAACAATAAAAATTTGCCAGGTTCACATAAAAATGCAAAAATGAAAGATAAAATTCCCTTCAGGAGACAGAACACTGTCCAGTCCAAGAGGCAGAATAATTTCTTGAATGCTGAAGATGAAAGCCAAATGACTAAGTTTTCAGTGAAGCCATATCTCCACTTCATGCACAAACACAAGCTTTTAAAAAACTTAATGAAAAGCCAAAAACCACTGCATAATCTAATTCGGTTGTCTTGTGCAAACATATTGCTCTATAGTCCCTAATAAAGTTAAAAGAACATAGCGAGGTTGCAAACTCAATTATTTACCACTAGAAAATGCCAGAATTAAGGTTGCCTCAGCTCATAAATATCAACCAAAAAACCCCTATCCAAATACCCCCAAGCGGTAAGATTTCAGTGCTGATGGCTAAGATGGGAACATGGGTTGGTCCCTCTTGGCTGGGGACATGCTGCAGCCACCAAGAATGTTTCAACATAGGTCTCCATGAAGCAGCCACCCAGAACCCTAAATCCACCTGGTCCAGGGAGCTCCAGTCCTAATGCCATGGTTTCTCACAGGGTCTGGAATGCTTTCACTTGAGATGTGAGGAATGGCAGAAACACATAGGAACCACAACACCTCCATCCTCTCCCCAATAGCTTCCCTTCAATCCCTGCTCCCCACCAGTTCCAGTCTCCTCAACTCCTACCAAAACTTAGGCTCAGCACATTCCTCAATCTTTCTTAAAATCCTTTTATGCCCAATCTTGTAAAGCTCACTCCACCCATCCCTCATTTGTGATCATGATATTAATTACAATCAACTAAACTCTTCTATCTACTCCTTTTACTTCTCATCCAGATGGATTTCATAGGTTTTGCTGCTGGGTATCTGAACACAAGACAGACCTTCCGATCTCAGCAGCAATGCCAGATTCCATTAGGTGAATGTTACAGAGAAATAGCAACAACTTGTTGGAAGGGGAGCAATCCAGAGTTTGGACATAACCCCATGATAAGACTTCAAATGGAGAGGAAGATCTATAAAGGGATTTTCTTACCTGTATATAAGGTATGGAGGGAAAAAGATGCTGCAGTGAAGCTGGGAAGCTTCAGGAAGCTGAATCTGATGAATGTGTTTCTTAAATAGCAAATACTAAAAGTCCATTCAACCAAAATAGCCTAAAGGCCATCTGGTCTCATCTTGGAGCTGCTCAGAACAGGGGGTTGATGATTTGTACTAGAGTTTCCTGCTATTAGAGCAGACAGTTTCTTATCTGGAAACCTCCCCTTTCCTCAAGAGCTTCTGAGTATATTTAATTAGTTTTCAAGTCTGGATATTCAGCGGAAGGTGTCAAACTATTCTGCACGTATGGCAAGCTACAGCAGGCAGAGTGCATGGCAGCTCTTTCTAAGGACTGGCTATGTGCTCCTGGTAGGATGTTTAAAGGAACAGTGAGCAGCTGCAACTAGCAGTTGCTCCAACACGCACAGCAAGACTCACTGCAGCATCCCTACTTACAGATGCTGAAATATGACTTCACTGTAAGCAACCTGCTTACACTTGTACCTTCCCATCAACAGACTCGCAGCAGTCAATAAAAGAAATCATTTAAAGTGAAGGCACCCTGGAGGAGTAAACACCACCAAGACCTGCATGCCAGTGCTGGCTTTGCAGAGGCCACCAGCAGCACGCTGCCTCTTCACCTACCTACTGCATATTCATAGGAGTTTCTCTTGGTATCATTTCTTAAGTAAGACAAACCCAAAGGCTGGAGCCAGATAAGTTAGCATTAAAAATCCAGACAATTCAAAAGAAGCTGTAAGTTAGTGCATACTGGATAAGGTCCTCATACAAGGGTTATGGAGTAAAACTGTACCGCAATATGCAGGAGGTCAAAACAGATAGTCCAATAGTTTTTTCTGATCTTTCACCTCACCAAGACATGAATACCTATAGCATAGCTTATTTGCTCAAACCTGAAGTACTGTAAGCACTACCTTCTATCCTAGTGAAGAACCACTCTTACCCAGCTACACAAACACAACCTTCAGACTAACCTGAACTACAGACAAAGTCTGCAATTAAGACAAAATTTCATTGGCTCTGTCACACATTTACTTTGGCCCCTCATATCCTCTGTAAAATCAGAATGGCCTTTTCAGTACATATGCCAGGTACAAAACCTCTCTTCCAATATTAATCATTGTTTCAACCCAGATATAATAGAGACACTCATTAAAGGAAAAAAAAAGGCAGCAAGCAAACAAACCAATCAACCCAATGCAGTATAATTCCCATGCAGATAAATAATCCCATGCTTTGGTTTATAAAAGCAAAGAAAACAATTGTTATGCGATTAAGCAGAGGGTGAGTGTATGATAAAATCACATTCGATCTTGCTCAGAATGAACTGTTTCTGATACTGTGTTGTCTGAAGGTAGAACTGGAGACCCTTGCAAGCCTGACTGGGAATAAATTAAATTCATTACATAAAGCAATGATTTTTGGTAGGAACTCACTCTAACGATCACTTGGATACCTTGTATAGTGACAAATCAATGCAATTCAGGGTGTGTAGCAGACACGTACCACAGTATGGCTAAGTGTCTGGCTTTCAGCTGAAAACAGTTGGGATGCATAGAAGCCTTTTTCCAGCCTCCTAGACCAAGATCATCTTCTCACAGACACTGGGATGAGAGAAATCGATTTTACCCTTGCCATAGTCAGTAAATATTGGAGTCTGGAAGTATGTTTAGGTCCCAGTTTAGACATAAAGCTCAAAATTGGAATCTCTAGACAATTTTTTCAGTAAAAGAGGATTTATTATCAGGCAAACAGGGTTTTAAAAGAAACTAGATAGTAATTCAATCGGAAAAGCTAAGAGAAAGTACAAAATGGATAAGGCAGCAATGGCTTAAACAGAAGCTACAGTTACTTTTAAATGGAAGTGAAAAACAGTTATACAGAAAGGGTAAATAAGAGCATAGCATATATTATTAAGAGCTGAAGTTATGAAATCCTAAGGAGAAAATTGCTAGATTCTGCTAACCAAAAAAACTGAATGTTAAAAAAAATTCTTCTGAAAGCAATAGGAAATAAAACTAGAAAGAAATCGGAGGTTCAAAAATAGCTGCACTTAAAGGAGCGTGAGCAATTGATAAGGAAATGCAAAACACAGCAGCTAGTATCAAATCATTAATAATTAAAAGCATCATACCTCTTTGGTACTTGGGGGAGCAGTGAAGAAGCCTACTAGCAAATCACAAACCAGAGTTCGGAGAGCTGATGAGAAGCTGTGACAGTGTAGATCCAGTCTCTAAACCAAGAAACCCAATAAAAATCACCGACCCATTTGATTGTTTAACTTCATTACTGGGTAAAATAGCAGTACATACAGAAGAAGCAATCAATATAAAAGCATGAGGAAAATACAAATCATTTGACGTTACGACCATAAGTTCATAAAGAGAAACTGCACTCACTGACATGACAGCTGCTGCCTGACATGCCAGGCTTTGAATAGATGTCCCTAGACAGCCCATCATCTACAAGCTCTTTCTATCAGCTCTGCAAGATCACAAGGAAACCCACACTGCCTGCAAAGTGCTAATATAATGCAAACATTAATATAAAGCTGAGAGGATATGTGTTTGCTTTTTGAAATGGTACCACCTGTAAATGACAAATGTTTATGAACAAAACACTGATTATACTGAAGTAAGTCTTCAGTTATTCTCATACACCATTAATATTTAAAAGTGGTTTAGCTGGTTTTCAGTAAAGAGATTTTCACTCGCTTATTTCCATGGTAAGTGGTATTAGACAGAAATTTGCATAACCTTTTAGTAAAAAGCTACAAAAATAAAAGTGGAAAACAAATGGGGGGAGGGAAAAAGAAACAAACAAATGAAACCATTTGAAATTCAAGTGGTAAAGAGGGCTTCTACTTAACTGTTGAGTGCAACCTTTTAGTTTACTCCATCCCCCTAAAGCGAGCACAGACTATCCTTCACTCTTCTTGCAGCACGAGAGTGAAAAAAAGAAAATGTAGGGATCATTTGAGCACATTAACCTCCTTGGAAGAGGAGGGAATGGGACAAGTTCTTTAGAGAATTGCTTTCTGTCTGCCTCCACAGTAATGGCATTACACTTGAATGAAAGCAAAATTATGTAGAAGACTGTTAGTTTACTGAAGGGTCAAAATGATGACAGCTGTGGCAGGCGGCAGTAAACCTTTAATATGCCATGATGTACCAATGTGCACATCCTTCAATGGATGAGTAAACGTGGCTGAACAAGGAATTACACCTGAGCAAGCAACTGCACAGATTAATACACTCAGCATCAGACCACTCAACAACAGAAACTGCAGGAGTGGAGGAAAACAACCACCCAGAAACACCTATCTGTTCTGCTATGCCGTTTGTAAGAACAAGTATTGACGCACGTACATAAGGAGAAAACCCCCAAAACACAGTGGGACCCCAAATTGTGTTGTTGGTAACTAAGCAGAATCATTACGTGACAGATGCCCTGTGCAGATTGATCTCCAGCCTAAGCCAAGTTGCTCCACATAGGGTGATGTAAACCTCAAAAGTGTATCATGAACTACAATTTAATAAGCAGCCATGGGCTGAAAAAATACAGTTTCATTAAAAAAAGAAATAAGACAGAAGATCTCTCACTGCACAGGGCTGAGAGGTAATAACAGGAAAATAAAGAACAGGTACTGCACCTCTTCTTGCAAGCAACAAGAATTTCCCTGGTTATTAAATGAGACTCCTCACAATTCACAGCCTGTGCTCTCTGTCACCGCTTGCTACCACGTTCCACTAGAGCAATTACATAAATATATTATCAATACAAAGATAAAGACAGAAGCAATGCAGTCTAATAGGAGTTCTGCTAGTTCCATTGCTTTGGTATTAAGATACCTGCTTTGCTTAACAAGTAGTTATTTCAACAGTAAACATCAGGAGCAAGGTAGGCAGCTGGGAGCAAACTGGAGCCCTGAAAGAGTATATTTAAAGTAATAAGATACACAGTAAAGACATTTAAATAGCTATTCTCAATCCCTCCTAAGTCTGACATTTATTGTATTGCAGCCATAGATTACTTACACTCAAAGTTTGCTATATATTTACATATTCATCGAGTGTTAATATTATTCATTACATCACAAGACAACTGCGCCTGTTACACATCTTTTATCAACACTATTCTTTCTATATCAGACCTTGTTGCTATAATATACATTCAGAATTACCGTTTTAAATATTTATCCAGTTTGAGGAGGCCCCAATCCAATAGTTTTAACCATGAAGAGTAAAGTATGATGCAGATAACACAGATGTGTTTATGTTAACTGAAATGTTTATGTCGGATTTTCTAAGTTGCAAAGCTACAGCTGAAAGATCAAAGCATCAAATTCCTACCGAACATTCCTATCAGTGGCAATGGGCTTCAGATCAGGCCCTCAATGGAGGGTTAAGGTAATATACATGTGTTTAAGCATTATCTTAGCATTACCTGTAGAATGCTAAATGGGCTAATAAGACCCCATTAGGCCAATTATGACAAATAAAATAAGGCCTGAATTAAAAGAAAAGCATTTTTGTTTAGAACTTTACTGGGCATGGGGGCATGCAAGAAATGCCAAAATTATTAGTTACTTATAGAAATTCTAAGCACTTCAAAAGGCTCCCATTAAAAAGATTTCAGAATTCAGGCATAAAGTCTAAATATCTAAAACCAGAATGGACCATACTGGTTTAATCTTTATGTATACTGCGTGACTGAAAAAAAGCTTTTAGGTTTTAAAAGTATCTCTCTGAAGAAAATCTAAGTTAGCAGAATTATTAAGTCACAAATAATTATTGCCAAAATGTAGATACTTTTAGAGAAATGAACAAGATGGATTACAAGGATGAAACATGAATGGAGTAATAAACAGCCCATTCCCCACCCACTGGCAGTTTTGAATGCATACAGGAAGTTTGGTAGCAAAGCGGCTCTCAGCAGGACTCTGGCAGTAATCAATAAAAGGTGATGGACAAGCAAAATCAGGCAAATATCAAGCTGCATGCAAAACTGGAGCTCCAGAAGACCCTTCTTTCTTTGTGTCCTCACTAATGCTGATGCAACTGGGCTGCACCTCTGGTTCACAGTAAGCTGTCACTGCTAGAACTGAGGTAGCAGAGTTAAAAGTATTTCCATTACAGTTATAGAAGATGACATTTTGATTCAGATCAATTTACATAACTATCTTCTATTGCACTTCAGTTCAGACGCTTACATTAAGCAAGTCCAATCAAGTGAAATATGTAATATGAGAAAGAGATGTACATAGATGAAGCAAAAGCTGCTTTTTTTCAGCCTCACTGCCTTACAATGGCAAGTGGATGCAGCTAACAGAGGATGTGAACACTTTTGTACACGCTGGTTTTACACTCTCACCTGGTGTGATAAGGAGGATTCAAAGACCTGTCCCAGGCCATATATTCCCAGCTATGAAGCTTTGGACTGCCAGTTATGGACCAATAGGCAGAAGGGCTGGGCACAAAGCTGGGATCAACACAACACCCACCTCTGCTTGCACCCAAATGTCTTCTATGTTACATGAAGAGCAAAATCACAGCATGTTAAGACTTTTCATCACTGAAAGTGGCAGTTTTCTTTTGTTACAGAAGCCATAAAGCTGCAGGTCATTAAATCTGTATTTTTGGCTGGGCTTGTAGATTGGCCTTTGACTTCCTGACAGAATTTTGCCCAGACAACCTACTAAAACTGAGTTAGGTTTCAGTCTTCATGAAAAACTACAATGAAAAATGATGTAATAAAAATCTCCAAGTTAAAAAGATTTGTGTAGAGAGACCTCTCTCTCTCCAAAATATTCTTTCCCTTATTTCCTGTGCCAGAAAGTCTCTGCTCCCTCCTCACCACACACTCCCCTCCTTCACAAGCTATTCATGCACAAGCTTTGAAAGATAGTAAGACAAGCAGATTTACATCAAAAATGAAAAAATGAAATAAAAAAATAAAGAGAGAGAGAGATAAGGTTGCTATGGGAATAAGACAAAAACTGTTACTTAATCCAACATAAAAGGATGAGACCTGGAGCGAACTCTAATGGAACTGAAACCTTCAAGCCAAACAGTGAGGTTATGAAACATCAGGTTGTTCTCCCTCATTTACTCTTTGCTTTTATGTAATTTCATTTTCTCCTCACATACTAATTTACAGAATACCATAAATCAGTTAAGACTCAAGAAACTTTACAAATCAGAAGTACTAGTTTCCAGGATGTTGTCCACTACTGGCACCCACTCAAACTTTAAAAAGCTGAAATATGCCCACCCCGCATCAACGCTATGGATGTAGATCCAGAATTTGGGATTAATCTTTTGATTTTATATATAAAATATACATTAAAAATAGATTTAAGCCATGTAATTTCCTTTTAGTGTATGGTCTGAAATTTTATACGGGCTAGTAAGTAAATTCAGATATTCGCCCCCACAGCCGTAATCAGAGGCAATTCTTATAAATTCTGAGGGCATAAAGAGCTGTCACATTCGCCCGCATCCCCCTCCCCCCCAAAAAAAAAATCAAGGCACCATTTATGTCAGTAGTTTATCTCAAAACCCACCGTCTCTTATCAGAGGTTGCTGGATTCACTTCCCAGCTAGCACAGAACATTGCAGGAAGAAATGAATTTGTCTCATTTTTAAGCTGTTGATACAGGATGTTTCTTGGCATTTTGAAAAGCGTAGGGAAAATGTATTTCCTTCCATTGCACATCCCCATAGCTGCCTTGACTCATTAAATAACATATGATCTCCCTACACAGTGAAACTTAGAAATGTGATGAAAACTTCAAAGACCCAATTTATAAAGTCTCTACCGATGGATGATCTCTGGCAACATAAAGACCAGGAAATAATCTCCAATGAACTAGCTAAAAAAATGTCTCATACAGCAGAGCTTTAAAAGATCAGTTTTCACAGAATCCCAAGGGTTGGAAGGGACCTCAAACTCAGTTGCACTTCAGCTCTTCCAAGCTACGTGAAGGTCTCCTAAAAATGATCAAGGGGCAGATTTCAGATGCCACTGCGAGATTTATGTTGGGGTATATTCCCATCACTGTGAATCAAATCCTATGTTTGGTACTAAGGCTGATAGTGTCATAATTTGCCTGTTATCTTCAATATAATAAATTTTTCCATTCAGTTGTTTACCAATAGCAACATCTTTGTCTGCCACCTCTGAAATATGGGAGAATCCTTACCTGTACCTAACACTGAACTCCTTGGGGATTTTCTATACAGCTTTCAGAGTTATAAATAGTCGTGTAAGGAACCAGGATAAAATATACACTAATTACCCTGGACTATGCAAATAATGATGCTTTTAATTCATGTTTAAAACATCATGAAGTTCTCTTTGCACAATCACCACCAAAGGCAAATTGACACCACAATTTCTTTGCAGTCCTTTGCCACTTGCTGCAGAGCACCCCAAGATGCAGTATTATTTTACAAAGTGCCCTATGTGTAAGGCAAGATTCACAGTGCGCTGGGGACAAGGAGGCATTTCAAGCCTCTCCAGTCTATAATGGTGGAGGAGTGGCACAGGAGTCATAAAGTGCTCTGCTTTCCTAAAATAAGCTCCTGACATAGCCCACTGCCTCTCCTAAACAAAAGTGATGTTGATCCACCGATTCTTCGCACTTCGTACCTCTTAACAAAATGTCACTTTAGAGACAGGAGCAAACCTTGATGCATATTTAGGCCACCACAGTAAGTCTCAGTTTTGTGACTCTTCACATAGACCCTTGTGACTCCACAAAAACTTGTTAAGTGGCAATATGCTTATTCCTGAATCTGAATGGAAACAAGCTACCCGGCACAAGGTCTCCTTAAAACCCACACCCGGTGCATGAAGCTGTTCCAGGTTTCACATTTTACACCACAGGGTAATATCTAGTAGGCTTCAGTATAGTGAGTTCCTTACTTCATGTATCATGCATAAAGTTACCCCACACCTCCCCTACTTCACTAACACTTTCTCTTCCCCTCAGCTGGATTAGAACACTACAAATGCTTGTAGTGGCTGGTTCAAATAAAGTGGTTTCTATGTTCAAATGTTCCTCCACAGGCTTCTCAGTTCCTAAACGCCTGACCCTCGACTATAAAAAAGGAAAGGGTAGTCAAGCACAAACGCATTTACCTCTATGTCATCTTCTCTTCCAAGAGAGCCAGCAGCACTTATCTAGAAAAGGATTTACTTTCCAGCCAAAAGACATGAAATGCTTTTGACTTTAAGACTCCTAAAAAGTCAACAAGAAAGTTGTAACTATTTTTTTTTCCATTCACAACATAAAAAAAAATATAAATCATGCTACATTAGACAGCTATATTTTAATATTCTGTTTATAGTTATGGAAATTTGGCTCATTTTAGCATCAATGGTTCTGATTGTGCTAATCAGACAAGAATATAAATGAGCTTTTATTTGCTTAGCTTTTTGAATGTGTATACTAACATGGTTGAGCTTCAGGTTTTGCTTTACAACCTTGTGTTTTTTTACTGAAAACCCAGTGTGAAAATTGTGTTCTAGTCCCTGAAATCTCATCACTGATATGTACACTCTGTACTAGAAATGTTAAAGGCTAATATTATTCCATTTGTTATTGGACAAGAAACTCAAAGGTTAATTATGGCAAAAATAAAGCTTTTGTCCAAGAGACTACCAGCTGCTCATTTAAAATTACCAAAAAAATAAAAATCTAAAGCATTCGTTTTGAACATTAAGAACAACAAAATCAGTTCAGTTTCTTCTGGAAGGCTTTTTAAAATACACTGTTTATTCTCAGTTCTGTTGTTTTCCTGAACATCTGCCAAATTATTCGTTTAATCAATTAAGATGGCAGATAAGGAAGCCTGGGATACTTCTGTCTAGTTTGTCATCAAAAGGTAGAAGAAGCAATAGGATGCCTACTCAGGTAACATGTGAAAGCTCCATCTTCATTTCATTACACAAACCAGCACAAGACAGGCAGTTTGGGGGGAAGCCAGCAACAACTTCCAAGACCTCACTTGTTCTGAAGCTCAAGAGTTGCCAGTGTTGGACCATGCTAACCCAAACAGCATCTGTAAAGAAGCTCCTGTCCTACCTTCACCACATGTGGTATGCTACATTGCTAAGGCCTCTGGAACAGTAAACTGAAGCCTTACAAGTAAGTAGCCATACACTAAATACCAGGCAATAATCCAACAAGATATTCAGCAAATATAATTCCTAAGGCACTGGAATTATCACCAGTGTTATTTAATATATATTTAGGGTATAGATGTAAGTATTCTGGTAGGGGTTACTATTCAGTGCAACCAAGCTCTATAAGCTTTTCCAAGAAATATATTGGAATTACTTGCTATATCGTATTGCCCTTTAAACTGCACTAGGCAGAAGCACTGTAGAAGTACAGATGTACAGCCTTCATGCTTAGTAATATTTGCAGTAACAAAATTTTATTGCAAGACAAAGCACTTCAAAATTTATTCTCTGTGATTTACATAAAAATCAGAACTGTCACTATCCCAAATGTCTCCATTCAAATGTCATAAAATTTCCATTAAGTTTAATTAATGAAGATAAAGACAGCATTTGTCTGTAGCAATGAAGCATTAGTTGTCTGGAGGTGAGGATTCAGCTTAAGGTTAAACAGTATCTGCAGCAAGAAGTAGCTGCTTTTCAAGAGAAGGTTTTCTTCCGTTTGGAAGACAAAGGAGAAACTGAGGAGACTCTTCAGAGGTACCTAAGGTGTCTTCTAAAAGAGTTTTAATATCACAGCAAGTTCCACACTTACAGAATTAAATATTTTTACTGATGGGAGCATACCCACCATAAAAATACAGACTCCTGTAAATCCACCAAACTTGGAAAGAGTCCATTACATCAATGACACCATTTTCACTGACTTGGACTGTGCTGAGTTTATGTATAGCTAAACAACAAAAAAACCTTCAGATCATGACCACAGGTGGTCTGGTGGAAGGTGTCCCTGCCTGTGGCAGGGAGGGTTGGAAAAAGATGAGCTTTAATGTCCCCCCATCCCAACCCATTTTATGATCCTATGAAGAAGACACATTTATTCCCTCACTTAATTTCAAGTGGACAGATTAGCATTGTTCTCCACTACTCACCTTACTGCCATACTGACAAGGAATGAAAACAAGCCCCCCCCCCCCCCCCCCCCCCAAAAAAAAAGAAAACCAACAACCAAACAAAGAAAAAGCCTTTCTCAAAACAAATATGCTCCATTGGTAGGCTGAAAACAGAAAGCTTGCAATGCTAAGGCACACACACAATGTACAAGACTACTAAACAAGTGGTAGGAACTACAACTACTACACAAGCTGCAGAAAGGCAGAGGAAAGATTTACACTGGTTCATAACAAAAGGTAGAACTGAGTCTCTCCAGTAAGCTACCACCATTCGTCAGTTTACAGGCAAAGATGCCTGCAGCAGGGCAAACTTCTTGCCTCCCAAAGCCTACATACCAGGCTTTTTGCTATATCTTTTCTTCACCATAATAGAGGAGTAGTTAGGCTTGACAGTATAGAATCAAAGAATGCTGGGTTTAGGTACAAAGGGTTAGCTACAATGGATGCCTTTTCAGATTTACAGCAGCAATTTTGTTACCAGGTCTGTATGAAGCACCCATGATGTTAAACAACTTATAGAAAACCAGAACTCTAGGGTCAGTTCCTCATTTTGTAACTAATTCAATAAGCAAACAGAATTTTCTCAGTGTAATGAATCTTGTCAGCAATATACAAGCAATTCAAGCTAAACAATTCTGACAGTCACTATTGGCACAGATGCATTTTAACATTATGACTATGCATCTGTAAGTACAAAAAGCATATTACTATTAATATGCAAAATCATTATGCATTAAGATACAGACTAGCTCTGTCTGAATGCTGTAACTCGTAATGAAAACAGAATTTTAACAAGAGCAGTGTCATAGTGGTAAGTGATGATAGCTATTTATTTTTCCTACAAATGGGATCTCACCCATACAGAAACTCCTCACCAAAAACTAAATCAAAATTACTGCAAGTTTCTAAGACCTATATCTGTTTTGCACAAGGGAAGACGTTGACATTCTGCCAACGTCCAACAAGCCTACACTAGGAATTACGTTTATGACTGCAAATATGACTCCTACATGGGATTATTTTCAATACAAGAATTCGCCAGAAATGCAGGAGTTATTTCCTTATCTACATTAAATCAACAAAATGTTGATATTCAGTACACCCCTTGGTTTTAAGAAATAATAAAGCCATAAATAAATAAATAAATAAATAAAAAGCACTCTTGTACCTTCAAAAGATGCTTAGCCACTAGGAAACAGCATCTCACTATGTGAGCGCATACCAAGAGGAAGGTAACAGATGCATTCATGTGTATCAGGTGGAAGACTCTCTTAAACAGACAGCACACATAAATGCAAGGTAGCACAGAAAAGAGGACCCATATCACACTGTTTTTCTGTAGGACTCCCTTTTTACTCTCCAAATCAATACAGGACAGAAGAAGCAGGGTCAAAACACTAACCTGACCAAAATCTTTTGCATGTGTTCAAGCAAATCACCCACCACTTTATAAAAGGGTATTCCAGGTGTGGAAAGCCAAGCTTTTCCTCTGAAAAGGATACCTAATGGCATGATTTAATAGCAACAATATATCAGTAAAAACATGGAAGGTTTCTTTTCATTCACTTTGGAAAATAAAGAGTAAGAATTAAGGCTTTCCCATTTCATAAGTCTCCTAAATTTAATACTAAGAAGAGCTGTGGATCGGAAACATGAGATTGCTGAGCCTGAGGGTTTAACAGAGCTGTGTCTGTATTAGGCAGAGAAAACCAACAGAAGAAAAAATGAAAATGAAAACAGTGAAAACACCTGAATTTACATTAAGTCTAGTTTTAAACTCAAATAGACTATTAAATAAGGAATTAGAAGGAAAACCTCCCTGCTGGCGAATGTTGGAGTAAAGGGCCAGAATAGGAACTGGGCTTCAATGTCCAAAATACTTTCTGTATGCTACAATAGTCTTTTACATGGTGGATTTTTGGGCACATTTCTCTCATTTTGTTTGAGGGCTTTTGTTTTGCCAAGGCTTGTAATGGCTGGGGGAAGAAGTTTGTTTGTTTGGGGTTTTTTGTTCTGTTTGGATAAAAGCACAGTCAAGACAGAGTTAGGACACAGTGCTTGTGGTGGCAACAAGTTAGAAGTTTACCATAGGAAAAGTCAAAAGGGATTCTACAGATCTCACCCTGGTCACACTGCCTGAGATGTGCCCTTTCATCTCCTGGATAGCAAAATTTTCATGCATTTGCACACATAGTTCTCCTTGTTTCATTTCTTTGAACTTTCTCTTTATTCACAGCTCTCTTTCCCTTCTAACATCCTTCAAAAGTTGTTTTTCCTCTTAATTCTCGGGAGAAACTTAAAAAAGATACCTTTCCAGGGAGAACAAGAATAGTCAGTTTTAGCAATATAAACCAGCTGAAAATGGCAAAATTAGGAGAAAGCAGAAGAAACTAGTGCAGGCATGAGGTGCTGCTGTGAAAGGCTGGGTGAGCAAATGCAGAGCCCTCCTGCCATCCCGGGCTTCTGGAGGCAGCACTCCCCATGGAGCTTCCCGCTTCCCTCAAGCTGAGCAGTGCAATAAGCCGTAGCAGAAAAAATTAAGCCAAAATTAGCAAGAGTGATAAGAAAAGCCAGCTGTTGTGCAGACTGCAGAGAAGCAGTTCACACACTTATGCGATAGGCATTTACTGTAATTATCTTCAATGCTCACCATATTCACCAGTCTCTGCAACAGCAGCACATCCCAGTCTGCAGTACACTTATCCTCCTGCATTCTGGAAATGCAGGCAATGCTACCCAGTTCACCAAAAGAGTATCACAGTATCACAGTATCACAGTATGTTAGAGATTGGAAGGGACCTCGAAAGATCATCTAGTCCAATCCCCCTGCCGGAGCAGGAACACCTAGATAATGTTACACAGGAATGCATCCAGGCGGGTTTTGAATGTCTCCAGGGAAGGAGACTCCACAACCTCCCTGGGCAGCCTGTTCCAGTGTTCCGTCACCCTCACTGAGAAGAAGTTTCTTCTCAAGTTTAAGTGGAACCTCTTGTGTTCCAGTTTGTACCCATTACCCCTTGTCCTATCATTGTTTGCCACTGAGTAGAGCCTGGCTCCGTCCTCGTGACACTCCCCCTTTATATATTTATAGACACTGATAAGGTCACCCCTCAGTCTCCTCTTCTCCAAACTATAGAGACCCAGCTCCCTCAGTCTTTCCTCATAAGGGAGATGTTCCACTCCCTTAATCATCTTTGTTGCCCTGCGCTGGACTCTCTCCAGCAGCTCCCTGTCCTTCTTGAACTGAGGGGCCCAGAACTGGACACAATACTCCAGATGCGGTCTCACCAGGGCAGAGTAGAGGGGAAGGAGGACCTCTCTCGACCTACTAACCACCGCCCTTCTAATACACCCCAGGATGCCATTGGCCTTCTTAGCCACAAGGGCACAGTGTTGGCTCATGGTCATCCTGTCGTCCACTAGTACCCCCAGGTCCCTCTCCCCTACACTGCTCTCTAACAGGTCGTTCCCCAACCTATACTGGAACCTGGGGTTGTTCCTGCCCAGATGCAGGACTCTACACTTTCCCTTGTTATATTTCATCAAGTTACTCCCTGCCCAACTCTCCAGCCTATCCAGGTCTCGCTGGATGGCAGCACAGCCTTCTGGCATATCAGCCACTCCTCCCAGCTTAGTGTCATCAGCAAACTTGCTGATAGCACACTCAATTCCCTCATCTAAATCATTGATGAATATATTAAATAATACCGGTCCCAGTACTGACCCTTGAGGCACTCCACTAGTTACAGGCCTCCAACTAGACTCAGCCCCATAGACTACAACTCTCTGGCTTCTCTCCTTCAGCCAGTAAATGAAATCAGGTCGGGAGGGATGAAAGTCCGTACAAGCACCAGAAGTACCACACCCAGAATCAATTCATGACTTCACCAAAGATCATGGCTTAGTTTTGCACTTCAACTGTTCGTAGTGTTCTGCATGTTTTATTCATTTCTACCTTTGAAGTTGTTCAACAGAGTAATTTAAACACAGTATTACTGAAGTATGTGTTTTGAAATTCCTTTCCTAACAAGGTAGACATTTTGAAACTCCATACATACATATATATTTAATGCTAAGTAATCACCTTTTTGCTCCCCAAGGTAAATGGACAAAAAGACTGCAGGATCATTAGTAATACAGATCTAAGCATACATCAATAAACAAAAACCCAAGGGCCTTTTTTTTTTTTCCATTAGGTATTCTCACATCCCAACTTTGATGAGCTATGAAGATGCACATTAGATAAACAGAAAACAATTCAATATAGGCTACTGCAATAAGGGAACTAGTTTGAAATATATTATCTGCAAGGACAGAGAATGTCAAGGTTTATAAGCCAAGATCAGCAGCATCTCCATTTCTGTAGCTATGACATTATTTCATAACACTGAACTTCAGACAGGTCTTGAAAAGAACTTTTTTCTTATAAGCAGAGTATAAGACAAATTGTTTTCTACAGAGAGTGCCATAATACCTGCTGATCTATCTTAATGATAAGAATATGCTCAAAACTCTTTAACCCCTTTTATATTTACAATGTGCTTTTACTAAAATGTCTTGAAATAAATTCAACTACCACATTCCCAAGTGAATTTTAAAGCATACTGTTTCAAAGGTCCACTAATAATATTCAAGCAATTGAAACAAACAGGTAGTATTAGCATTAACTACCTGCCCAGTCTCCAAATAGCAGAAGATCTGTATGTCAGGATTGAGAGCTTCCATGGAGCTTCAAGTGAGATGTGTTAGGCAGCTGGAAATGCTCAGTTCAGGCTGTTCAGCAAATTACACCTGGCTCAAACTCTTGTCTCTGCAAGTACTGACTGTAACTCCAAGCAGCATTCTCAGTGAAGTCAATATAACAATATTAAGTCAGGGATATATATCAATTATGGGCACTCAAGGCTTCCAAGCAGCCCTGCTCTGCTCAAGCCATCTGGCTTTTGGCAATGAGAAAAATAACTTCCTTGACTTCTTGGTGGTCCTCCAGTCTAACTCCCCATAGTTACTAAACTGACATTTAGGAAGTACCCACCTGAAGGAAGATGACGTGAAATAGGTGCAAAGAAAGAGCTAGCAGGATGAACATTGAAAGATGCATTTGCACTTCAACATATCAGCAACATCTTCCTTGTTACTGAAGGGGTCATTGGAAATTAAGTGTTCTACTAATAATGAGCTAATCAGCAAACATTTCTGTATTAGCAAACACTACGGTAGTCGAGGTAAACCTTGACTAAGGCAGCTGACTTCGCTACTTTGAGAGATGCCAATTGCTGAATTTGCAGTTAACATCATCCGTTTCATTCCATGTCTCTTTGTACAGTTACATTTCATAAAATCATAGAATAGTTAGGGCTGGAAAGGACCTTAAGGTCACCTAGTTCCAACCCCTGCGCCACGGGCAGGGACACCACACACTAAACCATGTCACCCAAGATTCCGTCCAACCTGACCTTAAACACTGCCAGGAATTTGCAGAGAACCACTTGCTTATGACTAGACTTTTTTTTCAGGAAATCATTTGGTACACTTGGTTTAATACATCTGAACATAAGAAGTCTTCCTGTTCATCCCAGATCCTTAAGAGCTCCCTTCTTCATAGGCAGCAAAAACAAAACTTGCTTTCATCTAAGTTGCTTTTAAATCTGACCCAAAAGAACCGAGATGACATAAAAATCTAAGAGATTAAAGGATAAAAAAACCCCTTCAAGAGATGGGTGAAAATCTTTCATCCTTGTAGGAGGAGGTTATGTACTTCTCCACACAAACTATGGCCCGAGCAATCTGAGCAAAGCTTTGAGGGTGGTTCTGCACATGTTGCAGCTCACACTCCAAATACTTGTTTACAACTCTCCAAACACTGATGTTTACAGACTTCTCCATATTACTCCTCATAACAGATCAGCAGTGCCTGGGGGACGAGGAGGACCCTGTGCTTTAAAGTTAGCCTCCCCTGCTGGGTCTGGATGTAAGTCTCATGTAAATCCCAAAGAATTCTATTCCATTTTGAAAAGAAGCATATTGAAATTCAACACATCAAGCCAGAAGATTTGCATGCTTTGCAATTTAAAAAGATACAACCTCAGTAAAGTGATGTTTTTCAAAAGAACATCTTGCTGTACGTTATCTACGAATGGAATATTGGGCCTTTCAGACTTCCTTCTCATACTACCTGTATCTCAGACGTATTCTAAAATTCAAAGGATAATAACTATTAAATTGTATGAATGTCACTAAAAGCTTCAGCAAGATAAAATTGTTAGTCCTTATCTTCCTTTCCTTTTACTAACCAAAAAACTTAAAAGAAATTTTTAACCAATTAAAAACTGAGCCTTTTTTTAGCATCAATACTCATCTGACACTAACATAACCACAAAACATACGGAAATCATTCACTCTACTACAAATAACATGCATAATGCCCATTACCAATATCACATGAAAATTATTCATAATTTACATTGCAATACTTAACTAAAATATAACAAAAACCATACCCAGCAGATCAACACCAGCAAGGCTACACTCTGAGGAAAAGCTTTAGGTAGCTAATGATTTTTAATGTTTCAGTCTTACCTGTTGGTTCTTTTTCCCTACAGTATCCTTCATTACATCAAATAAGCACTTGAAAAAAGTTTGGCTTAGTCTAGATTTAAATTAAAAATAATGTATCTCCTTTGAATGACAGCTCTACTGAACAGTCAGCAGAAATCCAGTTACACGAGGGACTCAGAAGCACATACATACATTCTGCAATAACAAATCATTTTGCTGACATTTATAATGTTGAATTTTGCCAATTCAGACGTGGAATGGCTAACTGGCCTTGTAAGTAACTCACCAGTAACAGAGCTATAGTGGTAGACTTTACAGAGACCGGACTTATTTCCTCCAAGACTTCATCTGAAGACTAAAACCACATTTTCAGCTTCAAGTATTTCCAGATACAGCCCAAAAGAGAGGCAGAGCCCTGACTGGGACGTTTGCTTCTACACACATTTGCTGCTACAAGATAAGAGCTGGAAGTACAAGTGGGATCGAGAAGTGCAATATAACACTACCTCTCATCCTCCCATAGGGAAACAGCTCCCTGTCACATTCTCCCTTGCCGTTTTGGAATTTTTGCAGGCTCAAAGGAAGTAACAACTTACTGCGTGGCTTTTGCCACAGCAGCAGGATGGGCCAGACTGACACAGGCAAAGCATGGACCCTGCAGCAAGGCAGGATCTATGCAGAAGTAGTACTAAAAAGGCAGCTTTTCTCCCAGCAGTTTAAAGGAGAGAAAAGCTAAGCCCTTCTATTTCAACCAATAATTCTGTGCAAGTCTGTATGATTGTTTTGGTACCACAAATGGCCAAGACATCTTTCAGAGAGCAATCTATAAAGTAGTCCTGCAGGAAAAATAATTTATATTTTTGAGTCTCTCAGGATTTTCTTTTTCTATAGAAACAGAGACAATTTTAGTGCCTTTCGCTTTACAGATTGGTTTAACGATGTGACTACCCTTTCCTCAAAGTTTTTTACTAAGGCAAAAGCAAATCCTGGCCTTCTGAATCTTCATATAAAGCTAAACCCACATATCAGTCAGAACTGTGTTTCTGAGCATGTCATGCAGGAATTCAATCCTCCTGAGGGCAGCCAGAACACAAGCACTGGTTACAGGAGGAAGGGAAAGAAGAGGCTGGCACAGCATAGGCTGCAGTAGCAGTAATCGCAGCCAGGTGACTTCACAGGCCAACCATCTCTCTATCCATCTCTCTATCCATCTCTATCCACAGGCCAGCATCTCTCTATCCATCCCTGCGTTAAGAGTTGTTGCAAGGAAAATGCATCTATTCACAACAGACTCAAGCTACAAACCATTTGATTTACATGTTTCAATTTAAGTACATGCACATGTACTACCCTCTTTCCCAAAGTAGTGCTGGACCTTCTGAGGAGATGCATGTAGGTAATTTGGGCACTACCAATTATACGTGCTCTTTGCAACCCTGGTAATGCCAATGCGTACTGAATAACAGAGCCAGCCTTCGAGAGCAGAACAGGGGCCTCTCCTTTCCCCCTCACACACACTTCGGCATTACTAGGGATGCTCAAAAGAGAACACATGCTGAACGAAGGGATCACCAAGGAAAGCAAGGGGCTTCTGCTGCTGCTTTAAGCATTGACCTCAATAAGGTAAAGAGAATTACTCAGAAGAGCTAATGCAGCAGGAAAGGGAAGACCTGAAAAGCAGCGCAAGTTCCAAACACAGAATTGCCTGCATAGTAGAACAAGCAAACCTTTGAACTGCTGAAATGGTGCAGCGATGACACAGTGCTCCTCCTTGCGAATAAACCCATTTTTAAGTAAACAAAGTTTTGACAAAAGCTGCAGCAATCCTTCCAAGTTCTAGCGACGTATCACAGCTATTAAATCAGCATACCTACAATGCATGCATTATAAATAACATACTTAATGTATTCAAATATCTTTCACTTGCTTTGAAAGCATATCCCTACGTAGTTACTTTGGAAAAAAACTGTTAATTCATTCAATGTTAACATTTTGTAGTAAGATTATCTATTGCACACTTCGTTTCTAAACTCTATGTAACATTTGCATTTCAAAGCCTCAATGATTTTATTCCTCAAGAGCAGCTCAAATCTGGAATCTGGAGACTTACAGAATCATAGAATAGTTAGGGTTGGAAAGGACCTTAAGATCGTCTAGTTCCAACCCCCCTGCCATGGGCAGGGACACCTCGCACTAAACCATGCCACCCAAGGCTCTGTCCAACCTGGCCTTGAACACCACCAGAGATGGAGCATTCACAACTTCCTTGGGCAACCCATTCCAGGGCCTCACCACCATTACAGGAAAGAATTTCCTCCTTATATCCAATCTAAACTTCCCCTGTTTAAGTTTGAACCCACTGCCCCTTGTCCTGTCACTACAGTCCCTAATGAAGAGTACCTCCCCAGCATCCCTATAGGCCCCCTTCAGATACTTGAAGGCTGCTATGAGGTCTCCACACAGCCTTCTCTTCTCCAGGGTGACCAGCCCAAACTTTCTCAGCCTATCTTCAGATGGGAGGTGCTCCAGTCCCCTGATCATCCTCGTGGCCCTCCTCTGGCTTTTTCCAACAGTTCCATGTCCTTTTCATGTGGAGGACATATGCATGGCTCTAAACTGAAGTTAGAGATTATTATACATTGTTACCTCCAAGACATCCAACAAATGATACCAGGAACAACTGTTTCCACAGCAGCAGCATCTTCAGTGAGCCGAATTCAGTAGTTCTGGTCCAGTCTCAGGTAAACCATATGTGCAGTCTTTCAGGGGGCAAGGTTTAACCTGTTAAAAAACCCAAACATAAAAATGAATCCCTTGATGATCCCCAAGAACTTGCTTGTTAATGACGTTTTCAATAAATACAAAGTTGACAGACAGATCACCTGATGTTCCTCTTTTTTCCTGTGACTTAACCCTCAGCAGAAAGGTAGGTGTATGAATCACCTTTAGGCAAATGTATGAGATGGCAGACATTACATCGCCCAGCAGAAGCAGAGCTGATGGATAAGTGGATTTTACAGTTCCTCCCTCCCACCAATCTCCAGCTTTTATTTCTTTGTAAAATACACTAGCTTTAAAGGAACACGGAGTACATGAAGTGCAATCATACAAAAAGCTTAACAGATTTGTTACAGGAGCAGCTTGCATTGCACTCGCACACGTTCATGTTGTAGCTAGCATAGCGTATCCAAGGCCATAACTGATTTACTTAAAGCCATGTCTAACCCATTCCTTTTATTTTCAATACTGAATCTGCACTTGATATGCAGAATGGCATTGCATAAATCTGAAGAGGAAGAAAGACTGATGCCACCACCAGTGAACATGTCACACTCTAGTGCATCAGGTATAACAACATGCTATGAACTAATTTACCAGCTTCCATTTCTACCTTTGTTACCGGCTAGATGATAAACTGTTTGCCAAGGTCTACCAGCCTGGGTGGGACATCATTTTACCTTTATTTTTTCCTAAAAAAGCTTTACGGTAAGTTTTCGGAAGTTTTATGACAACTGCAGCCTTTATATTTTGTGTGTGTTGCTCACACAGCATCCTCTTTCTACAGAGAAAGAACAGCCAGGCAAAATGCGAGGTTCTGCAGTACATAAACCAGACCAAGTAGTTCCTTCTGAAACTGGCCTGCAGACAATGCACAGAAATATTACGGTCAAGAAAGCAGATTCTAAGGAACCAAATCTGAGATGCCTGAACTTGATTTTTCCACGTGAACTGTATTTCACATTACAGTTACAAGTGTTCAACAATTCTGTAAATCGAGTGTCTGAATTTCAAGCTAAGTACCCCAGAAAGAGATCACAGAGAGGGTCTCCTCTGATACATTGCCACTCCATGATTCACCAGCAGAATTTAATCTCCCCCCAAAAAACCATTGCAGGGCACTTTGCCACAAGAACCCTACTTTTTCTCATCCCTGGCTCACCTAGGGGCACTGTCAGCTTCCACAGCAAGAGACACGGCACCGGCAGCAGCATCCTCTCCCCTGTAATATCAGGGTGTTGCTTTCTTATTTTCTCATGTGTTTCTACACCAGAAAATAAGCAAAACCAAACCCTCACATTTTTATCAAGTAATAGGTATTGATCACTCAGCAGGTAGCTGATGCCAGCAAAGAGGAAAGCTTACTGTAGGGGTACAGCAATTCCCAAGTACCTAAAAAAGGAGGGAACAGCCCACCCCCAGGCAGCTCTCAGGATCAGACAGTTTGAGCAATCGCACGCAGTTCTCAGATTTAATCTCTGCACAAGTTTTACCATATGCAACTAACGTTATTGGTTTCCAAAGGAAGTCATGCAACTACAATCAATTCAGTCAAGTTTGCATGTTAAAAACACCACAGCAGTGCTTTCGCAACATTATAATTCATCTTTGCCTGGAGCCAAAACCTCCCTGGAGGTCGGATGCACATACTGGAAGAGAACACATACAGGGAAGTAGAAACTTGGTTTGTGTCAGATTTGAACTTATTTTCTTTTTTTTTTTTTTTTTTTTAAGGAAAAAATCCAAATGACCAACAAAGCAATAAACCCCCAAACAAACAGAAAATGAAAAAAAGACTTTTGGCTGAAACTAAAAACTTGGGTTTGGGCATTCCCTGCCTTGCGTTTTCAGGGCAGCCACAGAGCAGCAGCTGGACAACTAAGCACCAGTCCAAGACACAGCCCCAGATACTCCCATAGCCATCCATGCCAGTGCCACACCAGCCTGGTGCAGGGACATCTCAGGATACCCCCAGGTTTAGGCTGCAACATTAAATCCTGCCCAAGCACTGTGATGCTAGCCCATGGAAACCACTGATTTTAGGAGCTGCAGTGATTGCCTTGAGCAGTGAGGATAGCCAGAAGGGCTAGGAAGAGGAGAGGGGAAGAAGTAATACTAAAGTAGGAATACTAAACAAAGTAGGTCACTCTCCTATGTCAGCTTTCTTGCAGTCTTACAGGGAATTAACGAAAAAAACCAAAACCATGGAAAAGCTCAAATTAATTTAATTTTGTACTTTTAGTGCTCCGGGCAAAGCAGAAAGTGATAGATTCAATTCAGACTGGGGGAAGGGGGATGGGGGTGGGAAGTGCTTTGGTAGAAGCTACAAGAATTGAGAAGTTTTATATGTGGGTATAAAAATCATAAAAATACATCCCAACCTCCGCCTCCATTATATGTTAAGAAATTTTAGTATCTAAAATAGACCATGCTAGTTACCAGCTAGCAAACATTGTAAGATTTAAGTTACTTAAAATGCTTTATTTTCGCTCCATTCTGAAAGATTTTGCTAATCTAGGATCTATGCCCTAATACAAAAATTTCATTTTTAAACCATGACACTTAGTAACATTCAGATAGATTTATAGCTTTAAGCCAGATAAACATATCCTTATGTTTAATAACACATCAGTTCTTTACAAAGGAAGATACAAATTCACATGCACAGCCATGTAACACCAACCAGACACCAAAGGATAAAAAGTCTTGATGTTTATCCTCAGTTTATTGCTGAGCAACAGCTTTCCCATTGAAGAATGGAATCCAAAAGGTGATTTTCTCTGCTGACACCATCCCACTGCTGCTGATTTGCTTTGCAGCCCTTCAAGTACCTAAGACCCACCATGGGCTCCCTGCCCTCTCCTTGGCACCGAGGTCACCTCTGACACAAGCTGGAGGATGGTATTTGGCTGTTTACAGACCCTCAGAGACTGTTTGTAACTGGAGTAAGCTCACTGCTTTGAAAGTACTCCAAAAAAAAATCATGCGTAGCACTGCACCTCAGCTTTACTATACCCACTTCAGAATAAAAATTAAGAAAAGTTACTGTGTTAATTTAAAAATTAGACACCCATCAGAAGTAACAGAGGATAATCCATTATATTACAAAGGCTGCAGTGAGTTACTGTTCATAATATATGTATTCCAATTTTCCGGCACGTGAAAGTAATCTGCATCAAAGTTATTCACTGCCAAGGCAGGGATTCAAAATCAGATGACAACGTTGAGCATCTCTGTCACCTTCAAAGCTCCTTAGACAACCCTGGTTATATTTCAAGTCATCCACATTCAGAAAGTGGTGAGGAAGAGTACAAAAAAAGAGGTCCCAGCTCCTTTCCTCTTGACTCTTATGTTTCAAATATATCAAATCTTACAAACTGAGATTAATGTAGTATCAATACCAAAGAATAATTTCACCTTCCCCTCATTTTGCAGAACCAAAGGGGTAGATCCACATCATCCCTTTGGTAGTTTGGAAATAACTGGACTTAAAAGTTACCTCCACAAAAATTCAGCACTTTGTATGTAAAGGCGAAAAAGAACAGAAAAGGCAAGCAGCACCTACTGTGGTTGGAAAAGATGGTAAAGAAACAAAGAGAGGAACAACCACAGAATACATAAAAGGAAATATATTTTTAAAATTAGAAAGATTCCTAGTATTAGAAAGTGCTCTGGTTTCAAGAAAAGCCAAAGATATTTCAAAAAAGTAAGAAAGCAAAACTGCAAAGTGGTGAGAACACAGCAGGAAAAAATAACAGATTTAATTAATTATACATTTCTTTGACTTTCAGAGGTAAGTAAATTCTCATGAGTTTCTCTGAGCTGTCTGTTGAAGACAACCACTGCAGGGTACCGAATAAGAAGAAAAACTCAAAAACCCAAATAAACGATCAGACAAATTACATACAATGAACACACACACATAAAAACCACATAAAACTAGCTGTCCCAAACCTATGCACTGTCAGATCATACAATATAACAAGTGATGGAGAGGAATGTCTGAAAGAAATAGAAAGATTGGGAAAGGTTCAAGAGTCAATAATTTTATTCAGTGACCTTAATTTGTACTACCCAGAGCCAAGTGTAAAAAGCAGTAGTTCCCTACAGGTGGAACTTTTATCTCTATATACAGTAATGGAACTCGTCAGATCTAGCTGCCAAGTTCAAGTCATAGTTTGAGTTTGAGCTAGAGGCATTTGTACATCACCAAGTCTAAATTTATCAGAAATCCCTGGAACTCTGGAGAGCTACAGAGATGTAGAACTTACTTCTCTGTATTGATCACAAACCACATCACAGAAAAACTGATGTACTGACACTAGAGGTCAGCCTATCTTTGCAAAGGGAATTAATAGAAACTCATCTTGATGAATTATGAGATTAACACTCTAGTTAATGTTAAAGCCATCTCCATAGGGCATCATAAAAATGAGATGTACTGATTACTGTGTAACACCTCTCAGCAACCTCAAGCGTCTCATTTCTGCTTTTTGGGGGGAATATACATTTCTTGTTTCCCTCAAAAAGAAATTACTGGCTGTGAAAAATTACCCAATATATTTTGTTTCAATGAAGAATACCTACATGGTGGGCTGTTACCTTTCACATTACTGAATCAAGCCTCTGCCTCTCACAGTCCCCACTCTAAGACTAAAATGAACCAAGTGCCATTATGAAAATATTCTAGCTATGTATGGTAACAACACACTTCTCTATGCTTACTTAAAAATAAATAAGTAAAAAATGCCACAATTGTAGGCTTCTGAAAATCAAAAAAAAACCAACTACAGAAGAATTACATCTCCACATAATTTATCAAGTTAGTCTTTCTCTAATAGCTAACCTCTAGTCTGTTTTGATACTAAGAGACCCCAGTTCACTTAGACTCATCTCTGCTAAGTACAAGTTAAGAGTGCTAAACATATATGGAAGCATCAAGTCAAGGGCAGATTTATCCAATGCTAGAGCAGACGACAAAATGTATTATTTTTAGTTATTTTTTTATTCAAACCAGTACCTGTTATTTGTTCCATTGATGCAGACATGGTGGCAGCTCAAGAGAAGAGCTCAGAAGAGATTTTTGTCACTTGAAAGAAATAGTTAATTCAACTCTGACATCATCCAACAGGCAAATCTAGACGGCAAGTTATCCAAGTAATTTGATGTCAGAGATTGGAAAGGCTTTGGAAAAACAAAATACAAAGGAAATATTGAATATTATGGAGCCAGCACTGCCAGCATATTTCTGAAAGAAATGCAAACACATCTAATTTACCTGAAAGACTGTTAATAAGTAAGAATTGACTTGTTAAAACCTAAAAGCAGAATGACAAACAATAGTTAAAAAAAGAAACTGCTAAGCAATACCATGGCTTGTTCCAAAGAAAAGTTTAAAATGGTGCTCCAAGGAAAACTGTGGTTGCTCTGACTCCTTTGGGGTCTCATTAAATTCTTATTCCATAGCTGCATGGTAGCACCACTCATTAGGAAGCAGCCTTTGCAGGTAGCAGTTGTGAGGCTGCCTGTGGCTCTTCCACAGCCTTCCCATCCCTACAGGGGCATCAAAAATAGACAAATGATTCTGAAGAAGCTGGACTTTAAGTGCAAAAGGAAGAACAAAGTTTTAGAGAAACTCCACCATTATCAAGCACTAAGTAGGATTAAATTCATCTCCAGTGTGTCACTAGAAGAGATTTCATTAAAAGCATTATTTTAAACAAAATTAATTTACAAAAGTCTAAAACAGAAGCAGCATGAACTGTTCTGCTGAGAGTTGTAATACAGCTTCTCTTGTTTCACTGCATTTATCGACCTTTTCAGCCACAGTCCCCTTCTTCACCTGCCCATCCAACCCTGGCATTTTATCTAAATCTCTCCAGTACATGGACCACACTGGTGGTTCTGGTTTACAGAGCATCTTCCCTAGCCCTATACTTATTTTAATCCCTCCTTTGCTCACTTGAACAATGAATGTTCATAGTAACTGAATGCCCACTCTCGCTGTATACTAATCGTTCTACAGGGTCATGAGGCATGTCTGCTTTATACCTCTTTATTTGTTACAACCCTCTCTGAATACACCAGAGTTTACTGAACTCAGTATCTGCAGATCTTCCATTTAAGAGATAGAACCACTGCAGGAAGCTTTAACTCAGCTGAGTCTCTTTCCACAGGGAGTTATTTAACATTGACAAAAGCAGCAAAGTTGCAAAAAGAAAATAATTAAGGAATGGCATTTATCTTAAATTCCTCAGGAATCCTCATTTATTTTGAGACCTGCCACGTCTCTGTATCAACAATTTGAGAGGCTCTTTAAATCTAGCCAGAGGTCTTTACTTCCCAACACCTGCAGAGACAGTCCGCCTCAATCACTGTTGGGACCCCCATGGGAACACTTCACAGAAGAACCAGCTTTGCATTTTCCCTTAAGATTACAGGGGAATGTTTATCAGAATCTCTTAACTTTTTCAATTAAGCCAATTACGTGATACAACTTAAAATTAGAAAGTCTTTTAAGCAACAGCAGGCCCAACATACATGGAGGATCCATTCTAAACGCAGTGAATCAAGTTTGATGACACGTTTAGTTACTGCCATTAAAAACTAAATTACACTTATTTTTGGTGTTGATATAGTGAAGGCATTAAGCTGATAGGGTAGATGAATTTTGCAAAATCAAAACATAGGTATTAAAACCCAATTACATTGTTCTGTTCCACATTACTTCATGAAACTTCCACACATTGGTAAATGTGAAAGTTGATGAGACAAAGCAGACTGGCAGAAACAATCACTTTTGAGACCTTAAAATCTTACCGACACTATTTGCTTTGTCTATCCTGCCAGTCAGCTTGTGATTAACCAACTTAAAAGACAAAAATATTAGGTATTTTCTACCCATAATACTTTGAGGAGTTTTAGCTACATTAGCTGCCACTATTAACAAACAAACGAGACCTCTCCTCACAGAAGAAACTGAATTAAAGACACCTTTTAGACAAAACACTTTCTATGACATTAACTGCACAGACATCAGTCAAGACATTTGATTTCAAATGCAAGAACATGGTCCCCATATGGATGGAAGTGCAGATTCTGTCCTATGGCTCTCGTGCCCCAAGGAGCAGACTTATGGGTTTGCTACAGTGCTCATCTGAATACAGACCTGATGTGCCTTAGTTATTAGTTATGATCAAGCTCACTTCTAGTTTCCAAGCAAAATCTTACTTTCAGTGCCAAAACTGTACTTCCAAACCATATAGGAGGAAAGGGTGTTTTACAGTGTACCAAAACATTCAGGCTGCAACTTCTTGATCAAATTCTTTACCTACAGTCATCAGGAATCTTGTCTGTTTAGCACAAAGAAAAGCTGGAAATTCCCTACAAGTGTTATTAAAATCTAAATACATATATTTATATTCAGTCATTGCCAAAAGCTAACTTCTGCTGCTACTTTAAATACCTCCATTTATTACCCTTATATAGACACATTCCTCTATACTTCAGCAGGTTATTAAATACCTTCCCAACCCAGGCTACACAATGTCTGTGCAATAACCTCTTGCATTTCAAAACCCTATGATTAACGTACCACAAGGTTTAAAATTGCAATGCAGCCCTGATGACATGACCCGCGTTCTGCCCATTAATTCTTCCTTTCTTGGAATAACAGTATTTCAATCCAATAACCAACTTCAAAAAGCCTTTTTCTTTTTTCCTCCACAAGAGCGACCTATCACAAATAAAGTATTTCCTCCATTACTTTCAGACCCCCATGCCTATAATTTGTATGCCTGAGGCTTTCCCCCTGTAACTCACCAATTTCAGACACCCTTTTGATAATACACTTTGGTCATCACCTTCAAGCAGGCATTCCAAGACAGGTACTTTCAGAGGTCAGAAATTCTTTGAAGCCACATCACAAAATGTCACAAATCACTTCAAAATAATCCAAGGCTCTAGAATTACGATAAATATATCAAAGCTATTGGGGGGGAGGGGGAGAATCAAATATGAAGTGAGATGAACTATGCCTTGTGTACCTGAAGTGGGGGGAAACTAACTACCTGTCATGGTTTAACCGATTTCTACTGCCATTTCCATGTGATTTCTATTTCCATAATTTGGACAACTATGTCTGCATTTGCATTACTGCTGCTCTAAGGTTCCTGGAGTACATGCTGACCTTTACCATGGCAAGCCTTAGGATGGCAGATGTTGCTGATGAGCATTAGTTAGCGTCCTAGAATAACACTGACCTTTGGCAGTCAGGGTTACTTTTATTAGTTGTTGCTCATTCTCACATAAGGAGCCTTGGCATTAACGTATGCATAGCAGTCTCTGGAAAGGTACAAATAATACAGTATTTCTTTCAAAACACCTTTGGTTCCACCTCCTACAAATCGTAACTTCAAAAGCTTCTTGTACGCTGCATGCTTGCCCACATATAACTCATCACTTTCCATTGCATGTATAATTTCACTTTGATATTCCTCAGCCAGAGCAAAGTTGATCCTGCTGCAGGGCAACACCTCGCCTAGCTGCAGAGCACCACAAATGCTCACCAGGGCTTGCTGACCTGGCTCCAAGGGTTACCTACAGCAATTTGTCAGCAGTTCCCTCTTCATCAAAAATTTAAAGACTGCTGCATTTCAATAATCCTACTGGCCACAGCAATACCGTCTCGTTTCCCCTCACATTTCTCCCACACAAGTGCAGGATCTACATAAAATGAGCATATAGGACAAACAATGCTCACCCTACCCTTGAGGTGGGCTTCAAATCCCACTTCCATTTACCTGAACTGAGGCATCTAGGAAGCAAAAAAGTGCCACAGAGTAATAATAGACTGTCTTCAACCAGCTGCAAAAACAAAATCCAATACAGTCCCCAAGCATTTCCTAATCACTGTCCCAACACAAAAGATTACAAAACAAAGCCATAGACAGACCAATAAATGCCACCAGATGAAATAGTAATGTAGTCAATCCATTTATAAAAGGTGTTGACATTATTGTCAGGACACTGACAGTACAAAAGCTTATAAAATTCAACGCACATACTCTCAACACCAGACTGCACCAAAAGCACTACCAACAGGACCCAGTGTTTACCTAACTTTTCCCAGGAAGTTACTCTGATCTACAAAGCTTTCTGCAACAAATACTGCTGCTTTTAGACCCCCAAAATACTCATTAAAATGTGTGCTTTAGCCTTACCGGTCTCCCTCACTACAGGAGACCTTTAGGAAACTCAACATTTCTGTCCTGTTAAAGTTGCCTTTAAACTGAGAATTTCAACAGCAACATGGGAGAAAAACCCTTCTGTGCCCAGTAACTTCAGAGCTGACAAACTCAACACTCAGTGCACACTAGGCTTGAAAAATCTGAAGAGATTTCTAGGTTAAACAGTAAAACCTGTTGCTAGCTGTGTATATGTATACATATATACTTACAGCTAACTATATATATATAAAAAATATGTAACGATCTAATAATATACACTAAACAGAACTGTAGAAAAAATCCTTCCTTCTCACCCTCTTCCCTCCTTCATTAAAATTCAAATAACTGGGAGAAATTTCCTCAATTTTAATGGCATTTTTGATATATGCATAACAATACAGGCAAGAAATCCTCAATGCACGACCACTTCTATAATTACTCAAAACACTGAATCAAATCTTAAACCCATGACCTGTGCACAGCATTAAGCAGGCATCTCCCAGAAAAACCAATGCAGTTACTTCTGTTTCCATTAGAAAAGGAAACAAAAAATCCTAATTGAGATTTGAGGACAAGAGCCTCTATGTGCCTGGGCACCACCTGTACCTCTCCCATCGGAATATCACCAACCACAGGCCTTGTGGCTTCCCACAAAGGCTTGGACTCAACTTTGCTTATAAATGGAAAAAGTCTCCAAGATTTCCTACTTTAAAGTCTTTAATAATACATTTTAATATAGGCTTTTATGGCCAATTTACTCAGTAAAAAAGAACAGCCTTTCCCACACTACATTTCAGCAGTCGTACAGTAAGGTTTTCTGCAGTGTTTGGGTTGTTTGCTTACTTTTGGTTTTGTTTTTTTGAACCACTAATTCATCTTTTTATGTAACTTGGCAGGGAGACATTAGAGGGTAATGTCAAAAACCTAAACAAACAATTGTATTAGAGGCCTCTAAGGCAGATGATTGTCCCCTACATGGTCCTCTGGCACCTTTGAACACTTGTACATAGGTGTGAATTTAACATTTTACTATTTGTATTTACTATACATTTGTTTCTTCTTGACTAATATGAAGAAGAGAAACTCCCTAGACCAAAACCGACATAAAACTGATGTAAACTTCTTGGTTAGACACGCTGCTCCTTATGAACAGTGATGGAAAAGTTTCTCTTCTTTCCGTACACAACACACAAAGGTCTCTTTTTTCTTCGTCTGAGCAGACACAAGCCAAGAGGAAGAGATGACCTATAGGCAAGCTGATCTGAGACAGACCCCACAGGCTTGTACAAGGATGAGGTGTATATACATCACAAAACCAGCAGTAGACCCTCGATTTTAAGGTCAGCAGACATCTCTGACTGTAAGAGTCTACAAGTGCTGGACAGATTTTATTGAAAATGGCACTCAGTGTTGAGCATGGAGAGTCTGGGTGGGGAAGCCAACAGCAACAGGATCCTCTGGACAGTCTTCTGCTCCAGACCTCAATGCATTCTTCAAACTACCTCTAGTGATGGAGAAGATAAGCATAACCCTGGGCACAGCACTCTATGTCAAGGCAAATACAGGGAGTAACTCACATCAAGCCTTCTTACATGGCCAAAATCAGCGCTGGGTGATGCACCAATGCACTCCCTCAAGCCGAGACCTCACCCCGCAAGCTGAAGGACCAGCCCCACAACCCACAAGCTCCAACCATAACATTTGTTTACATTCTGGCAACTGACATACAGTGGATAAGGAGATGTACTGTCTCTGCTTACTTGCAAAAGAAAAATCAATTCCAAACAAGGGCAAAACAGCATAAATGCTTCAGGTATATAGATAAACAAAGGTTTAAAAATGGAAAATTTACATTTTATATACAGTTTTATCAACCTTTTCTTATTCTTTTAAAATATCTATAACTTGGAAATGAAGGAGCTAGACAGGATTCACCAATTTTAGCAAGGAACTGAGCTTCCGGAGATACAGCCACAGGTACCCTTAATCTAGCCTGTCTGTGACTATCTCACTTGAAGTCACATGCAAGAAAATAATCCCCTGCAGCATAGAGCACTGATGTGAAAGGAAAGAAAAGCTCAAAGTCACAGCTGAATGGTTACGGCTGAACCCATTTCAGCAGGTTTTTTCCCCTTCTACTTCTTACTTGAGACCAAGGCAGCTTAATCTGCATTGATGTCTATGAAGTTTCACTTTAAAAGTTATTCAGCCTGAGAGACTTTCCTCTTATGATTAGAAATAAAATGCTCAAATATTTTTATGCAAAGCTCTAAAAAATAAAATAAAAACCTATGAGATATTGCCTGAAAACTTAAATATGGCACTTCACCCAAATTTCAAACTAGTAGCAGAGATATTACCCCCACATGAGATTTTAACAGAAATTAACCACTTAAACTGACCAGCAGGCAGAATAACAGCCACTGGAGAATACGATAAAGCCATTACAGATGCTCTGTTGATTAGCAGGGCTGATCAGCTTGCACACCACAATGCACTGTTTAACAGAACCAAGCCATTTTCTGATTATTGTTAAGACCACAGAATATGATATTTTCAATTATATTTTTTATTTTAATAGAACACTTCTCCACTTCTTCCCACTCCTCATGCCATGCTCCCCTTCATTTACGGCAAAAGACCCCTCAGTATTAGCTTAGATACACGCTTGCTTTGTTAACTCACCACTAAGAGGACCACTACGATGGAAAGTAAAACAGAAGGGAAAAACACGATGAAAACTAAAGCGACAGGAGGTAATCTCAGTTTTGCATAATTACTTGTGTCTCCAGGCAGAAAACCAAACCTCACCATAAGACCATAAAATGGAAAAAAGCAGAATACTAAAAGTTAAAGAGGAACGTTAGGGTCCATCCCAAGATTAATGCATGCAACCACAGTTTCTCTATGGCCACAAGAAGCAGTAAAGGACCTACTAGACTTGTTAGCCAAACAACTGTGAAACACCTTTTAGCCTTCTCACATAACGTGGCCTCACTTAAAAAAAAAAAAAAAGCCCTTACAAAAGGCAGTTTAAATTACTTAGCAAGATTTCGTTAAATGTCAGTGCAAGGTTATATTTGATAAAGGCTACACTGGCTTTGCTGGGTAAGTGTGATAGCTTTGGTTTAAAAAGAGCCCAAAGAAAACTGGAAGGGGCAGAGCGCTACACTGAGATAGCATTCAGGTGATGAACCCAAGAATATCTGAAGTACTGAAAAATCAATTTCTTAAATGAGGGACTAAATTCAAGTAAGGAAATCTCTGTCCAACAGAGGTTTGAAAACCACTAAAGGAAAAGAAGATAGGAGGAGATTAATTGGCTTGTAAAGTATTAAAAGCACCTTGATACATGATGCCCTGGCAGGAAAACAAACCTGCAGAAAAGTCATCCACAGAGAGCATGTGGAGTTCGCATCAGGGAGGGGGATGCAGAAACAACCCCAAATTTAAATTTGAGGTTCAGAAATTTTATTTCACCATCATAATACTACTACTGCACTGACATAATCCATGGCACCAAAGCAAGTTTGAAATACCAGCTTCAGCAAGCCTACACTTGGAGCTTTGCTCACCAAAAAGCTCCACTTCCCAAATGTCACTACCTTTTCTTCAGACAAGAAAAATTCTTTTCTGCTGAGTCTAACGGGAAAGTAGCAACAAGACCCAGACCCCAGAAGATGCTGGTTTTCTTTCTGATCCCCAAGGTTCACCTCATATATTAATGCACTTGGAACTGTTCTATTAATCGTGTACTGCAGACTATGAGATGGCACTTTTCCAGAAATGATCTCAGACTAAATTTATAATTAAGAACCAATAAACCCACTGAACCAGAAAGTTCAGCCCTTCTGCAGTGGGCTACAAGCAGCCAAACTGCTTTACTCCCTACAGCAAGATTCACTACCACCTTTCATTTAAAGCACTGAGTGGAAACTGCCTATATAGTTTAACAACATACCTGTGTTTTGAGCCAGAAAAGGACGGAAGAGGCCACAGGCAACTGAAATGCTTTATGCACAGCTACACTACAAACACGCTACGTAACTTTGATCTGTCACCAGATTCGTATTTTCCTGTGCTACAGCCAAAGAAGCAGAAGCTCCTGGACAGTCCTACCTAATGTTTTTTTTTAATCCTCCAGGACATAGGGAAGCATCCCTTAGCACTTTCCAAACATTCCAACAGATAATCAGTATCTTCAGCATGACATTTTTCTGGAGTTATCCTCATAAAAAGGAAAGCTCCTCTATGAGGAATGGGTATGTGTGTGTCTCAACACATTTTATATATGTATATATATTTATACATATCTACATACAGATATATATATATAAAAGCAGCTCTCACTATGCCTTGCAGGGAGAAGTGATTCTAAGCTGAATATGAAATCTGAATGGTCAGATCTATGATGTATGGCATGAAATTACTAAAACATTTAGGACATCTCTGCATCCTTCATTTTACAGCAGAGAAAAGGTGAAAATTGGAATTTATGCTGAAACAGAGCCTTAAAGAACATACTATGTCTGGCTTAATTGCTATCATTAAAGCAAGAAAAAGTACACTTATCTGTGAGAAGCTTTGTACAAGAGTACTTGAAGTTGTGCCTACAATGCATATGTTTAAGTCATGAAAAGTAATTTTAACTTTACAAAGGCTTTTGGAGCCTTTTTGACTAATATACCATTAAAATTCACCTGACCACAAACAACGAATTCAGAAAGCAGGATTTTTCAAAGCCTAACATTAAAGGGGGCTTTCAAGACTTCTTTCACATTCCTATAATACTAATTGGATCTGCATATATTTGACATAGAAGAGAGGAACAACACCATAATAAAACTTCGACAATTGATGAGAAGCCTTTCTGGGATTTTGTTTCTAGAAGTACCAGCATTTTTTAGACAGACAAGTCTAAGATATGTAAAATATATCCCAGTGAAACAAAGAAATGTATTTTTTAGAATTCCTCCACACAATGCAGAGAAAATTTGTGGAATTTATCAGAATAATACATCACCCAGGAGGATCCACAAAGGAACTAGGCAAGTAACACAAATCACAAATGCAGGCAACTAAATTCTGCGCTTGCCTGTTAAGTAAACAGGGGCTGGTGCCAGCACCTGGTAGATGCCAGAGGCAGAGGGAAGAACCAGCTATGTAGAGCAGTAGCTGCAGACCCAGAGACCCTCATGGGGAATGTTGGACCTTCCTCTAGGTGACTGGGGTTGGCTTTTGGCACAGAACACCCACCCAAATACTGGGTGTGACTTTGCGTAACTCTGACAGCAAGTGGTGGCAAAAGGCAATTCTAAGATGACAAGGAAAAAAAGTCACTGCTATTTTTGTTGACAAAGCAAAATTTAACCTGGTTAGGGACAAAATAAAAAATAAACTTCTCTACCCCCAGTTCAAGTAACACAGTGCATTTCCATAAGCCCATTATGGGTTATACTTAATAGGTTAAATATAAGGAAGAAGTTCTTTACTGTCAGGGTGGTGAGGCACTGGAATGGGTTGCCCAAAGAAGTGATAAATGATCAATCCCTGGCAGAGTTCAAAGCCACGTTGGACAGAGCCTTGAGTGACATAGTCTAGTGTGAGGTGTCCCTGCCGATGGCAGAGGTGTTGGAACTGGATGATCTGAAGGTCCATCAAAACCGTTCTATGTTACGTAAAGCGTAAAAATCTGCTGCATCACAACACTGCTTCTTCTGTGCAAATTACAAAATAAATAAATAGAATCAGCTCTCTGCTGCAATACCTGTTCAAATACCTTTGACATGTGCCATTTAGCTGGTCCAAATGACTAAATAATACTACTGCCCAGGAAGTATAGGGATAAATTAATCCATTAGCACCTTAATTAAGCTTATTGGACTGAGTTGCCGAGTCTTTCAGAAATGAAAAATGTGGATCCTTATGAGTTCAGGATGTGAGGAAATCAAATTAGAATTGCAGACAGTGACTTGTCTGCAGTGCTTACTCCCCAGACTTTAAGCTTTCCTGAAAACATGGTGGAAATGCTGGTCCTTCCCTCCCTGCTGCACAGAACCAAGGCCTGGGAGAAGACCGCCTTAGTTACAGTATTGTAAAGGGTCATAAGGATAAGAGGAGATTATTTTCTTCTGCTTATTTTGCCAAGATACCTGCAGAGAAAACAGGATTTTCCCCTTCCAGATGATGTTGCATACATCAACTACAAATTACAAACCTGGTTCTCTCAAAAAATGTCAATGTGGACTGCTATCTGCTGGAAAGAGAGCATCCCTGGACACACAAGGATAAGTATGTCTAAGTTAATAGCGACTTATGCATGTGAGCCTTTTATACAACTCTTTTCACTCTATAGCATAAAAAAAAAGCTTCAGGGAACAGCTGGAAACTTCTACCATGACAGTATTCGAGGTTACCAGAAAGGCAGCAGATACCTAATGAGGAGGGGAACAAATGACCCAGACAAGAACTCATGCTTAATATGCATTAAGCAATCAAGAATCCATCTAAGATTGAAGGCAGACTGGAGAAAACTTCGGGTGGAACCTCACCAAACTTTACTACAGTTTTCTATCAGTTTCACTCACTTTACCAATATACTTGTTTTTTTAAATCACAACTACATGGGAAGTCTGGGAGCTTTTTTCTCTTTCAGGATAACATATAAGCATAAGCAGCTAACTATGCAAGTTAGCAAAATCTGTAACATTAGGATGTTTAGATGCTGGGGAAGAGAAGATTGTGTGTTAAAATAGCTCAACAGTAGGAAGCACAAAGTGATGGAGCTTTGCAACTTCCTTAAGCTGCTTAGCTTCAGATAAGGAGCTTATGCAACTTTAACTCTGGAGTACATTCAGCAAGTGATATCAAAATAGTTTTCAAGTTAAGTTACACTTGGAACAGATGCCTCTTGAGCACTGTGTCATTCTGCCCTCTTACCAATGAAAGCAGTCAAAAATATGAACACCTCCCCCCCAAAAAAAACCCAAGAAATACTCAGTAAAAGCTAGGCAACGTTTATTAGAGGAGGTAAATACCATACTTGTTTTCCTTGTTATTTCCTTTGCCTGACATAGTACTTCTGCACAGGAGCCCAGCTTCTGAGCTTTGGCATACGAGCAAGAGTGTTTCACGGTTTCTAAGTGAACCCTGACTACAAAGAGGCTGCTTTACAGTCATCTGGAAATACTTGTAGAAATGAGTATAAATAGGGCAGTTATTCTAGTCAGAAAGCAGACTTACAATAAGTTGTTAAGAATTCTTCATCTGAAAATAAACCAATCTACCCACAATGGACCTACTCAACAATATTCTTGGGATGGGATAGGGACAAGGTCAAAATATTAACATCTTACAATGGTCTTGATTAAGTTGCCTCAAAGCTGAGACTTGAATAAATAATGACCATGAAAGAGATGCTACATTGGTCTTGGAAGCTGTTGAAGAAAACATAGAAAAAGCTGAGTAAAGTCCATGATCCTCTTCTGGAACCCAGCGCCTTATGGAAAAGTGCCAAATGCCATCACCACTCCCAGAGGAATCACAACAGTGGTGTCCAACACCAGGTCAGGGCACACCACAAACCACGGCAGATACACAGGTCCCAGAAAGACTAGGACCACTTGCCTCTCTAACCAGGGGCTCCTGGGGCTGTGTTTTTTAACAAGATAGTGTGTTTCTTGACGAAAATTCCTTTATTTCAGCTGTTTTGTAGGACAGATCTGCAGAATGGCTTTCCAGTCTGCAAGCACACATCATGGAGCTTTCTAGTACCTGGATTTTGGGGTGCCAACCACAGTTACATGGCAGGGAAGAACTTGATACAAAACAAAATGACAAGCAAGACCCACAATCCTTTGTTATTGTCCAAAGGAGAAAAGAGGAGGAAACCCTACTTGTTCTTCATGTAACAGTCACAGAAGAATAGCATGGTTAGATCTAATACACCTCTGTTCACTTTTTGAGCTTATCAAGGAAAAAGGATGCTCAAGTAGACTAAGCTAAACAGCTTTTAAAGCATTCAAAGCACCAGCTCTTCATACACAGCCATACAAATTTTAATTTTCCTTAGCAATACAACAGCAAAGACAGTCAACATAAGATTCAAAATCCAATAGGTACAACAATTACAGTGAGAAATTGATAAACTGCAAGATCTATACACAGATTAAGCTAAACATATAAAAGGAAAACTAGCACATATATGCAACTACTTCAGTAATTGTATTTGATTCTACGAATCGTTTACCAGTTCTCTGTAAGTCTTCACAGCTTTTTGTGCCTGCAGTTTGCAGAGTTTTTAGGAAAGGAAAGATGCAAGAGTAGCTACAAGAGGAATAGCGCTATATGAGAGGCAGACCCTCAAAAGCAGAAGAGGAAAGTAACTCCTATTTACATTAATTTAGCGACTTCTGGGACAAAAGCTAACTCTTGCTTAGTCAAGAGCAGAAAATGGACAACAAGCAAACGTTCAATAATGGAAGAAGTGTTACACATGAGCAGCTGCTGCCCTTTATGTTGTCAAGAAAGAGACATTTCAGTGCACTGCCATTGCATATGGACAACGAAAGCAACAGGGCCCACCAGGGCTGCATGCAGTGGCGCTGAGCTCCAGCAGCTTCTGCAGGCTTCAGCACCACTCCAAGTACAGGTCCAGGTAAACTATTACCCAACCCAATCCTAACACTAGAAAAAGGTTGTCAGCATTAATTTAGACAGCCACCTTCTACCAGTTTTAACAGGGAGATGCTTGGTCAAGTAAATATATATATATCTTTCTTCTTTTGGTATGAACCATGAGATCAATAGCCTACAGCAACAAGACATACATTTTTCTCCGGGGCAAAAAGTCTGGTATACAAACAGAGGCTTTTCTAATGACATGCACACAAACCTAATGAGCACCTAAAACATCTCTGTAGAAGCAATAAATCTTTATCTGGAGGAGGTGCACAGTGCTGAAAACATACGGTTAAATGCTCAAACAGATGCTGGGGACTGCACAGTTGAAGATCTCGCAGGAAGTACTACAAACCTTAGGAACTTAGGGACTTCTGGTGTTAATAATGGAAGGAAGACTCAAAAGTGCATGCACATACATGACAGTGTATATGCTAACAGCTCTTGATCACTGTGCTAGGTTTCTTGAGAGCATTTGTTTTTAAAAAGCACGACAAATATTTTACTGTTATTACTTAATTGTCCACCATGTTCCCACAGCATAACATGGTTAGTGGGAAACCGGTACGGGTGTCAAAGAGTGACCTAGCAGAAATGCAGTCAACCTATGCTCTGCTTAAAAATTACCCTGATAAAGCATACACAAATATACAGCCATTTTGTTATGTGCAATCTACATCACCACACTTGCCTGAGGTGTTAAATAACCCACGTTCCTGATGAGAGCTTTCCTCCCACTGGTAACCTCAGCTTCTGACACAGAACCTGCACCAGACTTGTAGCAAAAAGCACCAAGATGTTACCATTTAAATAAAGTCCCCACAGCAAACAGTGACATTTTTGTCATGAGCTTTTGATGTGAAAACTTCACAAGGTCCTGCACTTGTATGTTCTACCAACACACAGTCCCAACACCCAGGAGTGCTACTGTCTTGCACCTACAAGTTCAGGACCACCCAGGGTTACTATCTGTTTCAGCATCTAATAAGCATCAAGCCCACCCTGATGCTTGCCCCCCCCTCAAGTGAGAGCACCAGCAAGTGTTTGGGATGTAGCAAAGAGAGACCCAGTTTTCATGATTTTAGCAACAGACTGTCCTCAACCAGCAGGACACACGCACATTCAGGTGACTACGATAAGGCTTAAGAAGCCAGGATGAAATCAAAACATTATTATACTCAGGAAAATTAAATTATGGTTTCTGCATCAACCATGCGAGTCCAATTTCCCAGTTTCTCCATGTAAAATATCTCCACAGCAATATGCCATTAAAACAGTATTTTTCATCTCGCACGTTTTACTGGAAACGCTAAGAGACTCCGACTTCAACAAACGGAGTGTCTTTAAATGCAGAGCTGCCTGATTCTTCTGTAAATGAACTATGAAAATCAGTATGCTTGTAAGCTAACCAAAATTCATCATTTACTGACCCGCTCTGGATTGGATTAGATGGGATTGCTTCTTACACAGTCAAGTAGCACAATACACTGAAAATTATTGTTGCCCTGACCACAGCACAGGCAAAAGGCATGCTGGCCACGCTTTATATTAAGTCAGATTGTGGAAAACCAGTTGATTTTCCCCACCACTTTACTCCAAAGAGAGGTTTACATCTACAAACAGCTGTAATTTATTAGGTTTTAAATTTCATAAAAGACCTAAACATGTTGAGCAGTAATACTCTTCAGAACAGTCAAGGCCTATTGAGCTCAAGCATACTCCTAAATTATGAACATGGCACTATGATTTCAGCAGTGCTAGAGAAATAACATTTATTTTTTAAATTAGTACACAAAAAATAGGAACAAGGAGAAGAGCATTAAAAAAAGTAATGCCAGGGTGGGCCATCTACTGCTTGGATGAAGATATAGACGGCAAAGTAATCTGGATTTAACCATAAACCTTCAATGAAGCCCAAACTACGGTTCTAAAGTTACAGCAAAATTCAAGATTTCTCTCTTCATTATAACTGAACGTACAAGTATCTTTCCCCAACTATGCATCTCAAACCCAAAGAAACAGCATATAGGAATATACCTATAGCAATAGATACAAAACCTGCCCATATCTGATGCCTCTGGTGCTTCTTGTGCTGTATCCACCTCACTGAAGCAAAACATATCTCGACTCCACAACTCCTCTGGCACCACAATATGCAAGTGACTTAACAGGGTAAAAAAGACTTCTGCTGCAAATAAGCTGCAATCAGAGGAGCTGAGACACACCTGCCACAATCAGACACACCTGGGTGGATGCGCAGCACAGGGGGCCTTGCTCCATCCTCAGCTGCAATGCGTTAGAATGTTCTAGCACAAGCCCCAGCATAAGGAGGTTGGTGGCAGCTGCTTGTAAGTCAGGGTTAAGTTGCGCAAAGATTTCATAAGCTCCTTCATGCTCACATTTATTAACCCCTTTTCATTATAATGTGCACTTCCTCCTCAAACAGCAAGTCAGACATTTAAACAATATGCATTGTATTACTGAGACCCTCATGCCTGCCCTCTGCCCATCACAGCAGCACACAAGAAGCAACAAGCCTTTTCCACTGTGTCTTCACATTGTTGTTTCAGCCCCTGTATACCTATAGATACACCTAAAGTCATATTAGCACTGCACAGCACGTGATCTGATGTTGGGAGACCTTTTTTTTTGTGGGTGGAGGCATATTTGGGTTTGGTTTGGGGTTGGTTTAGGGGTTTTGTTTGGTTGTGGGTTCTTTTGGGGTTTTTGGGGGGTTGTCGTGTCCATCCCCCCCCCCATTTAGTTCGCAGATTGGTTTTTGTTTGCTTGTCTTGGGGTTTTGGGGGGATTTGCTTGGTTGTTTTTCCCCAGCATTTGGGTTCAGCTACAAGGCTTCCAGACACAAGAAATAAAGCAGGTAACAGCTCAGGGGAATGAAAAAAATAAAAAAGTCAATTCAGTCAACTGTTAAATTTCAATAGCATGCTCTTCATAACCATAAATGTCAGCCTTTAAGTCTGGAATTAGTCTCTCTGACAACAACTTGCTTATTTCCAGTATTTAAAGAAAAAAGGAAAAGTTAACCTATTGCTGTGAAAGTACCAGTCAGAAGAAATACTGGTCTGAGTTTGGTGCAGGGGGTATGAGGTAGCAGTGTAATTCTCAAGGAAAACCCTTGAGGTTTATCCTTGTATTTTCCAGCACCCAATAATTATCCTTGTATTTTCCAGCACCCAGTAACTGACCAATCAATAAGACGCTCCCAGACAAGTCCTGTCACCTCTTGTCTTCTCTTCCTATTATCTGAAGCACTTGCTTAAAAGCCCTTTACAACCCATGCTGCTGGCTGATTTTTTGAGGGCCCACAATATTGATTGCTCTGCAGTACCTGTTTTAAATGCTCCATGATTTACAGTCAAACACAGACAAGGTATCTCCTGTGTGCAAACAGGATTAACACCACACTAAAAGACATATCTAGTTTCAAATACTGTCTGTTCTCAAGAAGTTCCTCCAGGTAAGCACATGTAGGCTTCAGATGTGACTGTTCAGGGCTGAGCACAGCTTCAATATAACTGCAGTCTGGCTCAGCTGGAAATGCAGCAATTTTGCCAGTTAATTATTGTTTACATTGATCAGCAGATACATTTTTCAAGAGAAAAATACTTAAAAGTTATAGTTTAGGGGAAAAAAAAAAATCCCACATCTGCTACAAAAAAAATGAAAGTGTCATTGATTTTTTTAAGGAATAATATACTTTATTACACTTTAAAAGTATAAAACTGTTCTTTCAAATAAAGCCAGTGCTATAGACATTGAGTTGTACTTTAAGTGCTCTTTTCTTACACCAGATTTCAATATGCACATTTTAGTTTGACGCAAATTAAACCCCTATTATCTGCATTATTTTACCAGCTGTCCACCACCTTCTCTCTTCATTCAACCAAGTACAAGACTGAGAATCCACTGAGATTTTTGGAACTCTTGCCACTTCCCTTTATTCTGCATTAGCTCCTCTCTTCTTTATATTAAAGAACACACTAAACCCAAACCTGATGTATAGTAAATTTAATCTGACTGCAGTCAAAGAGCTCTCCCACTCCCCCTCCCATTTTTGTTATCCAAACAGTAGTCTCCCTGGATACACTTTCATTTAAAAGGCCTTCAACTTTGATCTGGTTTTCATCTGTCTCAATGGACACAAGAACAGTGTGGCCATTTGAGCACTGAATCAGTACCTGTAAGCAAGAAAGTACTTCTCAGTTTGTGCAAACCTGCAGCCTTTACCTAATCCTTTCCTATGCTAAAGCACATTATGATGATTCTTTATTTTTTTTTTTTCCTCTAACGCATTCCCCTACACCACATATCTACATTGAGACTATTAGCTATGACTCTAAATAGTTTCACCAAATCAAAGGTAGAGATCTTAGCATAAGGGAAGACTGCAGCTCTGTCAACTTCATGTTTCTGCATTTCAGTTGTTTTTAATTGGGATAATCACTGACTGATCTTTCCCTGGTTGGGCTGAAAAAAGTTGCCTCTGAGGGAAACTTAAGCTGTAGAACTGCAAAGCAAAACAAACAAAAAAAGACCTGGGGAAGGACTTACTGTCATTGCAGATGTGTTTTGTTAAGGAGAGTAGCAACAGAGTGACCATTTCAGAGCATGAGCATCAAGGTAAATCTTCTGCTCCACCATTTCCAGAGACAGTTACTGTGGCACATCCCATTTTGAAGAATTAAAACAATAAATTTCTAAACTTCTTTAAACAAAAGTTGATTTTGAAGTACCTTGCTGTTTAATCCATCTTGACATCACTCCTGTACAAACAGGAACTTAAGGAATGCATTCATCACAAAAGCATCTTGAGTGAGTCCTTTCCCATCACTTGTAACTCTAGTAGTGTTCCACTTCAACACATGCACATGACTATAATCTAGTGTTTGCTTGTTTCCAAATACAAGCTAATACAAACTAGAAGGTTACATCTTCAATATCAGAACAAGACAGACCTAGCTGCTAAGGTCAGCACATCAAGGATGAAAACTAAGACACACAAAAAGTAACGACTATACAGATGAACAAACCTCCCATTTTCCTTGCACTTTCCAGTAAATCAAGCCCCATCTGTAATTATTTCTCAAGTCATCCAAAGTCTTCTTTATACTCAGAAGAGATACTCACCACCAGCCATAGTCATTCCTCATAACTAGTAACTTCTTCCCTCTCTCTATAGGCTTGCTGGCTCCTTATACAGCAGCACCACAAAACCATGCCTTTCATAATTTCAAATGCATGAAAATCTTGTCTGCCGATTGCAGTTAATCTGTGTCTTCTGGTATCAAAGTAAGACCTGATAATTACTTACGCTCACATAAAATCACTGCCTTATGCCACTTGTAAGAAGCCGCCTCTTCCAGGAATAAGAGTACAAGATTGAACCTATCTGCAAAAATTCCCCATTAGAATACCACAAGAACAAAGAGATGCGACACTACATGAAAGACAGTGAACCTTACTCAAAAAGTGAAACCCCAAACCAAAAATAACCCCAACCCTCAAACCACCAAACTCATCCCCCCCTGCACAAGGGGTTGGAAACTCATTTATGAGGGGAGGAAACGCCAATAAAAAAATTATAGAAAAGTAACATGAAAACGTGGCATCACTACGTAACTGCAGTGACTTGCTCTCCAGGAATTAAGAAACAGTTTTTTTCTGTGCTTCATAACTCACACATTCATTAGTCCGCAAGCACACTGATCTGCAAAGCACGCAGCCAACACACACAGTTCTGTGCAAGACCCCAACTTGCACAGAAGGTCACCAGTATCAGAACTGAACTACTGCCAGGGCTACAGGAGCTATGTGCAGAGGCAGAGCTTACTGCAACGGCTCCAAACCCCACAGGCTCTCTTAAAAAAACCTATTATTTTTACTGCCCTTAACATAAAACGTACCAAGTTGCACGTTAATCAGACAACCCCTACCTGATGTGCTTCCTATTCATTAAGCAACAAGACACAAAACCAACTTTGGAAAAATCCAGCAGCAAACCCCAGTGCCAACTCACAGCTCCTCTGCTCTGACAACACGGACCCGAGTGGCACCTCCTACTGCTTTACACACGCCTTCAGCTCAAAGCCTGTCGTTCATTCCCACAGCAAGGCAACGCCAGGAGTAATTCAGAGAAGTAAATACACTATAAAGCCTGCAGGCGCCCTGGTGAGCAAGAGAAGAGCCTGAATAGCACGACAGAGAGCTCACAGCACAGGGAAGCGCATCAACATGCCTCTAAGCTGCAGACCCGAAATCAAGTCAGCAGCTTTCTTTACTGAGAATTATACACCTGCACTAAACCATTTTCCTCACATGCTTTCATAAATTCATTTGCCACATTAGTATGGAAAGTCTCTCTCATTATAAATAACTCCCTAGAATAATTCTACATGGAGTAGCAATACACTTGCAATGCTTAAAAGTTCAGCATTTCCGTTATAATTTTAATTATTTGTTCATAACTTTCCATATACATTAAAAACTACATCACTGAACTAACCTGGAATGCAGCTTCAGCTCTAGTTCAAGCTTCTCTCACAAAATACTGCAGTGAATACTTTGTAGAGTTTGCTTGTACTTCATAAGGTCTTGATTTTTATATTTTTGCACTAATAATAAAGATACTGACATTATTTCCCCTTCTGTAAAACCACCACTTTGACACACACACAATCACCAGCATACTGATTTCCTCAATGTCATCAGTAAGGTAATCACGACTAACCAGTTAGCACCCAAGGCCATAGCTGGCTCATTTCACATCCGAAATGGACCGATCTCTCTCCGATGCATGCAACAAAATGGTGTTCGGATTTAGGTTAATCACAGCCAGGCACCACGCTTAACTGGCAACAAGGTCACAAAGTGATACTGGGGACATAAGCAGCTCATACCCAGTAGGTAAGGCACGAATCAAATAAAACCCCAAAAGTTCCAAACGAGAATGCAAGTCACTAGTTAAAGAACGAGCACACCACAGCAAACGAAACCGGCTGAGAGGCTATTGCAGAAGCAGAGGCTTCGGAAGGAGAGCAGAGCCCTCAGCTGTTCACATCACCTTACCGCCGCCACTACCGAGAGGCCCCCCCCCCCGGAAACTTCGTGTCTGGCTCCGTCCTTCCCGCGTGTCTGACGGGAAAGTTCTGGTTTAGTCAGAATACAGTCAAAACTGAAGGGCCCCGAATGATGCACAGAGAGAGCAACGTTATTATCCAAGAGAACAAACGCTTTCAAAAGCCTTTACCAGAGTGCTGTGGGGTTGTTTGGGTTTATTAAACCAACATACTAGCACTCCCACCGACTCGCAGAGAGAGGAGGAAAACCTCGTATACTCACGTTTCTGAATTTGAGACAATTACGAGTGCTTAATGAAAAGCAACGCTCGAGAAGCACAGCTTAGAACTTGACTAACTCCAGACCCACTTAAAGCGATGCTCGGGGAAGAACGAGCATGCAGACGAGAGAATGTTCCGCGGTTTCAGGCAGCCGGGTCTTGCGGAGCAGCGGCAGACTCCCGGCCCCGCAGCGATCCGACCCGAACGGCTGCGGAGTCTGGGAGGTCTGCACCCGGGGGGGAACACTCAAGGAAGGGAAAGCGACGCAGGCTGGGAGAGCTGCCTCGCTAGTGCGATTAGCGGAAATCAGGCGGTGCGCTCGCACCGGTGCTGCAGCAGCACCGCGCCTCACCTGGAAGAGCCTCATTTCCTACACCGGACTGTAGATGCGGCCAGCGAGGCAGCGCGCTGACCGCCGCCGTTCCCCCAAGCCAGACGGTGCAAGTAGCGCCCGCCGGCTCTGCACACCGCCGGATGACGCCTGTGGCGATCGCAGCCGGGGCCGCTCTCCCAAAGCCGGCCGCCGGCACTGCCCGGACAGAGGCCCCGCTGCCCCCCCACAGCGACAGCAACTTGGTTGCCCACGAGGCGGCCCCACGCGCGGCGATGGCCGCGGTTCCCTCCCTCCGTCCCCCCGCTTCTCGGGGCGGGAGGGCTGAGGGCAGCCGCGGGGGGCAGCCTCCGCCACACCGCTCCCCTCAGCCGCGACCCCGGGCCGGCCCCGCCGGGCGCGCAGCCCAACTTTGTTCCCCGAAGTTGCCCACCTCGAGCCGAGCCGAGCCGAGGGGAGGGGAGCCCTTCCCGCGGAGCCACCCGCCGTAATCCTGCGGCTCCCGACGCACTCCCAGCCTAGTCTGGAGCGGCGAGCGCCGCGCTTCAGGCGGCGGGGCGGGGCAGGCACGGCACGGCCTCCCGCCCACTCGCTCCCCTGCTGGCCCGGGCGTCGCGCAGAGCCCGGCCCGGCTCAGCCCAGCCTGACCCGGCCCAGCCGCTGTACCGGCAGGACCGGGGGGGACCGCGGCGGCTTTCCTGAGAGCCCGGGGAAGCTCTACCACAACGTACCTGGGCCCTGAGGGGAAGAGCGGGTGACACGAGTCCTGCAGCCCGGGTCGGGCTGCCCCTTCCTGCCCGGGCTGAGCGAGTTTGTGGCTGGCGGAGGAAACTGACAGAGGAGAGCTTAAATAAAAACTCCATCTAATTTCTGGGCTGGAAGCCCAGGGAAAGAATTAGGTTCACGTAGGTCTCTGTGCAGAAGCCGGATGGAGGTTTTATTGAATCTGGCTCCAGCGGATCACAGCATTATAGCTGCGGTGCTGTAATTAGGGCTGAGCAGAATTCCTCCAAGTCCCTTTTTATTTTTTTTAGCAGGTTACATAACAAATAGTAATAAGTTTCCCGAAGCCTCTGTTATCTTTCAGGATCCAAAAGCACAGTGGAAGTATTACATTATAATCAAGTGCACATTAGTCTGCTCTGCCTTGGTGGAAGCCGCGAATTACACCCAGGACAGATTTGGCTTTGCTGCCACAGTGAAGCTATTTGATGTAAGAGAAGGGAAGAGCTTGGAGTCTCTGCCCGGCTGCACAGAGGACTCAGGCAGGGGTGGTGTTCTCCGGACATGGGGGGGAGGGCAAGAGGAAAATAAGTCTCCTGCAACGAGTACAGGTTAAGTTGCTGCCACCTCTGTTTCCCTTTCTGTTTTTGTGGTGAATTATGGAGATGTGCTGGGGACTAGTAGAGATAAACACAGCATGGGTTGACCCAGACTTGGTGTAGGAGCCCTGACCTGAAGAGACATCTTTGCTTTTCTATGCATGTGCAAGTCTATAATTAAGGACTGTCCATTACTGAAATGTAGCCACTTCTGTAATAAACTTAGGCAGTGGTCTGATGAAGGGATGTCAAAGAATAAATTAGCTCAGAAAAAACAAGATACATTTTTAATTACCAGAGTGTGATCACACAGGACTCATAGAGTTGATAGAATAACCATGATTTAGCAAGTTACTGTACATGAGCTGGGTGATGAGATTCGCACTAATTTGGTTCAGCTCAGCTTTGGCACTGAGCAGGAGGGTGCACTCAGCCTGTTACTGTAGCTCAGCTGGTGTATTACAGTATAGTAACTCCATCACATCTCTAAAACTCCACTTTGGGCTTTTGCCCAGAAGATAATATTAACTTTTTGTTATTATTACACAGAGTCTTATGGTAGGACTAGGGCTGAACCTTAGTTTTACAGCAGACTCAAGCACAGGTAGGAGTACAGTGGCTGTGGACACCTCTGCAGGGCACAGACTGAGCATGAACCCAGGAGCAAAGCCCAAAATGCAGATTTGGCTTCCTCAGAGGACTGCAGTTCACATATTCACTGTACCCGATTCACTTGGCCTTATGAGAGCTGACAAGGTCATGGACCTGTGGCATAGCTCTGCACTTGGAAATACAAGCTTTAGCTGTGCAAGACCGCATGAGAAGGATAGCCTGTATTTTTATGCTTGACCGGCCGCAGGAGCTGTTAAAATTTTGAAAATGCATTTTGCAGTTTGCCCTCCCTGCTGTCCTCTGTCACCTCCAGCCCAGCCCCCATTTTGTCTACATTGGCCAAGTGATATGTTTCTTCAGTTTCAGTTAAGTCAAGGTCTTCAGATTCCTATCGTAGGTATCACATTACACCAACTAAAAGATGCTTGTTTGTTTGTTTGTTTGTTTTCTTAGTTTGTCAGCAAGGACTTTATGAGATTGTGAGGTCAAACAGATGACTCTAATCTTTGTGATGACAAGTAAAAAGGGACAAAAAGCACTCTTCCCCTCACCTATTTTATAGCAACCCTGGCACATAGAAATAGTGGTTTTGTAAGTGCTCTTCCTGTATTCATTCCAGAAAACACAGCAAACATGCAGTTTCACCATGTACTTACTGAAGATAATCAATTTGTAGACAGTACATTCTCTGAGGCTAGGTGGTATTTTTTTACACAGTGCCTGGTACTGCTGATGCCCTCTGCCTTCTGTGGCTGCTGGACCAACTGTAATACACATGTTCAATAATAACAACTTAATTGCAATTCTCATGCTACTTCCAGCTAATGATTTTTTTTCATTTCCACTTGTCATTCAAACATCAGTGTCAACATGCCTCAGAAATTATATGAGAACAGGGATGATTTGACTCTGATGTTGTCTAATTGATGCTTCCTAAGGATTAAAGTGGGAAAAAACCCACCTTAATTCATGAGCAGGTGTAAGCAGGTAAATAAATATGATATTTAAAGTTCTCAAGAAATAATTTGTTTGGAAGACCCAATTTAACCCTGTCCATTCTGGTGCCAGCTGGTGTAGACATAAACTATCAACTAAGACTCAGATCCATGATAATTTCCTCCACAAAAATCAATCACCTGTTTCCTGAATACTTTTGCTTTCAAATGCTTTCTCTTACCACCAGCAGAAATACAAACCATCTCGCCTCGATCTAAAACTGGACTTGTTTTGCAAAAGACCTCTAGGACGTTGTCAAAAGGGAATGTAGTCAATTGGACTTGATGGACCATTAGTCTAGTCTTACTACTGTAAATCACTGCAATCAGTTTCTTTTGAGTTTGGTAAATCAAATAATTTAATCTGACACAGCCACTAGACAATAGAATATTAAAAATAAAATAAATAGAAAAGAGTTGGAAATTCAGTTTTCTGTCTTACTATGTGTAAGGGTTGTAGTAGCCCTCCTTTTACAATCACACATTCAGGCATAATAATGTCAATGATGAAAATGCATGGACAAAATACATGATGCATTGGATGCAGTTAAATGAGTAGAAAAATTACTTTTCCTAGTTACGGGAATTTTATTTGAAGTCTTTAATGTAAATTTCATCTTTCTAATTTTTAATATTTTAAGCTTCTCTCCTTAACCCGTTATTGATATCAACTTATCTGAGGCCTTGATCTGCAGACACATTTAACAGATTATGCATTTCTTTCAAGACCAAGATCAACTGTAGTAACTAGATGATATTTTAATATGTATATCGCAAGATAGCATGCCAGTTCTTTAAAGCAGAGGGAGATTCCTTGTTGTAGTGGGATCAGGGAATAAGCCTCATTCACTGTTATGCCTGGTCCAGCAACCTGATCTAGTGAAGGTGTCCCTGCCCGTGGCAGGGGGTTGGAACTGGATGAGACTTAAGTCCCTTCCAACCCAAACCATTCTGTGGTACTAAATATATGCCCATGTGTCCTGGGTTCAGCAGTAGCAGTCATTTTTTCTCCTTCTTGGTAGCTGGTGCAGTGCAGTGTTTTGACTTTCAGCTCGGGAACAGAGCTGATAACAAGATGTTTTGGTTTGGCCAAGGACTTTGTGAGCCTCATGCTCTGCCAGGGAGGAGGGGAAGCCAGGAGGAAGCAGAGACAGGACACCTGACCCAAACTGACCAAAGAGGTATTCCATACCACAGCACGTCATGTCCAGGATGTAACTGGGAGTTAGCCGGAAGGGCTGGGAGACTGCAGGGTTGGAGGAGGTATGGGTCGGAGCTTGGTTGGGCTGAGGGGGGCAAGTTATCGGTCGGCTGGTGCTGAGGTGTTGTATTCTCTTCCCTTGTTATTTCCTTTATCATTATTATCACTGGTGGTAGCAGTAGCGATTTGTGTTATCTTAGTTACTAAACTGTTCTTATCTCAACCCGTGGGAGTTGCATTCTTTTCGATTCTCCTCTCCGTCCCTCCGGGAGTAGGGGGAGGGAAAGAAGGGGGGGGGGGGGTGAGTGAACAAATTACCTGACTGGGTTTAAACCACGACACCATGGCAGGGAGGTTGGAACTAGATGATCTGTAAGGTCCCTTCCAACCCAAACCATTCTATGTTTCTATGATAATCCTGCTTTCTGTAAGCCTATGAGACATTATGTTAAAAAAGGTAGTGGTTTTAGAAGCATCCTGCAATAGCTAAATTTCAGCAAAGTTCAATGGTAACACTTCTTTTAGCATCAAATAAAATCAGTTAGATTGCCAGCATCTTAAACTCTCCATTTCAGTCTCCATGAGCTCCTGTTCATGCTAACAAATGAGGGTATAACTGGTGTCTGGTGCAGCAGAAGGAAAGAACCAGGAGGGGAAGGCTAATGGGAGGCCCTCTCTGTAATAAGGAATTAATTATGTGACTGAATTAAACTGCTGCACTGAAAGCCTCACTTTGCCCTGACATGGACTATGTGCATTAAAGGTTTACACTGCTGTAATAGCTACAGAGGTGTTGTTATATGGATGCAAATTTCCTTAATGCAAGCAGGACTTAGATCAGACCACAGTGACTAATACAAAACCAATAAAAGAAACTGAATTATATGCAATTGTACTGGAGAGCATGATACAGACAGAAAATGGTAATAGGAAGGTTAAGTGCCCAGTGAGTGCAAACTGATATACAATATCTTAAAATCACAGAGAGAGAAAATGAGAATGGTGAAATGATGTCACATATAGGTAGATGGAGGCATAAAAGCAATCTATGAACTATGGGAGGGAGGACAGAGTAAGAACAGGATTTTTTTCAGGTGAACAGCTTTTGCCTATTAGACATTAATAAGTGATTGAAGGCTAATTCCAATAAACAAACAATTTTGGTTTTGTTTTCATTTAAGGTTTTTTTTTTGCTCTGCTTTTATGTGTCATTGAAATATTTGTGTTTTAATAGGTACTCATTTTAATAGCATTACAGTAATCTGAACATCTGCAGCTAGTAGACATTAAAATACAATTACTGACTTCCCTATATTTCAAGTTATTTTTGCAGTACTTCTGCCTGATTTTGTCATAACTATTAAAATGCAATGGATCAGTTCTTATCATTACCTGTTAACTGGCAACCTTGAGCTGAAGTGTTAAGCAGAAACAAGCCTGATGCCTGGAGGCCTGGCTAGCAGTTCAGTGAAGGCAAAGACATTTTAAGTCTGTCCTGAAAGTTAAATTGACAGGGTGTGTAACTTTCCTAATCAAATAGAATTAAATACAAAATTATATTCCCACCACCCCTGCCACACTTTGTTCAAACAAATTGCCTGATGTACTGTTCAACAGTTTATAGAACATTTTGTAGATTGGAGGTTTTAATTCTACCAAAAACTCAGCTTAGTTTATTAGAGAAATGAGATACCTTGTTTAGAGTACTGAGGAGCTCTGACACAGCATGAGGGCTCTCTCAGAATGAGAAATGATTCCTCTTCTGGGCTCAAACTGACTTTTGAAGAGGTGGACACCCAGAGGATAAGTGTATCCAAACGGCGACTTTGAGTTTGCTGTTAAGAGTTAGAAGACAGAGACCAAAACACAGGCCAATAAAGATGTGGTTAGAGTTTTTGATCAGCAAAGACATACTCCTTAAAAGTACTCTGAAATGTGATCACTCTCACTGTCATGCTAAGGGGGAGTGGAGGAAACAGCATGGTACTCCTCCTTCCCTTCTTCTTAGCATTAGAGTGATTTTTCATTCTAATTAAAAAAACACTAAAGAATGCATATTTTAAAAGTTATTTGTGTAATGGTTCAATATTTGGTTCTAAATGCAATGCTGGATTTTAGTCATCTCCAAAGCTGTGAAATTCATGGTAGTCATGAGGTGCTCCAGCAACTTAGTTCAGTATGTAGAACTGTAAAAATCATCTGACATTTAAAATTTTAATATGATGAAGTAGGTTTAATATCATGCAGTTTCATTTTCGAGCTAGCTCAGACATCCCAAACATGTCCAGGAGTAAAAAAAGGTAAGTGCACTTAATCATAAACTTTGTCAGCAGTATCAGATGCAGCCAGATAAAACAATGAGCGTAAATAACACTGGCTTATGAAGAAACAAAATGAAAACCAGCATACTCAAAAGATGAACAAGACAAAAAAGTCCCCCAAGAGCTTCAATTTGATGAAGTATTTCAGCCAGTATTTATGTTTGTCTCTGTATAAATATATGCTTTAATTCCTTCCTAGGTTAAGAATACTATCCTAAATCCAGTACTAATAATTCTACAGATCTATAAATACCCTGATGGGAAAACTCTGCATCTGTAATGAATACAAATGACCCCATGCAAAGGCACTTTGAGGAGAAAGAATAAAGAAAACAGTATGTCAGTGGCCTCCCACCAAAACGTTATTGCATCTCAACATGAGGGCAATTGTGGACCTTAACATACTGAAAGCAAATTTAAGACTCTTTAGAGAATTCTAAAATAAAAAGGAAGAGTCCGAGAACATTCAAGTTGCCAATATTGTTGATTACCAATGCTCCTCACACTAAATGGCTGGAAATTCTTAAGAGTGGTATTGCCATCCAACTAACACACCTCCAAATACACATATAAGTCAGACTCTTGAATCAGCACACAGTTATTTTCTTTTTAAAGCTGCCAGTTGCTTTACCTTCAGTGCTTTACAATTCTATTAGTTTCACATAAAACTTTCTATAATATGAATGTTAACGAATGGTAAAAAAGGCAGTAGCTTGGATGTAGGCCATTATGTTTAAGAAGAAGGTGTTAGCACTCCTGCAGATCATGTAGGAATTTATGGCCTGAATCAAAAAGGATGATTCTTATGAAATTGGATAAGATCCTCTTTGTGAGGAGAGAGCTTCTTTCAGATACAGAAAGACCATTCCCATAGTTCATGACTCTGGATAAAGCTGATCCTGAGGGGCTGGGGGCTCTGACTTCTTAAGCCTGCTTCTTTTGCCAGTTACTATACTGATAAAAAGCATTTCCAGGAGGGAAGAAATGCAGACAGTTGTTTCTTAATTGTTTTCAAGCTAACATTTGGAAAGTCATTATAGCTCTATCTAGTAAGGGCATCTGAAGATCTCTTTCTAGATGTCATCTATGATTCTACAATTCTAAAACTGAGGGAATTTGGAGATCTTGGAACTCATTAAGGATGCTATTGCTAACTCTAACTTACCCTGCTGCTCACTTAGCTACATTGAATATTGTAAGAGCAACTGCATGCACTCAGAGAAATCTGCTCTTCATCTGCAGCACACAAACAAAAATAAGTGATGAGACAAAAGAAATAGTTTTTAAATTGTGAAGAGAAAAGGTTCGCAACTCAAAAATTACTTAGAAAAGTTTGCACAGTCCCTGCTAATGCTAGCTCTTTTCTAGCACATGCATTACTCACTCTCCATCTATATATTATTATTATCCCTACTAAGCTCACCACAGAGCCAAGGGTCTCTGGCTCATTTCCTGGCATCCTGCTGGATGATTCAGCCTTCCTTAGGATGTTTTGGTGGGGTCTTGATACTTTTAGCTATGTTGATCTTTCTTGTGACCTTATCACAAACAATAATTCTCTCCACAGCTGGCACTTTCCCACATTCTTCAATAATTTTGTCGAAGTTTTTTTGACAGCAATGTGCCGGCTGAGCAGAAGGTAACATCTTTAACTTCAGGGTTAGAATAAATCAAATATTAGGTTTTGTACACACTGAAACCTTGCACATAGCTATCTTCAGAAATTTACAAATATCAGAAAGTGGAAGAAAAGAAGTTACTGTTTTTTCTGTATTTTTTTAAACTGTGTTCTATTGGATACTTTTCCTGTTAATTAATTTTTCTTTTACAAATTCAGGTAAGCTATTATTCTGTTGAATTGAGGATGTTTCAAAGCTTTTCCAGAAATAAGCGCTGGAATGAAAGTGTCGTAAGATATGCATGAAAAGCAGAATTGTTGTTTTGCCATTTTCAAGCCCATGGTTTATACAAAGTTTTCTCTCATTCCCATCACATGGATGTCAGATGGAATAATACAATGAAAAATTACCTAGAGATTTGGTTTCCTATTGCAGAGATGTTTTTTTTTTTGTAAAGCTTACCAAGTTTGTATATAAAATTTGAATTAAAAAATCCCAAACCTCCAATCCCTATTATTTAAAAGCAGCTAATCAATGGGGTTTAGGTTTATATCAGTACAGGTTTTATATTAATCACACATGACCATTTCTTTATCTTTTGTTCCCTTGATCCCGTTGCCCAAAATACTGCTTTCTGATTGTGAATACTTCAGAAACTCTCAAACACTCTTGCAGTTCTGGAATGCAAAATTATTCAAATAGCCTTCTCTTTGCTATTAGCAGTTTCTGCAGTCAATCTCCACAAGAAAAGTTCGTTATTGGAAATAGAGGTATATTGCTTTTTTTTTCCTATGAATTTTTAAATCACTTCTATTATGTCATGCTGTGGAGGGAATAAATGTGATTTAAACAGTTGTGCCCTCTACTGGCATAAAGGAAATAATGAAAAAAAAAAAAGAGGAAGAAATACCTTATTTCCAGAAGTATCAAACCACAGTGTCAAAATCAACTTTTTGTGGTTGGGCTTGTGTTTTGTGGTTTTTTTTTTGCATTAAGCGTTACTCATGTTTGAAGGCTGGATTATTTTGAGTATTAAATCTTAGCACATTAATTATTTTCAACATTAAATCTCAGCACATTCATTGCTCAGAGATTTTATTATTTTTTATATACTTTTTAATAAAAAGAACCATTTACACCATTAAGGCAGTATAAGATGGCCTTGCCATAGATGGACACGGTGGTGTGAATGATCTGTTGACACAGTTAAGAATAGCTTCATTTTTATGAGACTTTTAAGTCAGCTAGTGAGTATGAGAACAAAGCCATATGACAAAATCCCTTACAAAGTTCAGCAAAACTTTGGAGCTTTCAACTATTTAAAAGAAAGTCTGTAGGAGTTGATGCATAATGTGAAGTAGAATATAGAATTTCATATAATACAGGGGCATTAAGACTTCACCTCTGCTGAAATGCTTCTAGCCAATCCTTCCTCTTCCATGAAAAAGAAAGCTTATAATTTTCTGTCCTATGCCCCACTATTGAAGTTGTCAACTGGCATTACACTTGAATAACAAAGAAACAAAAACGTACCCTTTGGTAAGAAACCTGCATACTGCACCTTCCCAGCGTGGGCAGGATCAGTCACTGACGCTAATTGAAATACTAATTGACATATTTATACCATCATATAAAATCCATTCAACACAGTGCCAAAATGTTCTTATCTAGAACAGCTGTAGCATCCACGTGTAGAACAGTGAGAGACTGAAAGTCAGCTCCACACTTATCTTTTATCCTAATAGGAACATTTCAGGTTCCTCATTTTTCACCTTTTATAAAATGTGGTAGCTAGGGACTATGGATTAAATGGATACCAGACTCCACTGATCAGAGAAGGGAAAAGAAGAAAAATAATTTCCTTCCAGAAAACTTGATAATTAACAGATGAAGAGGCCAACATACTCTTAGCCCTTCCTTTGGCTCCAGCATTGTCCTTCTGCAGCGGAAAGGGAGTTTATTTACCACAGGAAGCAAAATCATTAATCACAGAATTAAATTATAACATACCCTATAACTGGCTTTATTCGTAAGTAACTGCATCTGGAAATGAGGTAGGTACAAATAGCATGGGGTCAGCCTTTCAGAAATCTCAATCCACTATTAAGTGCTTCATTGCCAGAGAAAACTACACTACCAAAATGAGCTGTAATCATACATGGAAACAGAGGATAGACTCCTGTTCTTACAACACAATTCTTTCTGCCAGCTTCTCTGCAGCGCTGTGGTATAATAAAAGCAAATATTAGTTTCTGAGGCATGACTATTGCTTTGAATTGCTATGTGTTTCCATTGTGTGCTTAAAGCTAAAGATGCAGCAGTATGGGTGGGTAAAACAAAGGATAAAGGCTCAGAGGAGTAAGCAGGAGGGCTAGGCAGAAAGAAACAGTCAAAGAGGCAGATAAAGGGATTTTAAATGGTAGGGGCACAAAATAAAAACTACACTATGCTACTGGTACCCACAAACACTGCCACAAAATTAATGTAGGAATGCTGCAGATGCACAATTTTAATACGTTTTGTATGAAACTATAGGAAAGGTTTTAATTGAAGTCAAAAAAAAAAAGCGATGAGGATAAAACTGGAAGAGGAGATACAGAAAACAGCTGTATTTGTGCAGCTAAGAATCCAGGGAGCCCATGTACAGAAAAGGTGGAGAAGAAAGGTGGTAGAAAGGGATGTCTGTTCAAATGGCACAAATAATTGCCAACTGCCAGGTCTAATGTGCTCTGTGCTGCTCATGAAGTGGCAGCCTGGATCACCAGTCACCTCCTGGGCACTCAAGGTGAATACTGCCATGACATATGCATTAAGCACAAGAAAAGAGAATTGGACTCTGAAAACCAGGGTCCATCATTGCTCAGACTGCTGCATAAAATGCTCAGGACTAAGAGCAATGCCAGCCAACCCCAGGCACCAGGAGAGCCCTACCTGCCCCAGAATGGGTACCTCCTATAGCAAGGAGAGCCGGGGATGGTATCAGCCTGGCTGTGACCTTCTCTGCCCCTAGCCTGGAACCCCAAGCACTCCCTGTCTCAAGGCAGCTTTTGCAGACAAGTTCAGTTCTTGCTCTTGAGCTGCATGGGGCAATATGAACTTCACTAGTGGACTCCAACTTATTAATTGGTGACAATAATTAGCCAGAACACCTAGGTCTTTAGGCATCTTGGTTATGTGCATGAGCTGATTTAAGTCTTATATATATTCATGACATTTCATCCAGCCAAGAGCTGCTTCCTCAGCTCTCTGTCTGGCTCCTACTTTCTGACACACACCCAGCACACTGTGAACCATGGGGGAAATAAGTTTCCTTTCCTTTCACTTCCCATTGAAATCAAGCATTTGCTGTGGCTGTAATTCATGCAGTGGAAATGCAGAAAAGCACATCTGAGAGCAAGTGCTAAACTGGCCTAGCCAAACCTTGCTCATGCCCTAAGAGATAAAGAGAGACCATGCTGGATCCTTCTCTGAAGATACCCGGCTCACTAAATTAACCACCGTGATTTCCTCAGATGGCTTGACGAGCAGAAGCATCTCACTTCCAGTAACAGACTCACTCCACTGGGCCACCTATGAGATGACTTCTCTTAGCTCCTTAATAGTATATTTGTGATTTTTATCTTGCACTGTGATGAAGCTGGAATTGCACCACCTCAAATGTCAGCCACACTCACATGGTCAGCGAGGCCAGTGCTAGGCTGTGACAGAGGCGCTGGGTCAGCTCCTTAGAGCATACACCTCTCAAGGAAGCTCAGATGAACCTAAAACCTAGAAGAAAACCTAGATCCCCATTTTGAGACCACTCAAAAAAACAACAGATGAACCTAGAAACCACTGCTGCGATTACCTGAGCAGCCTGCTGCACTGACCTGGTGCCTTAGGTGAGCTTCAAAGTGCCCAATGGCACTTTGGACCCAATGGCAAGAGCCTGCAGTATGCCATAGCAACTTCTAGCTCGTTATAATCTATGACTGATAAACCTTGATCTCTCAATAACTTAATTCAAGTACTCAGCTATCTGCAGCTTGCTTTCTTCCTCTTTTGTCTGGTTCTTGTTTTATAATTTTTTCCCTTTCTGTTGCAATGATTTTGGCTGTTATGGGAACTTCGCAGAAGAGAAAAATAAACAGATCAGTGTTTGATGCTGTGCTTTCTGTTTAGAAGTTTGTTTTCCTTTCTTCTTCCATTGCATCAATATTAACATGTTGATTCATAAGTAAAATAAATAAAGCCTATAAATACATTCTCTCTTTTTTTTTGAATCATGAAACATCAAAGTTACAGTTCCCACAGCAACTGCACAATGTGCACATACGTTAAAGGCAGGGATATTACCACCCAAGGCAGCAATCAAATATGCAAGAGGGACTTACATTACACTTTGAGAACTGTGCAAGTTTGAAATCCCAGAATCATGTCTCCTCAGTTCTGTCCATGTTAGTACATTGGGAGATGTCAGTCCCTGTGAGCACAGTGGAACTGGATCTTGCATATGCTGAAGTGCTTAGGGAATAATAGGGGGGTGGTAGTTTCACTATTGAACCGACTGGCATCGAAGTCACTCTTGAGCTAAAGATGCCCTGGATAAAATCATTACTGTTAATTAGCTGAAATCCACAGCCAGAAGGTGTCATAACAACCAAAGAATTATGAACAGAAATTATTATTCACAGTCCTGATGATCCTTAAATGCTATGAATTAATTTCTTGCAGTTTGATTGAACAGGAATGAAGAGTGCTCTGTACATTGTTGAAGCTCATGCCATCTCTTTGCTGTATCTTTTACAATCCATGAAATTATTTCATTGAATAAAAGGATGCTTAGCTTTCTGGTTTCTGGATCTCCATCAGCTACTGGCTAATCAAAGTTTATTTGTCTAGGTCATGAATTCAGCATCTCAGCACCTAACCACCCCCAGCACTGTCAGCTCAGGTCTGAGTTTGGACTGTTGACTGCTCCCTTATAACTGGTGTTCTCTTCTCTGTGCCTTGTAATTTTAAGCCAAAGTTTTCAAACTGTATGCAGCGCTGCCATTGTACCCTGAGCCAGGAATTCTGGCATCTCCCTTAGCAAGTCTAATGTTGCTTGGTAATCAAATGCATGCTTCCTGCTGGCTAATGAAGAACAGCCCAGAAACCCCAGTTCTCCACGAGGTGCCTTCAGTGAAGAATAGTGAATTCAGATTTAAAAATTTAACAGCACAGAGTATTTTCTTTTCCGTGGTCTCTTATGACAAAGAGTAGGAGCTGTGGGCATCAAATTTCAGTGATAAAAAGAGAAGCAGCATGGCATCAAGTGACTAAGTGCCTTGGTACTGTTAATCCCTTACAAGCTAGCAATTAAAAGGAACAGGAGGATCCTAGGATTTGAAAAGAGCAGCCATTAGCATGTTTAACTATAAGCAGCTGGATATTTTGTTGCAAAAAGCGGGCAATTGGTTAAATGTCAGATGGGACTTTAAATACTTTTAAGCATATCTATTCCAGGTGTCTTCTTGAACAGGTACCAGCCTGCTTCAAGAACAATTTCTTTGTAATTTCATTTAAAATTTAGGAAGTGCAAATTAAGATATCATATATACACAGATTTTTAGCCAACTTAATCTTTTCACTGCTTGAATGACTTCTGGATTTGGCTGTTCACTTTGTGCAGTCAACATCAGTCTCTAAATCTGAAAAATTGGGTGTTTTATTTTTATTTTTCAATTTTAAAATGGGGAAATAAATGAATTCACAGTGGACTGAGGATGAAGGACAATTAGTTTGCCTTGTTGCTGTAGCTTCCACTGTGAATAATGTGCTATTTAGACTTTTCCTCTATGTCAGTCTTCAAAATGAAAACCCAGAAGGTTCCATAAAGTCTATGCCTTTAAGACTTGCTGCAAAGTTTGTTGTCTTTAGATGGAATAGAGAAAATGACACTGTGAAAAACAAATAGGTACACAGAAATTGCTAAGACAAATTTGCCATGTACACACACACAAACACATTTTTTCCTCATGGACAGCAAGAGAGAAGAGCGCGTACAGGAAGTCATTATTGCTTGCTACATTTTCATGCTTGATTTTTGGAATTATTAGTGTTCAGGAGCCACGTGTGCATTTGCATACCATCTCAACTGCAGTACCTCTACTCTGGCAGTATTCCTCCAGAACACATACTCAAGAGAGAAAGGAGAAAGCTATCTCGAACTGACACCTTGAACTTGCACATAAGAAAGGGGTTTTGCATTATCATCCATATTATTATATTCAACATCAACATGTGCGATGTTTTGTGTGAATACCAGAGCCTATGGTCTGTTCTGTAGAGAACATATCAGATTTGTTTTGTTAGAAATAAGTGCGATTAGCATAAATTGACCTTAACAACAGTAACAAAATTTGAAAGTAATTGCATCCAAGCACCATCATTTTTGTGGAGCAAGTTTTAGCTGCGCTGTGAAATATGCCTTTTTAAAAGCCTTTTTTTTTCTTTCCCCTCTGAAAAGCAGCAGGTATTGCCAGCCAGATAATTTTTCAAAAATGTTCCAGGATTTCTTATGGATATTAATTTCTGTTTAAGTCTCTCCAAACTTTGGCAGAAAGACAAGTTTCATTTTTCTTTAACAAGTCCTTTAGTTGTGCAGATGTTGTAGCCAGATTGGCAATAAATTTTGCTGTAACAGTTAATTCAGCTTAGGGAAAGATGGTGTTATTTAATATTCTGATTCTGTGTCACCTTTTGAACCTTAATTTATAGGTGATGTATTTTATAGTTAGCATTCTGTGGGAATCTGCAAAACCCATTAGATTTTTGTGTTCTCTGCCAATGAAAGTCTTATTGCTCTAAATAAGTATCTTCAAATTACAAACATTGCCCATTGTGTAAAGTGAAAAAGTCCATTTTGATTACACCTCTCTAATGTCAATTTTGTTTCTCCTTTATTGGCCTGATTAAAAGCTACCGAAATGAGAGAAAAATGAAAACTCTCATTGACTTAAGTGGCTTTGAAGCAGTTACTTCACATTGGTTCCTTATTACACTTGAGAAAAGATGTTTTTTTTCCTCGGTTTCCATTTTGCCTTGTCACCAGTATTTTGCCTAAAGATCAGGAATCTAACTTTGCACTCTCATAACCTCCACCATCTACACTAACAACAGCCTATGAACTGCAACAGTTCATTTCAGCTCAAAGACCTTCTAACTTCATAAAATACGTTTGATATTCCTATGAAATGGAGTGTGGCCTTTACCCTGGGAACTGTACGTGTCTCTAAAGTCAGTTTGGGCTGCGTTGCAAGCAATGCTCAGGATTTGCCTTTTTTCTTTTCCACCCATTCAGCAGATAATCTAGGTCAGTGATTTTCATCATCTGTTCCACTGACTGTTGGGAGTCTGCACATGACTTCTCAAAGCAGTAAAGCAAACCAGACCTGCTCCCATTTAGTCAACATTCACTATACAGGGCTCTGCATCCTCCACAGGATGTATTTGGGACATCCCCAGATCCCCAAAGCGCTATTCTGGCTGTAGTGTTCCTGCCAGACTCTGCGGGAGTGCTTCCTCCAGTCTTGGCATCTGCTGTTGGCTGATGCAGAGCTGATGAAGTTATGATATTTAAGCTGCCAGTTTTGGCAGCTGTGTTCTGTAATTCAAAGACTTTGAATTTGGGGGTTCAGATATTTGACCAGCAGTAATATAAAATGACAAGTGATTGGTATAATTGCATAATACTCATGACAACTAACATTTTCAAAGAGCACATCAGAACCTTTACATCTGTAAGACCTGAATCAGAGTTGCAAAGCGTGCTTACTTTTAATAGCTGGTTTTGCTGCAGCAGCCAGACTTACTGTGATCTCAGGGAATTTTGTTTTACTTCAGTGCTTCAGTAACTATAGGATCTGTCCCAAACACAGAAAAATAACATTCTTGCTGCAGACAAAGCAATCCCATTGAAAGGGGATGTTTGCATTCTAAACACAAGCCTTTCTGCTGGAGGAGATCCCTGTGAGATTTTCTGTTGTATGAATGATACTGAATAAGAACCATGATGGAGGCACATAGATCCGGTTGCTTGCAACCAGATGTTACAGTCCCAGGCTGGTGCTTGCTTTCCTGGATAGGAACCTTGCTTTGTCTAGGTGAGTGGCTTCCTCTCCCCTTCCTTCCCCCTACTCAGGCTTGGACCTACAGCAGCTCAGCTTTGTGCTCCCCAGCTCATCTGAAGAGGAGGTCTTTCTGATACACTGGCCATTAGATACTAGTGTTTATCTATTCTGTGGCATCTCTTTTTCCTGCACCTCTAATCCTGCCTGCCAGGCTGTCCAGCATCCCAGGTGACTGTATGATCCCAGAGCACAATGGTCAGTTGAATTTTAACCAAATTTTGTCTAAAAGTCAGGTGTATCCAATGTTCAAGACGTGAAGACTGTGGGAAGAACATAAGAGCAAACCGAGGAGTCTATATTCTGCTATTGCACCCAGAGTTACCAGCAAAAACTTGCTCAAGAGGAAACAGCACGTACCAGTAAGTGTGTAAACAAACTGTCAGCCCATAGAAATTAGGAGAAAAAGAGAGATATAGTGCTGCTGCAGTCCCTAGCCAAGCCTTGCTTTCCTGAAGTTGAGAAAATAGCAGCTTCTTGCCTTAAATACTTGTTTGTTCTCACAGGGATTTAGGGAAGCTTCCATGCAGATTCTGAATTGGACCTACTATTCATCCTTGCAGATTTTTTACAGTCCTTTTAGAAAGCCAAGCTGAAAGGAAAATAGCTGAAGGTTTCTTACATGGCAGATCGCTTTCTGTTGCACTGCAGTAAAATGGTTGGCACTCAGTGGAGCTAAATTAATAAACTTTTTTAGTATGGCTTGAAGTTATAGCTGCTATATGCTGGAGTAGATGGATAATTGGAGTGGTCAGAGTTGTATCTGCAGTGCTGTGAAATTGATGTAGTAATTCTGGACCAGAAATTATCTAAATTTAGGAGAAAGCTTGAGCATATGCATAATGTACCTTCCTGAATTCTGCTGAGACCTCCAGGGAATTGGCTTGTGAGTTAATAAAGTGTTAATTAAAATTCGCAAGACAAGAAAAAAAATTTCATTAACTGTCTATTGACAGCTTCCATGATAAGGTAAACAGTCTATAATCATTAACAGATCGTGCAGAAATATGCATGGGTTTGCTTATATGTGTTCTAACAGAGCCATTGAAAAGGAATTACAAATACAGGCAAAAAGGATATAGTTCTCATATGTCACTTTTTATAGAGTTGATTTGTATTTTGATTCCTTTTGCTGTGAAGGTTGCTAAGAGTTATGGCTGTCTGAGGGTCAACAAATTTCAGAAGGAACTAGCCCTCTCCATCGGCCTGAAAAAAATCTCAGACCCTTGAGCTTTGAAATTCATGACACCCATATGGAAAAGTATCATTTGCAGTGATTTATTCTGACAGTTACATTATTGGGTGCATGTTAACCAGGACAAATAGCTGTACAGGAGAGGAGTACAAGGAGCTGCAAATTACACTTTTAGAAACTTTTCTCTGTATGGTATGCTGGTAACAGAGAACAGGCAATGGCTTTTCATAGGGTAAAATTTCATCAGCAAACTTGCATCAATCACTCCTGGCTTTACCAGCTGTAAATAGGTGGACCATACCAAACCCCCACTGCCAAATCTTTACACCAGGCACCCTTTACACCAGGCTGTTTCATTGGGCTCCTAAAAGCTTTAACTACATAATAAGTTTGAATGCACAGAGAGCAGAAATAGCAAATATTAATGTGGTGTCACTGTAATTTCTTTTATTACTTCCTCCTTCAAGGCTATTGCATAATCTGGCACAATACAATACATTGCTTTATGTTTCCTCTTGTACAAAATGTCCCTTTATGTCAAATTTGGTTTGCAGACTTACAGTCATAGAGAAATTCCTCTCACTCAGAGAAACAGTGAGAGTGTGAGGTTGTTGGCACATCTCCAGTACCATTGTTAACAATTATGACATGACTGTCAAACCTTATTATCAGCTTTTAGGAATCTCTGTGAGATCCTGTAAGCACAGCTGTTTGGCTTTTCTCTGAAACACTGCTCTTGGAAGGCAAGAGAAAGAGGGAATGTGCATACCCTTTAGGAGGAATCATTGAATGCTTGCACAAAGCCATAGCAATCAGGGTTTTTTCTGGGGGGGTCCACCTTGTCTCTGGTTATTTTGGGGTGCCATAGCTTTGTCCCGAGCCTTGCAACAACTTGGTTGCTTTTTAAATCTCTACAAGAGATGTTTTGGCAAGTGGCTCATAGCAAGACAAGAAAGGATGCTGGCTCAAATTGAAATTTCTAAATTGGAAAGGAGGTGGGAGCAGAAGAGGAGGAGAGGGTTGGGAAAGGGCTGTGCCATGTTACAGTAACCTGCATTCCTTGCTTTGTCCTGACTGCCCCAGTGCTTTCCACCCTGTAAGGCAGAACCTACGTCATGTGGTGACAGAAGTGAATCCTACTCTTGGCCCCCATATCACACCTTGTCTCACATTGCAGAGCACTCTCACATTGTATTAATTGGTTCTTCCCAGATGAAAATAAACTGGAAAAATATTCCCGCAGGAGCACACCCAATGCACACCTTCAAGAAAGAGCCATTCAGCCCATGGGATGAGACTAGCTCTGTTTTGCAGTAAAAAGCCCCAGGATGGCACAGAGCAAACGTCAGGTCCCCCCCACCAGCTACTGATTAGCCCAAGCTGCTGGTGAAGACCTAGCCCCATGCAACAGAATGTGTAGTGCTTAGCATGACAAGAGACAGACCATCATGGTGAATGAGTAAGAAAACAGCAATCCTCATGTTGAATGGTAGTTTCAGAACATAAACTTATCCATTGCCATATGATTTGCTGCATTACATCCAAAGGGAGATTTGACAAGAGGTTTGGAAGGCTGCAATGAAGAGGTTTGAAAGGATGCAAAGAAGCAGCATTGCATTTACCTACTGTATCACCACTGCTAATCTGCCAGCGGAGAGGTATTCTGTAGTTTTAAGATAAGATATTTAGCAGGCCTCTATCTCGCACCCTGATGGCACAAAAAAAATAATAGATATTACATTTCACATGCTGTTTCTGAGTCTGGAACGTCCCTCTCCTGCTGGCCTTATCAAAACTCCTGTTGTAATTGGCAAGTTTTCATTTCAGTGGGAATCCTGGGGGTGGGGGGAAGGTCATTGATTTCTCACAACAGATTCAATCTTTTTACATGCCTGACTGCCCTAAATCACTACAAGTAGGAAACTATTTTCAAAATTTCTCAAGAGCCCTGAATGTATTGATTGAATCTAACTTTGACTTCAGACATTAAACTCTTTCTTTCCTTGCAAAAAACAACCCCTAACCTTCTGTAAGGCTACTTGGTTTTAGCTGGCAATCTGTTCTTGCTTCATTTATTTATGCTTTTCTCAATAGCATTCAGTTTAAATCTTTGATAGCTTGTTCAAAATTCCCTTATTATCTTTCTCACATTTGCCAGTGAAAGTTAAGTTTGAATTTTCTCTCTTTGTGTTGGTTAAATTACTAGCCCAAAACAGTTGCTTTATTTTGTGTTAATAGTAGCATATTGCCTGTGTAGTCATGTTTATAATTATTTCTCCTAGATCCCACTATCCCCCATTAAACTGCAAGAACTTTGAAACTCTGAAGTTGGTTAATGGGGAAAAAAGCCCTTCACTGTTGGATAAATCTTATTGGTAATATCCTCCCCTGCCTTTATAAATATATTCTGAGAGTTAATGCAGTTAGCACAAAGATTAATTATAATGTTTTACCTCATTTCCCCCAATCTATTACAGTGAACAGTTCTATTAGAATTGTAGATGTGGTCCATCACCTCAATGGCCTCCAGTCTGGTTTTTAAGCTGTGCAGGTGCTTAGGATGCAGAATATCTGAAGTCTACAGTGTTCCACAACAAGAAGGCTTACAGACTCAGAACTATGTATTTTGAAAACCAGATTAACTATATGGAGTTTACCTGGAGTACATGGAATAATTTACAAAATAACAGCAAAATATAGAGGAAAATGAATTCTTTCTTTCATTTAGGCTAGAGAACTCAACCTGTTGTAAAGTCTTTGTCACTCAGAAAGTTGAAAATCGCTCTCCTAGTCAGTAGGTATTTAGGGGTGGGAAGGAATGCCTATTATAAATGGTAAAAGGAACAAACATTGAAGAAAGCCTTCCATATGGAATAGAGAGCCTTAAGTTGATCTCATTAATTATTTTTTTTTGTGCCCACTGTTTTGAATGGAGTAAAGCCAAATCTCAATTATCAGCTTTATGTGCAATTTAAAAAAAGTAGATGTGTTTAGAAAACATCATTTGATGTTATTTAACAAAAAATAAACAACACTGAATAGTCAAAGGCTTCTTCTTATAATACAGGGAAAAAAATGAAAGATTTGTACCAAATAATTTGAAAATGTGTGGAAATGTGAAGCTGTTTCAACAGATAGCATTAGTAATTTTTATCCCTCTGTGGCTTATTTTTGTTCCATGCACTTGTGTCATGCTTTAACCCTAGTTGGCAACTAAGTACCAGGCAGCTGCTCACTCACTTCCCTCCAAGTGGGATGGGGAGGAGAATCGGGAAAAAAAGGTGACATCCATAGGTTGAGATGAGAACAGTTTAACAACTGAAATTAAGTAAAATATAATAAAAACAACAATAGGAAATAAAAAAGAGAGAAATAAAACACAAGAGATGCACAACACAATTGCTCACCACCGTTGACCGATGCGTAGCCCATCCCATCCCAGAGCAGCAGGCAGTTCCTTCCAGCTGACTCCCCCTAGTTTCTATATTGGGCATGATGTTCTGTTTTATGGAATATCCCTGTGGCTAGTTTGGGTCAGGTGTCCTGTCTCTGCTTCCTCCTGGCTTCTTGTGCCCCTCCTCACTGGCAGAGCATGAGAGACTGAAAAGTACTTGATTAGGGGAAGCACTACTGAGCTACAAATAAAACATTGATGTGTTATCAGCACTGTTCTCAGACTAAAGCCAAAACACAGCACTGCACCAGCTTCTAGGAGGAAAATTAACGCTGTCCAAACTGAAAACAGGATAAGGTGAATTGGAGGTAAAATGCAACCATAACATTTCTTCTGCCGATAGCTAGTTAAACCTACTCAGAGAAAACACATGCTTTCACCTTGCCAGTACGTGCACCTTGGTGCCACACTCCATTTCAGCACCAGTCAACATCTCTTAGCATTACTGTGACCAGGGACCACCACAGTGGCATTATAAATAGCTGTGATATTTGAGCATGAGGACTATGTCATCTTCTAGATGACAGCTTCTCCATGTTTAGCAGTGGGGATGTCACTCCTCCATCTTGGTACCAAGGCTTTCATGACAGTTAATAATCAGATCTCAAAATGCAATAAAGCTGTCTTGTGAATAATGCTAGAGGGTGGCCAGTTGAAATCCAAGGCATCAATTATTGCTGTAGCAAGCTATACTTTCTACTCCTGGATCTGCAACTGGAAACAAAAGAGGTTTCACAGTGTTTTGATCTAGCTTTGACAGGCTATGAGCACACACAAAAAATTAAAGCTGTCAAAGATGTAATAGCAACTTTTTAATGATGGCTATTTTAAACAACTCTGTGAAACTCAGACACTGAGCAGAAGAAGGAAGGAAGAATCAGAACAATGATTCAGTTTTCTTTCTTTTCCCTTCATAATCACATTTTATATTTTGTTTTGGATTAAAGGTCACTTGAATAATGTAATTTCTTTACTGTTTTTGTTTTGGTTTCAGAGATATTTTGTTGCTTTGTTTTGCTTTTTTTTGAGATAGGCTTATTAGGCTGGGAGGTTTCATCAGGAAGAAAACCTCAAGGGCTGCAGTACTGTCCAGAGACTGAGAAGACACACACTTTAGTCTCTGTCATGAATGCTGGCAAATCTCTTGAAACTCATATCCATTTGTATCCACTGTAACAGGGAAGAAACAGATCCAAGTGATGAGCAGTCACTGAACTCTTATCTGTAGCTTCAGAAAGTCAAGTATCTTTTGCCACTCAGACAATTCCTTCCAGCAGTGAATTGCACTATTTGTATTTTGTACATTGCTTCACTTAGTCCTAATATAATGAGGAGGTGGAGAGGACAGAGCATATTTAGTGGCACTGGATGAATAGATTGTGTCTAATCACTTCTGTCTCCTCCATACAAGAGCAGATTTTGGAGAACATCCCTCCTGTATGCACATCTGCGTGTAAGGCTACAGCCATTGTTCAGGTGTAGTTCCAAAGGCTTGCGGGTGCCTTTACATGTAAATAAAAGCTATGAGCACACACTGCAGTTTACAGTGCTCATATTATGGTGAAGCCTGAAACACACAGACATCTTTGCAAAAACTGAGTCCCTGGTGGGAAGCAGTCCTTGTGAGCACTGTGTAGAGTGCCATACCATGACTGTTACGGAGCTACACTCAAAAATGGTTCTGGTAACTTTGATGCAGAAACATGAAGCCTGTAGGAAGCTGAACTTCATAAAAACATGCACTTAGGCACACAAACTGTAATTTCCTCTGAAAGTTAATCTTTTCTATTTCTCTTATTACATTTGTAAATGGAATGCTGCTTTGAATTATGGCCTGGTACAGCACTACTTTTATGCTTCAGTAGTCATTGCTTTGGTATTTCAAGTATTTATTGTAGAATCTTGTCAACTCTCATTCATCATACACCTGCACACCAGTCCTGCACAAGGATAGTTTAGGACCACAGCAAACTTGCTGTTGGTATATTTCAAGTCAGCATTTATTGCTTCTCTGCAATAAATTAATGACTAAAAAATAACCAGCGAGAGTCAGCGGCATTACTTATGTGCTTAAATGTAAGTACTATTTGTGTTTTAAGCTGAATCTTGCCATAGTCATAAAATATATTGTACAAAATTGAATTTTGCCTTACATATATGATAACATTGATACTATTTTTATGATGGATCATCTGCATGAAAATACAGCTTCCTTTTCATGCAGAGTTTTTTATTCTATGGGTACTATGGTGAATCTTTAAAAAGATTCCTGCTAGCTGTCAGTAACTGGTAGCAAATCAATGTAATCTGCATTACAATACTTGCATCATGACTTTGAAAAGGAACTTCTTTGGCTGCATATGCATCCAGAATCACTTTAAAGATACCATTTCTGACATTCAGGGTTATCTTAGGCTTTGTTCTAATTAATTTCATTGTAAACTGAATTCAGGACAGCAAGAGCAGCAAGCCAACAACATTGAGACTGACACCTTCAGTTCATATTACACAAAATGCACAGTAGCACAAAACATGTCCTTGCATTGGGCTTACAATCTAGCTATGTTGCCTTTGTAGGAAGGCAGAAAGGGTTAGAACAAGTCCTTATTGTATCATTTAGGTGCCTACAGGCTTGCTAACCCCACATGAAAAATCCTGCATGATTCAACAGGAAAGCGCTCCAATTTATCATCAGTCATTTTTTAGAGGCTGTTGGAGAACTGTTCACTGTAGCAACAGAAGACAATAGTGTCACATACTACAGATATTAATATCCTCCCCAAGCCCTGGAAAAATGTAGAAATGTACTTTCATGCACATTCTGTAGCTAAGACCATCCAAGCACAAATGAAACAATTTGTGCAATGTTATACTGAAAACAAAGTTAGCTGTGGAACCCAATAGCTAGCATACCCCCTTAAAAAATCTCCAGCATACACGAAGGTCCTCCAAAGGCAACCCCTCTACAGAACTTGACCCTTAAATTGGATTGTTGCATTGCTGCTCACACACCAATCTTTCATCCAATCCCTGTAACATTTACAGGACATTTTATCAGGTAATTTTTCCAGCTTCTGCGATGATCTACATGAGGGGAATTTCTCCCTTGAAGCAGACAGGGTTGAGCATCACATGAACGAAGGTAATGAGACAGCAACAGTCAGAAAGACCCAAATGTATATGAGCCATTCTCTCCCCTGGAAATTCCTCTATTCTAGGAAACCTCATTTGAGAGCTCCAGGCATCCCATAGCAATGCCTAATTGATTCTGTATAAATAGATTATGCTTTTCTTCAATTACTTATTATTCTAATATCTCAGGATCTTTAAGAGTCAACACTTAAAAACTATTCACCAAATTTAAGATTGGCTTCTATGCTGGAAATTTCAAAGTGCAGGGGAGCATGGTATCAGCCACACTTTTGAAAGTGTGGGTATTTCTGCTAGCAGTTTATACTTAAGACTTCACGTGAATTAATGTAGTAAGGAAATATTTTTGTGGCATAAAACACACTAAGTAAAGCTGTCCCTGCAAAATAAATCATCAGATTTCTTTGGTAAACAAACTAATCTTGGCCTTTCTAGCAGTGGCGATGCTGCTATTGCTTCCATAAAGACAATGGGATAGAATTTTTTTTTCTATACTAAAGTGGATTTACTGAGGCTGAAAACTTTCTATTGTCTGTTCGTGAACAAGTCAAATGTATTAAAATGGTAATTCGTTCCCATATTTTTAATCCTCTCAATGTGTTTCCTTCACATATACAGTGTGAACCAAAGATAGCAGGATTTAAGAAAACAAATGATCAAGACCATGTTCGACAGAACTTTGAGCAACCAAACATTTGGTCTAGTAGAAAGTGTCCCTGCCCATGGCAGCGGGGGTTGTAGGTGATCTTTAAGGTCCCTTCCAACCCAAACCACTCTATTATTCTGTGATTTGCAAATTTTATTTTGGCATATTACGTTAACACAAGTTCAAAGTAATGGAATAAATTACAGATCCTTGAAGAAAAGAGAACTTTGTCATTTCTGAAACTCATCTGTTAGAACTGGGCACCAGAATTATGTATAATCCTTTATGAATTAGTAACTATAATAATTCTACTGAATAGGTCAAAACTATTGCAAAGAAACAGACTTCTGCTTGGCATTGATTTATCACTGCTTTTAATGAAACCACCATGAATAAATCTAGTCCATTATTTATGAAGTTACCTACTTACTCATTCATTTCCTTTAATTACAATTTTCAAATCATTTTGTCCTCTCATGATTTCTTCTACCACTTCTGTGGCAACCTTCTCCAAAACCATTCATATTTCTTGATGTTTAGATTTACCATCCTTGCTAACGTTCCCACTTTACGGGAAACAGCAAACTAGTGCATTTTATCCAATGTGATGAAATTATGGTATGGATGTAGGACAGTACCTGTTCCTAAAGCACACAGAACACTTAAACTTGATAAAAAATCTTTGGGAACCCTCTTCCTCTTGAATAATTCATGTTTTGTTTGATTCTATATCAAGCTGTCTGAAAAGATGCCATAAGGATGGGTTTTTTTGAAATGTGATCTCAGAACTCTATATGCCAACATAAGGCTGATTGTTATAAAATGTAAAATTTGCTTCTTGAATATAATTTCTATTTGAAATTTACTAATTGCAATGTCCAGCCTTTTTGTAGGGCCTATGTTTTCATGATCTTGCACATTCCTGCTGGGAAAGGCAAGAAACTAAATATTTTTCATTGGATTCTCAAATTAAGGCTAAATTATATACAGATGTCTTTGCCAATGGCAGAATAGCAAGATTTATGGGCATTTGCAGCTTCTAGTAAATTTAAGAACCCAGGGTGCTGGCCTGTATGACTCACAGGGCTCAGACTGCTGAAAGTCCAGATTCTCTGTCTCCCATGGTAGATCCTGAAAACTGCTGCCATCCCATGCTCTAAAGTGTTCTCTGTTACTTGGCACAGTGATACTGCCACTAATGTAAGGAAATGCTCTTTAAGAGTGTTTCCTCCAAAGCTGACTCCCTTCAGCATCTTTTCATATGGTAGCCCTACCCTACCTTCTGCACCTCTAAAGATCCAATTGGTGCTTATGAATTTATGAGGATCAAAATGCCCTAAGCTGTTCTTTTCATGTTTTATTCATGTTTTCAACCTCTCATTTTATTTACCTGATACATTGTCTGCCAGAAGTAGTTTTTGGCAGAGAGCAGATAATTCATTTTGTGGACATCTGCTCAAAATGTTTTGTGAATAATTAGAGAAGTCTGTAGGGTCCATTCAATGGGATTGAGCGCTGACAATATCAAGAGATTTCTGATCCTCCACTCCTCCTCTTAATAAAATAAAGATTTTCTTTAAAAAAGAAAGTTTCTTCAGTATTTAAATTATATTGCTGTAACAGAGCAGAAGAACTTATGAGATGTTGGGCTGCAGTCATCTTTGTGACACATTTCACTGCCTCCACTCTGATGGTGAAAGAGGGAATAATTCAAAGCTATATATGAAAGAATAGCTTTATAAAAAAGGAGTGGGAGGGAAATAGCTGACTGCTGTGTGAAGATGATGCCACATTTTAATAAAAGAAATGCTAACTTTTAAGTAAGGGATGAACACACGCTTTTTCATTACTGTATTTTACTTGCCAAAATAAGCAAATTATAGTGAAGTTTTTCAACGTATTATGTGCTTACTTATCAGTGCAGTTATTCATGCTTATTAGGTGAGGGTTACCCAGAAACATCTGGTGTAGTTTAAATATTTGTACCATTTTTGCTCCAATCCAAATCTACCTGGAAAAATCACTGTTTGCTGCTGGTGGTCTGTTTCCATTTCAGTGGTCTTTGTTTTATGGTAGAGCTCCATTTCAGTGGTCTTTGTTTTGTGGGAGAGCTCAGAATAATTATCTTCCACAGTATTTTAAACTACCTAAAAGCATCCAGTCTCTGAAGAGTTTTTAGATATAGCATATTTAAAACATATGATTTCAATGTCTTGATGCTTTAATTTTGAAGATTTTTTGGCATGCTTTTAGAATACTCAGAAATGAACAAAATTAGCTATTTAATAAGTTATTCGTCTTTTTCCTAGCTCCTTGGCATAATATTTCAGATTGTCCTCTATTTATGTTTCTCTTGAAAAATATTCTCATTAAAAAGTGGTAACAGCCTTTAAATCTTACATAGTTTCATACAATGTGCCAGTGACACCAAATGCTTCCTTTTCTTTATTCCTGAGCTGTACTCAGTCTCCCATCAGCCATAAGACTACTTTTGAAGACAGATCAGTTTTTGTAAATGGTATTTCAATTGCCAACTCAGCAAATAAAAGTTACTGTTTTGGAACTGGAAGGCAATCCCCTTGCAGCCTGGGGTTTATGATGGCTGTATACACTACACAAACATCCTCATCATTGTGGAAATACATATCATAATCACAAGACATTAACTGACCCTATAGATGAAATTATGATATGATTGTCTCCTATATCAGGCTTCTGAATTGCCTTTTGAGGGTTTTGTTCACAGCAAAAGGCACAGAAGAGCCTTCAGACAGTTAGCAATGGCATTGTTAACTACACTTTCACCTTGCTGCAAAGCAATGCTCATATGATAATCAAATCTTTATTTTCTCTTCATCAGTACATTTCTTGGTTTGCCTGGGCTTAAATGAGCTATTCTGTAGCCATTTATTGAGTCTGTCTGTCTTTTTTTTCTAATAGATTTAACTACACCAACTGGAAGTTCAGGAACAATTTCATGTATTTCATTTTATTTTCTTCCAGGAAAAAAAGAGTGACATTTTTGTGTTCAGTTCTAGTTTATTCACAACAGGACAGAGCACATTCCAGCACAGGGTAGCTGTTTTATCAAGGCCATTACTTCAAGACATTACAGGCAACTTACAAATATATTTTTAATTGCATAGAAGCATTAGTATGTTGCTTATATCGGGGTAATCCAAGAATCAAAGAAATACAAATAAATACTATATTGATTACTTGAAAAGAGACAATTGACCTTAAGTCCTCACACTGAACTGCTTTGCCGTATGTCCTGAGGCATGATGCCTATTTTGAACTCTGCTGGTGAGAGCTCATGTTAAAAACTTCCTTCAGAAGCAAACAGGTTGCTAAATCTGTTACCAGCAGTTTTATTTGAGCTGCTTCCCATTTCTTTGTCCCTTTCTGCTTTTAAATTATCTTTCTTTTTCTGCATCTTACTACGTGTATCTTTTATATATATTTACTAGTTTATTTTTACAAGTGCTATAAAAGTGGGAAGCAACTATCTGGCCTGGAAAGGGGAGTTGAAAATTTGTTCTGGATGTCACTAGATAGTTCACTTTTCAAGGTATTTGACTGCCTTCAAACCTTAAATATTAACAGTGGGTGTAAATACTGAAGAATCAAGATTTATTGCAACATAAATAGGTACCAGATATAAAAGGAACACTGAAATTTTCATACCTGTTATTATTAAGAGAATCTATGTGGTCTTTTTGGACATTTCTCAATTTCTCATTGAATAGGATGCCTGGTTTTCTCTTTTTGGTTTACACCTGAAAAAAAAAAATAAGGCAGCTTAAAACCTAGTAAATGACATGCATCAAAAGCTTGGAACACTACAGTGCTTGTATTGTTAGACACAGTCTACTAATAGAGAAGATTTGAAGCAAATTTTAAACATAAATGAGGCTTGCATATAATGAATTGTATCCTTATAACTATATTGTTATACAGTTAACTCTTAGCTAGCTTTAATCAAAGATTATGGGCCTGGTTATCTTTGTAGCTAAAGGACAAAGACCTCTATTGAGGGCAACTCATCTAACATAAGGAAAGATGCTGGAGAGGCAGAACAGGGAGAGGACCACATTTTACAGCAGAAATCTCAATGGCTAGGAAGACTGATAGTCACATGTAAACAGGGGAGCAGCATGCTGATATGTAGCTGTATTTATTTTCTTGATAATTATCTTCTGTTTAAAAAGGACTCCAAGTGACAACAGCACAAAGATAAGCTTGCATCTAGTGGCTGCAGCAGATTCTTGCAAGTATTGTTGACTCATGCTAACTATAAAAAGGAAGAGTATACATGAGAGTTTTCATGGGAGGTTTCCTCCCCCATACCTAGTGGGCATTACAAGCATGCAAGTGAAAGAAAGGTGGAATAAAACACTATTACTAAGGATTTACTGTAATGTCAAAAGAACTTTAATTACAGTTGGCTCCAGGACTCTCTCCCTGTAATTGTGCATTGGAGCTTTTCAGCAGCTGCTCATCAGCAATATATTCAGCAAGAAATAGATATTATCTCACTTTTCTCCTACACATAGTGAATTATCTGTAGCTAGTGGAAAGCATTTGCTGGACTGCTTTATGGAAAGTTCAGGATAAAAGGGAAAAAATATCTTCCCTCCCCAGTGAGTATTAGTGGATCTTTCTACTGGTCTGTCTGGGACCCTTCAGCTATGCATTGCTTTTGCAGGAAAGTTCACATCGTGTTAGCGTATTCTCTTGGAATATTAAAATACAGAGATGGAGGCAGTCTAAAAGCAAACAAGCTGATTGCCATTTCAGATCTTCTGAGGTCAGACTGCACTGCTAAAACAGTAAGAGTCCAGGACAGCTTTTCAATAGGAGTAATGGGAGCAATACAGCCTACCACAGCTTAGGATGGGACAGTATAATTTTATAAGCTATGGTTGCCAACCTAGCAGGGCACTGAGTTTAACACAGGGTTCCTTCCAGGCCATGTTTCTAAAGAGACTTGATGCTCCCCCCAGTTAACAGTAATAATAATAATAAAATCTCAGCTATTTCCTGTGCTGGGACTGGCAGATTTCATGTTGGTGCAGAAGCAGAGGTGACCGCTCTGGCTGAGGAAGAGGGGCAGCTGGCAGTACCCGGACAGGGCAGCAGCAGGGGCAGAGCTGGCTGGAGGCAATCTTCATCAGGCAGTTGAGGAGCCACTTTAACCACTGATGACACTGGAGCATCTGGACACCTCTCATCCAGCCCCTGTGTCAGGGACTGGAATGCAACTACCTGCAAGATAAACTGCAGTTACTGTCTAAAACACACAGATGGTTTAGTACAAGAAAATGAAGAAGAGTCCTATCAATATCAAACTGAAAATTGACATGTGAATTTTAAATGGACAGAATGCAATCACCCAAATAGGAACTTGGCTTAGGCTCCAAGCAATAGAGGGTTTTATATCTGTATTTTGGAAGTTTTATGGGCTTACACAGCCATGCCATGTAAATAGCAGAAACAAAATAATAGCTGTACTAAGAGAGCTGTTCAGACTGTGCTTTTATGTAGTGATACAGTGAAATCTCCCTACTTTAAAACTGTGCTGCCATAGCACAGAGACTGAAGCATTCAACTTGCTTTTTTGCTGATTTAACAAAGAAACAAAACCAAAACAACAAACCCCAACCTAACAATTGTATGCAGACAGTTCCCATCCATAAAGATATGAGGTATCTAACTAAATTGTAAATCTGATATATAACTCTAGACTCCTAGTGCAGTCCCTGTTAAAGCTCAGTGCGCGCATCTGGGGGAACAAGTGCCATTTATAAATCCAAAGCAACCTAACAAGCTATAGTACTGTATCACCACTTCCTGCAGAGACTTGAGGTTCAGCTGCCTTGGGAAACTCCTGGTTTTCTCTGGTGCTGCTTTGAGCAGGGTCACTGGAGAATGCTGACAAGAGAAATACTTGCATGTGACTAAGGCTGCCTTACTTGGTCCTGAATTACTTGGTGTTGAATGTTCACTTTTGGCACAAGGAATGCCTACTGAATCACCCATTTGTTGCTTACAAAAAATTAAGGAAAAATTCCTTAGAGCTCTCCTCATAAAAGAATAGGACACTGATGTGTTTCAAGCATACTTTATTCTTTTAGTTCAAACAAGAATATAATGCAAGATAGCATATTTAAAGAGGTACATTTTGCCTTTATAGTTTCATTTCTCCCCCTTGCACTGCCTTCATAGCATCCCAGTAGTGCTGTCAGATTTGGCACAGATACAGAATGATTTAGCTGTCTGCAGGGGAGGAATTTAGTTAAGAAATGACACAATTCCCAAGCTTATCCAATAGTTGTCTAAATTATTAGCTCCTGTTTCCTGTCTTTATTTACAGAAAAAAGCACAACAAAATAGAAGTAATTTCTATTATGTTCTTCCTAACTACCTTCAGCAGTGTTGTTGCCTCACCCGCCTAAAGTTTTAAGCCACTAAGTGCATAACTGAATTCTCATTATGCAATTTCTTACTCATTTCAAGTAATTAATCATAAGAATTTTAAGTAATCCTGTGGAGAGATCCTCTTCTCATGTAAGAGCTGCCTCGGATGCTAATTCCAGTTCTGACAGAAGCTAAATGCCATAGCTTTTTTCTTCTGCCTTTCCTCCACTGTACCTTTTTCCTGTGTTCCCACCAGTGTTGCCACATGGGTTTTTTTTTCCATTCTTCCTGAATGGGGTTTAAGTACAGAAGTACTGGACAGGCTGAAATCTCAAGATAATAACCTTTGAAGGTACCCAGAAGAAATCACCAAATTCTGAAGTGAATACTTAGATTTTCTTTTTCTATCCTACTCTATGAATTAAGCCAAGGTTAACATATTTAAGTCCCATTCCCCCACTGTAATTCCAGCTTATATGGGTAATGTTTTTGTTTTCACAGCAAGCCTTCCAAAGTAACATCAGCTAAAACAAGTTAGCACCCTGTCTGTTGGATATATGCATTCATTTTAGGAGATAAATTGCAAAATAAATATTGGTTGTAATCCAGAAGTGACACTTGCTAGTTTATTGCATGATGCTGAGCCGAAGCAACTTGCAATCTATGTGCTGCTTTAGAGGTACAGTTTGGCTGTTCTTGACTTAGAGGTTGGTACTGGGAGCTGTGCCTGGGAAACCATTCATAATTACTAAGCTACTCCAGGGGCCAGGGTTAGTTGAAATTTCAGCAGCTTTCCTGCCTGCAGAATCTATGCAACCCTGTAAGACCAGCATACAGAAGTGGGCCCTGAAGTGTTGTCCTAAAAATAACAGGATGTGCAGAGCATCGCACAACCTAGCTCATAAATCAGCGGTTTTGTTATGTTTATATGTCATTTGTAAATTCTGTGAAGAACTCAAAGCAAACTGAATGTCATAAATCTTGGAAGAAGCCAGTAATGCTTATAACTTATGCACCATGAGAGGTATTGAGTAGTGTCACTGAGTTTTAAGAGGCTGAAAAGAGAAACAGCCTGGATCCTAAACCCAGAAGTGGACTCATTAAAGGGGATGATAGATGTTTCTCCATGAGCAGAGGGTGTTCACAGACTGTCAAGAGCAGCCCCAGTCAGATGGGATGAGCACTGTAAGAGCAGAGAGCAAGTGAAACAGGCTAAGATGTGCCACCCTGGGCAATGAGGTGCAAGTCACACCAGCGCCTTGAGCAGGAGGGCAGAAGGAGCTACAAGATCAGGCACAGCAAGCAAAGGCAAGTTTTACAGGCTTACGAGTACTAGCTCAAGAGGGTCCCCAATGCATTTTTGCTTTGTATAACACTGTTCTTTACTACAAATCCATCCATGGTTTTAAGCAAATACAGCAAATCTATCAAATATACACAAGTACTTAATGAAACTGTTTTTCAAAGGTGCATAGTAAATGTGCAAGGAACCTGCCATCTTGTGAGACTCAAATTCACAGAATCACAGAATCCCAAGGGTTGGAAGGGACCTCAAAAGATCATCTAGTCCAACCCCCCTGCAAGAGCAGGGTAACCTAGAGTACATCACACAGGAACTTGTCCAGGCGGGCCTCGAATATCTCCAATGTAGGAGACTCCACAAGCCCCCTGGGCAACCTGTTCCAGTGCTCTGTCACTCACAGTACTAAAGATAATAGCAATTATAGATGTGTAACAAATTGCTGATTTTGGAGACATCTTTTTTTGACAAGCAGAAAACTTTTGGTGAAGGAGTGTGAGGCTGGATGACTCACAAGGTAACCTAATACACATGCTCACAAGCTAGTCCTCATTCTGACCTGAAACAGAAATACTGAAGATCCCCTAGAAATCTCCAGTAGAGTATGAAGCAGGGGGAAAACCCAAAATCTCACCAATGAAATCTACTCCATGCAGGTCATTACAATCAGGAATAACAACAAAGAGCAAACTGTGCTTCCTGGAGATCATAAGGGTTTTGGCAGGTTTCAGGCTGCATAAGCATAGTCCTAATAACCTATTATTAAGGGCAGTTACTGGAAGATGCTGCAACATTGGGAAAAGTAGGAGAGAGAGGCTTAAATAAATACAATCTGCTCACTTCTGACAGTGTTGCACAGGTCATCAGAAATAAAGGGTATCAATGCATTAGTGCACCCCTGAGAAGTCCAACACTACCTGTGTCTGTATCAGACATAACCGAAAGTAGCTACCTAAATGTAAGATATGATTTACCCCACAGTATTCCAATTTAAGAGCATAGGTGTCGATCAAAGTGAGCAGCAGGAAGAGAACATCTGTGATGAGAGTCTCTCTAGAAAGACTGTAAAGACAAGGTCTTACTTCTTTCTAAATTAATTTTATAATAAAGCTATTTGAATTCTCAGAAAGTTCATCTCAAAATAACTAAAATACAGCAGAGTTCCCTACACTAATTAATACTTTATTAGTAGGAAGGAGATTCACCACTAAATCCTTCCGTCTTGATACTTAAAGATCAAGATTTGTTTGCATACAATGAGACAGTGGTTCCTTATTGAGGATTCAGATTTATAAGACAATAGTGTCAAACCTCTGCAAGTCCCAGGACTGAATCAGTCCTTACCAATCATGAGTTGGAAGACAAAACAAAACAAGTAGGGGGGAAAGCGGAGTTGAACATCTGTGGACTGTATAGAGATTCAAAATTTATATCAAAAAAGAGGCACTGATGCCTCTTTAAAATATCACAAATCTAAACCTAAGCCTGGTGGGTGTCAGAACACACCATCTGTTAAATTAATACAGTTTAATTAATCAAAGTTAAATGTTCTTACTTTTTTTCACTTCTGTAGCTGAATCCACATTAATTCTACAGAATAGTGTATATCCGGCAACTGGATCCAGGAAGAATTCAGGATGATTAATGTGTTTACACTGAACATCCAGCCAATGGAAATGTTGAATTCTAAGATATATGGGAAAACTTGCAAAAAAAAGATAAAAAAAAAAAGACAAACAGCAGCAAATATTTAATGTACCATGTAAGGTAACGAACAAGAAGGTGGCCTGGGTATGGCTGCTGCTCTGCAAGTGACCGACATGGACATCTACATTCCTTGAACAATCTGCTATGAAAGATTTTTGCATGTGGAGGTATTATCAGGTATTATAACCTGTAACTGTCTTCAGCTCCTGGGTAATGTTTACTGATTTTGGATAAAAAGAAGTTCTATCAGTGCCTTTGAAATGAGTACAAGGGAGAAGACCTGCACTGAATTAGGTCCCATACAGATCCAGTAATATTGAGTCAACTAGCTTTGAATTCTCAATCTGATAACTGTTATTTGCCTTGAACCAGCACACAGAGTCCCATCCTGAAGGGCCTCATGGTGTGACATATATAATACAGACACCTGTCCTCATTGTCCTATCCCACAACAAAGGTTTTCCAGATAACCTCATAAATGATTAGTAATATTTTCATTTTATATATCATTGCACTTCCTCACATTGCTACTCAACCTATGCTATGGATTATCACAGAACAATTACCTGATGAGTTACTAGTACTTTATACAAAATAGCATAACTAGAAAAATATACATAGATACAATCTACTTTCTGCAAGTGGAGGTTTTTTGCATATCGTGGAAATCAGACAATGCTTTTGAAATGCTAGATTGAAGCAAGGGATTAATCTTGTCAATTAAACCAGATGTTGATATTTCATAGCAACTCCTTGGACAGTTCACAGGGCCACTGAGCTGGAGAGCTGGGTTGGACATCCCTGCACTGAAAAATGTGTTATTCCTACAGGAGATTAGGATGTGAACAAAGCTTTTTGTCTTCTTCATTGCGAACTACGCCAAAAGACTACTCAAGGGGACAGAAATAGATTAAATAAAAGGAGGAAACAGCCATAATTATGTTAGCAATAAGCAAAAAATATGAGCTGAAGGCTGAGAGTCACGTTTTAAAAGAAAGCAGGTTAAAACCCCAGAGGATCACAGTAGAGAACTCCTGGATTTGTAGTTAGAAACAAACGCAGACACCATGAACAGCCCTGAGAAAGGGTGCATCCTGGGGCTTTGCAGCTCCTCACATGAACACACAGTCACCACCCCTGCTGCTGAATTTGGAAATTACTGGAGGAGGCCTTCTGCTCAAGCAAAAGGGAGCTCAGAATTGAACAGAAGGTGAAGAGAGGGAGGAAAAGGAGAAAGGGAATGGCGTAGCTCTGCATGCGTAGATGCGTCACGTCCTCAAAGTATTGCAACCCAAAGAACTTGCATGCTTTCTGCTGCCATGCTGCCTGCAATGGCTGTAAGTAGCAGTGTAATAAGTTTTCTTTGTTAAGCCTACATGATACAGAAGACAACAGAATTTACTGAGCGGCTGTGCACAAAAGAACTAGACTTAAAAAAATATATATATTAAAAACAAAAGGTAAAAATCAGATAATGCAACTTATTTTTCAGGACATGTTTAGCTCTGTCGCCAGTGGTCCCTTCTAGGGGACACATGGAGAGCATTCCTGCTAGACAGAAACTACACTGATGCTTCTGCTTCCTGTGAGCACTCCTTCCTACCCCACCATGACATAGCTAAACAGTGCTTATCTGTTTCTTACCGGAGAGCTGGGAAAAATCTATGATCCTAAACAACTGGTTTCTGCTTTGCTGTGTCTATTTACATCTCGTGTTTGTAAGATCATTGTCGCCATAGAGATCTCAGTGTGATTTGACAGAAGTTTACATAGACAGTACCAGTAATAGCAAAAGAAACGGTAATGAAATTCCCCTTAGGTCAGCAGAAATCATCTACCCATGTGCTATCACTGCTCAATAACTTTCATTGTGTTCAAGGCAGGCATAAAAGGGACACAGAGTGAAAGGAAAAAAGTGTAATAGCATAAAAAAACGAAACAAAACAAACCAAACCAAACAACAAACAAACAACCCCAAAACGCCAAAAGAAACATACAGAGAATGCTCCACATTCCTGTGGGTGAATAACACCAGACATGGTGCCATAAGCTCCCACCTCCTCTTGCCCCACAGGTGACTCATAGCTGCACAGTTGTTTCTTTCTCTGGGTGCTTCCAAACAGCCCACACGCAGCACTGCCCAGCACGCTTCCTTCAGCACATACCAGGCCAAGCTTGCATTTACAACAATCACATTAGCAGAGATTTAATCTGGTTGCAAATCATTCCCAGGATCAATGGAGCACACAATGCAGTTAGCTGTTGAAACAAGGCCAAAACTGCAAAAAACCCGAGAGCTGGACTGCTGCAGCCAGACTCACAGTTTCAAAAGCAGCTCCATGTTTTGCCAGACACATAAGCTTACGCAGGTGCACTTGTGGCCACTTCCTCAAAGGCAGAACAGGTAGATCAGGCTTTTTATCCCAGTTTCTTTTCCAGTGCCATTGACTTACACATCAAGAAGCTGAAGGACTCTCTCTTCATCTACCACTTGGTTCAGCAGTGCAGTCACTCACCTCAAAACCAGCTGTCTCTAGCCTTCAGTACAATTCTTTATCTAATTGCCACCTTATAATTTCTCAGTTCTTAATCCTAGGACATTTGGGCAAGCCCAAATCAGCTCCTGCTACCTGCAGTCTTAACATACACCCTCTATGTTGAGCCAATGCATTACTTTAAGAGGTAAGGGTAGAGAGTACATGAGCAGGATGAGGAAAATGAGCCATGATTAACATCAGTAAGAAAGCAAAATTGTGAATATTGCCATTGAAGAAGATGGAGTTGGAGCAGTAGCCCACTTAAGTGTTACATATAAATAATAATAATTTAAAAAAAAAGGCACAAAACCCCACAAAAGCACTCTTTTCAAGATATAAAGCAGTGGCCAGGTAGAGGTGCCTAGCAGGCTAGTTGTCAGGCCACTCTCACTTCATCTTTCAAAGTACAACTGGTTTCCCCACCAAGAGTGAAACACATGGTTCTTATTGCCATCGTTATCTACATTTACCTCATCGTGAAGAGGAGGACCAGAGTGGGGAGCACTTGAGACAGACAGATGATGGTGATTAGGGCAATATTCTCAGAGATGAGATCAGATTTAAATTTCTTCAGAGAGGAAAAGAAATTGAAAATATGTTTCTCTTTATTGTGCATAAACAACTGCTGAACTCTTGCTTAGGTAGAGACACGAGAGGACAGAAGAACAGTTAAGTCTTCCTGGAGCAGGAATGTTATCCCCCCAAAGCATGTCATACAACTGAATTCTTCACTTTGGTGAAGAAAAAGAAATAAAACTGTTCGACCTGTTCATTTTTTCCCCTGTCCTTTGTGTTTTAGCTCACCTTATGAAGCAATTTAGGTAATAAAGTCAAGCAGAAAACAAGTGCTTGACTCCCTCTGTGCTACAGCAAGCAGGAGCGGATTCAGCTGCTCATGCAGCCACTGCTTTCTACCTTGTATAGTCATTTGCACCTGTGAAAACTGTGTTTAATAATACACGTGCCCCAGAAGGGCAGCGTTTTGTATGTACTGAGCACAGGCACAAATGACAACTCACTGCTCAGGGCAGGAAGGTATTTGCTTTTCCATCTGTTTTCCTCTGTGTGTGAAGAGGCTAATTCAGAATACCCTTGACATGGCTGTACAGATCACTTGGCCAACTACATGTCAGAGACAATTAGCAAAAAAGGGAAGAAGGCTTTCCTTTGGGGACTCTGAAGGCAAGTAGAGGACAGGCATTAGCTGAACAGTGTGAGTCAGGGTGAGGTTGTTCTATATCTGAGTTGCAGCTTAGCTTCTTTTAGCCATAAAGTTATCAAAAATACAATGTTGAATTTTGTTTGGGTTAGTGGTTCGTTCCCAAATGCTTCAGTGATTTATGACCCTGAGACTGAAAAAAAAGAATTGCTTTGTCTTCCTGTTAAAACTCTGTCCTGAGTCAGAGGGAAGAATAAGCTATTGGCTAGGATGCAGGTCTGGGACCAGAAAGATCTTGGGTTTTCTCCCTTCCCGTCATTAACATCCCATGTGACTTTTGAAATTTGTTTTCACTTGCATCTTCAATGTTATCTAGGTAACTAGTTTAGATTAAGAAGCTAAGTCTAGTTTAGATTCAGAAGTCTTTGTAAAAGGTAGAAAATCACTTCTTTCCTTTGCTGGGGTATGGTGAGAAGGAATACATGGGATTTTGAGTAGCTTAGCTATCAGTATAACAGGTGGATCTATAGCTAGACCAGACTCAAGCTATCTGTTGATGAATGGCATGAAGGGATATACCAACAGAGTTTAGCAAAAGCTTAATGAAGCTTTTGCACAGCAGGAACTAACAGCTATTATCACCTCGCTGCTTTGTATGTTCATCAGTTGATTTTTGAGGTGTGGGGAGGAAGAGGAAAAAACAGTTCTTTTTTTTTTTTTGTCTCAAGCTGATATCCTGATTAAATAACCAATTTAATTGTAATTAAATTGCTGAGATCGTATGCACAGCATTCCCAACTGCTTGTCACAGTACGCTAGATCACATTGCTGAAGGACCAGAGGAGGTCTCCAAAAGCAGACTATGGTCCTTGAGAATTATAGGCCATCCTGAGAGGAAAACCTGCTTATTTTATCTGGTTTGAGCAAGCTGAGCTAGGAAGTTGTAGAAGTTACTGGTAGCTGAACTGCCGAGAGAACAAGGCAATTTTACCCTGCTAACTGCTGAGCAGGTTGTTAAAGGGGAAGGTTCCTTGATCCCTGATTACTAGAGATGGTGATGCTCTCATTGCTCAGTTTGTTACTGTTCATTCGCACTGTGCTAGAAAATGGAAGACCATTCAACACAGGCAGACACAGCAATGGATTCAGACAAATTTACCAAGGAAGCGTGAGACAGTAATGGTCAGCATGATAAGTAGCAGAAGGAAATTACCATTTTCACTTTGACTCACTTTAATTGTTCAATAGCTTAAATCATGAAAGTTCACATTAGAAGTTCTGCAGCAAAGCCTACAAGGCATTGCCGCAGCATTGCAGAAGTGGATGCTGCTATCAGGATGTCCAGGGAGCTATGACTATATTTCACACATTCCTGTGCTAAGAGAAGACTGAGCTTCCTGATTTTGGCATCCTTCTATTTCATCACTAGTGCTCCTTCCCTGGCCTTAAATAACAGGGATAGTTTTTCACTTCCCAAGATACCAATACTGTTTCCCAGATAGCTGTTGAAATGGACATTGATGAAGGTTATACTGAGATGATAATATGGAAACACTAGTGTACATCAACTTGAGCCTCACTCTGCAAGGCCTGTGGTGCCACTTGGATTCAGAAATCGATTCTGTTAATTTTTGCCAGCTTTGTTAATGTCTTTCCCAATGCTGCTGCATGGCTTTGGGTAATTTTTCCCTGGTGCCTCCTTCTCCTGATTTCTCATTTTCTCTGACCAGAGAAATCCAATAAGTAGTACTGAAAGTTGCTAAAATCTATGGGCTTTCACATTTGCAGAGGACTGTGACAACTCTGCAGAACGTCAGGATATATATGTATAAGAAATTATAACTAGATATCCATGGATACATATGGGTCACATGAGCAATGTATGCACACACACATATATGTGAATACACATGGCGTTTCAAAGGAAAGTTTGCTTCAGTTTGCTAATGTGTACACCACTTATATTCTCATAATTTTTCCCTTAACTGTATTTTGTAAGAGCCACAGCACGTTGTCAAGCATAATAGTTTTTATCAGCAAAAATAAATTCACAACTGTAATTTCCTTTCAAATACTGAATAAATTTTTTTCTGGTAGTGTTTATTCCAGATTTCTCTCTTAGTGACTATCATTTAATTTCAGAATAGCTTATTGCTGCTCTGCGTTGACTTTGGAGTAAACTATTTAAAAGAAAATGGATGTCAGGCTTTCTTGTTCATATCAACTTTCTTCCTGAAATTCCTATATAGATAACATTGCCTGCCCTAGGTGTACATAACAGTAACTATTGATAGAACGGAAAGAATTAAATTTACATTTGAGACTATTATTCCTGTTCTTATCAATTTGTGAATGACAGAAACCCCAATGTTCAGAGTAGTACTCAGAGTCCTAATATTTCTTTGTTTTTCACTACTGTAGGTAGTGGTAATGTAAGTAATGTCTTTCATTACAGGCAGTGTTTTCCACTACAGTAAGTAATAGCAATTATGAAGAATATGTGCATAGTGAGGAGAAGGGGGAATTATCCAAGCAATAGCCTTTCTACCTGTGCTTTGAAAGTGTAACTTTAATTGAATACACATAGTTCAAAGCAAGGAAGACTTCTATGTTCAGATGAGAATCCCCAAGGCTGGATAATACCAAGTACTGACGGTGTATAGTACAGCCTGTTGCTTCAGGTTTGCTTAGGAAGTGTTCAGGGCTGACCTCACAGCAAAGAGCTGTGTGGTGACATCAGGTATTATCTGTATCTGGCCAGCCTCGGAAAAGCACCATCAACTCAATCCCTTGTACCATGGTTATTTGGTCCGTGTGATTCAGCCACATCCTATGGGCAGATTCAGACTCAGCAGCTGCAAACCCCAGGTGTCTGTTCTATTATGGTCCTCATGCTCATCACACCAGCATAGTAAGCCTGTTCCTATAAAACCACTTTTTGGGCACATATGGGTAAAGTTTTCAGAGTGATATTGAACCTCTGTGAATTCCACTGTAATCAGTAGACCCTGGATGCTTAACATGTTTACTGCTTTAGCTGATATTAAATCTGCTTGTACCCTGCACATAAGTGAACAGAGATGTATTAAGGCAAGCCTGCTTTGTAGGCTTTGGAGTAGCTACAGAATCACAGAATCCTAAGGGTTGGAAGGGACCTCAAAAGATCACCTAGTCCAACCCTTCTCCAAGAGCAGGGTAACCTAGAGTACCTCACACAGGAACTTGTCCAGGCGGGCCTTGGATATCTTCAATGTAGGAGACTCCACAACCCCCCTGGGCAACCTGTTCCAGTGCTCTGTCACTCTCACAGTAAAGAAATGTTCCTGATGTTCACATGGAACCTCCTGTGCTCCAGTTTACACCCATTGCCCCTTGTCCTATCACTGGACATCACTGAAAAAAATATAGCTCCATCATCCTGACACTCACCCTTTACATATTTGTAAACATTGACGAGGTCACCCCTCAGTCTCCTCTTCTCCAAGCTAGAGTCCCAGCTCCCTCAGCCTCTCCTCATAAGAGAGACGTTCCATTCCCATAATCATCTTTGTAGCTCTGCACTGGACTCTTTCAAGCAATTCCCTGTCCTTCTTGAACTGTGGGGCCCAGAACTGGACACAATATTCCAGATGCAGTCTCACCAAGGCAGAGTAGAGGGCGAGGAGAACCTCTCTTGACCTACTAACCACCCCCCTTCTAATACACCCCTGGATGCCATTGGCCTTCTTGGCCACAGGGGCACATTGCTGGCTCATGATCATACTCCTGTCCACCAGGACCCCCAGGCCCCTTTCCCCTTCACTACTGTTCAACAGGTCAGCCCCCAACCTGTACTGGTACATGGGGTTGTTCTTCCCCAGATGCAAGACTCTACACTTGCCCTTGTTGAATTTCATCAAGTTCCTCTCCGCCCAACTCTCCAACCTGTCCAGGTCTCGCTGAATGGCAACACTGCCCTCTGGTGTGTCAGCCACTCCTCCCAGTTTAGCACCATCAGCAAACTTGCTGAGGGTACATTCAGTTCCCTCATCCAGGTCGTTGATGAAAATATTAAACAGCACTGGTCCCAGCACCGACCCCTGAGGGACTCCACTAGTCACAGACCTCCAGCTAGATTCTGCCCCATTGACCACAACTCTCTGCCTTCTTCCTTCCAACCAGTTCTTGATCCACCTCACTACCTGATCATCAAGCCCACACTTCCTTAGCTTATCTATGAGGATGCTGTGGGAGACAGTATCAAATGCCTTACTGAAATCAAGAAAAACCACATCTACCGCTCTACCATCATCCATCCACCTAGTTACTTGCTCATAGAAGGTTATAAGGTTGGGCAAACATGACTTCCCCTGGTAAAGCCATGTTGGCTGCTCTTAATGACCCACTCATCCTTGATATGTCTAGAGATGGTGACAAGAATAAGTTGTTCTATCACCTTTCCAGGGTTGGAGGTAAGGCTGACCGGTCTATAATTACCCCTGTCCTACTCCTTGGTTACAAAGTCACCATTAAAATTACATTATAGGATGTGAATGGGGTCAACAATACTAGTAAACAAGAAGTAAGAGCAACCATTAAAAGACATTTGCTGGTGGGTAATCTTTGTAGTCTTAGAGGAGGCCAGGTAGGTCACCTAATGTGAAATTGTAAGATCAAGAAATATAATAAATTATTAATTGTCATAATTTATTATTTATTTCCTCAGTGCTACAGTTTACCCAGAGCCTTATATGCAAACAAAAGATCAGAGTATTTAAATCAAACTTACATTCTGACATTTTAGTTTTGTATTATTTATAGTCAGCGTTGTATCATAAATTTAGGGTGATATTCAAAGGACACTCAAGTCAATGGCAGATCTCTCCTGTAATTAAAATAGTAGCCAATTAAGGTTCTCTAATCAGCTATATTCCTACCATTCCAGCAAATGACTATGTCTACAAACCAGATTAACCTCCTGGCTTCCGAACTGTTTTACACTTCTGTACTCAGCAGTATTTTTGAAGGATATATTCTATAAAGAGGATTTTAAATTATTTTTTGACATTGTCTGGAAAACTTGTTCCTCATTTCCCATGGGGACAGAGCGGCTGGGTAAGTGCTACCACTGCAATGTCCATAGTTGTCTGGATTAAGATAGTGGAAAATTAAAAGTAACTCTTGGATAAAAAAATGTCCTATTTGACCCCATCTGTTTAAGCTTATGTTCATATAGATATAGTCCAAATGAACAATTACCGTAGTCATAAAGAGTTTTAATCATAAAAGCAGTGATGTTCAGATCTACATCTTGTGTTCACTTGATTCAGGCTGATATCTTGGAGATGTGTACACATGCACACACACGCGTGCTTTTACCATCCCTTTGTGGCTAAGGGTGAAATGAAAATGAAGGGAATTTTTCCTTTTGATGGAAACAAGCAGTTCATACCTGGTGGAAAAAAAATAATTATAAAAAAATAGGAAAGGGCAATTATTTTGCAAGATTGAAGCCTTGGAAAATGTTGCTCTATATTGAAAGCTGGATTGTAGAGTTGTGTGTTTCAGTGAATTCTGAAGGAAAGGAATTTTGTTAAGCTTTGCCTTCTGTCAAAGACGAGTAACCTATCCTTTTATTAATAGTGAAAACAGCTTATACTGAATGATAAAAAAATTTCCCATTCACTAATGTTGTTCCTTACTCATCCAAGACCAGCAATTCACCTCATGTATTGCATCAAACTAAGGACCTTTTAATTTGTTCAGCTGCAGTCTGGACTAATGTAAGTTGGTGGAAGACTATTAAAAGAGAGTAGCTCAGTGGTCTCATGTCAGCAGAGAAAGCACATTGTTTTTGCACATGAGATGCTGACAGAAAGCTGACAGCCACAACTATGAGAGGTAAAATGCCACAGCAGTAGATGTGTCTGTTATTTATCTGTTTAATTAAAGAGTGAATTAATTCCTGCTTAGAGAGCAGGAAACGTTTGGCATCCCCAGAATCTGTTGCCTGAACTCCTTGTGAAGTAAAACTCATGCAGATACAGAAAACAAAAGCCAAGTGCTAGGCTTTTTCAGAGTATCTCTGAGGATCCAGAAGCTAAAGAAGGTTGCCCTAAAGAGCGTATAGTGCCTAATATTCTATTTCTGTAATCAGAACTAAGGTATTAAGTCATACAAAGTGGATGACTTAGCATTAAAATACTTTGCATGAAAATAAAGAGGAATCCAATAATTTTATTTCTAAACATAAGTGTCAAACAAGAAAAGTCCAATATTCTTTAGTTATTAATGAGACCTTTGCTTGCTTTTATGAGTCCCCCTGTACTTCAGAAAAGTGTGCTGGTGATGGAGCACACGTCGGGTATTTACAAGCTGAGAGAAATGAATAGCCTGTCTGATTCTGACAAATTATCCTTGGAGAGGAAAATAACTCCATAAGAAATATAGTTGGTGTTAAACTTAATAAAAACAGACCCTGATGGACTCCCCTTGGAATCGTGGCGGACCTTTCCCATGCACTCTATCCCTGCTTCTGTCAGAAAGCCTCCATGAACTCATAATAGGTATGAAAAAAATATTCTTTTCAGCCATTAAAACATAATTACTTTTCCCTTCCTCCCAGGAAAAAAAAAAAGAAAAAAGAGAAACTTGCAGGTAAGGCCCTATCTGATAGTGTAACAGCTGGATGAAGAACTCACAATTCTAGCTAAAATATGAGGACCTTAAACTACCTACTTTTTTTCGAGAGACTCAGCAAGATATGTTAAGAAGAATTTGCTGCTCTAGTGGGAAATCCATAGAATTTGCTTACCTCAAGGAAAAACCATGCATACTGTCCAGCTCCATGCAAAAGCATTTGGAAGGGTCATGTAGAGCTACTGCACACATTCAACTTTTTGGAAATACGGTTATGTGGCTTACATTGAACATTAATCTCTGTCCTAAAGAAGATGCATCACCTTTTCATCCTTTTTGGTGAGCACCTGTCAAGATTTTGACTATTTTTGCAAGCAGCTGGTGTGCGCTGGGACTCAGAAAGCCATTACTTGTCCTTAGGAAATGAATTGCCTTTCCAGAGAGACGCCAGGCAGGATGGAAAAATGAAAGTTAGTGCAATGCACAGAGAGATGTGGGGCTGGCAGTGAGAGATGAAATCAAGGCGTCCTGGGTTTGAAAGCCACAGGTTGTGTTAAAAATGTGCTTACTGGAAAGACCATCAGGAGGAAGCCAGGTCTTTCATCTGGTCTGTCAGGATATTGCTGTAAATAGGCAGTATGATTCAGACTCGAACTTACATGCAGTTTCTGATTTTGGGGTTCAGGGGTCACTTTGTAACAGCAGATGTGACTCTGTGGTGGTGGTTTGGGGTCTTCCGCATCACTGCCTGCCTGGTGCACAGGAGGGTGAAAGGGTCCCTTTTCTGTGCAGCCAAGGCACAGCAGCACCCGTCTGCTACAAGTGCTGAATTACTTTGTGTTTGTACCCACCATCATCCATAGATTATATTAAGACCTGTTAAAACTGTAAATTTAACAGCAAGTGTGTAGCAGTACAAGCCTCTTTTTGCATGGTTTATGGAGGTCTGGAAGGATTTATTTCTTCCACCCAGAAAATTTTTTCACTAACATTCAAAGATTTACAATCCTGCGTAGCAGGAAAAAGTCTACTCCCAGCTTTATTTGAATATCTGTTGATAGATCAACAGATCTTTCTGCTATGAAATCCTCCCTTTGCCACTTTCTTCCTTATTTGAAATGTGGATTGTGTGGACTCAAAAGTACCTAATTCCTATAGGTATTCTCTTGGGGGGGGGGGGTGGGGTGGTAAAAGAAGGAAAAGACAGAAAGTCAGTTGATTTACTTTCTCTATAGGGCATATTGCAAAGGTTGAACATTGGATTATGTCTACAGCAAGGATTCCAGGCTTAAGTCTTCTGATGTTTACAGACTAATGACATGTTATGGAATTGATTTTCCATCAGCCTTTTCAGGGATATCACTCCTTTTTGTTCTTCTAATAGACAACATCACCTTTAGAACCTCTCTTCTCTGCATCTATTAACTGGCATATGTATTCCTTTCCTTTCCTTTCACTATTTCATATGCTATATCTTGATATGAATCTAGTTTTGCAAATGGGTAATATCTTAATAATAGACTGGTGAGATCCAGATATGAGCATTTTTCAAAAAGCAGAAAAATTGCTGGGCTGAGACTGATGCTTTCACACTACAGAAAGAACACTGGGTGTGGTACACTGTAGCCACCAGCCTTGGGTTTGATAGAAAATTATAGTTTAGTATTAAGAATCTGATTTAAGAGTGTCTCAATCCAGGCTTTTGAAATTGTATCTAAGCTATTAATTCCTATTAGTTTCTCTCAGATACACTGGTATTAAAATATGCATATTAAGTAAGAATATAAATTTTAAAATACATCCTGAAAGATTTCTGTGGCCTTTGGGTTAAGCCCCAATTGATTTATACCAGTAAAATACTTAATATCTTTTAAATCATACAAGAAGAGGACTTTTCTGGGACATCTGAATCCTTGCAAGTAAAGAAGTAGCTAAGAAATGGTGGAAGATTTTGAAACATGTTATTAATATATATTACAGGAAGGGGAGAAACAAGCTCCAAGTTTTTTTCTGGGAGATTTTTGGTTACATTTCAATTGCCCCTCCGAACCTCCAAGTGTTGTACTTACCCCTGTAGTAAACATACTCCAATATATGTGGGGACATATTTTATGCTGAAATTAGAAAGTTCTGAGTTGATATCACCTGCTCCATCTTTGATGTATTCTCCTCTGTTTGCAATCTGTAATACCATCCAGAGTTATGCAAAGCTGACTGAAGGTTGTGCCAAGTTCAAATGAAGTGTCTATTTATCAATTGTAGGTTTCCTGCTGGAGCACAAGATGTTAATATTGAATATGCCTAATAGCATTTTTCAAACTCAAAGAGTCCTGGCTCATTGCTGAGCATTTTGAAACAGAAATCTCAAATGATATGGGCATTCTGCATTAGAAAACACTTCCCTAGCTTTCTGTAATTATGGATTTTGATAATACATGGCTCTCCCCATAACATTAACCAGAAAAGGGAACTGAGGATTTCAGGTTGCCTGCAAAATGGATATCAGAGTTTAGTTTTGTATGACCCAAAGAATACTTGCTAACTATATAATGGCTGCATACAATACTGGGGGCTGTTAATTATTTAATTGTCTTAGGAGTAAGTTTAAATTCTCACCTGCCTTGGGAGAGAAGTGTAAACCACTGATACTGTAATGGAAATTGTTCTTCATGTGTCCCTTTGTGATCCTAATATACTTCAAAATTGGACAAGGTTTTAAAAACTATAATTTCGTTTGCCTAAAACACCCCAAAACTTATTTGATGTACTTCATCTTGCTATCTTCTCCTCCCTTATATAGCTTTTGAGCTCCGTGACTGATTTTAACCAATTTTTAGTGACTGTGTATCCATCTCAAAAATAAGTTATTTCTCCAAGTTCTACAAAAAAAAGATATGAAATGTCTGCACTAGGAACACACACTGCTTTTGTATTGAAAACAGGGGAAAAAAAAAAGAGGAAAATACCTTCATTTGTCTGTCCCTTTCCTCCTATACAGGAAGGAGATGTTATGAATGCCTCCTTTGTGTGAAAAACTTCTGATGGAGTTCACTTTATTAGGCACCAGAGAATCCAACTACAAGAGACAAGTCCATACGAAAGCAAGCTTCATTAGTTTCATTGCTCGTGGAAATGCTTGTTAATACAGACACTCCATTTTTAAAATGTGTTTCTCTGAGCAGGGAAGCTGTCTAGTGGAATTAAAGCTACGTAGAAGATGGGCCCCTTGCCAGTTCAAAGGAACACAAACTAAGGCTCTGATGTTGGTAGCATTTATGCATGTGCTTAATTTTACAAACCAGTGGGAGTAGTCATAGATCTGAACTTGAACACATTTGTAAGTGTTTGCAGACTGGGGACTATGGAAATAAACATAATTTTGTGATATTGTATATTTGTACTATGTAAGCTGAGTATAGCACTTGAAGATGCACATTTGAAGTTAAACTGGAAATAGGCATTTAAAGATTCTGTAATAAAAATATATATTCCATATTTTTGATGAGTTGGTACATTCAGGTTTAGTGGTTGCAAAGTCTAAAATTGCTGTTGTCTTTAATGAAAATTGTTGGTTATTTTGGAGAGTAATTAGTAGATGCCAAGTTAGTTACATTCAACAACAGCAACATTAGACTCGCTATAGTAGGGGGAAAGGAAACAATAATAGAGGGGAAGGAACAAGGTTGTGTACCTGCAAGATCTATGCAAATGCAGACTATTTATTTTCATTTTTTTCCTCCACACTTTTTCCTTCTTTTGCCATCCCATGCTGCATTCAGAAGACTTTAAGACTATGCTCTAGAAAGGAATTTCACAGAGTATGTGGTATTTTGTATGTAAGGAAAAGGATATTTTTCCCATTCTTGGGAAGCAAGTAAAAGTGAGCCATCAATTTAAAAGTAAAAAAAGACACCAAGGAACAAGAGATTTGAGAATGGTGCATGGGAGGGTCGTCATAGCAGACAAGACAGTGGCAGAGGTACAAAAGGAGCAGCTTAGACAACCAGTGAATCAGGGGCAGAAGCACCAAGAGCACAGCTCCCAGCTCCCAGTTCCTGATGTAGAGCACTCTCTGCCAGCCCAGTGGCAATAACACAGTACTGAGGATTCAGTATTGCAGGCTCAGCGTATGAGATGCCACAAGCCATGGATGTCAAACTGCTCTGTGTATTTATGCAGTTAGGGTCTGCAGGCCTGTGACCACAACAGGCTCTTGTTCTTCGTATTTGAAACTCAAATGCCAGGTCTCAAGCTGGCACAAATCCCAATAACTACGTAGGGTCTGACTGTTTTATACCAGATGGAGATTTGGTACTGTACATTCTCTTTGGTTTCAAATTACATTACTGCAAAGCATCAACTCTCTCTTCAGAAGCACCTAAGCGGATGTAAAAATACCCATATAAAGATTAAGGCAAAATTTATTTGAAGTCTTAATCCAACCTTCTGTAAAAACATGTATCCTGGAAGGGGTATGGACTCATCAGAAATTCAGCATAGATGCACTCAGATCATACCTCAATTGAATCAGAAACACCCTGCATGTTCCCCCCCATTTAGGACTACAGGGTCTTATAATTTAAGTCTAAGTATTGCAGCATACATTTGTCTGTGACAATGAAATACTGCATATTGTTTGAAAATAGAAGGGGACTATTTTTCAGACTCTGAGAAGATGAACAGGTAAGTGAGGCTCCCTAGGAATGTTTTATCACACAAGCTCTTCTTCCAAGCATAATTAATGAAAATGTATATAATAGTTGTAGAAACAATATATTGAAAAAAACCTCCACAGACTTTTAGCCTGATACTCTTCCTATTTATATTAATATAGATCAGGAATATCTCCCTCTGAATCAAAAGGCAAATTATCAGCTGATTTCTGTTAGCTCACTGTGATAAAACTAATGGAGCAAGAATTAGAGCCTTTCCATTAGCTGCTATCTGTTCTTTCACATTTGAAGTTATTATATTTTACTGTAAGGGTAACAAAAAATTACAGCCTTTCTGCTGAGTGATTTCACTGACCTTAGTTTTTCTATAAAATAATTGCCATCAACATCACAATATCCATTTTGAGTAATTTTTATGTATGTCTTGCCTGTGGATGCCAGAAAACTTATCAGTACTTCCTTACCACTCTCAGAAAATGGATGCTGTATGAAAAGCACAAAAATCCCCATCCCAGACATAGTTCTTTCTCTGAGGCTTCCCAGAATAAATTCAGCATTATCCATAAAGAACAAGAAGAGCAAGTGGGGGGGAGGTGGGTGAGGGGAGACACTGTAAATCCAGGTGTCATTTTTGCTTGCTTAAGAATTCCTTTAGGACCAAAGAAGAGAACATTTTGTAAAAGCCCTGCAAAATTAAATCTTAGAGGGTTGAGGAAAAAGCTACTGTCGCTTTCTCCGTTTGCTGGGAATAAAGTGGAAAGAAATTTCTCTTGCTATATTTTTCATAGACTGCCATTATTATGTTTATATGCTTCTTTTCCTCCACTGTGTATTTTGGAAAACAACCTCAATCTTTTCAATGGCATCTGCAGAAAGACACAGAACTCTTCGTGCACACATTTTGTATCTGTTAGCCTAGTTTGTAGTCCGTAGGATTTTCTTTAAGTTTGTACTATTCATTGTGTTGAAGCACCTGGTTTCTGTTAAAGTCTGATTAGATTTTAATGCTGAACTTTCTTAGGCTTCTTAGAAAATCCTAGCTATCAGGCATAAATAATTTCCAACTAGTTCAAACAGCCATGACTTGCAATTAAACAGAGCTATATAGAGGGTAGGAAAGAACTGTGAAATCCTGATCTAAAATGAAGGTCACCCAAACTTCAAAGAAATTTCAGTGAAAGCTGAAAGTTGCATTAGTTCAACTGTTGACAGCCTGCCCTGGCTACAGACAGTACAGGACTTTAAATATGCACTACAGACAGTAAAATGCCTAACATCTGCATAACATAGACACACTGAAGTGTACAGATCTTGCAGATATGTGGTTAAAAAGAAGTATTTGGGTCTGAAAATGAGTTATATCCTAATACTTCATTCTGTTTGCACTTTGTGCCTGAAAGAATGACCACTGAATAACCAAAAGAGATGGAAAGCGATGTTTCTGTCTGGGAATGCAGAAGCAGTAGAGATGGATCCCAGAAGGGAGATTGGCTGGTCAACCACTATGCCTCCAAGCAACCTTGATTATTGCAGAACTGCTTTACCTCCCCCAGGTATTTCCACTAGTTTGTAGAGTAAAAAACAGAAGCTTTAACACTGTGTTAGAGGCTGGCACTTATTCTGACTGGGGGAAACTTAAAATGATTTCTGTCATGTGTTTTGGACCTCAAAATAATCTTCCCTAGAATATGAGAGATGATACAGCAGAAGGAAAAGAAACCCCAGAGCCAGACCAGTGACATGAGTTGCATGTATAATGCTTCCAGCAAGTCTAAAAAAACCCTCAAAATTCAATGTGCAAGTTAAAGCAGACCATAAGTTTTAACTTTGGGACTAGAATCAGACAGACAGCAGGTTACTTAGTCCGACAATATACTGCAATGTCTATATGTTTTATACTGGTGGGCTGTTCTTTTCATATGATATCTCTGAGGTATTAGGCACTGGCAGCAACAAGCAAGTGAGAGCTGTCTTTGTTTTTGTGGTTTTTTGTTCATAATCATCATCTTTATGGTAACTTGCATCAAAATCTTGCTTTCTTGTCTCTCCTGTCTCTTGTTATTACAACTTCTTGGGCAGGCAGGACAGTGTTACCTTTCCTGTCTTACAAGTTATTTAAGGGATCTTGCTGCAGCAATAAATAATATTTATTAACCATTAAAGAAAAAAAAATATAAACTTTGATCCTGCTTCCAGTGAAATCATTGGTAAAACTGTCATTGATTTCCAGCCAGCAGGAGAGTTTTTCTTCATCCTCTTTACAAAATAAAGGCAGTGGAATTATCCTTCAGCATTAACGGTGAAATGCAAAACTGAATTCAGCAACAAAACATTCAAGACTTTTCAGGCATGAAACGACAGTAAAATTTAAAATCATTAAAGCCAGCAAAGTATTCTCTCATGTTACTGGGCAAGCTATTATCGTTTCTTTTCCTTTTGTATTTTTCTTCCACTCTCCTTCCCAGAAGAAAGCTTCCATCATTTCTTTTACTTAGATCGCCACTTTCTTAACTGTTGTACATATTCTCTCTAGATACTGATAGAATAAAAGCAGTTCTTAGTCTCTCCTTAACGTTTTCAGCATAGGAATAACCAGTTACTGATTAATCAGAACATCACATTTGAACATCTTTAAAACTAATATCTAAACTATAGAATATACCTGAAAATAATACCCCTCCTGATTTTTAGATCAAACCGCAGCAATCACTGTCACATTGGATAACGTGGGCTGAACAGCTTTACTCCATAATTTGTTAATCAAGCCCATACTTTTTGGTTGTACTTTAAGTTGACTCCTTTTGGTTCAAGGGTATTACAGAGCAGAAAGTCCCTTTAATTTCAAGAAAAGTTATTTTAATGGCTAGAAATGTTCACTTCAAATTTGAATTAGCCTCACTTCAGCAAAATCTTTTTAATATCTTTTTTTTTCTGCTAAATCAAAGACTTGTTTACCACCACAATTTCCTCATCCATCACTGAAATAGAGCCTGCTCTTAGACAGGTGTGAGAAATTGAGCTTGTAAGATAGCATAAGAGGCTCCTGCTGACACAGAACCAATATTTATGGTGGAGCTATGATAATATGCCCCAATAGCAAATCTGTCCTGGGATATGGATATTATTTAATGGTTCATTATGCCATTCTTGTGGACATGTGGAAAGAAAGACAAAATATAAAGAATCCATGTTGACTCATCGTCTTTATTAATTACAGCTCTTTGGGAGCTCTGCAATTATTCTGATAGAGTCTGCAGCCCTTAGTCATTGTATCTGTTGCAGGGCTGCTATCAGCAGCCTGTCTCTCCACATTTAATTCCCCTTGCCATTTAACTCCAGTAGTGTACTTCTTTATGCAGTAAACAAGGGCTATCCAAATGCATGAGAGGTGACAGAAGGTGCTCCTCTTGTCACATCATCCCAAATTCACCTTGCTGTTGAGACCCACTGGCAAAGCTCTTTGGGAAATAGCTCCCATAGGGGGACATATTTAACAGATCCAAAAGCTGCCTTTCATGATTCATATTCTTTCTTCAAGTACCATGAATTTCCATAACAAGTGGCATCTGTCTTATCACGCCGGATGCAAGCAAACAGCTGGGGGAAGCCAATCATGAAACTTTGGGTCAAACATGCAATGTTTTGCTCACAAATCCAGATCCCATTTGCTGTGATTCATTGGTCATAAGGGAAGCTATAGAAAAGTGTTGTGCTATCTTTCCTGGTGATGGTCTCCAAACACTTTACATTGGTCTACCATCTGTCTCAGGATTTATGGTGGTTTTGCTATTGTTCAAGCCAAGGAATCTTTAATACTCTATTTCAAATAAAGTCTTAAATTAAAACAAAATGTTCTTGTGTGTGTTTGCAGAGCAGTAATACTAGTGCTGTGGCAAAAAGTCTTACTGTGAAGAAGGCATGAAAGGAAGAAACCGAGGTGGTGATGCAGAAGTCTCAGCCAGGGTGAGCAGGGATCAGTGGCCCAACTGACCCTGCTGGCTTGTTCATCCAGCTGGGACATCATTTGTGTTCCAAAGCCAAAGAGGAGGGGAAAAAAGAAATGCTATGAAGAAAAACAACACCTTTTTTTTTTTCTCTAGCAGCACAGATAAAAATCATCTGTGCTTGAAATTTCAGAAGCTGCATTTCAATGCATTTTAGAAAGGAAAGAATACTACTTCTTGTTCTTTTAAATGGGTGAGACTAGTGAAATGAAGGTGGAACTTTAAGTCAAACATGCTGGACAAAGTCACACTACTGTGCTGGACTGGGGCGCCCCAGCCTGTTGGTATTTTGAGGGATATTCCTATGAAGAATGCATATGCAGTTATTTTCAGGGAAGGGAATTTTGTAACATCTTTACCATTATCCTCTCTGTCTTGTGGTTGGTTGACAGGCGCACTCGAACCCATGGGAAGGGAATGTGGATAGAACATTTTCGTCTTTTGACACACAAAATATTGTACTGTGCCACTATCTAGTAATAGAAAAAGAAAAGAAGAAAAAAGATTGCTGTGATATATATATGAATAAATCAGCATGCTGCTTCATCTCTTTGCTAAACACTAACTTTGAGTGACATGGAGACACCAATTTTACTCATGTTTTCTTCAGACTGCCCTCAGCCTTGCTTAAGTAGAACTCCAAAAATAACGGGTATTAATTTAGACACATACATATACTCTTTAAAACCAGAGCAAGCAAAGTGACTGTGGATTTCTACTGGAATTTGAGACATCAGCTTTTGAGATAACTTTGAGACATGAAAATTTAAAATAGGACCTTCTCTTTTGTGCCTACACTAATTGCAAAAGCATTTTTTATTTGGAATAATTGCCCCAGAGGTTTTTCTTTTCTGCTATACATAAACCTGCAGGGAAAAAAAAATAATTGTAGAAGAAACAAGTTTCTAAGAATTACCTAAATGCCAAAATGCAGTTCATAAAGTTCACAGCCAAAAATTAGTTTCCTTCTCTCATTCTTTTCCATGTCACACATTTTTCCTCTTATGCTGCAACAGTGTTTATGTGCTTTACACAGTCTGACTAAACAAGTGACATAGAACCAAAGCCTAATCAAGGAATATGTTCATTTAGAAAAGTTCTACTTTGGCAAAGCTGTCTTACTATGCCTCAAATGTCATGTCTGATGTAAGTAAGACTTAAGCTTTAACTTTTGCAGTGCAAAATTGTCTTTTAAAAAGAAATTTATGGCAATCCACTGCCTAGAACTCAGGCTTCACAGTGATGTACCTGATTTAATATGTCATGTTTTAATAGGCAAGCCATTTACCTATTTCAATACGAACTCTATCTACCATGTAATGTATTTATTTCAGCATAGTCTAAGGCATCTCTAGCCCAGGATATATGTTTCAATTACATTTCAGTGCAAAACACATCCACTGCAAGAATCTTCATACTCCAGGATCTTGAGTAATGAAACATTTTAAGTGCTGGAGAGCCCAGTACTGAAATCTTTATTCGGGCAATCTCCCACAAAGGCAAACATTTCTCTTAGCAACTTTGATCGATACCCCAATATGCCAGACCAAAAAGCTTTAATAGAAATGTGGATTCCTTCTGTTTCTATCAATAAAATATGTAATTAATTGAAATTTGAAAACTTTATTAATTTGGTTTGATTTTTTTTTTTCATTCAAATTCTATCAATCAGCCATATTTTCAGTTATGCATGGATCTGGCCCTCATCTAGCATGAAGCAGGGAAGCTCTAGTAAGTCTTATAAAATCAGATTGAATCTAAGATCCAGAAGGCAGAAATGGCTGGAAAATGAAATAGCTCATGTATACCGGCTGGTGAATTTACTTTATATATACCAACTGCGTCTGTGCAAGTACTAAGTTAGCCTGTTAATTAAATTGGAGCCTATAACAACCATCTATTCCAAGTAGAAAAGTGATGGTACCATATAACCATGACTTCCTTGGAAGTTATGAGACCTCATGAGGTCTCCCCACAGCAGGAGCCATCCAAACTGCTTCCAGGTCTGTCCCAGCACTGCTCACAGAGCCAGAAGGAGCCAAGGAAAAGCAAAAACTGGAGGAGTCCAGACAAAACAGCAGCCTGATTTTCTCTACCCTCTTGCAGCAGTTTTATGCCCGTGTAAACCTGTGGATGGCTCTACAATAGTAAAATCTCTGGGGGAAAAAGCAAGTGTGAAAAAGACAAATTCAAACAACTTACACTGTGTCACATCGTGAGCTGGCTTTAGAGACTCGGATTGAGACAGGATACTGCATTAATGTCAGGAAGAAACCCTTTATCACCATAACCTAGCAGAAAAGCAGGTAAATCTGAAGCCTTACAAAGCTGAGAATAAGCATGTGTTTTATTCTGATATTTTTTTTTTCATGCAGCTGCAATTAATCTGAAGGGCTGTTTAAGTGACTTTAACAAAGTTGTGAATTGTAGTGCTGCAATCTTGGTATGGCCATTGGACATTTTTGTTCACAGAAGTTGTTTTCTACTAGAGTTAAATTCTGAAGCAAGTGAAAATAATCTAGTAAAGACAGGAAATAGATACAGATAAATGAGATTTATATGCATTCACATTAACAGAGCTTCTCTTATAAATCCCCATTAATCAAGCATTCCATCAATATAAAGTTTTCCATTAAATTCAAAGAAGAACTGTAGCAAGTGTAATCATAGATCTTGTTTAATACAGTGCAATGATGCCAACATTTCCATCTCATCTATCTAGCTGCAAAGCTTTTTCCCTACTGAGCTTTGTCACTGGAGGAGCTGAATAGCTCAGTGACAGAGTAGAAATTTCTCCCAAATATGTACATGGGGGAAAAAAAAAGGGAAAAAATCCTCCACTCTAAATTTTTGAAAGCAAAGACAGCAATAGCAGAATTACAAATTTCAGTACAGAATGTTTAGCTTTTCTGGGCCCACAGCTCATCAGTTTTAACATGCCTCAAACATAGCTGTACAAATTCTTCAGGTGACGTCTGGACACTTCAAAGGAGTAGAAGTGAAAATCTTCAGTACCTGGGTGAGGCACAAATGGGAAAAGTGGTTTTTTGTTTGTTTAGGTTTTTTTTTAAGTATTTGTATGTTTTTATGGTTTTTATTGTCCAGAATCAACATAGCAGAGGAGAGGAGAGAAGAGGCTGAAACAAGCAAAAGAGACAAAAGGAAAGGATTGAGCAATTCAGATCTCATAATGAAATGCTATGGAAGAAACTGACATTTTTTGAAAGGAAACTTTATATATAATCTTGTTAACATTAAATAGTAGATATTGAGTTGGATTAGGCGTGAGAGAGAAGAAAATGAAATGGAACGGCATAGGGAGGAGGGATGTTTAACTCACCCGGCCTCATTGGCAAGAAGTCAGTGAGAAGGAGAAAGGCTCCTCAGGGATCATTAGGCTCCTGGATGATTCCTGTTCCCTCGATTACAGGGGGTTGTTAAGCAAGATGTGGAAGTGGAATGGGAGCTTTTCTGCCTCACAGGTTGCTATTTCACCCAAAAGAAAAACACTGGGTTTATTTCATTTATTTATCATCTCAAGCCATTTTGTTTGCGTGTCCCTGATGGAGTCTTGTCCTGTTCAATCTTGTTTGCTTGAGGCGAAACATCCAGGACTTGACTCTCCCCTCTGGCATCTTCAGCTTCCCGTGACAAAGGGCATTTCCAAGGAAACAGAATTTGTCTTTCACCTCTGAAAGAAATGAAAGTGAACAGTGAAACATCGCATCTTTGAAAAATGAAACAATAGCTTGTGTTTTAGTTGGTCTTCAGCGAGATTTACAGTGTATTTTCAGTATCACTGAGATTAGAGGACAGTCCAAGAAGGCCCTTTTACATATTCTACTCCCAGTATAACTGGTGACCTAACCCAGTAGACTGCCAGGGTTGCAAATTATGTTACTAGCCATTAACATCTCCCATGTTAGCTCATCACACTTTGGATGATGCTAGCTCCCTTTTTCACTCATGCTTCCCAGCCCTGGATCACCAGCTTCCCCCTTAGACTGGTGACTGTGACACAAGCCAGAAGACTTAACACAAAGTGCAGACTTTGCAGGTGAAGTGGAAAACAAAAGCCTCTGGGGGATTTAATGGGAATATCTGAGGCAGCAGATGAGTTTGCTTATGGGAGACTTTATTTTTACATGACCCAGAGCTCGAGACCTGTTGCATGGTCCCAGAGAGGTGAGTGTCCCCATTGTTAGGTGAAATAGAAACAGTCAAATAGACAAAGCAGAAAATACAGCAGACACAGTGAAAGGTTCAGAATCAATTTATTTTCCACTGCTGAAGATGATCACACATGCCTGACTCAGTGCCTTGCTCCACCACTCATGAGTTGCATGCTCACCCTTCAGTAGTGAAAGCTATTTGGTCCACATATAGTATATGCATTCCACCTGTGTACAAGCCTGGACAGACAAGGTGAGATACTAGAAGACACACAAACCATCATATGTCCTCTCAGTAATGTTTTAGCATGGCTAATCTTGACTATCTGATCTAATACCACAGTTTTCCCCGTCAGGCATAACCACAGTAATGCAAATGGATTTTGAGAGAAATGAGATCCAGGAGGAGACAGGGTTGAATAGCAAAGGGAGAGTCTAACATTTTCATACAAGTGCAGAATAAAATCTTTACCATTTCTTACATTTATCTCTTCCTCCTGTGCCAGTTCTGTGTCTCTCTGCAGACTGACATGCAGACAATAATGAGGTTTCTTCTCAGGAAAGTATAATATTTCTTCCCCAAAACGACTCATGTGCTTCAAGTTAGATATGTTCTTAAAGGCATCCTTGACTCATGACCCAAGATATCATTTGTCAATGAAAATCTCTCTCCTAGTTCTCTTTTGAAGCTAATAAGGCTGTGCATTTACACAGCAAATTCAATACATCTCGAAAACCCAGGTCTGCGAGCAGTACATTATTTCCTGTCTTTCAAAGGCTTTTTAGACTAGGATATAATAGATTATCTTTTAACAAGTACTCCCCATAAAGTAAGAAAAGTCAGTATAGTGTAGACTTTGCTATCAACATGTTAAGAAACTGAGCTAAAACCCAATGAGATGTATTTTCAGCAGGGAAAAGGTGTATTCTTAAATCATGAGGCAATGAACAGAAAGTTAAATCACAGTGACAGCAAAATGTAGTTTAATTCAAAGTTAGCAGGTCAAGAAGGGCTATGAAGTCTCCTCACATTTACCCCAAGCTATTAATTCAGATAAAAACTACTAGCTGCTTCAGTCCTCAAGGATTTTATTTTCCATTTTTCTGCTTGTTAGCTCACACAAATGAAGAAAGGAATTTTTTTCTCCAAGACGTAAGTTTCAATTGACTTGTCTAACTTAATGGCTTGGACTGTATTACTTAGAAGATGTCCATGTTTGAGCGCCGCAGCAAAAGTCTGGAAAAATGTCCTCAGTTTATGTACATATCTATCTCCCATTCCCTTTTTTTCTCTGTCTATGTCTTTCCATTCCTGCACAAGTAGTGAAAAGAGTTATGCCTGGCTGCAAGTCTGTCCCTTCCACCCTACGGATACTGTAAGCCCTCTGTGACACACTGCCTTCAGCATCCATGAAGATATATAGCAGCTGCCAGCATCTGTCCCTTGAGCTCCCCAGAGAACAATGAAGCAAATAATTTCTTTAATTATTTATCAAGGGCTGCTTCCTCAGTCAATAAATTTGTTTTGCTGTCTCCTGGAGGTCTGGCTTTCTACTTTATGAGATTCTTTTTTCACATGTATTTGAAACATGTTTTATTATTCATATTAATATCTACTGCAAGCTTGCTTTCTTTTTCTACTTTTCATCATCTCTTATTTCATTCTGTAAGATTTTTGTTGCTTTTTTTTTGTGTGTCTGATGTTTTACGAGACATGACTTGACCTTTGATTAACCTTTTCACTCTTTTCATTTGCTTCCTTTACCCATCTTTACATGGAAAAAACTTTGCATATGTATTATTTTAATTGACCACTGAGTCATTTAATTCCCTATTTATTGTCAGGATTTCACTTAGGGGAGAACTGGACTGTTCTTTTGAATGCAGCTCCTCCAAATAAGCATGTTTGCAGTTTTGTAACGAACTATTTTAATCAACAGCTGTAAAATGGCCAATAAAACAAATTTGTATTCAGTGTTTATGCAGTGGGAGAGAAGATTCATGAATTAAATATAAACACACACATATATGTGTATATATAATCCTTCTCGCCTTTTATGAAGTGGTGCCTGGGTTTGACTCAACTCTCCAACTGCCAGTAAGCAGAGTGACCTTCCCTTCCTTCTTCCCTCCCTCCATTTTGGCTGCCATACCGAAAAAGAATCAAGCCAACCCCAAACAAACACCTTGCAAATTGCTTGACTAGTTTAAAAAGTACAGGAGTTGTTAATTATTCTTATTGACAGTTAGGAATAGAATCAAACAGGAGTCAGGAGTGGGAGGAGGAGGGTGTAGGGAGGAGCAGAAAGTGCTTAAGTCGTTGCTGCTTTTTCACCCATCAGCAGCATGGTCCAAAATAATCAGTAATTGCTGACTTTATGTTCTTCATATAAAGACTTGCTATTTTCAGGTGCAGTGATATAATCTTGCACATAAGCATATTTAACTGGGAGAGAAGTCTGAAAAGTGTCACACGTATCCCCATCTCTCTATACAACATCACAGTGCTTTCCACATATTTCATCTCAGCAGAGCCTGCTTTTCTAATCAAAGGTATAGAGTGATAATTCAGCAGGAATTATTCTCTGCAAACAGCATGCTTATTTTTTATCACTACTTCCATATGCAGGTTATAAACTTTGTTTGCCTCAAAATTGTGCACTGAAATATGAAAGCAGCCAAATCCAAGAAAAGCAGACACAGGAGAAAAATGAAATTGAGTAAATCTTACAGAGAGAATACAGCCTTCTCTTTTATGCCTATACAAAACAAATAGGGAAATATTAATTGCATCTTGAAAAATAATGCCATCTGGTCTACTAGAGATGATGGCATCAATCATATTGATGTCAGATGTTAATAGAATTTTTACATTTTTCAGTTGGTGAAATTTTGTCTTTCATACCTAATATCCTGCAAGGAGTGCCAT